>NC_080111.1:25503124-26128124 GCF_950005125.1 Chionomys nivalis | reverse complement strand
CAGGTAAGACTAATTGACAATTTTTATTCTTCTCTTTCAGTGCTAATGTTGGTCAAGTGTACTTCACAGGGCAGAATAAATGTTGTAGCAATGGTGGATCACATGCCAATGCGATGGAATGAATTCATGTTGGATGGTGACCATATGACATTCTAGTACCCTTCTCTGCGTGACTTTCTCCATTTGTCTATGGTTTTCCTTTATGTCACACTCCATAGATAAATGGTTCAAATGTGTTTGCATGAGTCTAGCCAACTGTTTACTTTCACATGGTTTGTTACCATAGGGACGGTTGAGATGCACTTAGAAATTTTTAATTTGTTCCAGATGTCCAGTGTTCAATGATAATATAGGAGATATCTAACATCTTCTGGAAACAGCTGCCCGATGTAGTTGTATCATAGAAACATTTATTTTCCCTCTAGGCAAAATAAAAATACGAACATTTGGCCAAGCAATAAATGGTGTACTCTTTTGGGGGCAGAGGCAGGCAAATCACTGAGTTTGAGGCCAACCTGTTCTACAGGGTGAGTTCCAGGACAGCCAGGGCTCTACAGAGAAACCCTGTCTCTTAAAACCAAACCAAACTAAGCAAAAAAAAAAAAAAAAAAAAAAAAACCAAAAAAACAGAAAAAAAAAAACCAAACCTTTATTTGCTTAAGGCTTGGCTAATTCTACCTAAACTACTCGAGTACAGTGATTTTTCACATATTAGCTTGGTTTTAAGTTTTGACGTTCAAATTTTCCTAAGGTCACAAAGGAATTGGACCTTTTCTAAAGTGTGTTCTGTGTGTATGTTGCAGAAGAAGGAGCCAGTGAGTGTGTGGATCGCCCACCCTGCACTACCAAGGACTATTTCCAGATCCATACCCCATGTGATGAAGAAGGAAAGGTATCAGCAGGGTTTAACTCCTCCCGTGTTTATCTAACCTGCTCTCCAGTGTGAGAGTGCTCTGATTGTTACCTGTGTGTGCAGATTATACAGAAGAAATCTAAGATGCTAGGGGTCACAACCTGCCTCTGCTTTGATCTCCCAACTTGTTTGTTCTCTGGACAATTTGTTGCTCCTAAGCCTTCATTTTTTTTTCAGTCTTTAAAGCAGCTTTGATATTGCTACTTACTTCATAACGCTTCTGTGGGAATAAAATAAGATCCTCTAAGGTTTCCAGCCCAGGGCCTGGCATGGGATAGGTGTTCCACACATTATTACTGTCTTTCTTAAACAACTATATTCTTAGAGGTCAAAAGACCAAGAAGAGCACAGCTTGAAACATTTGCTACCACTCACAGGATGAAAATGCTGGGTAGCCTTTATTGCCCTGGGAGGAACTCAGAATATTTTTCAGAGGAGCTAGGCAGTCATATGCTAATCCAATCGTGCCAGGCTACTGTGTAATCGCGTTTACAAACCACAAAGTAATCACCATACACACAACGCGCACAACACTGGGCTGGAGGAAAATGCCCAGATGAGCTTTATGGTTGACCCATAATTCTTTAAATTAAAGACCTGCCCATACCAGCCAGTGTCAGTGAGAAGCTGAGGGTGAAGTAGCTCCTGTGACGTGTCCTTCAGATTTGTTTGCAGCCTGCAGGAGGACATTTAGTTTTGGTAATATCACAAAATATTGCTTTCCTTCCTAATTTTACATCTGTTGATGCTGATTTGTACTTTTTGTATTTATGTGAATGTGAAGCTTTCTTTATGCCTTTAAAGAAATATTGCTTCGAATGATTTACAGTAAATGATACTAATTTAAAGTGATTGGTAGAAATTTTTAATAAGAAATATAACCATTATTTTTAATAACAGTGACACTAATAACATTAACTGGTTGGCCATCCCCTACAATAATGCCACGTGAAGCTGTTTCTATTTAGAAAATACGTATAGAGGCCCCTAAAATGGAATGAAAAGTGTTGGGTATAATAACTTTAAAGTAAACGTTCCTTAGTTAAACTTGCCTTACTTACTAATAAAATTATTTTATTCCATATAATGATGATTAAGTCAGTATTACTGCAGTGTAGACAAATGAGATTTATTAATGATTCAGTTTATCTGAACAACATGAAAATATATTAAATAATAGTTATTCCATTACTGAGTGCTCTAATATATTGACAAGTATAATACCGGTGACCAGTATGACAATACCTGGTTGACCTGGCTTAATTTAATTAAAGCCATGCAAATTTAAGTATTGTTTAGGACACATATACACAGTGCAAACTTGCAAGCATGCAATATGTATACATATACATGAACTGTGTTTTTCATATGCATCAGGGAATCTATGAACATGCTCTAATATATAAGAAAATAATGTATCCATGTTTTATAAATTCCGTGTATTTTTCTTTCTTTTCTTTTTCTTCTTTTCTCTTTTCTTCATCCCCCCCCCTTTTTTTTTGACAAAATCTCACCATGTAGCTTTTGCTGGCCTAGAACTCTGTGTAGTTCAGGCTGACCTTAAAGTCCCAGAGATCCCCTTTTAAGGCTTAGATCTACAAGGACATTGTGACTCTTTCTAGTCAAACTTATCTGATGAAAGGGTTTTGGTGTCATAAAAACACTTTATGTTTCCATCTCACTTTCTGAAGAGTGAGTTGATTGTTGGTATCTCACCTGCACTATGAGCCATCTGGTTCTAAATATCATTCATATTAATTAGCTTCTCATCCCACCAGCTACGCTTGGAAGCATATGTCTCTCTTTAGAGAGACAGAGAAGCAGTTTGTTGAAGGTTTGTATTGAAAACGTATCATGAAGAATTTGTGACGATTTCTCCATGTTAAAATATTTAAGGATAAAGCGTATTTTTTTTTTTTTAACTTCTAAAAATCTTCTTTGGTTACTTTGAGGGCAGCTGGTTATTTTGCTTCCCACATCTACTTGCATATTTTATTGTTTTTATTCTCAGCAGGCTCACCCTTCTTCAAAGGTGCTGTGTGCATCTCTTGGGTAAGCTCTGTAATAGCTCGAATCTGGGACTTAGTGAAGTGCTTGCCTTGAAAACCACACTGAGCATCCAGTCCCCATCACCCATATGAAAAGCCTGGCCTGGTGACCTGTGTTTATAAGAAAAGATAGATAGACCCAGAAAAATGATGCCCAAGGTTGTTGTCTGGCCTGAAACACACACACAAACACACACATTGTGTACATACACACCCCTCTCTGATCCTGGAGTGTTTCCTTGTTCATAAACTTGGGCATAATAAAATGCTTGTCCTGAAGCGGTTGGGAAGATTCTTCAATGCTGCACTTCTTCTCTGTTCTTGTGTAGAAACCAAAATTTCCCCTAAATGTAGCAGTCATGCATTTTTATTAAAGAGTCAGGAAATTAATAACTTACTAGGATTTTAAATTTGCTTTTTATATTTGTTAAACTGGAAACTTAAAGTCAGCGTCTCTACTATAATGAGTCATTATTTATTTAGATTCTCTGAATTTTATGCTACCTTTTTTAAAAAAAGGCATTGAGAGCTTTTTATGGATATAGTATCTAATTTGAATCTTTTTTAACTACTTAGGAAGACTTAGCTGTAGCAGCCAGTGTTTTACAGATGGTAACAGAGGCAGAGGGATAAAGTAGCACATTAAAGGATATCATGACATGAGCCATAAAATGAATGTGGAAAAAGGAACCATAAAAGAGAATAATGCTATTTATCATTCTGTTGAGACATCTGTATTTAAAGCGTTTTTCTTTGCATCCTTCTTCATACAAGATAATGCATATTTGCAGAGACAACTTGAGCGGCTTGAAGACTCAGAATGCACGGTTCCTCCTGACTAGAAGCAGTGATGGAGTACTGCCTGTGGTTTCTATTCTCTGGTTTCAATAGATTTCCTACTACAGAAGGTGTTTGAATGGACAAACAATATTTTCAAAAGTTTATTGGATGAAAAGAACAGTTATTGTCTCTTCTAAAAGCTTCTATTGTTTACTGATATTGATTTACTATTTGTGATAGAATACCACCTTCTTTCCCTCAATGTTCACATTCCAATTTTGCTTTAGAATAGCTAACCCATTATTCCAGTTTCAACGTGAGAATAACTGTGGACAGTGTTTTGGGCGTGGCTGTTTCTGCTATTTTTGTATTGTTTTGTGTGGAGGAGGATAACACAGGGGGTTAACTGATGGTGCTCATGGACCACAGAGGGTGCGTTTGTCCTGAAGCTCAGAGCACATGGGAAAGGCCTATCAGTTCCGGAGAGAAGAGTTTTACTCTAGCTCATGTTACTGAAAAAGACCCCGGAACTCTTGATATTTATGAACATTATGATTGCACATGAGGTTTGGTCTATTCTTTTTGAAAAATGGCATTTTTCTTTGATGATTACTATGTGCAAAGTACGGTAGTGAAGGCTGTGTCTGGAGGAAAGAAGGGAGCAGTAAAGGACACAGATGAGTCAGAAGGCCTGGAGAAGTGGCTCAGCCCTTAAACGTTAGGCTCACAACCGAAAATACACGTGTGCAACGGTTGTTTACAGTTTGTTATTCTTGAAATCATAAAATCATCACATGATTTGTCTCTTCCCTTTCTTCTCCCCTAATCCTCCCCCAAACCCCTTCTTGCTCTCTTTCATATTCGTGGCCTCCTTTTTCAATATGTGTTGTTACATGCATACATGTGTGAGTATATACATATGTATTTCTACATGTGACATGCTCAGTCTGTATAATGTTGCTTGTTTGTATGTGCTCAGGAGTAACCGTTCAGTTGTTTACATTTTAAAGAGGGATTCATGATAAGGAGCATGTATGCACAGACACACACACACACACAGAGAAGTAATGATTATTTTTCTACCAAATTTTTACTTTCTCCTTATTGTGTTAGTGAGTTTTCTCTTTTCTCTCTTTCTGTCACCGTTTAGATTCTCTCAACCCCATCTTCTCTCGCTGTTTGTGATTTTTTTTTGGCTTGTCTATTTGACATTTTTGTTGTGAGGACATTGTATTATTTTCTTTCTGTTTTAATTTTAAAATCTTTTTTTTCCAGACACAGATAATGTATAAGTGGATCGAGCCGAAAATCTGCAGGGAGGATCTCACGGATGCTATCAGACTGCCCCCTTCTGGAGAGAAGAAGGATTGTCCTCCTTGCAACCCAGGATTTTATAACAATGGCTCTTCTTCTTGCCATCCCTGCCCTTCTGGGACATTTTCAGATGGAACAAAGGGTAAGGTGTCTATCATGAACTTCACTTTTAGAAAGATAATATTAATAGACTTGGGATATTGTTTTCAATTGATTTGCTGGGGAAGTCTTTAGAAGACACATTTCTTATTTCATTGGAAGGACAAAGAGTTGAGAAATGTTGATGAAGGGACTGTGAGACCATGATTTATTTACCAGCTAATGAGAACTCTCTTACTGGCATTTTGTACATGTGAGATTGCTTCCTTTAAAAAATATTATATTTAATTTGAATAATGACCCTATCTTGTTGACTGTTGATAATAAGGATAATCATCCATTTGCCCTTGTGTGTGTGTACATAAAATGAAGGACTATATAAAAAAGACCACCAAATGCGTACACATGCATTAGCACTCTATCTACAACCATTGTACAGACCACGTTTGAAGAAGTTCCTAAGGGAACTGGTGGTGTTGCATCTTTCCTTCTCACTTCTCTGCTAATCATGGTTTAGAGGCGCTTGGCACAGGGAAGACTGTCCAGATGCAGCCTACTGTGATTGTTTACTCCTGTCTTTTGCAGAGTGCAAGCCATGTCCAGCAGGAACAGAGCCAGCGCTTGGGTTTGAGTACAAATGGTGGAATGTCCTCCCTGCCAACATGAAAACTTCCTGCTTCAACGTTGGGAATTCCAAGTGTGATGGAATGAACGGTGAGTTTGGAGTCTCCCTTAACTGTCGTGGCAGCAAAACACCACTTGTTTTTACAGTTCACTTTTTAAACACACCAGACTCACATTGCTTGGCTGTGTGTCCACCCCAGGCCTTACATAAAAATCAAGCAATCAGGCAGTTGGATTTCCTACAGTAATAAAATCTACAGTTTTTTCCCCTTTCCATGGTGTCACTTTCTTTAGTTTCAGCTTTGTATAGTCAATAACAGTATGTAAATGTCAAGTAGAAAATTCCAAACCCCAAATTTTAAATGACAAAATACTGTTCTATGTACTTATTGAAACCACCTTCCTTTTTTTTTTTTATCTTTCCAGTCCAGGATGTGAATTATCGCTTTGTTTGGTTACCTCTGCTTCCTGACCATTAGTGAGTTAGTAGCGTCTTGGTGTTTAGACACAGCTCATGCTTCACAATATCTGTGTTCAAATAACTTCTAATAATAATCTCAAACCACAAGTAACATGCCAAACAGAACCCATCAAGGTCACCCTCACTCACTCACTCCCTGAGCCCTTTCTCCCTCCCTCCCTCTACCCCTCCTACCCTTCCAGTTGAAAATGCAAAAGTTCTCAACTTAAGAAAGAGCATAAATTGTTTGATGAAGTTGCTAATAATCCACAGTAAAAAAAAAAAGCTATTAGCCATTAAACTGTGAAGAAGAAAAAAAATATCCATGCCAACGTTGCTCTCACACTTTAAATGGCAAAAGATAAACAGCAGCATGTTGGAAGTGCTAAGATAGAAAATGTATTAAATAGTAGGGCTTGGTGTGTCCACTGTGGGGGTCTCAGAGCTTATCTCTGAGGATAGATGTGTGCATGGGAGGTTGACAGTGGACAATTGTTGTATTCTTCTTGCATTTTATGCAGTCACTTTTGAAGTAGATGTTGAAACTCACGTTTAAAGTCCCAAACCCCAGAAGAGATGTAGCAAGGAAGGTGACAGCATCTACATCTCTTACCACTTCAAGGAGTAGCATGTAGGTAGAGTTTTCATCAGTACTGCTGACTCCAAAATAAATGCATTGAGGCTTATATTATTTACAAATGTTTAGCTGTTAGCTCTGGCTATTACTAATTAGCTCTTACAACTTAAATTAACCCATTTTCCTTATTTACACTCTGCCCTGTGGGGGGTACCTTTATTCATATGGCACATTCATCTCCTGCTCCCTCTGCCTCTGGCTGGTGACTCCTCTTTCTGCCCTTCTTCCCCCCAGCATTCTCCTAGTCTGGCTCACCTGCCTAACCTTATTCTGTTCAGCTATTGGTCAGTCAGCTTCTTTATTAAACCAACCACAGTGAAATATATTCACATAGTGTAAAATAATATTTCACAATATTTCCCTTTTTTGTCTAAACAAAAAGGAAGGTTTTAACTTTAACATAGTAAAATCATATCTAACTAAAACAGTTATTAAGTAAGAATTACAGTTAAAATCTCCAGTCCACTTGTTTTTAACAAAATTAGAGAAAATATTCTAATATCTATATTATCTTGGTGAGTCTAAAGTTTTCATCTAATTTACCTTTTTATCATAACTAAAGAAAACTGTAATTATGACTATCTAATCTTCAACTCCACCAAAGATCCCGGAAGGTGAATTGTTACCCAATGACAGGGACATTAGGCCTCTTAGACAGTCACCCTAGGTTTTTCTTTGATGTTGTGGCATCCAGCTATGACCTATAGACATAGTATGTCTGACAGACATTTTTAAGAAGCAGGGAGTTTTGAAGGACTCTACTATCTTGACTTGACAAAGTTTGGCATTTGCTTTGTTTTGCGTCCAATTGGTCCAGTTTGGGCAGTATGCTGCCAGCAATTGAGGCAAGGACAGTTTCTTTGCCCAATGACTAGCTTTTGCCATAAATAAAGCAAATTTCTGTTAAAGCAAAGAAAACCAGCCCACAAACCACAATCCTAGAGAACTTAGACAACAATGAGGACACTAAAAGAGACTTACATAGGTCTAATCCACATGGGAAGTAGACAAAGACAAGATCTCCTGAGTAAATTGGGAGCATGGGGACCTTTGGGGAGGGTTGAAATGGGGAGGGGAGAGGCAGGGAGAAGAGCAGAGAAAAATGTAGAGCTCAATAAAAATCAATAAAAAAAATTGTCATGAAAAGCCTTAGGTTATTAAACATATTAAATGTATTAAATGCCATATTCTCTAGGTTGAAGTGTTTGAAGACTATCTAAATATACCTGTGTATGACTTTTAAAACACATCTAACGTGGCTATAAGTTGATTCTTATATATGACTATTAATCTATATTTCTTACACATTGCATTTTTAAATGAGTTGCATAAAAACAATACCCTAAACAAGAGGAGAAATATGCACAGAGTATAGCAAAATTAATTTTAAATTTATATCAATTATTAAAATCCATACCAATGTGCAATATTTAATACCAGTGGATTAAATAATCTACCAGTAGATTCAATCATCTACCCTTTTATCCTATTATTTCTATATTCTTCCCTTTTTTTCAGAATGAACTTCCTGAGAGATAATGTTTTGTTTAGTGTTTTTTGACCATTATCAATAATTTGTAAACAACCCCCTTAAATAATAATAAACATTAATAACCAATATTTTGGGGATGTGTGTGTTGTTTCCTCGAGACTGCTTCCTGTTGTCTGAGGGTTCTGGCATCTTTGGGAAACCTTGGGAAAATCAGAATGATTGTTGGGTCTTGGCTGTAGTATTCTGTGAGGCTAGATCATCTCAATCGGCAGCCTTGTTCTGGATGCCGGGTCACCAGGGTCATCCGTTTGTATTGGTGTCTGGTCCCCTTGTTCTGAAAATACATACACTTCTAAAGGTAACATACATGTCTATATTAATACAAATATAGACTTGCATTTGATACAAATCAGGCATAGATGATTTTTCTTATGTGACCGAACCATGTAAAATATATATCATATGTCTTGTAGTTCTTTTAGGTCTATTTGTTTATGTCTGTAGTCAGGATTTCAGGGTGTCTTTCTTGATCAAACCTGATTTTTTTTTAACCTTGAATGAATCCACAACCTTTCATTTTCATAACCTCTTCCCCAAAGTAAGATGTTTCTTCACTTACATTTTGAAGTTAAGACATTTAAAAAATATGTAGGTTGGTTTAATTTGGCCATTTGGATAATTCAATGTGTCCTAGCAGATATTGCTCCTTCCTCAGCATAAAAAAATTTAAAGAGAACACAATAAGATACAGTATCCAGACTCTCTGTGTATTTTCCGTCTTTACATGGATTTTTTCTTTTATATTACTTTACTCCTTTTTTTAAGGACATTATTTTATTATTTTCAAACTATTTTTTAAATCTAAGACTGTATATACTCTTTTTCTTCTCTCTCCCACACCTTTGTACATTTTTAAACACACTGTAACCTGTTTAGAGTTTTGTGTTCTGTCTGAATCTGTCTTTACTGTGTATCTGTTATCCTTTATTGTCTGCATGAGCAAAACTCCTCCACTATGCAGCATGCTAGTGGATCTTGTGCTGGGAGCGTAAACCCACAGGCATTGGCTTGGAGAAGCATCTCTGAACCATGACCCTTGTGATAGACTGAGAGAACCTACCATGTGGCTTAGCACATGGCAGCTGGCAGCTGGCAGCTGGCTCCATTTCACTGGCAGCTGTCAGGAGATACATCTCTGCACTATGGCTGACATTAGACTGTGAGACTAGAAAGCTATGTTTGTCTCTGTTTATGTATGTTTAGAACCGTTTTAAAAAGCTTTCTTAGGTTTTATGTGGAAATTCTTGCTGAAAGTTTGGGCGCCATTTATAGCCAGAGTTTTCCTGTCCCACTAACAACTCCCAAATAAATGCACTGAGGCTTATGTTATTTACAAATGCTTGGCTGATAGCTCATGTTTATTACTAACTAGCTCTTACAACTTAAATTAGACCATTTTCCTTATTTACGCTCTGCCAGGTGGTGGTACCTTTATTAGCATGGGGCATTCTCTTGCTTTCTTCATGTCTGGCTCATGACTCTTCTCTCTGCCCATCTTCCTCCCAGCATTCCCCTAGTCTGACTCTCCTGCCTACTTGTATTCATTTCAAGCTATTGGCCAGTCAACCCCTTTATTAAATCAATCACAGTGACATAGATTCACACAGTGTGAGGAATATTCCATAGCAGCAGTAGGTTACTTTACTCTGGCTCAGTGCTGTGCCATGGTAAAGGGTTAAAGATTTTAATTTCCATTTTCTATGAAGCCCATGACTGTGTTTCTAAGATGTAGTTGAATCCTACTTACTGAAAACTTGATTATGTGGCAGAGTTCTTTCACCAGTACTTGGTTGTATTCCTTTTAAAATATGACACTAGCAACAGGCATTCGAAGCAGTAAGACTTAACAATGGCGTCTATCCTTTGTCACCTCAACATCATTTTATCAGTTTACTTTCTCGTATTATATTTGATCATTATTCCTAAGTTTGCACGCACAGTTTGAAAATTGCATGTTTTGAATCAATAGCTCCCCCAAACAGACTTGGAACAGAGGAAATGAAATGTCCATAGGAGTATAGAGATCAACAGAAAAAATAGAGGCTTAAATAATTTTGAGCCAACACATTAGTGAAAGTCCAAGACCTGACATACATTAAATACAAAGTGTTCTTTGCTGATCAATAATACCACATTTCAGAATTTATCCCCTGAGAGAAGAAACATTAAAATAGTTATCTCTCTATCAGAGTCGATATTCCTAATAAGTGTCCTTTGATTGAATTTGAGTCATGAATTTAAGATCAATTAGGTAAACAATACTGAGAAAACAAGAGTATGGAATGAATCCACAGAAGGCTAGTACATGTGTGTACTCACACACTAGAACAGAGTAGATTATCCGTGACTTCCTGTAGAAGACTCCAGCTCTCACAACACCACCAATTGACTCACAAACTGAATCTTAAATTTGCCCTATAACAGTAAAGAAAATAAAAGTCAAAGGTCAAATCTGTGTAACTTTGTGACCTGGAGTCCCTGTGTCATTTTTATAATGAACAACACAACAACACTCAACAGGGTCAAGTGGAATGCATGGGGCAGCTTGCCTGAGGAGGGAGTCACCCTCCTGCTGGGATAGATAAAGCAGGTGTGTTCAGAACTGAGTTGGATGTGTGGTTTGAATGTTTTCATATTCTTGAAGTCCAAATTTGAGCAAGTTGCATAATAGGAATGAAGAACAAATTTTTGCATATTGTATTTTTGACTGTGAGAAATTAAAAGTTGTAGGCAAGTTGGTAGTTTGTGAATGGATTTATTGTGTATCATGTATAAAAAGGCAAATGGAAATAATCTTAACATTCCAGCAATAGAATGTTTACCAACATAAGGTAGCTCAATTGAATAAAATATTATGTGTGTCATCATTATACTGAAACAATACATTGAAAGAAATTTTAAAATATATTTCCAGAATTTTTAATTTTTGTTTTTTTCTGACTCAGTAATGCTATTTCTGAGGATTTATACCAATGAGACAATGTGATTTGAAGAAGGAAGCTGTATGCAAAGATGTCAGTTTTTATGTTTTCTATAAGAATGAAAAGCAGGAGAAAAGAAATTTCCAACAATGATATACTTAGATGAAATTAAATGTAGAATGATTTGTAATGGAGAAATGTATGACTATAAAAAATCAAAGATACTTGTAAGAGAAAAATAATCTATATTTCTTGGTCAGGACAGAGAAAAAATGATGAAAATTGATGGACTCTTCACTGGGCAATATTGAAATATGTGAGGCATATGTCTCTACTTGAAGCATAGTAACTGCACGCAATCTACTTGCTACTGCCTCTTCCTTGGTCGTCTTTCACATTCTGTCCTTTTTTGCAGTATTCACATATTTAAAGACATATTCTTATAAATATAACTACAGTTTTTCTTGACATTCACTTGCTCTGCATGGGGTATCTTGATCCTCCTTATCATGGTCACAGGGTTATTATCTAAACCTAAATTCTTCTCCTATCGCCCGTACGCTCATCTCACTGGGCTACAGGGGTTCATGGTTACTCAACTCTTAGAATTAAAAGTTGACAACCGATTTTCTGTGTTTTCAATCATAGGAACATTTAGGCAGCAGAACTGTCAACATTTTTCTAATAGATGAGTACCCATTATTTTTATTTTTTATTTGTGTGTAAACAATATACTAATTTTCTATAATTTATTGTATTTGAAAATTATCAAGTTGCCAAGCTAGTACTGAAATGAATGCCTATATTACATCTCTTGAAGTAGCAGATAACATTTGGAGTTATATCAATGCTAAGGTATTGCCCTTAAACAATAAGCTTGCTCGTTGCTGTGTGTGGATTTATCACCTTGCTCACTTTAAAGTGGTTCTCTTGGCTTGTGGTATGTTGACTGTTCCTGTGAAGATGACATGCCTCATGTGACTTCTTGTGCACAGACCTCACAGTGTTGGCATTTGTTAGCATGTGTATACCTCACATTTTCTACTTCTTAGAGAGAGGGAGTTCTATCTACTATCCCGTGTGTGCCATACTTATTGACATTTAGTAAAAGTTAAATTGCGAAACAAAAATACAGTAAGCTGAAAAGAACCCCTGACCCTAGGTTTCAGTAATTAAAGTTTTGCTTCTCTTTTGACTGTCAGCAGAGTGGGAATGTGTCTATTCCACAACAAGTGGCCATCTTAGTAGGCTAGCATGGATAAAGGCCACCTGTTTTGGTTTCGAATGTCATCCTTCATTGAGAAAACTGACACCCTGTCTCACATTGAATAACTTGTATGTAGAGTGGTCCAGTCAGAATGTCTTCATTAGTATCTAGAATTAAACTTTTGCGTCTAGTCTACAATTGATATTTCAAAATATGGGATTTTCTGGAATATTTTAACTTTAGCATCAATAAGTATTTGCCTTTTATGGTTACCTTATTTTAACATTTTTGTTATTAATGAAATTTTACTACTAAAATGTCTTTTATCCTTTTCAGGTTGGGAGGTGGCTGGAGATCACATCCAGAGCGGAGCTGGGGGCTCTGACAATGACTACCTCATCTTAACCTTGCACATCCCAGGATTTAAGTAAGGAAAACTGGTCCTTTCTTTAGGAACCTTCACTTCCTCCATAGGAATACGGGAGTAGGTTGACCCTATGGAGTGTGCTTGTATTATCAAGTACACAAGAGTATGTCAGAGAATGATGTATGCTATTTAGGAATCTATATAACTGCCCACCAAGAACCTATAAATGTTAGTCAGGTATGTTCCTTAGATAAAGCAGAATTGTTTTAACAGCATTACAACAAACCTGTAGTATTCATGACTTGTTGATCATTAATGGAGAGACTTAGTTTAAGCCATTTAGTCATAGGAGTGTGCATTTTGTTGTTTAATTGTTTGTCTCAACTCTGTAAGTTAGCATGTTGTGCATTAATTTATGTCTTTGTTTTAGTCCTGTATGTTGAGATTTCCCAGGGTGAGTCTCTTTCTTCCTTTAGAATCAGGAAAGTGCAGCCTAGAGCAAGGGTATAGACTCACAGACTGAGAAAGGGAGGATCTGTGTTTCCTCAAGAAGCACAAGATTAATTAACAGAGAAGCTGGATTTTCAGTTTAATGAGAACACATGATTTAAGTTTATTTCAAACTGCATTCAGCATACATTATTGATATTGCAATTTTGTTCTGTCATGTAGACCACCAACATCTATGACTGGAGCCACAGGTTCTGAGCTAGGAAGAGTAACGTTTGTCTTTGAGACCCTCTGCTCAGCTGACTGTGTTCTGTACTTCATGGTGGTAAGTGATTGAAGGCAGATTTCAAGGTTTATTGTTCACTTTCAAGTTTGGCATAAAAACAGAGAAGTCGACCAATGGAATCGAATAGAAGACCCTGACTTTAGCGCACAAACCTATGAACACCTGATTTTCGATAAAGGAGCTAAAAGTATACAATGGAAAAAAGAGAGCATCTTCAACAAATTGTACTGGCAAAACTGGATGTCAATCTGTAGAAGAATGAAAATAGATCCATATCTATCACCATACACAAAACTCAAGTCCAAATGGATTAAAGACCTCAATATCAGTCCAAACACACTGAACCTGATAGAAGAGAAAGTGGGAAGTACTCAAGTTTGAATTTATTTATTTAAGTTGGGATGAGAACCAATTTCCTTGTCTTTCTTAGAACTTTCAAAAATATTTTTAAATAACTAAGGAAATTACTAAGATTTATACAATAATGCTTGCCAAGTGTTTATTCCTCATGGTATGGGTTCTCAGTATTTAACCTTGTGACCCTGATGTCCCATCCTCCCAAGGGTACCAACATGCCAAGCTTACATGTTACAAATCATTGCAATATTTTTTTGTAAGCTAATATTAGAGTTTGATAACTTCCTTTAGTCTTCATGTAATTGGTTTTCTCATAGGAGTTTTGAATTACCAAATTAAATCACAAATAATATATCAAATAACACTTTATAATATAAACATATTATATTATATACTGTATATAATATAATAATATAATATAAAGTTATATTATTTATAGGAAGGCTTCTTAGTGGTGGAATGGACCTAGAAACTCCACAGAGTTGTGGCAATAAATCTGGCTGCCACCAGTATCTCTGCCATGAAGTTACACTCTCGAAAAGCTAACGAATGGAGAGAAGCCAGCCGGCAGAACCACAGCTGTAATTCTGAGCATGCCACTTAGCAGATTAAAGACTCGTGTGGTCAGAAATATATATATATATATGTGTGTGTGTGTGTGTGTGTGTGTGTACAGGAAAGACAGATTCAGATGGAAAATAAAACCTCTAAATGGTTTACAGTGTGTTTAAAATAAAGAACTGCTTAGTTTGTGCTTTATTTGTAAATATTTTTACTGTTTTAGGATATAAATAGAAAAAGCACCAATGTGGTGGAATCATGGGGAGGAACCAAAGAAAAGCAAGCGTATACCCACATCATCTTCAAGAACGCAACATTTACATTCACTTGGGCATTCCAGAGAACTAACCAAGGTCAAGACGTAAGTTCCAGCCTTGTATCTCTCTTCAGCCCTCCGTTGGGTGTGATCTCCATTAGGAGCATATGGATCTCTGTTGGGGACGCTAAGGGTTGTAAATGAAGACATCATCTGTTTCATACATGGCATTATAAGCTAAGAAAGCTCATGTGTAGTCTACATAGGCCAGTATGAGCTCCACTGAGATCACAAGCTGTGTGTAGGTGAGCTGCTTTCTCTATGCAAATACATTCTGACCTGTATACAGGAGATGAAAAACCATTTAAAAAGTACGACACAAGCCCTTGTAAGTGCCC
Organism: Chionomys nivalis; assembly: GCF_950005125.1. Lineage (NCBI taxonomy): Eukaryota > Metazoa > Chordata > Mammalia > Rodentia > Cricetidae > Chionomys > Chionomys nivalis. Next base: position 26,112,894 of record NC_080111.1, on the reverse strand, counting down.
TGTGAGTGGTAAACTTGCATCACAAGCCTCATACAGGGCATTATTAACTCTATGTAAGGACATAGGACATCAAAGAATGAAACCATGTATCCATGTGTAGAGCATTGTTACCTGTGTATAGGATACCATGGTTCTATACACAGAACGGAGAACGTTAAAGGTGCTCTATGAGACGCACATAGCATTACACCCACATTACAGAACAATACGATCCCATAGTTTTTATTTCTTTTAAAACACAAAGATAATGCCCACTTGTGATACATACAAAGCTGCCTTCAAATTGGAGAAAGCACTTCTTTGAGTCAGTCATCTTGTTGTGAATTGGTATAAGATGACAATTTTTAATTTTTTGAGATTAAAAATGCATGTAGTGGGTGGAATGACAACAAATCTATGAATTATTCTGAGCTGTGAGAAAACACAGTTGTTGACGCTTAAGAGAAAATTAAATATTGTTTTTACTTAGAACTTTAAAAAAAAATCCTTTGAGACCAAGAAAGTTCATAACTTTATTCTTCTTTATCCAACTAGCTAAGATTTGCTTAAGTGTCATTAACTAGTGTGAGTTTATGTTTTTCATTATGGTTGATATCTCCTTTTAGAGAGAGTATATTTGTATACAGAATGGTAGAACAGAGACAGCTATTGCCTTTTTTTGATATTCATTGCTAGTATAGATCTAATCCTCTCTCTGAACATTTCATTGCATATTTCAATACTAGCTGGCCTGTTATTCATTCATTCATTCATTCATTCATTCATTTATTTTTGGAGTATCAGTGTGTAATATATACATATACATATGCGTGTGTGTGCATGTGTCAGTGCGAGATATATGTGTGTGTGTGAGTGTGTGTGTGTGTGTGAGAGAGAGTGAGAGAGAATGTGTGTTCTATCTTTGCCTGTGGTTTTTTTTTTTTGTCTGAATGTATGTCAGAAGTCGAATGTATGTCAGAAGTCAACACTGGAAGTCATCTACTTGTTCTCAGCAGTTTTTTTTTTTTTTTTTTTTTTTTTTTTTTTTTTTTTTTTTTTTGGAGACAGGGGCTCTCACAGAACCTAGAGCCAGTTATTTTGGCTAGACTAGCAGGCCCAGAATATCTGTCTCTGTCTCACCTCAATCCCCCAACACTGGGGTTAGACGCCTATGGTGCCATGCCTCATTTTTATATGAATACTGGGTCCTGATGCTTGTGCAGCAAGCACTTTACCACCAGGTCACCTCCCTAGTCCGGGGTCTATTATTTGTAGTGTATCTGCACAGATAGGACTTTATCAAAATAAAAACAGGGTGAGTCTTTCCTCAGAGGCTCTTCTCTGCTGTGGTGGCATGGGAGTGCGTTTTCTCTCTTCTGTTTATTTTCAATGGGAACCCAGTCTCCAGATTTCCCATGGCTTTAGTTGTTCTTTAGGCTTTGTTATTTAGTGTTCAATCTTAGGAGGATGAACAGCCATGGAACTCTACCTCCTCCTTTCCGTCTTTTCATCTTGGTCCAGAAGCAAAGCAATAAGCAGTCAGGTGTGATGTTGTATGTTAGGCTGACAAAAACCAGACCTTAAACAATCCTATACCATCAGAGGGGAAACACAGCTAGATTCAGGCTCTTTTGACGCCCCTTTCTTAGAGACTAGACTGCATTGTTTTGGGGAAGGGCTGGAGAGGGAAAGGAAGGCTCAAGGAAGCGCTATGAGCCCATTGGTATCACAGGGGTTGAGTGAGGAAAAGAGGTCCTTACTTTCCAGGATGTCCCACCCTGACAGACTCACGGCACCCACCACATCACTGAGAGTTATGGATGAGTGAGCTCAGGTGAGATAGTTAGCTGCTGTGGTACTCTTCTGTAACCGTGCTAGCTATGACATACGTGATGTCAATCACAGCAACATATCTGGAATTCTGTGGTTGTACAAAGCGGCTCCTGATGTCAAGATCTAAGGGCTTTTTATTTAGAAGGGCAAAATATGAGTATGGCATATCAGTTTGGAACATTCTGGCTATTTTGGTAATGCCAACACAAACGTAGCTTTGTTGTACAGTTGCAGTCCAAGGCAGATGTCATTCTTTCTGCTCTCTTTCTAGAACAGACGTTTCATCAATGATGTGGTGAAGATTTATTCTATCACAGCCACCAATGCAGTCGATGGGGTGGCCTCGTCATGCCGTGCCTGTGCCCTGGGTTCTGAGCAGTCGGGCTCATCGTGTGTGCCCTGCCCCCCAGGCCACTACATCGAGAAGGAAACCAACCAGTGCAAGGAGTGTTCAGCTGACACCTACTTGTCCATCCATCAGGTCTACGGCAAGGAGGCTTGCATTCCCTGTGGGCCTGGGAGTAAAAGCACCCAGGTAAGTCTGCTTTGCAGTCATTCCCACAGCCATTCTTGGTAGAAAATGTAAAGTCTGTACCAGACTTTCTTTGGGCCACCAACCAGCTCCCAAATCATAACCCAGAGACTTATTAATAGATTTGAATGCTCAGCCTTAGCTTAGCTTTTATTTTATTCTGTTTCTCTTTATGTTTGCCTTGGAAACTTTTTTATCTTTCATTCTTTCTATATATCTTATGTTCCTGCTGTCTCCATGGCTGGCTGGTGACTGTGTGTTTTCTGCCCCTGGCATGTCCCTCTCTTTCTCCCTTTTTTCTTCTTCCCTTCTCTTCTTCTCCAGCTTGGATTTCTCCTAATTACTCTCTGTCTGCCAGCCCTGCCCATCCTTTTCCTGCCTAGCTATTGGCCATTTGGCTTTTTATTAGTTCAATCAGGTGCTTTAGGCAGGCAAGGTAAAACAAATGCAACACATATTAACATAATTAAATACACATCTGTACATTGTTGAACAAGTCCAGCATAAACAAATGTAACACACCTTTTACAGTCGAAGTAATATTCTGCAGCACATCTTTGCCTAGTCAAAATAGAATTCCATAACAAACTTCCTGTGTGTGGTTCTCTGACAGTAAGGTGGGCAATATGTGGAATTGCTATTGACTCTGGAGAAGTGCCTTTTAATTTTCTTTCCTATTTTCTCTTAAATTAGGTGAGCACTGACTATATGCTTGTTTTTTGTCTTTAAGGATCACTCCACTTGCTACAGTGACTGCTTTTTCTCCTATGAGAAGGAAAATCGGAGTTTGCACTATGACTTCCGCAACCTCAGTAGTGTGGGTTCACTAATGAATGGCCCCAGCTTTACCTCCAAGGGAACGAAATACTTCCATTTCTTCAATATCAGTTTATGTGGGCATGAGGTGAGTTCTGGGTGTTTGGGTGGGACGGGTCTGTAGTCCAGTTTTAAGATAATGTTATGAGTAAAACGACCAATCAAATCTTCATGACCATCAACAACTAATGCCAGGTATAGAGATTTCTTGGAAGTCCTGTTATTTTCTATCATATTGACAGCCTTCTCTACTGGGACAGTCTCATGTGGTTCTTAGAGACTGATCCAATCAGCGGAATTCCAAGCCTTATAGGTGCAACTTAAATACTTTGAGTCCCTTTCTCTCCGCTCTTCCTGAAAGTGGGAAGGGGTAAAAGTGGTTAAGTGTGTTGATCTCATTTTTAAAAAATATAGGTAGGGTATTATGTTTTTGAAAGCTTATTGTATTAGGATTCCACAGAGATAGAGAAATAACACATGCACACAACACACACACACACACAGAGGGGGTTGTGCAGAACTGATGCACATAATAATGGGGGCTAAAAAGTCCTATGATGGGCCACCTGGAAATGAGACCCCTTGCTGGGATGGGATACTACTAATATACTAGTAAGGCTAAAAGTTCAGGTCTAAAAGCTTCAGAATCAGAGACAGCTGAAAACAGAATTGTTGCTCTGAGTCCTGGGTCCCAATGCCAGAGAACCTGAAGTTCTGATGTCTGTAGCAGCAGGATAAGAGTGTATCAGCTCGGGAAGAAGGAATTCTTGCCTCGGCCTTTTTGTTCTGTCTGGGTCCAGTCAGTTAGATGACATCTGCTCACATTCAAGGCAGATCTTCTCCTCCCTCAGGCAACCAGTTCACACACCAGTCTCTTATGAAACATAACACTCCCCCAAATTTGTGTTTTGCTAATTCTCAGCATTTCTTATTCTGACTGTGTTGACCAATAACATAAACTCTGGTTATGTTTTTAAAATGGGGGAAAAACTACTAAGAGAATTTTTATCCAAATTCCAAAGGAGATATATAGGGTCAAATGTTCACTGATTAAGTAGCCTCTCCTGATGAATATAGGATTTATTTGTTGGGATGGAAGAAGCAGAACTTTGTCACTGTTAAGGGGGTTTATGTCAATGTATATGTTGTATTTTCACTGCTATGTGAGACTGTAGTGTGGGGCAGGGAGAATGCACAGCACGTATACCATTAATTAACAAAGGCAAATACGGAATATGTAAGACAACATTCCTCTCATTTCTTTTTCATGTTGACTACTGTATATACAGTCATAATCATTATGAGATGCTGTTACAAACTTGTTCGAAATGAAATGAAAAAGATCTGATTACCATAGAAGTCTTTAATATATATATATATTATATATTATATATTTAGTGTGTGCTGACTAGCTTTTTGTCAACTCTACCAAAGCTTGAGTCATTTGAGAACAGGGACTCTCAACTGAAAAAATGCCTCTGTAAGATTGGTCTATTGGCAAGTCCATCACGCATTTTCTTGACTAATGATTGGTTGAGGAGGGCTTAGCTCAGAGTGGATAGTATTGGTTGTATAAGGAAACAGACTGCACAAACCATGGTGAGCAAACCAGTGAGCAGCTTTCTTCTATGGCCTCTGCTTAAGCTCCTGCTTTCTAGGTAACTGATCTACTTGAGTTCCTGCCCTGACTTCACTGGATGATGGACAGACAACAAGCTTTAAAATGGAATAAACTCCTCCCCAGTTTGCTGTTGGGTATGGTGTTTTGGCACAGCAATAGGATCCTAAGACAGTGCACTTGTCATGACCTGACCTTATAGGTGGTAATTCAGCACTCAATAGGTTGATTGGGCACTCGTTTATTAATAAAGGAATGCATATTAAATATCTTTGTATGAAGCAGTGAATGAGATTGATTCCATTATCTGTTGTATTTCTCAATCCTATTTTTATATTACTACTTCTACCTTTTTAAGAAACATCTTCTCTCGCTCTCATTTTATTTTCTTTTGAGTGAGTTTGCTATGTAGCCTAGGCTGGCCTAGAACTCACTATAGAGTCCAGGCTAGCCTCAAACTCATGAGAATGAGTCAGACCCAGCTTTGTTGTTGTTCTTATTCTCCCTTGTTTTCTTTTAGGCTCTGCTGTTTCCTCCCTTTTTCCTGAGTACTTTCTCTCAGCTATTTTCTACTATTTTCTAGGTTACAAATATTTAGTAAAAGTATATTTTTCCTGTTTGATGATAAGAAAGCCTCGTGGAGAGAGAAAATTTATATGTTAGAGTGTTGGAGGGAGGCCACTTGTTGGTTTCCAGCTGCTTAGTCCTGAAATAACCACACAGAAACCATATTATTTAAACCACTGCTTGGCCCATTAGCTCTAGCTTCTTATTGGTAACTCTTACATCTTAATTTAACCCATTTCTATTAATCTGTGTATCATCATAGGGTTGTGGCCTACAGCAAAGTTTCAACATGTCTGGTCTGTCTCCAGTGCAGCTCCATGGCTTCTCACTGACTCTGCCTCCTTTCTCCCAGCATTCAGTTTAGTCCACCACACCTAGCTCTGTTCCCCCATAGCTCTGCTATAGGCCCAAAGCAGTTCCTTAATTTATCAATGGTAATGAGCATACAGAAGGAAATCCCATATCATCTCCTCTTTTCTGTTTAAATAAAAAGGAATGCCTTAACTTTAACATAGTAAAATTACATATAACAAAACAGGTATAAGCAAGAATTATAGTTACAGCATTTATATTTATTTTCTCTCTTATAACTAAGGAAAACTATATTATTACTATCTAGTCCTTAATTTCATCAAAGACTCCAGATGGATATAATATTATCTAAGTAAACAGGAAGTGCATTGTAAACAACTTCCAAAACTCTAGAATTGACAGAGACATCTTGCTGCCTGAACAGTCACCGAAAATTCTTTTGTACCATTGGGGCATCCATCTTCAGCCTACAGGCCCATAGTATTCAGCAGACTGTTTCATGAGGCAGGAAATTTTAGAGACAGTTCTGCCTATATTGGCAGTTTGTCAGTCACTTTTTTCTGTATCCTGCAGAATGTCTTGCAGATTATTTTATGAAGCAGAAACCCCAAAGGATCGTTTCACCTTTAGGCAAGTTTAGCAGTCATTTTTCTGTGGGTCCTGTGTGTCCAGTTCATTAAGCAGTCCAGGCAAGAACAGTTTTTGGTTAAAACGGCTAACCAACTCCATAAGAAGCCTCTTTGATGCCCATCTTCCTCTTGAAGTAATTTGTACTGTTATGAGCAGATGTATCTCACTGTCATGAAGTCCTACGTTATTAAAACATTTTAAATGCCATATTTTAAAGGTCTTTGTGTAGTAGGAGCTACTGCCGGCTGCATTCCTGCCGCCCCAGCTCCCGGCTGCCTGGATAGCTTATGCAGGCGCCACTCTGTAGTGAGGGGCCGCAGGCCGCTTCCTGCCGCCTGGCTCCCACACGGCTAGCTTTACACCCGAAATAATTACATGGAAACTGTATTCTTTTGAACACTGCCTGGCCCATTAGTTCCAGCCTCTTATTGGCTAACTCTCACATCTCGATTAACCCATTTTTAATAATCTGTGTAGCCCCACGAGGTGTGGCTTACCAGGAAAGATCTTAACCTGCGTCTGTGTTGGGTGGGAGAATCATGGCGACTGCCTGACTCGGCTTCTTTCTCCCAGCATTCTGTTATGTTTACTCCGCCTACCTAATTTTCTGTCCTATTAAAGGGCCAAGGCAGTTTCTTTATTTAACCAATGAAATTAACACAAAACAGAAGACTCTCCCCCATCATCTCTGAAAGATTTAAAGAACGCCTATTCATCTGAAATACATTTCTGTACATTTAGAAAATCTAACTAACATGACTATGAGCTTGACTATTATAAATGATTATCTATTAACCTATATTTCTTAATTATACATTACATTTTTAAATGAGCTGTACAATCATAATACCTTAATCAAGAACAGAAATATACATACACAGTATAACAAAATTGACCTTAAATTTGTATCAATAAACCAATATCCATACCAATGCAAATCTCTGTAGCATATCCCCCTTTAAATGTAAAGAAACATTTAAAAACAATATTTGGGAAAATAGGTATAGTTCTTCTCCAAACTTCTTCCTGCTGTTTATTGGGTGAAGTAATTTTTGAGGGATTTTTGAGGCAACCTTTCGGGAGGTTTTGGTCCATCAAACCACATTAGTCTGGAAGAATTTCACAGGTTTTCATTCTCTGTGGAAACAAAAGAAGAGCCTCCTTTTCAAAGCAACATATCTTTATGCCCAAATTTTGAAGTCAAGATACCTTTATAATATACATGCTGAAATAGTGTAGCAGTTCATACAATGAAATGTCTCTCTGTACTTAGCTCCTTTACATTCAAAAAATTCAAAGAAGATAAAATAGTATACATAATCCAGACTCTCTGTGTACATTCTATTTTTTACATGGCTTATTTATTTTTTATCTGTCTCTTTAAAGACTTTGTTTTGTTTTTTTAAAAACCATCTATTTTTTTTATAACCCTCTATACTCTTTTTCTTCTCTCCGCCAAGTCTACATACTTTTATCTAACACTGTGGCCCATTTAGGGGACTTGTATGTCTGAATCTGTCCTATGGTGTACCTGTAATTTTTTACTGTCCAGGAGCACTTTTTAAAATGCTAAGTGCTTCTTAAAAATGTAAGCCGTGGCATTACTAGGATATATATGGTACTTACTGCTTGCTCTGCACAGTCCAACATGGTGGAAGTCTGTTCACCACATCCATAAGCTGTGCACATTGCCCCAGTTGTAAGTATGCAGTGGGTCTATATGGAGCCATTAAGCAGTTTGTAACACACTGCTTACAAACCCCATGTAAATACTCAGTCTCCTGAAAGAGCCAGAAGTCATGCTGGCAGATGGCCCAGAAAGCTGCATTTTAAAGTGGTGTGGCTTTTTTTATGCTACTGCTGAGTCAGGAAAACATTTCTTAAAGGAGCTACGGCACACCACCAGCACACAGCAAGAAGCTGTGTTAAACTCTATTTTTGTGTCTAGAATTTCTTTTTAAGCTCTCTTAGGTATTTATGTGGATTTTAGTTGGCCCCATGTTGGGTGCCAATTTGTTGGAGGGAGGCTGCTTGTTGGTTCCTGTCTGCTTAGCCCTGAAATAATCACACAGAAAACATATTATTTAAACCACTGCTTAGCCCATTAGCTCTAGCTTCTTATTGGTAACTCTTACATCTTAATTTAACCCATTTCTATTAATCTGTGTATCAGCACAAGGTTGTGGCTTACCAGCAAAGTTTCATCATATCTGGTCTGTCTCCAGTGCAGCTCCATGGCTTCTCACTGACTCTTCCTCTTTTCTCCCAGCATTCAGTTTAGTTCACCACACCTAGCTCTGTTCCACTATAGCTCGGCTTTAGGCCCAAAGTGGTTCCTTAATTCATCAATGGTAATCAGCATACAAAGGAAATCGCACATCATTAGAATTGCTAGTTACATTAATAAAGAGAACTATTTATATTTCATGTCTTTGTATATGTACTCTCGGGTCAATAAAATAACTTTCCAATTTTCTTTTTATATTTCTTTGTAGAAATTGTGGAGCAAGCTATAGTTCTTTGCAGTAGCCTGAAGTATATTTAAACATACAAATAGAGCCAGGATATGATTGAAAAGTTAACTTCTCATAATCTCTCAAATTATTATGTAAACAAATACACCACTGTGTCCAAGAGTAGGTTATTAAAACACCTACAGTGACCAAGAGTCTATAATCCAGATGCTCTGGGATGCTGTAGCAGTGTGGCTTTTAGGCCTTTTCCAAGCATACTTAGACTCATGAAGGAGCATCCAAATCTTCATCAGCAGTTTGCTACATCCCTGGAATGCCTTGTTGAGCTATGAAGTAAACATTTCATAGATGATATTTATTTCCTGGAGTTACACAGCTTTCATACAAACAAATGAGGCTTGTAGTAGGAGGACCAATAGGTCTGGAACAACCTTATCAACTCCCACCCTCAACTGAACACTGAAAGCACCTTGAGACGGATGCCTGGGCACCACCCAAAACAAGTAAATGAGGAGAAAGCAACTCCTCTGGGGAGATTCACAGGCTAATTGAGGTTCAGGGTATAGGCTGACTATCCACAAACCTTCCACTTGTGGCTTTGATTTCCTAGGGGAGAAAGATGGCTCTCTGTACCAACAACATCTCAGACTTTACCGTGAAGGAAGTGGTGATGGGGTCAGATGACTACACTAATTTGGTTGGGGCATTTGTATGCCAGTCCACTATCATTCCTTCTGAGAGCAAGGGCTTCCGGGCAGCGCTGTCATCCCAGTCTATTATTCTGGCAGACACGTTTTTAGGTAAGTTTCCTTTGGCTAGTACAAGTATGCATATTATTATTTATGGTAATAACAAGTTTTCATCATATTGGTGTTTACCACACAAGATTAATGCCTGCAGACCAAAACTGTCATCTTGTAAAATGGTTAAGGAAAAAAAAATCCCATGAGAGTGAGGTCTGTTGGTCAATCTCAGAGTATAAGAAGATTCTGTATTTCTCAACGGAATGTTATGTGTTATGTTTTATGAGATTATTTAGTTTATTTGCATTCTTTAGTTTATTCAGATTTTTTTTAGTTTAAGAGGGAAATAATTTTAAAGATAAAATAGGACTGAAGATGACTCACTTGTTTGCTGCACAAGGGTGAACACCTTAGTTTGGATCCCTAATGCATGTGTAAAATCTGGCTGTGTGGTTCATGCCTGAAATTCTAGTGCTGCTAGACAGAGGTAAGTCCCTAGGACTTGGTGGTCAGCTAGTTTAGTGGAAATGGCTGCTAATGAGATGCAATGAAAGACTACAGCAAATACTAGATAGAGAGTGGTAGAAGATGCCTCAAATCAACTTTGGCCTTATTATGTCTACACATGGATGTGTGTATCCACACAAGTGCATACACTCTTCCCACATATAATAAAAATTAAAATTCTTTATAAATATAAAAAAGCAAAGAATAGAAGATGCATATCTAAATCTAAGTCATAATACAGTATGTTTCATTGCCTCATGTCATACCAGAAGGATTTCAGTACCAAGGGTGAAAACCTTGAGTTTTATTCCTTCTGTCTGAGGTCTTATAATATAGGAAAGTTTTACGAGGAGTCCAGCTCCCTAGTGATTATTAGGTATCAAATTCACTTATAACTGCTGGCAGGGGGCTGGGATTTGAAATGTGAGGTCTGATCTGAGAACATTGCTGTGGACTCCAAGTGTACTGAACTTCAAGCCTTAGCACCAAAGTCAGCTACCAGGCTCCAGCCCATTCCCAGAGTTTAATTCTACCAAGGTTTTACCTATGTGAGGGTGAAAACCTGACTTTCTGATTGAACAAGTTTGGTATTTGTTCCTGGAAAGTATTAGGGCAAAGTCTTCTCCATTATTTCCCTTTTTTGGTGGGTGGATGGAGTTTATGATTTCACTGTACTGCCCAGCCTGTAAAGTTGCCTGACTACAGTGAAAGCACCAGGCTCTGTGAAATACACGTCTGTGTTGGAGGTGAGCAAAATTACATTAGGAGACTAGCATGTCTTGACTGACAAAACCCAGTGAAAGTTCGTGATACTGGAAGAGATTTTGAAACATTAGAGCTAGAAGGGACCTTAGAAACCATCTAAATCTTTGTGTATATCCTACAGGTTCTAGAAAATCAACAACAAAACACCCAGGGTGGTGAAATGCGGTAGATTACATGGCTGAGGATTAGAATCTTTTTTCTCTGGAGATGTTAGAAAGTTCCTTTTGCTTACCAGGAATGCTTTAATTTAATATTTCTGGGAGGGTTGTCAAAGTCAGGCTATTTTGTGCTCAGACACACAGACCTAAGTAAACCTAGATCCTCTGGTTGCTTCACGGTTTGTCCATGTTGTCTAGGAGTCACGGTTGAAGCTGCCTTGCAAAACGTTAATATCAAGGAAGACATGTTCTCAGTGCCACCGAGTCACATTCCAGATGTGCATTTCTTTTATAAGTAAGTGGAGATATTTTTTCATGTGACTATTTTTTAATAAAGATCTCATACAAGTGAACCTATAGATTTTAGTTGTTATTCCAGGTTATAATTTCCTAATGGTAAGAAAGAAATATAATGTTGTTTCAGAGTGTCTAATATGGCAGGTTGTGTTTAAAATGTGGATGTTAAATGGTTTGGTAAAGAGTGAGAAACATGGACTATTTTGAGAGTCACACACCACACACGCACATATACACACACACATTCATGCACACTTTGAAGTTTAGCCATCAGGAGATTTTGGCTCATGGCCTAGGCAGCAATTATTTCTTATCCACACATCTAAACACTAGCCTGATGTTTTGATATGACTAACCCCTCTTTTCCTCAAATTTTTTAAAATTGTGATTAGAATTATAGGAATCGTACCAAATTCTTTAATGATAGGCCATCATTTTACCTGGGAAAATTGTCTACTTCATGTAGTCAGTGAAAGCCAATACACCGAGTGTGTATTAAGTTACAAATTAGTAACCGTTAATATTTTTTCCCTTTTTGTTTGTTCATCGAGCATGAGAGCCATTTTGTACATGATGCTTTTGTTCTTGTTGTCTGTATCATACTTGATCTTTAATCAGTGCCTGCTTTATGATAGGTCTTCCACAGCCACCACCTCTTGTATTAATGGCCGATCGACCGCTGTGAAAATGAGGTGTAATCCCATGAGACCTGGTGCAGGTGTGATTTCAGTCCCCAGGTATTCACTTTTCCTATGTGCTTATTCAGTGTGGAGTTTCTTTTTAGAAGCAAAGCTGTCTGGAATATTACCATTAAAGCATATTCTTTATGGAAATAAAGCAGAAAGAGATCAAAAGAACCAGTACATTGGTTGTAGGGATATGTCAGGACATGATTTAAATGAATAGGTTCTTGTCAATATCTCTGCCTTCCGTCCTCTTTAGTGACATCCCCTTGTCCCTTTTACCTTCAAAACGATTTAGGCAATAAACAACTGCTTATATTGTTTGCATTCTTGTATTTATTCTCACTGTTCATTGGTTTTCTTTAATTGGTTAGGACGGGCCCTGGTTCCTAGAACTAGATCAACAATTAAGTACTTGGGCTCAGTAATCTAACCTCTCTCTGGGTCCTGATTCTCTGTGAGGGAATGGGGTCTTGAAGATGATATTTAGATGCATTTTCAATCCCAGGTTTCTGAGTAATTGTAGCAGAATCACCAAGGTAAATCTAACCTGTAGAACATAATGCAGAATTTTCAACTGATTGCCATTGTGGTACCAGCTCACTGTGGTCTGTATTTGATATATCCTGTGTGTGTGTGTGTGTGTGTGTGTGTGTGTAAATACTAGAACATAACTTCTAGGTTCCAAAAACGATTAATTTGAATATAGCCTGCTTTCCCCACAAGGACCACTTAAGTGTCTCAGTATTTTCAATATATTGTTCAGCATGTTCAATATTGTTAGAGTTAAAGAGCTTTCGATAGTAGCTTGCTTAGTGTCTCTCTATTCAACTCAAATCCATATACTTTAAAAAGAAAGTGAGTTAATCTTTTGTAACTTTACTTGAGAGATTTTAAAGCCCTCCTGTTTCTCTCACACACAGATCAGAGAACATTGTTTTGTACCTTAAACTACTGTGTGTTCTAGCAAGAGAAACATCAGTAAGTCAGTGATTCTGGCTTATTTTGGAAAATCCAGGCACACTGCAGCTTCTCACCAGCTACAGTGCTTGATTGCATAGCTCTACCAATGAGTTACTGTTTTCACCTGTTTAAGGTGAGAGAAGATGTGACGAGAAAACAGGAATAGGCAGTGGATACAGGAATGGGAAGAGATGGATGCTCTTGGACTTCAGGGCCTCCCACTGCCACCTCTCAGCTGGGGTCGCCGCAGCTAAAGACTTTATAGAAAGATTCTAGAATCAGAAGCATGTTTCTTCGCTCTGGTGTTCTGCTGGGCAGTTTTGAGTTCTGGTGCTTGGTATATGGACTATAGCCCTCCTGGGGTCCCTTCCCAGATTTTGTGACTAAGCTCTCTGGGTTTGGTCTGCAGAGTTCATCTGGGTGGCTTCAAAGTTTCCTCTAGGTTTGACTCAAGCAGATGGTATCCTAAAGGCCAGGCATGGCCCGCAGATAATAAATCATCCTCTGACTCTGCCAAGATACATTTTGATGCCTTACCATAAATAAAACATAGCCTCACGGGGTTAAAGGATGGCATCTCAGGAGGATGTGAAGCTTCTCTTTACCTCCGGCAAGCTTTTCCTCTCAGGGAATTTGACTGTGTTCACCGTGGTTTCCCAGAATCGCCTGCAGCAGAAATCTTAGAATATCTATTGTTAAAATTGATTTCAGAATCTCTGGTGTTGAGCACTGGCGTAGTTCTGAAAATAGAAGCCAACTGCAAAGCCTATTAAATTTGGAGGACTATTTCTATTGCCGTCCACCGTGTAGGTTTTCCTTTCTCTGTTTTCCAGAGATAAGCTTCTCTTTCTGTTATTTGCATCTCGGCCTTCTGAAAAGCTGATTTAAAATGAAGCGTTTACGGCTGAGTCCTTCGCACAGATGATCTTGATAAAAATTCATTTGTGCCTGCGATGTACACCAAGGCGGGCAGGCAGGGGCTCTAGGGAGCTCTGGAGTCCCAGATAAATGTGCTGACCTTCAGTTTCCTCTTGAATAATTTCCCATCAGGGCACAAGGGGGCGCCCAAGGACCAGAACAGGCAAAACAGCAGCTTGGCCACAATTTAAGTTTATTTTATTTTATTTGGGTACAGGGCTGAATAAAGATTTTTGACTAACAGGAAAATAATAAACAGTTTCTCAGACTACTTTTGAAGAAGACTTATTTTGCATCTTTTTGGAAGCTTTAAAATCCCGCAAGGAAAAGAAGCTAACCAGACACCTAGTCTTGAAATGCCTCTTGCTGATCAGATCTCCGAGCAAGACCTTGATGGGAGTGTCACGTCAGGAATTACTCTTTTCCAGCCAGGCAAAAGCGACTTCAGAATTAGTAATGTCAGCTGGCTCCTTGAGTCTTGGTGGTCAGGAATACTTCCTAAAGCCCCTCAACTCCTGTGAGGTGAACTGTCTGCACAGGGAGAATTAGGGAACGTGTGTTCTGCTGAGTGTGGACTTCAGAGGGAGCATGTCACCTGGACTTCATCTGCAGTTAGAAACTTCAGCCTGTCCGCTTGATCTGGCAAATGTATGTATGTGGCTCCCAATGGTAGACAGTGTAGTGCCCATGGCAGATAAAATATGACATCCTCACGTGACTTCTGAGAGTTTTTTTTTTCCTAATAAAGTTTGCTGCTTGGACACAGACTAAAATGCTTATACAAAGGACTGCTAATAGCTCAAATAATTCTACATAGATGAGGCCACTCCCTGGCTTCTTAGACCTCAAGTCAAGCCCTTTGTTAGGGATAATGCATGCCTCAGCACTGCCCTGAGAACTCCCTTTTGACATAGTAAAAAGATTACACATGTGCCTTCTTAGAAAGCAGGCTCGGAGGACAGTCTGTTGTGTGTATCTGGGAGGGCCTTGAGTTAACACATTCACTCCACCAGGTAGGAAACAGTGAGCCAGAGGCTGTGGAACTGCTGTGCACAACACAGAGATGGAGCAACCTCCTAATGACTCTTGTTCTTTCATGACAAAACACCTTTTCAAAATGGCACCCTCCTCCAGTCTCTCGTGATGATTTGTCAAGAAGCACAGTAAACAAAGAGGCAAATAGCAGATTTGTCCCGGGGCAGAGCTCAGCAGATGGACAGGATACTGGCATACTCTTTTAGCTGACCTACCTTGTCTCATCATCATGAATACTCGCCTGAAAGCATCGCCACCCCCTCTTTCTTTCCTACAGTTTAGGAACACACTCGACTGCTTGAGCTGTTTATCAGTAGGTCTAAAATCGTTTTGTGAAATCCTCTCGTGGAATCCAAATTCATTTCATTATCAGCACGGCCTCCGAAGATATTGCATCTCACCAAAGGAATGCGCCCAGTTCTGTCCCGATAGTGATCGAGAGTTGCAGGCTCCGCGGACTTATTTAGTCTTTGTATCAAAGTCATCAGGTTTATTGGACTCTAATGCAGCATTTGGTTGAGACATCAAGGAAGGCCTATTAATGTCAAAAAATCTATCCATTTGAAATTAAGAGTCAGAGCTAGAGTAAATGAGTTTCTTATCTTTTCCCTCTGAATCTTTACAAGATAATAGATACTAAATTTGAAAAGTAAGATAATGTAGAAGATTAAGGTCAAATATGTTCCAAGAACAGAAATGTACTGATGCATATAAAAGCTTTATGAACATTTGAAAATACTCAAAAAACCCTGTGATCAGAAAATGGAAAACCTTTAATGCAGACTTGCCAGAATTGGGCAATTCGAGCATGAATAAGCCATCTTTAGGAGACAGACATAATCATGTCACAAAACATTCATGCATTTTAGAACAGTTTTGGAAGAGGGATGATAAAACTAATTTTTTTTTCTATTAAGGAGAGCAATCTACAGAGAAAAACAAGGAGGGAGTGAGTTAATTATTGTGTCCCTGATCTTGAGCAGATTCTAACTTACAGTAATTAATCTAAGATGAATTCCTCAGAAAGGGGGGTACTTAAAGGCGGGCTTTTGTATCACCAAATCAAAGAGTCCCAGGTGAAAAATACTTTGCTCAAATTCAGTTGGCTCGGTCTAAGAGTTTGTGTTCCCCAAATTCACATCTTAGATGCCAGCCTGAGGCTATTAGAAAGCAGGAGCTTTGAGAGGTGGTTAGGTTGCCGTGTTCCCAGAGCATGAATGAAATCGGTGTTCTTATATATATACCCCAAAGAGCTAGCTCACTCCTTATGCCCTGTGAGGACACACTGTAAGATAGCACCGTCTGTGGAACAGAGGGCAAGCCCACACTCAGATGTACTGTATGCTTAGCCTCCCCAGCCTATACAAATCTAAAACATAAATTTATTGTTTTTCAAGCTAGTGTATTTTCTGTAACAGACCAAATGGTGTAAGACCAGGTGGCACAGCTTCAACTTTGACAAACTACAAAAAATGAGGCAGGAGAAGGAGGAAATTGCCAATGCTAAGTTTGGATTATAGCTTGCGTTATTGTCAGAAATTTCTCGAGTTTCATTTTCTCCATCGTTTTGTTTATGTTTCTTTGCAAAGTTTAGCAAACTCACTCTCCTCTTCTCTGCCCCAGGGTAAACGGTTGGGTCATCCCTCTCTCACCCTTCTTAGGAAGAGAAATCAGAAGATAAATTGAGTAGGAGAGAGTTGAGCTGGACAATTTTTGCTAAATGATCAGAAAATATAATTACTTTAAAATTTAAAATCATGGCTATATTGGAATACCTTTCTAACGGGGAATTCTAAGTTTTAAAAACTGTTTTTCCTGACCTAGAAGAGAGCAGGTAGGGATGATAATAGGTCTAGTCTTCATCAACTGTATTTATTTTTATTTTAAGCCTCCATTTATTAGTCTGTATTTCTTATTTCTTTCTTTTACAAATAAGTAAATCAAGGCCACTAATTACTAAGGTTATTTTCCTGAAAAGAAATTCACTATTATTTTTACTCCTGGCAAAAACAAACAAACAAACAAAGCAAAAAAAAAAAAAAAACCCAAAGACCTCTATCAGTGCATCATGTAAAGGCTGCTCACGTGCGTCTAGACTGGACCTGTCTCATCACAGAGGCTTTAGAAAGACCAGCTTGTTAAAAATGAGGTCAGATGTTAGATGTGTAGACTTTATGTTCAAATTTTAGTATGTCTTGAAACTTATTTGGTTAGGCAAGAGTATGAAAAACTTGCTGGCATCTAGAAAAATACAGTTTTGAGTTGTATATAGACAAAGCCTTTTGAGTTTAATGGAGACCTTTGTGTCTCTTGGTGAGCTTGACTCAGGGAACTAGGGTACCACATGAGCAATGGTCACCAATGTTGCCCTGATCCAGCAGCTTCTTTCTTTGTTCCTTGTCTCACACCCAAGAAGAAGATGGACCCAGGGAAAAAGATTGGGCAGACTGAAAGTAGATTAATAAAGGGAACGTGAGTAAAACTCCCAAGAGTTGGAGGGTCTCTAAGGAAGAAATAATGCCCAGTGAGCTTTTATGATTCTTACAGCCAAAACTGTATACAGGTGAGCTTTACTGGGATTGGTTAGAGGCACCCACAAGCCTTATGTGTGCTCCCTTTGCCCCACTGTCCCCGTTTATGGGGAGGAGTCTTTTGTGCCGAGCAAGTAGCTCATTTCTACCACAGACTGTCTTTGCTGCCTGCTTGAAGGTGATTAAAATATCATTTACAGGTAAAGGGGGAGGCTGAACGATGATGGAAGACTAAAGACAAACAGTGTTCCCTTACATATCTACCATTCTCAAGGAAAACAACTATCCCATGACCACAAACAGGTGAGAAGTCTGGAAAGGATAGGAAGATCACAGCTGACACCAGACTGGGAAATAGTAGATGAAGCACAGAAATATTGATTGTTAGATTTGTAAAGGAAACAGCAGACTCTAGTTGGAGTTCTGGGAAAAAACAGTAAAGAAAGTGGAGAAGCCTTTTCCCACCTCTACTCTGGGTCTATAAACAAAAGGAAAATCTCACGAACAAAGAGCAAAAATGAAAGTTGGGTAACAGGGCCATATGCTGCATGAAGCCAGCAATGAGAAGCCACTTGGTGACACTGACTGCCGCACAGCAATGTTATGCTGGAACAAGGAAAGAAGGATCCAAAAAGAAACTTGAATCTGCACCGCCAGAGAGAGGAGGAAATGCTACAGCTGCATACTCAAAACCATGCCCCCTTGTCCACACTAAGTGCAGGCTCCCCAGAGAACCACAGAACTACACATACAGCCCAGGGGAGCCGACCTGAACTGGAACTCAGTAGAACATGTATACTCAAATTGATTGTAGCAGAAAGGCAGCCCAAGCCTTTGGTTAAGACAAGACTATGCAGCTGTCAAATTAAATACAAGCATATCAGAGCCTCTGCAGAAAGCGAGGCCATACCGAGCACACAGACAGGAGATAGACTCGATGCATGGGTGGGACTTTACTCTGAAGGAAAGTCTGTCTTTGATGAAAAGGGGGAATTCAGTTACAATTTGAACTTTACTGGGATGCTGGAGATAGTCCTATCTCGAGGGCTTGTCAGTCAGTCTGTCTAGTGGAGGGTTCCAAGCCATGGGTCTGCCATATCGTAAGGTAAACTGGGTAGTACCTGAGAAACAATGCTTGAGGTTGTCCTCTGCCACTTGTATGCGTGCACACGCACGTGCACACACGTGAGCCCACGTGACAAATTAATAGTTAATAGGATGAACAAACAATTTATAGAAGATGAAACGCAAATGGCCAGTACATATATGAAATAATGTTCAACACCTTTAGCCATGAGGGTGTTGTAGGTTAAAACTTTATTGGAATTATATCTCACCCCTGTTATAATAGTTATCACTAAGTAAACAATGAATGCTAGTTTGCAAGGATATATGAACAGAGGAATCCTTATTTATTTCTCTGTGAATATCAATTAGTCCAATGACTACGAAAATCAATGTGGAGGTTTCTCAAAAAACTAAAGATAGGACTGTCATATGACTTCAGGGTGACACCTTAAAGAGTGTCATTGTACCACAGAGATATTTACACATCTACATTTACTGGAGTGTTATATACAATATCCAAGATCAAGACGTCATGACACATAGACACATTGGAGTTTGATTCAGCCATAAAGAAAAACAGGAAAAAAAAGAACAGAATGAAGTTGTTTGCAGAAAATGGCTACCATTGGACATCACCATCCAAAGAAAAATAAGCCCGATTAAAACAGAAACCCTCAATGTTTTTCTTATTTCTAGATTCTAAACTTTATGCAGATAAAGATTATAGAAATGGATGACAAGAAAGGAGAAGTTATACCACCAGGGGAATGAAAAGAATATTTGGGAGTTGGTGAAAATGGAAGATGAGGGGGTATGATCAAAGTGCATGATTGTACTGAAATGTCTTTATGAAGCCTATCAATATGTACACTTAATATACCAATAAAGTTTTATGTTAAAGCCTTTAAAATGGATCATGTTTTTATCCTTATTGTTTTGTGACTATCTTTTAGGTAATGGGTATTCGGCAGACCCTTGCTCAGCATTAGAATGGTCTGAAGGAAGTTGCAGGGAAAACCTCTAGGCACATGGACTGATTTAAAGGGACTAGAAGTTAAATAGGCAAATTAGAAGAATAGTCTCTAGATTTTACACATTCATAAAAAGTAGCTGTTTGTACCAGAATCTTTTCAGATAGATTCTGGTTCAGTCAGGGCATATACAGCAATAACAAATTAATTTAGAGGCAATGCTGTTTATGTGTTCCTTAGTCAAAAGAAGCAAGATGATGAAGCTGGCTCACATATCAGAAAGCAGGCATCCATAAAGTATTCACTAAGGTTCTGCCTCTGGTTGCTCTGTGCAATCTATCCCAGGTCTACTTTGTCCCTCATCTGCATCATCACCCTTGTAAGTCATCGTAAGTTCGGGAAGACCCAGGGATGGTTAGTTTGTTGGCTTAAACAATTTTTGTTCTCTTGCTGTAATATACCCGAGTTCTCTCCCCAAATTACCTCCCCAAGGTATGTTGTCTTCAATAGAAACTATAGTCCACTTGGCATCTGAGGTCTAGGACCTTTTCTCCTGAATGTCCTCATTGCTTTGCCCTGAGTGCTAATACAAGAATGACTGACAAGTGAATTTCTATCTCTTTGTCATGCCATGCTATCATTTTGGTAGGAATTTCTTTACTTCCTTCTGCTTTACTCCTCCTAAGTGTTCTAGACTCAGTTTAGATGCTCGCACTTCCAAGAAACATTCCCAGAACCTTTTCTTTTGGTAACCATCTTCTGTCTGTCTCCTAAACTTTCAAAGAAAACAGCTTGGAGCCAGTGAGATGGCTCAGTGGATAAAGATACCATTCTGGTGGCCAGGCCTGATAATCTGAGTTTGATTCTTGAAATCAATATCATAGGAGAGAACACACACACACACACACACACACACAAATAATTCTTCAGAATCTTATAGAAGTATATGGTCATGGCCACAACTAATTTTAGATTATTTTCATCATTTCCCAACGAATCTCTGAACCCTTTGATTCTCATCTTTCTGTATACTAACCCTCTTCCGAGACCTAAACAGCAAATCATCTGTTCTCTGTCCCTATTCTAGATTTTCATGTGGATAGCAACATGTAATTCATATTATTTCTGACTTTTTTTCCACTTAGCATAGTATCTTCAAGGTTCATCCAAATCGTGGCATGTATCATTACTACATTCCTTTATACAGCCAAGTAGAAGCCCATCAGACAATTACACTTATCCATTCATCCACTGCACATTTAGGATGTTTCCACTACTGGTGATGTTGCTGTAGGCATTCACTATCAGCCTTTGTGTGGAATACATTTTGCTCCTCTTGGGTTTATACCTATGCACACACTTGCCTGATTAAATGATGCATTCATGTTTGGGTGTTTGAATGAAGGAGAGACTCTCTAAAAGTAGTGGGGCTATTCACATCCTTGTCTGCAACATATGAGGGTTCCCCTTTCCTTCACATCCTCCCTGTACTTGGCATAATTGTCTGTTTTGTTCCAGCCACTCAGAATGATAGCATGAAAGGTTATCACTGTGGTCTCGGCTCCTTTAGCCATTTTCTGTTTTCTCCAAGAGTTTCCTCAGCATTAATGCAACACTCCCCAGTATGCTTTGGGAACTGCGGTGTTGTTTGGAGGGACTAAATGCCTTAAAAAAGGTTGCTGTTTCTTTAACATTTCAGCAAATGTCCAGCTGGCACCTGTGATGGCTGTGCATTCTACTTCCTGTGGGAGAGTGCAGAGGCTTGCCCTCTGTGCACAGAGCATGACTTCCATGAAATCGAGGGAGCCTGCAAAAGAGGATTTCAGGTAAGAACTAATTTATACGGGCATCCTAAACAGATGTCAACCGCTATTTCCATGTCTGTGAATAAGATGTTAAAGCTTCACAATTGAACAAAAATGATAATTGCAAAGATATACTTCAGTGTGTATCTTTTAAAATTCTAAGGATTTATTTTTTAAGGACTGTTTCAGTCCCATTTCCTTCCCTACTCTTTCCAGTTTTTCACGTTGTATTTACTGGGCATACACTTCTACTGTCTTGTATTTCAAATACGGGTGTGTATAGCTTACAAAATGTAAGTACTTTAGACAGAGCTGATAGAAGCAAAAAAGGCTTCATGGCTTGTGAGAAAAGGACTCTTATCAAATTGAGATCTTAAAAGTCTATACCGGGTTCTAAGTATGTGTTAAACATCATATCTAATACCATGCAGTAATAAAGATTTGAAGTGATACAGTGTTATCAGTAAGAGAAATAGCAAATTTATCTAAATCCTGTTCCAAATTGCCCTTCATGCTGGAAGAAGGAACTGTCAGCTGCTGTGTCAGCTGTCTGTCTGCTCCTGGAGACACCTGATCAGATGCCTGGACCAGACTTTCTAACGAGTAGTTTCAGAGTGACTCGGAACTTTCCCCACTAACATTTTTTCATTGACAGTATCTGAATTGCTGAATTCAGAATAGTTTGGCATTTTGGGTTTACACATATCATTATAATTTTGAGTTTTTGAGATGCTTGGAATATAGCCACTAGACAATGGATCTTTTAAATATATCTTTCATTTCTATACATTGGATAAAACTGTCCGGCTTCACACAAACCTTTTGGGTGGCGTGGGTAAAATGTACTTCAGATGAGGTTTACATTTACTCTGGCTTACATTTAGGTGTTGGTGAACCTAAATGCGCCTCTGCCTTTCCCATTCTCATTCTTATAAAAATGTTACCCATTTCAAAAGTAATTTTATTGATGTCGAGTTCAATAAGAATGTTAACAGTTGTCGTGGACTAAAACCACAGGGTCACTAATAACCTTTCTAGGAAAACATGCTGAAAGAACTTTTGAGAGACCTGGACGGAACCTCTCCTCATAGCAAACCCTTCTCCTGTGCATTAGTTCCTAACTGATGGTAGAAATGGATCTCTGCACGTAAGCCATAAAGTGAAATGTGACTGGATTTCTTTGTTGGAGTGTAGATAAAGTGACCAGCATATACCAGAAAATTTAGTGGTGAGCCAGGCATAAAACATAGTGCCCCATGTCATTGGCTTTGATGAGCATGCAAGGAGCTACTGGTCATAAAATACTAAGATATGGAAGGAAGAGCCCTGAGCTCTGATCTCCACCTTTGAGCTTTCTCATTTCATCACTTTACCTTTTACAATGTGTGTTAAGACCCGATGTGTCTGCTTTATTGTTCACTGGTTGATTGTCTCCTGCTATTTAGGATACATGGGCATTGCTTTAAGAATTAAATCATCTACTTTGGGAGGGTAAGAATGGTTGGTAAAAGTAGTGATGACTCTTGAATCATAAAAATTTGAGAAAAAAGCCCAGTCAAAAGTGGAATGATTTATATTCAACTTCTTCAGCATATAGTGAGCCCTGCAATGTGACAGTGCGTGTCTTTGTTTGAGATTTGCATTTTAATTCATTATTTATTTATTTTCTTTATCTCTTTCCTTTCTTCCTAGATAGTCTTTAATATTAACTGGATAGGATATATCCTTTATTCTTATGATGAGCAAGTGTTAGCATAACTCTTTCTTCTATGTGATAAGTCGACCCAGTACCAATTCTAGCCTTTACAGTTCAACCTTCATCTCCCTTCTAATCTCATTTATGGTCTAATTTATTTGTTTTGAAAGGAAACATTATATGTATGGAACGAGCCTAAGTGGTGTATTAAAGGGATTGCTTTACCTGAGAAAAAGCTGTCAGCCTGTGAAACAGTTGACTTCTGGCTGAAAATGGGAGCTGGCGCGGGGGCGTTCACAGCTGTTTTGTTGGTGGCTTTAA
Source organism: Chionomys nivalis (assembly GCF_950005125.1). Classification (NCBI taxonomy): domain Eukaryota; kingdom Metazoa; phylum Chordata; class Mammalia; order Rodentia; family Cricetidae; genus Chionomys; species Chionomys nivalis. The sequence continues at coordinate 26,089,672 of NC_080111.1, read as the reverse complement.
CATGCTACTTTTGGAAAAAGAATCAAAAGTAAGTAACATCGTTGGGATGAGCTTATGAGACCTGGAAAGTCTGCTTATGTTGTGAAAATTTAGGCCTTATTATTGTATGTTGTTCATTCCTTCAGTGCCATAAGACTTTTTTTTTTTTTCTGGTGAGGAAGGTGTAGACAAGGCATTTGAGAAAGTAGGGAGAAAAAATTATTCTTATTTTGATAATTGGAAGTGGATGGAACATTACTAACCACTGAATTAGTCATATGTCATATAAATTTTATAAAAATGAAAAAGTCTCTAAGTTACCCAGTTAGGAGCAGGGCTGAGACCGGAAGGTGGACCTGTTTTTCTCTCTCTGACATAATCTGACTTCTCCCATCTTTCATATTTATTTTCTTGTACAGAGATTTTTCAAAGAAACAGACTGAGCTATGGACAAATATCATCTTTGTTTATTCCAGGTCTTAGATATGCTGGGTCTGGATGTCGAGTCCAACACTTCCATGTGTCCCTTGAATCTTTGGGGATGATGTAGAGCTTAGTGGGCCACGGGGGATTTGTGTTCTAATTTCTAGGATCTAGAGTCTAATAATTCAAGCATCTAAAGTCATGAGTAAAGAGCAAAAGTACAAAGGAAATAGAGATGCAGTAGAAAGCAAATCATCTGCACGACATTCTCATCTTTATGATCTAAACTTTAGAAGCTGTGGTAGCGAATTGGTATTGACATATTAATACATCAAGGAAATGCATTCTGACCTCAAGGCTTTTCTTGGTTTTACAAATGTACCTTATAACTGGATATAGTAAGGTCGATGTAAAATCAGTGGTAAAATTAACTGTATTGAACTGATTCTCTGACATGGCGGGGAACACTTTTATGTAGATGGTTTATAAGTGAGAATGTTTAAAGGTACAGTTACAGTTGAGGGGAATTTGCTGTTGGAGAAACTGTATGTTACTGTCAGGAGCATTTTAGAAGCCACTATGAATGTTTATAATAAATATGATTTTATTATTACTATAAATGGCTAGCTTGTTATTTACATATTTATTTATCACTGCTTAGGCTGGAATACAAATATTCTAAATTAGTAATGACGACTAACTCAAAGGAGTGTGAACTCCCAGCGGCAGACAGTTGTGCTATCATGGAAGGAGAAGATAACGAAGAGGATGTTGTGTATTCCAACAAACAATCACTGCTAGGAAAACTTAAATCTTTGGCCACGAAGGTGAGAGCCGACGTTTAGCCTGGACTTACTGAGCACTTGTAAACCAGGGGCCTGACCTAACACCATTCAGTACACTTGTCCTTCACAATACTCTCTCAACAGCAGCGCTTCTGGAGTTCCTTATAATAGGTTAATAACTGAACACGGTAGTTATGAGTTTCTACAAAGTAGAAACAACCTGCACAGCCTCCCTGAGAGTTAGTTGAGAAATTATTCTACATCAAAATGATTCAATTTGATGTGATTCTACACCTATTAAAAGATGTTTGTGTTTTGACAAAGCACTTGAAGCTGGGTGGGGCAGGAGGGGGAGAGGATTTGGAAGGACGTAGGGGGAAGAAAGAATATGATCAAAATCTATTTAAATTTAAAAATTGTTTTAAATAATAGAAATTATAGTAAAATCATTGAAATATTTTTAATTGACAAAGAACTACAGACAACCAAGAAAAGCAGAGAATGGAGAAAAAATCTTTCCTAGCAAAGAGGACACCAATTGATGATCCGAGACCAAATGGTCAGCCCTGAAAACTTAAATATGAGTAACATTATGCAGACTGAATGGGTTATTTTTAGGAATATATACACATATGTATAACAATGATTAATGAAAATTAGGAGCAATGATTTTAGAGAGTGAGTTGTTGTGCATGGGTCCATTTAGAGGGAAGAAAGGGGAGGAGCAAACGATATGACTATATTATTATCTCAGTAATGAAAATTAAAATAATTGAGGTATCTTTGTGTGCTGATAGGACAATAAGTATATAATAAATATAATATTTCTATAAGATAAATAATATGCCATTATTTGCATAATAAGAAATTAGCAGTTACTGCTCTGGAGAATTGGGATCGAATGAGAATATTTAGGTAAAACATTTTAGTAATTCTCAAGTTTTCAAAAAGATCATGTATTATTTTATAATCTTAAAAACAAAGTTTTGTTAATAAAATATCTTTTATTTACCTATAACTTTGTGTTTATTTTATGATTGTCTTTTTATAGAAAAATTGCATAACTGGGAAAATGTTTATGGTGTCATGTTGGATGTCATCATGTTATTGGCTTTATAATCACAGCTATATATAAAGGGACTATGTAACCTTGATTGTTTTTTTGAAATCACATTCCTTTGACATTCTTCACTATTGAGATAGGAGATAAGAATTTCGGGCTTACCCACTCAAAAAATGAATAATGAAATTATTATAATGAAAATTGTACAAAAAATGAAAAATAAAGATGAAAGTGCTTTTCAATTTATTTACAACCAATAGACAAATGAAAATGATGATAGTGCCTGGAATGATGGCCCAATGGTTAAAGCACTTATAGTGAGGCAAAGAACTAGAGTTTGCATCTCTAGAAGACATGTGAATGCCAGATGGGTGAGTGGTCCATCTGTTCTATAACCTCAGGAGGTAGAGATGGATCTTCTGAGCAGACTGCCTAGCAAGGTGAGCCGTGTCTGCGATCTCTAGGTTTGATAGCAAGACCCTGCCTCATTGAGTAAGATGAAAGAGCCATCAGGATAATTTCTGATATCAACCTTGGATCTCTATGCAGGTCTGCTCCACATGTGGGCCCACACATATGCAAGCCTATATGGACACAAAAACACATGAAAATAAAAGAAGAAATAAAATATATTGGTAGGCATGATTTAGTAACCACTCTCCTAGTTTAGGTATAAAAATATAGGATATCATTTCAAAAGAAAATAAATAAATTACATTTCTATTGCAGGTTTTTTATGTTATTAATTTGGGATTTTATGGAGGATATGATTGCTGTGGAATAACAAAAATATAGCGATGGTCAAAAATGACAGTTTTGCCCCATTTGCTAGTGAATAAGTGAGCCTTCCACAGTTTCACGTATGCTTTAGAAGACAGAAGACCAAAGACAGTCTAGAATTTGCAGAGATACACTGGGCAGAGGAATAGGACCTATACCAGTTCCCAGTTCCCACAGTCATGTGCAGAGGAAATGATAGCATGTTTATATTTCTAGGCATACATTTCTAAGTGTCAATTTCATTTAGCACGAGCAGGAAGTATGTCTGTCCTTTGTTCTTCCTTGTCCTGGGCAGATAAGATGCTGTCAATGGCTTCAGAAGGAGAAGCCATTTCCAAGACAAGTAGGCATGCTTGGTATTTGCTGTAGAAGAAAATACTTTAACCTTAAAAGCTGTCTTCTATACAAAACACTTCCCTAAATTTTTAGGTTGTTGTTTGATAGGTTCACACACCGATGTAATGATTTTCTGTCACTTTCATTTCCATTCTTGAAAATATAGTATGAAACAAAAATAAACCAGTGTTTCTTTGGTCGAACATGCAGAAGTCTAAGAGGACCACAGAGAGTTATCTCATAGTCATATCTAAGCTGCATTTCTCTGTCATCATGGCTTCTGATGACTTTTCAGTAAGTTCCATCCACCACTCTGCTAGGGACTGCCTGAGGCAAGGATGAAGCCTTGTCCATATTTTCCATACATCATTGAAATGAAGCTGTGTCAATAGGGTATTAAGCAGCAAGACGAGGCTACTTTGCATCATTATCCTTAACCATATGCCAATCTCAGACATAGCTAACCATAAATATGTCATAAGCCATTAGATTCTACTTTAGAACAGGAAATATCTTTCTTGTCTTTGTATTTCTACTCAGTCAGACACCTTTTCACTGGCAGAAAGATGTTTCTGCCATAAAATTCAAGTAGAATAGGGTCAAAAATTTACCCCTTCCTGCTAAACAACAGCATAGAGACCTAATGTATTTCCCACTGTTTTCTACATGGGCTCTGTGAGCAATGTGCGCACCTCAATGGTAATTATCATTTTAATCTAAGATATGGCAATCCATCAAGATAATCGACTACAGGATGCATTAATGTCTGTACATATATTTGTCCTTCAGTATGAATTATAGGATAGTTATATTGTCTATAATAATATAGGGAAAATTAGTTGCTATTAATTTGAATGTCCTTAGACATGGGTCACCTAGTAGAAGGCAGAGACAAACTTGTAGCGCCTTTACTAACTAAATGACTAGACAGGATGAGTGTGAGTGGCAAATAGGTTATTTACTCATTTAGAAACTTCTTATAGTTCTCTAGAGCCTGCATGATCTATTTGGAATGTTTCCATAAAATCGAAGAATTTTTATGACTATTCCTAAAGGTAAAAGTCACCATGTTTCTAGGAGACAAGCAAGTTAATTTCTGGTTTCTACACTATAGTTGGTTATGTGCAGGGTGTCTTGGAATTTATTATTAGTCACAGTTCTTGGAGACACCAGGAAAGACCCACATTAGTCAGGAAGCACAAGCTCACCGTGCCTTGAAAGGAGCTTCTCTGATGACCAATAAAATTTAGCGGTGTCAACCCATCTCAAATAACTGTATCCCTCCCTTTTCAAGATGGACAGTCAATTCAATCTTTTTTTTATTTGTCTGTACCCCAAATGGGGTGGCGTTTATGGACCCATGAGATGGCTGAGTGGTGTCTATGGGAATAGTAGTGTCTGTTAGTATTGGGACAGGAGCTGGGGTCATCCGCCACTTCACATGACAGATTTTTCAGTAAGTCTGAAAGGAATGACCAGAAAATTGTAGTGGATATGGCCAACCAGGAAGTCATATGAGGTATTGTGCCATTGCATGAGAGCTACACCAGGGTGTTTTTGTGACAGAATGGCACTGAAGGTGCTCAATTAGTGTCACTTCTTCGCCTCTCAGCATTTAGGAGGTGTCTTTCTAAGTTTCCATTAGTTATGTTATGTCTCTTCCTTGCCAGTGCCCTAGTTCTGTAGCTATATCACCACCTATTTTACTCACCATCAGCTGTTACTCAGATTCATTCTCCAAAATCCAAGTTCAAGAGGGCCAGGGAGCCCTAACGTGTGCCCCATTTTCATCAATGTGGGCTGTTACAGGGAGATATAGTTAGCAGTGTATACAATAGGGGATTGGATTATTAGCCTCTTGATGGAGGGTCATGACAATACAATAAGACATTCTGCTCTCTCCCTGGCTCAAGTCACAGGTCCCGAAAGGTTATTAACTTGGGGTGAGTGCATCCTGCATAGTCATGTTGGAAACCTTGCTACCAGTCTCCACAACACACTCCAGTGGTGTGTGTGCTCTTCAGTTCCTCCTGGTGACAGGGAATCTTAGTTTCTCTACTAATCATCATCTTCCTTAACAGCCAGTGACAGGGTGTACGGAGATTAAGAGTAAAGAGGAAGAATGCCTGAGAGCAAACAGACTTTGCATCTGTCTTGTTTATAGTCAGTTCAGCTATTGCTCATTGTCCAATGGTATTTTTTATTCATCCAAAGTCATGCTGAATAGCAAGGTAGTCATTACTGACATCATCTGGTTTAGCTTTGGGGCTCTTTGAGTCGCAGGCCATATCACAATTGCTTTCTGTGTGAGGCCATAGATTTTCTGTCATTTGTTGTTTAGAACTTAGCTTATATACTTGGAGTCCTCCTCCCATTCAAGAATCAGGTATTAATCTAGGGTATTTTTTCTTTCATTTAGTTAATTCTTGGGTTTAACATAAAGGATAGAGGAAATTTCTATGTTATAGTTGACAATAACAATTTTTGGATTCTATTTGGTCAATTTCTTAGACTACAGTGATCTCCTTATGCCTTCTAAATCTATCTTGGAGCTAAAGGAAAGCCTAAATACTAGTCAATTCCTTACAATAGGTGCTTGTGGGAATTTATATTTGGGGAAATTTCCCAGAGAAAACCAATGCTCTGTATTGTTGGTCAGGAGATGTACAAAATCTTGAGGCATTTTTTCTATCAGCTTTTATTTAATTAAATTTGTGTGTGCGCATGCTTATTGATGTGGCTGCTTATGCATGTGCAGGTGTGTGTGTGTGTGTGTAGGGAGGGAAGTGAGCATGTATATGTGTATGCATGTGTGTAGAGGCCAGAGGTCATTCCTCAAAGGTCTGGCCTCAATGCTATTTCTCAGGGACAGTGCACATGGTTTTTTAGGACAGGAACTGTTATTGGCCTGAGCCTCACTCAGCAGGTTAGGGTAGCTGGCAGCAAGTTCCAAAAATTTGCCTGTTTTATCTCCCTGCGGTTGGGATTTTAAGAGCCTACCAATCTATGTTGTTTTCATGTGGGCTTTGGGTACTCATTGTAGGCCCATGTGCTTTCAAGGCAAGCACTTTACCAACTAAACAGGTCTTAATTGGTCTGAAGTTAGCGTGTTTGTCTTGACATAGGCCTAAGACATTAGTTGAACACACTTCTTGGTATGCCTTTAAGGATGTTTTAAGAGATGATTGGATTATTAAGACTCTCCTTTAATGGGCCAGTCCTTGATCAATCACGTAATTATGAGGTAGGCCTTTGTTAGAGGAAGCAGGTCACTAATGGGAGTGTCTTGGGGGTGTCTTTATCTTGCTGTGGCTCCTTTTTATATTTATTTCCTTTGCTTTCCATCTGCTAGAATGTAGGCTCTTTTGCCGTGCCTCCCTCATAGGAGTGATCAATCCCTCCAAAACTCTGAACAAAAATAATCTTTCCCTTGAATTATTTCTCTCAAGTTGTTGGTCACAGTGGCATAAAGTAATTGATACAGCTTGGTAGAGTTCAGTGGATTTCAATGTTTTGAAAATTAAGATGGCCAAGCTGTTGTATTTCCTAACAGACATTGAGTCCTACAATATCTCCAAAATTAGCCAGAATTCTAATTCACCAGGCTTCAGCCCACTAGTGCTTCTCACATGCCCACTTTAGTGCTGAGGATAGATACTTGTCTTTGTAATTTTTATCTGAAAGAAAATAAATCCTTCTTTCCTACCAGCGTGTAGTTTGGTGTTTGTTCTTCCAGGGACTATATCTGAAGCTAACAGCCTGGCTAGTAAGGAAGACCTTCTGCTCAGAGGAGAATCAATATCGGAGCACTGTTCAGGAGCTAGCCTGTAAACCCCATAGTCTACTTCCCACTTCTCCACTGTTGCTTTTCATTATCAGGCAGTAAAATGTAGGACCCCTTTATACTTTGGGAGTTTGGTCAATATGTTTGCAGCAAACTTTATGGAATCTTGAGAATTCATTTTCTATCAATTCATGTTAATCGACATTTGAAGCTTGAATCCTGTCTTATTTACAAAACCATGTTCCCATCATTTTTATGTCTTTATTAGCAAAAGAGTGAAGAATTCTCCTGGTTTTGAAATGTCACTGTACTTGCAAGCCAACATGTGAATCTACCATGGTTTCATATTCTTTAGAAGGCTTGAGTCTCCCATGTTGGAGACAAAACACAGTCTATTGTCATCCACATTAGTAATGGCAGCCTGATTTGTTCTGTTTGTTTGATCTTCACCCACTGCAAGGGGAAAAGGTTAGAAGATGCCTACATATATGATATATTGTGTTATGGAAGAGTAATCCCTGTCTTGAGAAATTTTACAATAGTGTGCTTCCTGATTGCTCTGTTTTGAGCTTTCAGGAAAAGCAGGCTTTTCCTTTGTTCTGGAAGAAGGTGCCATCTTTATCATCTAAGGATTCGAGTTTTATTAACATATTTGAGAAGACTGTTTGGAATAAAAGATAATCTATATCTTTTTCATGAAGCCAAGGGTAGCCTTCATTTACTAGGTTTTTCTTGATTGGGCGGTATTTTCCAGGGAAGGAACATTTACATACCAGGGGACGTTTAAAGGGAAAATGATACTTAAGCCATATCTTAAAGAGTACCTGGAATTGTTCAGGAGGAGGATAAGTTAAGCTACTATAGAGAATTTTAAGTGTTTTCTTATATTGTAGTTTGCCCCCCCCCCCGCCCTATTATACTAGAGTCAGAACATTGAAAGATGGCAAAGGTTCTTAGAAAGAGTCACAGAAAATAAGAGGTCCACAGAGGTACTCCATGAGAGAGTTCACAATATGCATTTTAATGTAACAATTTCAGTCCGTGTGATCTTTTGTCCACTTTTAAAAATTTATTGTTTTCAATAATCAACATACAAAGTAATGTGATTCATTCTGACATTTCACACACATATGTTACACATTTTAATTTGTTTCCCTCCCTTGCTACCCTCCCCAATCCCTCTACCCCACTCTTGTTCTTTCCCTTCCCCCTTCACTTATTGAAACACCCCTCTTTCATTCCACATGTATTCTACTACTATCCCTACCCCCCCTTTTTAAAGATCTACTCCTCCCATCTTGGGCCCCTTTCTAGATTCACACCTACCCCCACCCACCCAGATATGCACATAGAAGAGAAACATGCAGTTTTTGTCCTTCCTAAACTGACTTAAATCACACAGCATAATGATGTAGAGTTTCATCTACTTTTTCTACCCTGCAAATGCCGTAATTTTACTTTTCCTCTTGGCTAAATAAAGCTCTGTAATGTATATAATCACAATTACTTTATCTTTTCATATGTTTAAGGGCATCTAAGCTGGTTTCATTTCCTTCCTGTCATTAATAATAAATATGGGTTTAAAAGTATCCCTGTTATCTGAGTAGATAGCCAAGAGAGATAAATTTGGATAATATGGTGGTTCTGTTCTTCAGTTTTTGAGAAACCTTTATATTAATCTCCACTAGGGCTCTACCACTTTATATTCCTACCAGCAATGTCTAAGGGTTTCCTTCTTCTCATAGTTTTCGCCAGAATTTGTTACCATTTGTTATCTTGGCAGCAATTCTGATGGGGTGAAATAGAATCTCAGAGCAGTTTTAATTTGTATTTTCCTGCTGGGTGAGAATGTTGAACACATTTAAAAATACTAATTGGACATTTGTGTTTGTGAGCTTTCAGTCTATTTATTAATCTGATAATTTTGGTGTTTAATTTCTGCAGCGCTTTAAAAGGCTCTAGGTGTTCATAGAAGCACAAAAGACACTGCATAGCCAAAGCAATTTTAAGCAGAAAGAACACTGGGGAAATATCTGATCTTAAATTATATAATGAAGGGACGGTAACAAAAACTGTGTGGCACAAAGACAAACAAGTAGACGAATGAAATATAGTGGAGGACTTAAAAATAAGCATACAGTGACAGCCAATTAATTTTTGACAAAAGTGACAAAACATGAATTGCAAAGACACCCACTTCAACATTGGATTCAGAAAAACTGAGTATCCACATGTAGGACAAAGAAATTCGAGTCCTATTCCTCACCCTGCACACACAAAAATCAAAGTGGATCAAAGACTTTAATATAGAAATTGAAACTTTGAAACTGCAAGATGAAACTATATAAAAATACTCTTCAAGATGTAGGCGGGGCATAGGCAGAGACAGGACTTTCTGCAAGGGACTCCCGTAGCAGAGGAAATAATTTCAAGGATTAACAGGATCACATTAAAAAGCTCATACACAGCATAGGAAGTGTTCCCTCACAGTGAAGAGACTGCCTCGGGCATAATGGGAAAAAATATTTGCCAGTTATATCAGAGGATTTGTTTCTGTGTGTTTTGCTTTTTTATTATTTCTACTTTTTAAAATAAAAATTTGAACTATTGTAGACAATATAAAACAATTATATAACGATAAGATCATTAACTTACCACCTACATTTTAATATATTTGCTTTGTTGCATACCTGCCAATCTCTCTATATTTTCATCAGTCTCTTTTTATATTGTGTTTTAGCATAAGTTACAGACCTCAACAAGCCTCATCCCTAAACACTTCAGAATATATATTTTAAGGTCATTCTAAGGGAAGGACATGCATTGTGACAATCACATAATTTGATGAATTCTGGGAAAGGTGTATGCTACAAATTTTATTGACAATCTAGCACACTAGTTTCATCCTGAAAGTGGCCTCCAGTCCTTTTGCATGGAATCAGCCTCTCATCTCCCAAAGGCAATTGCTATGGTGATGTTTTAAACCATAGATTAGTTTTATGTGTTTCAGAGCCTTGCGTAATCACATCATAGAGTGTGTCATACTTTATGCAAATTCTTCTTTTACTCCAAAGGAGGTTTGTGAGATTCATGCATGCTGATTCAATCAGGAATAGAATTCTTTTAATTCACGAGTGGTGCAGTATTATCTGGACACTGGTGCTATTTCTAGTGTTTGGAGAGAGATACCGTGTACATCAAATCTTCTTGTGTTTACCACTTAAAAATGGGTATGCATGATTTGAACAAGCAAAGCTGTATGTTTATATCTCTTTGCTTTGTCTTATATTCTAAAGGCCATAACTTCCTCGGTCCTTTCCTAGTTCTGTTCTGCATCTGGATGCTTGTTAATTTTCCTTGACTTTGCTCAGCAGTTAAAAGAAAGCTACAGTTACATTTTTGTGGGGTTTTAGAATCTGTGTATTCTATAGTCATTCATAAGATACTAGAAGATACTTTTCCTCTTTGAGGGAATGTGATAACTTTATCATTATTTCTAACCATAGACATTATGGAGACATATCATGCATGTGCACATGATTGGTTATCCAGTGTCAGGAGAATAGGAGTAGGGTCTCTCAGCACAGAGGAGAGGGAACAGAGTAGGAGAGGTGTCTTAGGATGGTGAGGAAAAGCTTCCTAAGCCTTGTGTAGATTCTTGAGTCGAGGGCTTGGAAAAGTTGTCCTGTGTGGTATCCTTATAGGGAGGATCCTGATTTGTCTAATAGGTGCTAGGGTTAAGAAGTTGGTATTTCCCAGATTCCAGCCTCCTGTTTTTTCTTCTATACTGTGATATCTCAGTGCATTTATTTTAGAGGCAGAGTTTCACTATGCAGCCTTGATCCTTCTGTGGCTCCCAAGTATTGAGCTACAGCCATACAGGCATATGTCAATTTATTTTCATACCTGCCCCTTAACAATTCGCCTATGTGATAGGCTTGTCTTGAGTCCTAGATGTTCAGAGAGGAAGACATCTGCTTCCTACCACCGGGAAGTCTTGCTTCACTAGCGGAGCTATTTAAGTAGTTATATAGACCTCTATGTATTTATAGACTACTTATAGTCTATAATTACACAGACCTGTATGCATTGTATACACACATAGACAAGGATATGCATCTTACTAAATCAGCATTAGAAGCAGAATTTTGTTGGACTGAAAGGAATGTCACATCTGATCCCTATCTAAGCATTTGAATTTAAATATTACCCTGAGAATAGACGAGTACATGCCTCCATTTCTCTTATGACCTTGTTGAATTACATCTTCTCAAGAAAAGGCCACAGAATCTCAGGTTTCCTTTTTAGGTCATTTCTGATATTCTAAACATTTAACATGCCATTGGCTTTATACGCAGGTGCATCCCTAAAGTGTAGTCCTGTCCTTCAATGCTGTGAAGTCTTAATAAATTCAAACTATTCATAATTATTCTAAAGAGCAACATGAAACTGCAGGCAGGCTATTAAGGAGTTAGTCAGCAAGAATACTGAGGACTTTAGCCCACTCTCTCAGAGGCTCATCATCCCAGAAAAGCAGGGGAAAGTAGTGGGTTCCAGTGTGGACTGTCATTGAAATATACTGGGTATTATTCAGGTAAAACCAAAGGCAAGGTCCTTTCTGTCAGCTCGTCCTTGTCTACGCCCCATCATTTTCTCATAGAACACTAACTTTTTATCACATTTCTATTTTCAGCTGGGACTTGATAGCTGATTGCCTTCCGTTCCCTCTCCCCATCCCTCTTTCCTTTCTTCCCCCTTCCTCTCACTTTCTCCTTTCTCCTTCCCTTCTTGTTTCCTTTCAAACTAAGGGAAGGAATTTAGGGCTCCATATATGCTAGGAAGGGGGCCACATGACTGAGTTACACCTCAACCCATTTGTTCTTTTGTAAATTTTATTTATTTATGCAGGTGTCGTGTGTGTGTGTGTGTGTGTGTGGTCAAAAGACAAATGGCATCCCTTCATTTCCTTCCATGTGTGGTTTCTGGGGATTGAACACAGGCTGCTTGGCTTGGTACCAGTCTTATTACCCAGTTGAGCCTCACCTGGCTTAGCCTAACCCTGGCTGGCTTTGTTGTTTGGTTTTAAAAAATCTTCTTTCTATTCCACAAGACTTAAAACAGCCTTATTCTATATTTAATGATTAAAACATCCATAGATATTCAACCTTCCATTTCTCTTCTGCCACATTAAAGACTAGTCTCCTCTATGAGAGTATTATATACACCAGCAATAGCATGTTTGAATTAGACATTTGGTCTCTTACCTTTTATGATTTCTCTAATGCACATTCACAAAAGATTCCCCTAGGACATATAAATTAACATAACTCATTTTGGCTGTTACTTTTCTTACTATTCAATCTGTGTTATCACCTATGTCTGCCAGTTCTGCTTTGCCTACAGTTAGCGTATCAATGTCATTGATTTCATACCAAGGTCAAGAGTGTCCTCAGGAAGTCTCGGCGGTTTCCTTCTTCAGAGAAGTCACAGTTGCGTCTTCTGATATCTGCTCCATCTTGTGTTTGTCTCTATTTTGGAGTTGTCTGTCTTATCACTTGGGCATCAAAATTCTCCTTCAGGGTAGATTTGCTGTTTGTTGTATTTTCTACCTACTTTTAATGTAAAACCCTAATTGTAAGTGACAGGTTCATAGGTTAAGGGAGTTTGGGGAACTTTCGTTATGGCAAGTAAAATCCTAATAATCTTATTGGCATTTCAGTGGGCTGATTTTATTATGTTTTCCCCCGTAGGAAAAAGATGACCACTTCGAATCTGTTCAGCTGAAGTCCTCAAGATGCCCCAATATATGAAGAGACAGTGCTTCTGCTTTCAGACTGATGAGTAAGGACACCTAATCTTTCAGGACCCGTCTTAGGACTTGTCCTGACAACTATCATGTCTGTGATGTCACAGAAGGGCTGTGCCACAGAGAGGAGGAGGCAGACATGTTGATTGCCTTATAAACCGTCACATACTTTGTCAAACTACAGAAGACATGTTTTGGGTCTCACTGAAGATGAAGCTTAACTCAGGAAGAGATTTAGCTGTATATACACGTAACTGAAATCCAAGTTTAAGCCCACCAATGTACTGCTGATGCATGCCATATAATTACTGGGTAACTTTAATTCTTTATAATGTCTACATAAAAAAATATGTGTTGGAAGGCAGACATAAGCATATGTCTTGTGTTCCCATGTATGTCTTGGTCTTGTAATTTGGGAAAGATTTGAAAAAAAAACTTTTATGTTATAATTATTTTCCCTTTATTTCTCCAAGACTTGAAAACATCTTTTCTATTAAAATGATGAACTATGAAAGACAATAAATTTTCATAAGATATTTTCTCTTGACTTCAAAAATCTAGGATATCAGTAATATTTTGTGAAGAATTTTACCTGGGTTATCAAAGCTGATTGTCATTTTCAGAATTCCACTTTGGATGAACTAATATGAAGAATTTAACTAATTGCATGAAGGAATCTTAAGGGAGAGGTAATAAAAAATCCAAAGAGAAACCTCAACATGTCATTAATTCAAGCAGTCTGGCATGATCAGGAGTTAGAGGGCTGAAAGCAGTTTGAGTGTTGCTGAGTAATAAAGCAGTGGAATACCTTGTTTATCAGAGCCTGCACAGACAGAAGGAAGAGGAGGATGGCGTGTCTCCAGGACAGATAATTGTGCTTGATTGGGTAGCTCAAAGTGTCCACAGATGTCAAGGGGCTTCTTCTTCACAGAAGGCGGACCCCAGAACTTTGGTGTTTTTTTTTTTTTTATTTTTCCTTTGCTACAAGACTTTGAAAAGTATGAATTACTTGGAAGATTTTATTTTTAAGCCAATAAGGAAGAAATTCAATATTCTAAAACTGCATATCTTTGTATTCGTAGTAAGAATCTTCTTAGCAGTTATGAAGTGCGTATTGTTCCTGTTCAAAAGCAACCTAGAAAGTCGTGGTATTCCTTATGATGGATTATGAGTATTAGTGTGACTTGGATATTATTTTTGGAAGAAAGTTGAAGGTGAATTTGATCAATTTTGTGTAAACTTTTAGCACTGGGAAAGAGGAGGGTATCTTACCCATTGCTGGTCTAAGATGTTCTACTTTATTTCCAGTAAGCCATACTCTTTACAGATTTTCATCCAAAAATTTAAAAAGATTTTCAATTGGATGAAGGAGGCAAAGCCCATGGGTAAGGTTTTAACTATGTTTTTGCCCGAGGTGTTTCAGTGACTTGTAATGTTTGATTCCATGGGTAATGTAGTCTTATTTTTGTGATAAACGAGACAAAATGAATAAATGAATAATTGTGCATATTGGTCAGTGGGTAAAACACTAGACCTTTTTGCCATCACTAAAAGAATGGTGCGTGTGTGTTATGTGTGTGTACTATTAAATATAGAAGTAGATGATGTTGTATTGTTTGTCTACTATTGAGGAGAATGTTATTTAGCATATTTCTTGTGTTTAATTTCTTGGATATTCTTCTGGATAAGAAATTATTTGACTCTGCTCATTTTTGTCCCACTATCGGAATATTGACATTTTTTCCCTCTCATAATCGAAATTTAATCCTAAGAGTGGAAATACACTTGAAATGTCTTTCAAAGGAAACCGGAGAAAATGTACAAACTGGATGGAGTCAGAGCACTCCGTCACCGTCACCCGCCCCATCTTCCGCTGTGCCAACATGCGTGTTTCAAGCCATAGGGATAATAACATGCATGTTCCAAGCCATGGAGATAATTGGGATTTGCTCCCAGGTAGTTCTTTCTTTGCTTGTCACTGGACTAAAATCACTGACATGTCGAAAATGCCTTAAATTTTAATGAACTCTCTGAAAGTGCAGTTGCTATAGAAGAAGTTATTTATTTTATTTCTATCTTTAGATATTAAACAGATTTTTGTCAGCTCAGTTCCACTTTTGGATTCTCCTGGCTTGTCATATTATTCTAAGAACTGAAGAACGATGACAGAGAGAATATTATTGGGGGGATATATAGACCAATTTTAGCGCTACAATTCTGCTTAGTTTTATGTATGGCCTTTGATAAACCCAGTGAAATGTTGAAAGGTATAAGCAAATTATTATGTTTCTATGACTTTCAGTTGGCATGTGCTTCCCCATTACTACCAGTGCTAGAAACATACACGATTTGTTTTTTTTTTTTTCTAAAAGGCATACTTTGGAGTCTCACATACTTAAGTACTTAAGTATTAAGTCAACTGTTGCCTATAACATCTCTGAGCACTGTGTCAAGACATTTTAAAGTCAATTTCCCACTGGATGAGAACATGTCTTCTATGAATAAGTTATATTATGCCATTTAACAATGTAGAACAATTTGATATATATTCACTTGCTTTAAAAGACTGAATTTTATTATTATTGACCTTTCCTCTCTTTGGTTACTAATAATCACATCCTTCTTAGGATTAAAAACATTTCATAGTACTTTTGTGTAGACTTTTGTCTTTATTATACCCCCAAAAGGATGGTTTCAGTTACCATGGAACAATTACTCGAGTCCAGTGATTCGCCATCTGGGTTCTCAGGTGGTGGATAGCAGTCGGTTTGGCTTCTTTAAGTTCCTTCTGGCCAGTGGCATTTGATGTCTTTTGGTCACAGTGTCTCCTATGGCTCAGGGTCATTCCTAATGAGAGGCTAATGTGTTTCTATTTTCCCCCATGAAAGCCAGTTGCTTGGTTAGTATGGGAGGTGCTGCTCGTTTTATGTTCTCCTATTGATAAGTAGGAGATACCTTCTGAGGATGGGATGCTGGCATACAAAATAGCATGGATTCTTGAGACCGGGTGCTGGGGAGGCTTCCCTGCTGTATTTATGGCATGTGTCCAAGTACCTTAATGCTCACCCATTTACTAGGTCCTGTTTTAATAGAAAACTAAAAATTGTATTTGGTTTTCCTTTAATGATTGTTGGTTCAGCAAACCCCTCCAGTTTCTTTGAATGAAGTATCTATTAAGACCTTGGCTGGCTGAATTTTTCTTTATTTTAATAAGTTGTGGAAGGAGGCTCCTTTGAAAATACCTTCTGAGTTTTGATGAAATTGGAGTATATTGGGTACTATTTCCTTTAGGTCAATTAATTGATTTCAAAATTCTACTGACTGCATTTCAAATAATGGAGTGAACCAGTAATAATTATGTAAATCCAAGCTTTCTGCTGTTGTGGAGCAGGGTGGGTAATTGCCTCACCCTTGGGTGTGCACCTTTGCCCCAGGCGTCTACTTCAAATCTGCCTCTGTGGCTTTTTTCAGCCCTGCCCCCACAGCCTTTATTTATTTATTTATTTTTATTTATTTATTTATTGGACAATCTATGGAATTTAAAACAATCAGGATGGGCCTGTGGATAGAGCAAGGACTAGCTGAGAGAACACGTGGATTCGAGGCTTGTAAAGACAGAGATTACCTGTCTCAGCCATTCTTCACATCTGCCCTCCGAGTTGTCCAGGAACCAGCTTGCCTAGCAGTTTTAAGATAGGAACGACTTTTCCACCACTGTGCTAAACTCGGGTGGGCAGGACAATCTATTAATATTTAAGCTAGGGAGGATGCCGAGTGCAGTAACTTTAGAAACACAGGACAAGCTAGCAGATAGCTAGCTTCTATTTTTTTTTTTTTTTTATGAATAGAACCTATTTTTCAGCTTGGAATTCTTAAATTTTGAAAAGTTTTGCAGAGATGGATCAATCAGCTTTACATTCTGGAAGGATAAAATGTTGTTACTAATATAGAAAAATAAAAGCTTCCAAACCTGTTTTTTTTAATAAGATGGCTTGCATAGAAAAGATCTTATAGCATCTGTTTTTCATACATGTGTCGGATGCTTATAAAAATTATTTCTAGGGCTCATATGGTAGATGGTGTACTTTCTAATTAGAGACAAGACTTGTAGGAAGGATGGAGAAAATGACAAGAGCTTCCTGTTAATGCATTTTCTGTGTTCTGACAGGGCGTACAATATAGTGGGTATGGCTCAAAACCCAGCCTCAAAACCAGTTTCCTCACGATTCAGACACCACCGTGATGGTCTTGCTCTAAGATCCACCGATCCACCATCGGCGTGATTGTTAGAGGCATCAGCCGGGCCTCTGAACAGCCCAGCTGATCTTGCCTGTCTCGGACTGTCATAGTCTATCAGCAGATAGAGCTCATTCACTCTCATCAGCCTTGCTCAGCCGTCATCTCCAGCAGATGGGGCTTTTGAGCGTGCTCTTCGGGGTCTTCTGTTAACTGCAGTCAGATCGGAACTTAATTTTGTTATTTAGTGTCTTTAGATCTGTTACTCACCTAGCCTAGGTCACTCCCAGATTTCAGGTACCCATGTTAGTGAGAATTCAGGGAGTGGTGGGTACTATTCTTTTAAGCATCTGGTGGGTTGTAGCTGGATTCCATTCAAACGCATGCAGGAGAGAAGATTGTCTAGCTTCTTATTTCCTTCAAGGCCGATCCTTTGGGCCTTTATGCCACTGTTCACTATTTGTAGATAGATTAAAATTAGTATTATGTGTTACTATTTCAAATACTGCTTCTCATATATTTAATTCTCCTTCTCAGTCATTCCTGACCACAAGTCCTGCTTTTAAAATGCTTTCGCATGCACTCAAAGCAAATACTTTAGCAGCTGAGTTATATCCCCAGCTCTGGTGTGTGCTTTACGATTAAAGGGACTAGATAGACTGGATCTCATTGATCTTTCTGCTGTGGGCTAAATAGTGCTTTCAGAAATATGTTCACGCCCTAGCCCCCGAACCCTGAGAATGCGATTTTATTTTAAGAAAAACCAAAATGACTACCATCAACAACACCTTCACTAACACCAAAACCAAAACTAAACGAATGGCCTCTGTAGATACAGTATCCTGGGTTATCTTGGTGGCTCAATAATCTAATGACACATGACATTTTAAGACAATGGACAAGACAGACACAGTGGTGAAGATGGTACGAACACTGAACAGAGTTTGAAATGACATGTCCATAAGCCAAGGAAGTAGGTGCTAGAAAGAGAATGGAATGAATTCTTTCTTTAATTCTACAAGGCAGCCTGGTCCTGTTACTCCTTAATTGTGACAGAATAACTTTTTGTTGTTTTAAGCCACATAGTTTATAGCATTTTGTTCCCCATTATCACAAGAAACAAATGTACTTTCTGCCCTTGTTACATGACACAGGTTCTACAGATAGACGTGTTCTCAATATTTTTTCCAACATTAGTAAAACATTTGCAAATAAAAGTTTGATAGAAACAGGGCAGTATTTACTAAAGT
The DNA here is from genome assembly GCF_950005125.1 of Chionomys nivalis. Lineage (NCBI taxonomy): Eukaryota > Metazoa > Chordata > Mammalia > Rodentia > Cricetidae > Chionomys > Chionomys nivalis. The sequence goes on along the minus strand of NC_080111.1, from coordinate 26,071,230 downwards.
TTTACCCTTACTGTTCATGCCTTATTTTAGGTTAGTAAAATATTTAAATTTAATGGCAAGTCCATGTGCTGGATCATCATTCATAGGACTCGAGAGAGCAATGGAAAGTAAGATCTCCAGAGTTCTACTTCCCCATTCATCTATAAAGGGCAAGAGTGATTTCCCAATGGAGTTACTAGAGGTTTTCTGGTTTCTTTTCTAGTCATAATGGTTGGTTTTGAACGTCAGATCCACCAGACTTTTCCTGATAGGTCACAGCCCTCTACTCAGGATGTATGAGAGACTTTGCCTCATTCGGCAGTATTCGCCTATTATATAGTCATAGCTTTAAAAAGATGTTATGTATATCACCATATTCTTATATTACTATATTCACGGTGTCACCCTTTGCCAATTTCTGATCACTGTCATCTGTAGGAAAGTAGAATTCCACTCACAGCCCTGTAGCAGGGCCACAGCTTGATTCCAATGTGACTGTGGAGAAAGCACAGTTAGACAATTACTTCCAGCATTAACAAGAGAAGGTGACTTGAAATCTACATATTCAAATTACCTTGAGTGAGCCAAAAAGACAAACCTTTATCCACCATACTTGAAAACCTGGAAGGTTTTTATTCTGGTTATCTTTACATTAATACAGATGCTTTTTATTTTGTACTGAGAAAAACAATCTGTTACACATAATGTAACTTTAATATACAACGTAGAAACTCACCCTAAATTAGTTACAAGAACCTACAAAAGACGTCATAGGAAAAAGGTTACCTAATATTGCCACTGTGTAGGGTTTTTTTTGTTTGTTTTGTTTTAGTAGACTGACCCTGTCGGACCCTTCACCAATGCTCAGCTCTGTAAACAATGGTTATTTCCATGTTCGGGGAGGGCGTGTTATTAAGGGCACTAAAATCAGCCTAGGAAGTCGTAGCACATCACTAGATACTGAACAGTCCTCAAAAATAATTTATTGTACTGTTTCTAAAAAAAAAAAAAAAGGTGCCAGGGTTGTTCTTTTGCTCTGTCCCCGTGTTCTGCGGCAGCACGTGAGCGCTTGGGCTAACGGCCTAAGAACGTACGAACTGAAGTGCATATCACGTTCACAGAGATGAGGTGGTGGAGTCGAGAACTTCCCTTCCGTTGCACACCGTTGGCACGTACGTGCTTGCGGAGGCTGGAAAACAAAGTGGCGCAGAGGCTGAGTTGAGCAGGACACTCGGTTGAGGCCATCAATACTCCCAGACACTGAGCTAAGATTAATTGAAACCCATTTTAACAAGGCTTTGGAAAATGCGTACTGACTTACGGTAAAGAGTAGACAAGCTTTCTAAATATCTTCTGCTCATTAGTTTATATCCTAAAATGTGCCTCCCCATGTCACACGTCTTGGAAAGGGGATCTTTAAGCATCATCTTTGCTGAAAGAAATCTCTCATGGATTGAAAATTAGATTTAACAATCTCTAAAATGATTCAAATATACTGAATGAACCAAAGGACCCTATAATTTTCTTACGGATGATTAAATTATTTCTTCTATTCAATAACTGTAATTCATTTTGATCTTTGATCAGGAATGACTATCCTTTGGTCCCAGGGGTCTTGTGTGAACTCTACTGACTTAGAAATCTAGTGTGATTTCACTGTTGTTGTTGCACAGACTGTGAGGACACGGGCAAGAGTGAGTGCTGAGAGCTTTGGCTCCTTAACAATGAAGGCATCAAATGAAGGCATTCTAAAGAAAGTACCATCCTTAATGACAATGGTGGTCTCAGTGCCATGGTGCCTGTATAACATAGCAGTGTACAGTCACTCTTTATAACGGTTTACTCAGACACAGTTTCTACCTATTACTATCTCGTTTTTATGTGAAGTTTGTTCACAGAGGATTTATTTATTTTACACCTGATATCTTTTCATTGAATGAGAACATAAGCAGGAAACTCATTCTTCATTGGGATGAAACCATATGGTCAAGATGGTGAAAGTGAACTTAAACCATCTTTTAGGTCTCTCCATCTATCCTAACATATATTCTTGCCACAGGAACTGCATCACCAGAACACAGTCTGGTTACAATTGACAAACTGTCTTCCTATTCCTTAAAGACATGAACTAATTTCATTCCAAAGTGTTCATGTCTGATAACAGATACTATTGACCCATAAATTACTTTTTGTATAGTAACTTCTCTGCACACAAAGGAGTTAACTAATTGTGAGACTGTAGCTTATGCAGCATTCTAAGGAAGCGACCACCATATTTAGGGCATTGGCATCTTGTAGCAGGTCTACCACTAGCCAACCTGAAGCTTTTCCATTTTGTAATTTGAGTAGGCATGTGAGAACATCTTGGAAGTCTGTGGACTGAAATGACTGGAGTCACGTGACAAGTAGACTTTGAAAGATTTTTTTAACCTTTTAACATAAATGGACCATATTAAATATTTCTTTGTAGCCTCAACTAACTTCAAACTCATGATCCCCCTGCCTCTATCTGTTCATAATTTGTCTACTGGCATATGTTACCACACTGAATTTTCTTTCCCAAATGACTATAATCTTTGAGGGAAGGGATGGCATGTGACAAATTTCCTAAAATTTCTGCTGTGGAGATAGTAATAACATAGTATATACCTGGCAAAATTTGATGGAAAGTAGTTATGATGATGATTCCAAAATGTGAGACCGTTAGTAGTTTAATTATTCTCTATTTTCTTATGCTTTGTGAAATCCTAGAATCAGTAAAAGTTGGTAAAGTAAACGAACAAGGTAAATGAAGCCATAAACACAGAACACTGGGAGCAGAGGGACCATGCTGCGCCACTCAGTCTGCGCTCTTTCTCAGAGCCCTGTATCCTGCTGTTTGCTTGACGCTGTAATGGGAATATGTAGTCGCCATTTCAAACTGGTGTCCAAAGAACTCTTGATTTTGTATAGCTTTTCCCCACTTAGTCTTCCTTTCCTCAGTAAACGGTTTTGCCTTCTGACCCAAACAAGAAGTCTAAAATTCGTGCTTAATTTTTTTTTCCTGTTTTCCCCATGGCAACCCTCTCACCAGCTGCAGTTAGCTTTAGCTGTACATCCAGCTATGGCCCCCTGGGCGTGTCTGACCCTGGGCAAGCCACCATTAATCATCTGCATGCGGAGATTCACAGGAGAGGTAGATACTACGTACATCTCTTCTGGTCGTATGTTTCCTACACAGCAGCAAGACTACGGTCAGCTCTCCACATCTGTGCTTCTGCATTTACAGACTCAACCAACCAAAGATCGAAAACATTCAGGAAAAAAATACACTGATCATATTCAGAAGTTTTCTGCTAGCCCACAAATAATGCAATATAATGACTATGTATAGCAGTCCCACTATGTTAGCTATGATAAGAAATCTAGACATAATCGGAAGCTTATTGGAGATGTGCATAGGTTATTTTGAAAGTTTGACCACTCATGGAGGAGGATGTTCTGAAGCTGGTCCCTGGATACTGAGGGGCAGCTGAATTTTGAAATATGAGCCACCTACTTAGACACTAACAGTGGTATCCCCCTTGTGTTTTAACTTGGGTTTAGAAATCTCAGTTAATGGGACTATGCCTTTCGATCTGTTTTTTTACACTTCCTGCATATTCCTGCCCCCCCCCCCCTTTGCTTTGTTCTCCAAATAGTAATGATGTTTCTCAACTTTGTGCCTTTGCCATAGCTGTGGCTACTACCAGGAGCATCTCTCTGCTCATCACAGGCCTCATTCATGTCACCCACAGCTGGAATGTGACCCCTTAAAAAGATGGTCCTCAGTCAGCCCAGTCTCAGTAACTCTCTGTCATGTCACCCATAGCTGGAATGTGACCCCTTAAAAAGATGGTCCTCAGTCAGCCCAGTCTCAGTAACTCTGTCATGTCACCCACAGCTGGAATGGGACCCCTTAAAAAGATGGTCCTCAGTCAGCCCAGTCTCAGTAACTCTCTGTCATGTCACCCACAGCTGGAATGGGACCCCTTAAAATGATGGTCCTCAGTCAGCCCAGTCTCAGTAACTCTCCGTCATATCACCCACAGCTGGAATGGGACCCCTTTTAAGATGGTCCTCAGTCAGCTCAGTCTCAGTAACTCTCTGTCATATCACCCAGTTTGAAAATTCTGGCCTACACAGTTGATGCTTGCAGACTCCTCCTCCTCTCCCTCTTCTTCACTATTGATCAGAAAATAAGCAGCTCTACTTATTTGTTTCATTATGAATCTCCAGTGTATTTCATGAATAGACTTCCCGTAAATGTTTCCCGGGAGAGTCCATAAACGTTTATGTTTCTAAGAGTGAGATCAGTGGAAGTCTTAAGGAGGAAGACCTTACACCTACGAGGTCTGTAATAGCCTCATTAGGACAGGTGGACTTTTCTGCGCCTCGGTCACACTGGGGCAACAACTACCCTTGCACAGAGAACTGGTTCAAGGTGAGAGCTCCTAACAACAGGTGTTCTGCCTTTGGCATTTTGACTAATTCCTTTATCTTTCCTAGGATCAGGTTTTTATTATTTCTTTGCAGGCTTTTCCTTTTCAGAGACTGCAGAGGAATGATCATATATAGTGAGAATAAGTAGGGATAACAAAGTCTGACAGGCAGATACCTCTGTCTACCAGGGACTAGTCTCAGGCCCCCTCTATGCTCTCCTTGAGGCCAGTTCTTACAGCTGTTCTCATGTTCCCAGTCTGCTGTGGAACGGCACAGACCTCTGTTCTTTGAAGGACTCTCTCATGTCTCTCTGCTTTCCAACTTCTTATCATTTGGGTGCATTTGACTAAGCAGGAGATACAATGGCTGCATGGAGAGCTGGCTGCATAGTTTCACTACTCTCGATCCCATGGCCATCACTACAGACGTTCACAGAGAACTCTGAGTCCTGATATTAAAGGAGGCACCCTTTGCCGGAATACAAACTCTAAATCTCCTTACAAAGTAACTGCAACTCGGTGGCCTGTGAGACTCTTTCTGCAGGAACGTCCCCCACACCCTTTATAGTGTGTTGAAGGGATCTTCACTTTGTAAACTTCTGCTTTCCTTTCACTGTTTCTCTGCGGCTTTGGCCATTGCATTTGATTATGTAAAAAAATTCTCCTTTGTTTGCATATGCTGCTGAATATAGTAGAAGAAATTATTGTTTGATGAGTTTATCATTTCAATTGCTTTGCATTTCATAAATATTTTACATGTACTTCCCATATTAACCCATCTGTTATTCCCCAAGATAGTAAAATATGCAGATAATCAAAATGCTGTCATTGTGTGTATGTGTGTGCTTGTATATGCGTGTGTGTGCACATGCATATGTGTGTGTGCACGCGCACTTGTGTTCTTGTGATGAGTCTTTGCCGTTATTCTGATGAACTTCTTGTGAGATTTTTAATGCTGTAAGATTGGCTCATTTTCTTCAGCGAGCCTAAGCAGACTTCTGTAATCATTCTGTCTGCAAGAAACAATAATCATGCAGGCTTCTTTTAGGTTTTCTGGGGACGTGGGACAAACAGCAGCTGCTGTCTGCTCTAGGCTAAAATGGGACTTTTGCAACTCAAAGTGAAAACTGAAAATAGTTGGAAGAGACCTTGTAGGTTTCATTATTGATCACAAAAGGACAATTTGCACCTTAGAAAAGACACATTTGACTTCACAGACACGATTAAACATGGATCAGTGCATCCATGCGGCTGCCATGGCACCCTGTGTGGAATTCAGTTCTTCCCACTGCTCACACACGTTCTGCCCAGGCTTGGGAGGAAATTATGACTTTTTTCACATAATGTAACTGGGCTCTTGATCAATTAAACATACTTATTTAATAGATTTTTCTGCATGCCAAGCCTGTTAGTCAACTGAGAATTAATGCCTTACCAAGCTCTGCAGCACATTGGACTTGGAGAAAAATAAACATCTCATCAGAGCAAACATTTCTGTTTGCTCCCATCCATTCAGTTGTCTTGTTGGTGGTGACCTCAACTAATTTTCCCCAGGATATCTGATTATTTATGTATTTTTAAAATAGTCATGGGATGTAGTTTCTACTGGCTGTATGCCTCTTTGTACTTTTTTGTCATTAAATCTGTAATCTCGCTTATTCTCTCAATTTTGCTCACCCTTTTTCAGAAGAAGTTCCTTTGGTGAGCAAGCTGTGCTGCTGGACACTAGTGCTGCAGTCTTGCTATTAGTGAAGTTTCAAGAGGAAGGCAGAATATTCATTGCTAAGACATTGGGGGTAATTCTAGACTGAATTCTCAGGAAGTATCTACTTTTACTAATTCAAATAGTGATATGAAATCTATTAATACAGAACAAGGTAAAAATTAAAGATATTATTTTTCAGGTGAGATTTATAATCCAACAAACGCTAAGACTTCTTCATTCTGAGAGATGAGTCATGAAGAGGAGATAGATCAGATGTGATTTGTTATTCGTGATACAATTTAAATTCCCGTCTGAGCAGAGATCTCACTTTCATCTACCTTACTCTACTGTTACCTCCTGATGTTTTCAGTCATATCCCTCTACTGTTTCCCCTTCAGAATTATGAAAGCATATGTTTAGTAAACATCAGGCAAACAAAGGGCTCCTTAACTCTGTACTTACTCCCCCCCCCCCATTAATTCTGCACTCTTCTTATTCACCTTTGAGCTGCCCAGCACTTTTTTCTTTCTTTCCTATCAAAATGTGCATTAAAACTCATTCAAGGATCAGACATTCACTCACCGTGGGAATCTATTAGCATGGGGTATGTGCTACTATGCCAAGGGATTAGAATCTGAAGCTGCAACTATCAGACTCTAAAACACTATGCCAGACTCATGTTCTTTTCTCAGGTGGAGCTAGTCTTGTTAACATCACATTCAAATTATATACAGCCTCTCCATGCTTCATTTGTTTCCATGTCTATCAGTCTGGTCTGAGCCACCCGCATCTGGACAACACAGTGGTCTCATTTCATGCTATATGGAAACACAGTATCCCTACTTCGGAACACTCCTGATAGTTTTATTTAAGGTGAATTAGAGGTAGTGAAGATAAGCTAGTAAAACAAATTGGTTTTTTGTTGTTGTTCTTGTTGCTTTAAGGTACTGAGCATCTAAAACAAATTATAGACAATGGTCGATGACAAACCACAGTTTTAAAGTTAGCATATTCACATAATTCTGAACATGTCAGTGTTCCTAAAGACGTCTGATACCTCTGGGGTCACATGAACTTGTTTGCCTGGAGTCAACTCTAATAAAATACTGAACGCTTTGGTTCAGGGACTTTTTCTGTGCCGCTTCCTGTCCAAAGGTACAACAGAGAAAGGAGGGGGATGTGGGGTAATTTAATTCAAAATACCTGCTTGATATTAAAGAACCACTTACTGAGAGAAAGCATGCCTTTGACATAAACATCCAGACACTCTAACAATATTCCTTTATTTGTCCCCCATCAAATTATATTTTCTGGAATATCATGCCTTGTCTGTGTGCACTGTGGTGCTATGGACACCTAGTCTATAACGAACGTGACATAAGGTGTTGGACCTCTGTACATGGGCTTTGGAGAGGGGATTTGTGACCAGGGCATCAGAGTAAGATGCTGCTGAGTGTGGAGCTGAAAGAAAAGCTTTTAAGTCATTCATTTCTCTGGTGCTAAGATTGTCATTATCAAATAGGTTGTCCCCCCTTAACTGAGCCACGGTAGAAAACCCAGAGAGGCCAGGCATCTTTAGAGAGTTTGATTCCTGACGTTATTTGCCCAGTTGGTTTAAAGCACCTATGAGATGGGAAGGGCCCTGGCTTTCTCACCTGGAAACGTTTTTAGAATAAATGATCCTTAGCAACCTTTTCAGTTCCAGTCTCTGTGGTCATTTTTTGGTATGGGAGAATTGTCTGTATTCTGTCAATCATGTTATAAATAAACGCTGATTGGCCAGGCAGGAAGTAAAGGTGGGAAAACTAGACAGGAAGTAGAAATGATGTAATGAGAACAGGAGAATTCTGGGAAGGAGGAAGTTGATTCCTCCCGCTCCTGCCCAGACCACCGAAGCAGCAGGATGTGATCTGCCCCACTGAAAAAAAGGTACTGAGCCACATGGCTAACACAGATCAGAAAAATGGGTTAACCAAGATGTGAGAGTTAGCCAGTAAGAGGCTAGAGCTAATGGGCCAATCAGCTTATAATTTATGGAGACCTATGTGTGATTTTCTTTGGGGCTAAAAAGTTGTGGGGTACCAGGCGGGACAAAAACCCCAACAAGCAGGCCTGGCTCCCCATGTTACAATTTTTCTTCTAGGATGTTGTAAAGAGATCAGGGGTTAGAAAAGAACAGTTACAAGGCTAATACGGTGACGTCATTAAACAGAAGGAGGAAGCGCTGCAAGTCTCTAGCATGTGTAGGTTTGCTTATGACCACGGCAGACCGTCCTTCCATCCTCACTGAAGGAGGGTGTGCCAAGCTGGAATGAACGTCTCAGACTGCTGTGGACTTTTCAAGGGGGAAAACAGATTGGCATCCATTTGAATTGATTTGAATTGGATGAATTTTGTGTATTTTGCCTGCAAGAAGATGGCTTCACTTTCTGACTGCTCTAGGCTCCTCATGCATTCTCCACTGATTCATATTTACAAGATGCTTCTGCCTGGGGTGAGGATGCTATCAGTTCAGTGTTTGTTACCAATAACTTGCTGATTTGTCTGGCCAGGCTGTTGCATCACATCAACAAGACTTTTTGAATCTACAACATATGCCCACACTACCATTATTTTTCTAGAGTTGCAATGTAGACAAGAGATGTGGGCATTATATGATATATTTAAACTTATAGCATTGCCTTCAGATCTCAACAATGGATTGTACTCTATTCACTAGAGTACTGTCAAAGGTTTAACCATTAGTAAACACAAAATTTTGTTCTCATATGCTTTGCTTCCTCTTGCTGCAGCTCTGTAGAAATTTAGGCAATGCCTCTAGAAGACCATTCACTTGATCTTTTTGTATTATTTATTTTGCTTTGTAACATAAAAATATTTTGCATTAAAGACTAGTTTCTGTTAAGGGAGCAGTTCCCACATTAGCACAAAGACAGGTGACTTTCTGAGTAAAATTTGGACAGAGAATATTAATCTGCATCTGGGTAGAGTTCCTCTAAGACTCAGATCTGGGCGTCATTATTTAGTAGACGTCTCTTGACTGAGTGTAACAATAATGACATTCATACATGTAAATGATCACTTTGAGAAAGACAAATATACATGCCCAGGGGACCGAGTCTGAGTACTTAATAGCTGTGTAAGACCATAGGGCACACTTCATTTCTCACATCTATGCTGATGCCTGCTGATCCTAAACCATTTTAATGCTTGCAGTCCGGCCTCTATAGCTCCCGAGGGCTTTGAGCTGCATAAACTCCCAAATGCGTCTAGCATGTCTCCTTTAACCTTATGCAGTGCCTCTTACATCCCCAGCATATTGTCTCCATTTTCTGTCTTTGGGGACTAGCTCTAAGAATCTCCTTTGCTTCTAAGCAGAGCAAAATAAAGAAGGACATCTTTCCTTTTTAATCTTGCCATGTAGGATGTTTGTTTATATGACTGGGTGTAGGAGCCACATTGTAAGGATGAGTTTAGGATGTTGAGATCTCTAAGTTATACTTTCCTTGGGAGGGGCAGTCTTTATGAGTGGCCAGCTGATTCTGTTCTCAAAATGACTTCCTTGGAGAGTTCCAGAGGGAGGCAGGGAATCAGTTGTGTATGCTTGTGGCCAGTGGTATCCTAGAAAACAGTTGCACAGGGATGTGGCCAATGGCATCATGAAGCAAAGCATGGGGGATTGCCACTCTCTGAACCCAGGGTCTGCCTCCACTCTGAAGGTCATGAAGTGAGTGTGCCCTGCACTGTCTAATAGGAAACGTAGCCAGCAAGTTTGCTTACCGTTGCATTCTCAGAAGCTTCCCCCTGGATTACCTCCACTGAAAAACTACGTTTTCTGTCGCAAACCAGATTTTGCCTTTGCCCCAGTTCATAGGAATCAGAATATTTGTGGGTGGAGCCAGGAAATCTCTACTTCAAATTGGTTATTTATATACAAAAAATTTGGGAGCCATTAGCCAGTGGGTATAATTAACGGAGAAGAGTTAAGCTTATTTTTATTCTGATTTCCACTGTATATAATTAAGCAGATACAAAGTAAGTGTTCTTTCACACAGCAATATCCAGAATATGCTGAGCGGTGGTGGCTGTACCCTTTAATCCCAGCTCTCAAGAGGCAGAGGTAGGTGGGTCTCTGTGAGCTCAAGGTCAGCCTGCTCTTCAAGATCTAGTTACAAGACAGGCTCCAAAGTCACAGAGAAACCCTTCCTCAAAAAGCAAAACAAAACAAAACAATATTCAAAAATATTTCATGGTGGTCATGTTACCCCAAATCTCTTTTGCCATGCCCCTTCTTCATTCTGACTTCTGAGTTTAGTCATACTTTTCAGTTTCCTGTTATTAATGGCCTTAGCTTCTGCGAAGAGGCTGACCAAAGCTCCCAAGTGACATGCTGCATCTGCCACTGTCTTGCCAAAGAACAAAGCAGGAAATAATGCCGCTGAACCATGAAGTGGCAGGAATCCCTGGAAAGAGTGCAGCCCTGAGTTCATCTAGGATTTGGAGAGTCCAGCATGATTAAAGAGACCACGTCAGAATCCCTGAGAGCTGGTTTAGGCCCTCCCCTTGAATATGGGCAGGCTGGTCCTGTCCTCGAGTAGATTCAGTACAGGACATCCTGTGTGGGTTTCCCAGCTGCCAGGTTTTGCCTGAACTTTACCCAGCATGCTCTCTGGAAGCCCCCACGGAGAGGCTTCCCACCAGGGTGCTAAGCTTGGGTGTGAGATTGGGATGCTTCCTCCAGATCAGCTTGGCCTCGGCAGGAACATCACTGGAGGAAGCCAAGTAAAGCAATAGGAAGCAGATGAACTGCCCACCCAAGGTCTGGCTGAACTCCTGATTTACAAAACCATAGGAGGTGATAAGAGAGTTGCTTTAAATCACTTGGGCTGTGAAGCTTCTCATGTAGAAATAAATAAACACTGAAGAGAGAGGTAGCTCTGCTTCTTCCAAATCTCACTCTCATTTACCTGTGGTGTGTTTCTTTCTCTCGTGGAGAAAGTCCAAAATCAGCAATAGCATCAATAGTAACCAGTCAATGGAATACATCACCAGCACAGTGCTTCCTTGGGTGACGAAAGTTACGCTTGTCCCTTGATGTCTGTAAAGTATTGGTCACAGGATCCTCCCCCTTCTGCTTCTCCCATACAGTCTATACCATCCCCAGATTACTGTGCTTAGCTGGTGTTTAGAGGATAACGACTTGAAAATTAGTTTGCACATACTTAGGCCTTTTCTTGCACTTTTCTCCTAAGTGTTTTGATCTAAAGTTAGCTGAATTTGGAGATTTAAATTCAGTGACTGCTTGCATTTTAAGTAAAACAACAGAGTGCAGGAGGTTTATTGGGAAAGAGGGTGAAAGAGGGAAAAGCCGTGTTGGAGTGAGTAGACAGACAGACATTTTGTTAGAAAATACTGCTTCATTGATGGGATAAATTAATTAGGGCAATACTGTTGAGGTCTGAGAATACTCCAAAAATGTTACATTGGGTAGGCATCTACATTAAAGCACGAATTTGGCCATTTTCAGATTATTTTACAGAGTCACAGTGGCTCTGGTATAGCCCAAGCAGAATACTTTGTGTGAACAGATATTTTACCATTTCTGAGAAGAGGATTTAGTCAGATAGAGTCCAGTATTTTTTCCAGAAATTTAATAATGCCCACCATGTGTATTAGAACATGCTACTATATTTTGAGTTACTGAGGGCTGATTTTTAAAATGTCTGTTACAACTTAAACACTATGTTATTGTAAGAGCCAGCCATGATAAGCTAAATATGAACAGATCAGCCAAAGGAAGTTCTTTACTTCCAACCATTATCACCTGCCAGAGTAGGACTCAGCCATCAATAAATTTAATAGAGGCCTGAGTCTCAGTAGTTGACCCTGAAGCAATACCTGGCTGCAGGAAGAACCACAGACTGAGATTACCTGAGCACCACCCAAGAACAGACCATCCAAAGGAAATGCCTAAGGTTCCAACTGCTGTAGATAGAATCACCTGCCAGCACACTCACCAGAACACTTCTAGACAAATGTCAGTCAATCAGGGGCCCTAAAACCTCACCCCACCTTTACTACTATAAAAACCCAACTCTGACTGAGTTGGGGGCTCTCTGTTTATTCCAATACATTGGACATGAGGAGAGACTGAGTTTGCAAACTTGCATAAAATAAAGGCTCTTTGCTTTTACATATGAGACTCAGTCTCCTTGTTGGCTTTTGGGCGACTTCACGGATTTGGGCAAAGCAGTTACATGTTACAGCCATGCTCACCAGCTTTGAGCTATGGACTCAAGAGAAAAGTGTCCTATTTAGTCTAGTGATGCTACTTCTTTCTATGGCAGTTATTAACCACCTGGCATCATGCACTAGGTGTTTACCAGCCCCAACATGCTTTCTGGGAGGGCAGCACAGTACTCTAGTTAGGTATACCAGCTTGACATTCAGAGGTACTGATAGTAAGTTCTGATTCAGATATTTTAAAAATACCGCTTCATTGACTGGGGTAATCATGAACCTGCGATGTCAGATTCCCCTCTGTATGCTGTGAATATATTTTATTACCATTGGTTAATAAAGAAGGTGCTTCAGCCTATGGAGGGGCAGAATATAGCCAGGTACATAGAGAGAGTAGATGGAGTCAGAGAGATGCCATCGGAGGCAGATGCCATGTCCTTATCAGTAAGCCACAGTCTCGTGCTGCTACACAGAATAATAGCAATGGGCTAATTTAAGATGTAAGAGTTAGTTAATAAGAAGCCTGAGCTAATAGGCCAAACAGTGTTGTAACTAATATAGTGTCTGTGTGGTTATTGCCTGAGCAGTTGGGAAACGAGCGAGCAGTCTTCCTTTACAGCCCTGTTCAGGTTCTTTATCTCAAAAGTTGTGAACATTAAATAAGATGTGAATTGCACAGACACACGAAGTATTTAGCGCAATGCCCATCATGTAGAAAATATAGGAAAGTGATAGTTTCTGTGCATCGCATTATTTTTTATTGCCAGGTTTTTTATTGTCTGAACTAGCTAGCTATAACAATATTTTAGTCAAGAAATGAACAGATTTGTTTGGTTTGGAAATAAGCATGTTTCTCTGTTTTATGGGCTTTAGTTCACCAATGGGAAACCTCAGTTTCTGGTAGGAAGTGTGTGGGTCCCTGAGACACAGCAGCTCAGGGCTAAGGAGATAAGGGTAGAGGTGCACCCCAGAACACATGTGTGCTCCCACTCTGTAACTCTCCCTCTGGCGGAAAAAAGGCGACCCTGTTACATTCTATTCTTGTTGGAGAAACTGAGGCACCTTATGACGCTGAGTTATTTTGAAGTCTCTTTTCTAATGGGCTGGAGGCAAATTTGTGAGGAGTCATCTGTTTCTGTCATTCCTGGACTTCCCTCCCCCTGAGGCTCCATCCCCTTCTCTTACCCAGTGAATTTCCCCTATTTTGAATGACAGATTAACTGAAAATAATTTAAAAAGCTGTCTGTTTTGGATACATTTGTGCTTTAGGAACCTTGAATTATGTGTTTTGGAGTGACTGTTTCAGTCACCATCTTAGCTCCAAAATTCCCAGTAGAGCAAAGAATGGTGATCCCGGGAGCCATCCTAGAACCCTGTACACACAGTTGCTTTCAGGGAGAAATCACTGTGCCAAGGAGTCAGGGGATCTTTTCTAGCACTTTCCAAAGTCTGGTCATGGGACGTTAGCTGTACTTTACTGTGCTTACACACTAACGGAACGAACAAGTGTCCTCATTGAGAAGATTCTCCAAATTTTAGTTCCAATCTCTCTCCAATTCTTAGCTTCCCAGGTTAAATAAAAGTGGTTGAACTTCTGGAAAGGGTGGTGTCTGATGGTAGTCTTTCCTCTTGGTGAGCATCTCCCCCTGGTAGCTTCTCCATTGGTAGCGTCTCACCCCAGGTAGCATCCCACCCCAGGTAGCATCCCGCCCCAGGTAGCATCTCCCCCTGGTGAGCATCTCCCCCCTGGTAGCATCTCCCCTGGTGGCATCTCCCCCTGGTAGCATCTCCCTCCCCCTGGTAGCATCTCCCCTGGTAGCATCTCCCCCTGGTAGCATCTCCCCCTGGTAGCATCTCCCCCTGGTAGCATCTCCCCCTGGTAGCATCTCCCCTGGTAGCATCTCCCCCTGGTAGCATCTCCCCCTGGTAGCATCTCCCCCTGGTAGCATCTCCCCTGGTAGCATCTCCCCCTGGTAGTATCTCCCCTGGTAGCATCTCCCCCTGGTAGCATCTCCCCCTGGTAGTATCTCCCCTGGTAGCATCTCCCCCTGGTAGCATCTCCCCTGGTAGTATCTCCCCCTCCAGTAGCATCTCCCCCTCCAGTAGCATCTCCTCCTGGTAGCATCTCCTCCTAGTAGCATCCCCCTCCAGTAGCATCTCCCCCTGGTAGCATCTCCCCCTGGTAGCATCCCCCCCCTTGTAGCATCTCCCCCTGGTGTGCACCCCCCCTTGCACTTTTCATGAAGCATTCTCAATATGTCTGTGACTCTGAATATTCTGTATAGAACACTGCTCTCTAGTCATTGAGTAAAGTGAGGCCGGAGTAACTCGCTCACTCTCCCATGGCAACCCAGGGGACTATTGATTGTAAAAAGATTAGAAGGCTGGTCCTATGGCTGCACAATCTGATCAATTACAGTTAATTGAATAGGTTGCATGTCTTTCTTCCCTAACAGACACTACCTAGCACCCAAACAGAATGCTGAGTCTTCTGATTCTTACTGTATCCTTAGCACATAGTTCAGTCTGATACACATCCTAATTTAATATTCATATTAGAACTTATTAACACCGATCTGAGATTCATTACAGGGACAGGCACGCTTTGTTGGGCCCTGCTGTCCTGGCTCCCCATGTGAGGCCGTCCCTGCTGTCCTGGCTCCCCATGTGAGGCCATCTGCGAATGAATCAGTGTGTGGTTCCATACTTACACTGAGAATACGTGGTGGCAGTTCCACTGACACTGAACCTGTTGAGGTGGAGCCTGTGCGTGACCACATTCTTCTGGGGTTGGAACAGGACAATGTGTACCTTGGGGGCAAACAAACAGCCCAAGACCACAAAACCGCTCAGGCTGACGGAGATGCACATTGTTGTCGTCTGCACCTGTAAGAAAGGTTGACTCCATCAATGTCCATCTATAAATCCCATCATGAAGTCAACTGAAGAGAACACTGAGACAAGTCCAAGTTAGAAAAGGAGAATTGTTCATTAACTCTGTTCTTGTCATAGCTAAGTTTATGTGCTAATTATATAGGATCTTCTGTGTTTGGAGTATTCATGAAAACATTGTTTAGGATTTCAAAGCAAACATCATTTGTGTGGGTTGCTTCTGACTGCTTGCCAAGGCTTCACATGGATTTCCTGATTTTCTTTACATTTGTATAGTGATATTTATGCGGAGCTGGTGATGTCAGAATCGTAAATAGCAAAACATAAACATTCAGTGATGAGAGTACTAGATCGCAGGCGGTTATCATCAATGAACATGGCTCATTCAAAGTTCACTTGTCCAGTTCCTTCAATATGTCACATGATTAAAAGTTGGTGTTTAATATACAGCTCCCTGTTTTCTTTTACACCACCAGTTCCTATGGCCCTGACTTTATCTTCAGACTCACAGCAGCATTTGATATCAGTAATCATTTCCTAATTTTGACTTCCAAGACATATCCCTCTCTAGAATGGGTGTTTGCTCCTGGTATAAATGACCTCTTCTATCTAAACTTTAAGGTCTGGAGTGTCTTAGACCTCAGGTTTTTGATATCTCCCCTTCATCATTAAGTTTTCATGACTTAGATACCTGCTATATTGTTTATATCCAGATATTTACTAGTGTAGACCTATCCTGTATGATTTCATATTTACATACTCAACTGCCACAATCACACATTATGCTGAGTATTTAGAAAGAATGAAGGAAGTTTCTATCACACACTATGCTGGGTAGTTAGTAGAAAAGAAGGAAGTTCATATCACTCAAGCTTGACCTCCTTTCCTAATTGTTTCAGTCTGAGTAACAGCATATGTTTAAAAAAACTTGGGAGTCATCTTTGCTTTTTCCACTGTCCTTAAACTCACTCTTCCAATCCATGAACACGTTCTGTCGGAGATAATCCTGTGTAGATCTCGTGTTTCTACTTAGCTTGTAAGCAAAGGCTCTAACTACCTCTGTTCTGAGCTTGCTGCTCATGCATATTCACATAAAGAGCTCTAGACGATGGAGTCTACTCCTAGTGCAGCGGGCATTGTTCCTCTGTGTGAAAAGTGAGAATCGGAAACTCTGGTGAATGTCCAATCTGGCTATGGCTGTTATTGCTGTTGGCGTCAATCACAGTCTTTTCTGGAGGTTTCGTTTTGTCTTTTTTTTTTTTTTTTTTTTTTGGTTTTTTCGAGACAAGGTTTCTCTGTAGCTTTGGAGCCTGTCCTGGAACTCCCTTTGTAGACCAGGCTGGCCTCGAACTCACAGAGATCCGCCTGCCTCTGCCTCCCGAGTGCTGGGATTAAAGGCGTGCGCCACCACCGCCCGGCTTTGTCTTTTTTTTTGTCAGCAGCAATGATGCTGGTGTGGTAACTGGGTATGTAATACGTAGAGTAAAATCTCAGACACTGTGGTCTTTGACAGTTTGGGCAGCAAGGACGCAGTTCTAACTCAGATAGGCTTTTTAAGGAAGGAAGTACAAGGGTCTCAAGGGCCAAAGAAACTCCATAAAAATCAATAACACATATGTTGGCACAATTGTGTGGTCAGTCTGACATACTCAAATGGGACTCTACTCATTGCCTGTTAAGTGGAGGATCTGTAGGGAGATTGAATGCTGGGTTATAGAGAAAGGGTTGAAAGAGAGCAGCTAGCACGGCGCTCTAATTATTTCTGAATCTTTCTGGGATGGGGGAGGGTGCATTTCTTTACAGCAGGAGTCAAGTCCATGTGATACTAACAGTTTAATATTGAATTTGTTCTGATTGGGCAGAAAGTTCTATTTCTTTGAACACAGAAGTTGTGAAGGTTTGAACCTCACTAATCAGGAGAAGAGACACCTTCAGGAAAGGCAAAAGTGAATGGTCATTTGAGCTTGTCCTATGTCCTTGAGAAGCTGAGCATACAGGACATATGGTTCCACGTGTACAGGGCACATGGTTCTTGTGGGTCCAGGGCCCTTGGTACTTGTGGGTCCAGGGCCCTTGGTGCTTGTGGGTACAGGGTCCTTGGTACTTGTGGGTCCAGGGCCCTTGATGCTTGTGGGTCCAGGGCCCTTGGTGCTTGTGGGTACAGGGTCCTTGGTACTTGTGGGTCCAGGGCCCTTGGTACTTGTGGGTGCAGGGTCCTTGGTACTTGTGGGTACAGGGTCCTTGGTGCTTGTGGGTCCAGGGCCCTTGGTACTTGTGGGTCCAGGGCCCTTGGTACTTGTGGGTACAGGGTCCTTGGTACTTGTGGGTATAGGGCCGTTGGTACTTGTTACAGAAGGAAAGTCACAGTGGGCTCTCTCAAGGTTTATCACTTTAAAGGTAACTTTTCAAAAGGATAAAAGTTTCAGTTTTGCAGTGGAATTTGGATGTGTAAAGGAGCTTTTGTCTACATGACTACATTTCCCCAGGGCGGAAAAACTCGAGGATATCCACAGACGAGGCACTTATTGGCATTTGTACTCTTACCTGGGTTGGACTTATTCTTTCTTCTTTTGTCTTTCGTTTATTTTTTATTTTAAAAAATTATCTATTTATTATTCTTTGTCAGTTTAATCCATGTACATGATAAGTATTTGGTTTTCCTCTGGTGTGTTCCTTGTCTTGTTTGCCCTTGCTCTTCGACGGAATCTTTAAACAAGTGTCTTCCTAGTTTCACATCCTTTTTGGGTGTGAGCCACTTAGTTTAGACAGAGTAGCCTGCTTAGACTATTTACTAGAATAGGAACAACTTTGCAGTGGTTGCACCACCGAAGAAAGCAACAAGTCGTCTTCCGGCAACCATTAGCTGTCAGTAGTCCCTCAGGGGGTGGAGCCTCATGAGGTTCTCTCCCACACAGGAAGAAAGAGTGATAGACCCAGCCTGGTGCAGGTCAGCTGTGCAGACAACCCCAGCTGCAGTGAGTTTGTGGGTGCTCTTGTTGGATCATGTCCACAAGACAGTGCTTTCCAGCTGTATTCCTCACAGTCTGAATCTTAAATATACTCTTCTTCCCTCCCACAGTGTTGGCTGAGCCATGTGTGTGTGTGTGTGTGTGTGTGGTGTGTGGTGTGGTATAGATGTCCTATTTAGACCCCAGCACTCCACACAGTTGCTTATTCTCTCCACTCTGCCCAGTTGTGAGTCTCTGTATCAACTACCACCTACTGAAAAAAAGCAGGGTCTCTGATGAGGTCTGAGAGTTACATTAATCCATGGGTTTTAAGAATTGTTCAGAGGGTAGGCTGACACTATTTTTTTTTTTTTTTTTTGATTTTCGAGACAGGGTTTCTCCATAGCTTTTTGGTTCCTGTCCTAGAACTAGCTCTTGTAGACCAGGCTGGTCTCGAACTCACAGAGATCCGCCTGCCTCTGCCTCCCGAGTGCTGGGATTAAAGGCCTGCGCCACCACCGCCCGGCTTCAGCCATGCCTTCTTAGCCAGGTTTTCAGTTCCAGTTGTGAGTTCCCTCTTGTGGGGTGGGCCTCTGAATAGAAGTATCCTATATGGGAGATAATGCTCCTCGAACCTATAGGTTATTAAACCGAAATCTGAGTGACAGATGTGGGATGATTATCTCCCTCTGAGATGCCAGTCGGGGAAGTCTCAGAAATGACAATCAAGCTATTGATACTGCTCTGGCTGTCCACCAGAACTTGATAAGACCCTATTGCTAAAGACAGGGCATAGAGTAAGCAAGCTAGAAGTGCCCTAGACGCTACATTCCTCCTGGCTAGTTTTCACTATTCCTGAAGCTGCTCTGCCGGCTGCAGGGAGAGAGACGTTACCAACAGTCTTACTCAGCTGTGAAGCCAGAAAGCTACAATACTCTCTTTTTCTTTCTTTAATGCGGGGCATCACCATGAAGGATAGATTCCCTAGACCACACTCTCATCCTGCCTCAGCCTCCCTGGTGTTAGGATTACAGCCATGTACCACCATGTCTGACCAATTTGAACATACAGGTGCCCCCCTCCCCAAATCAGACCTTAGGTTGAGCTGCAAGTGGCTTCTTATTGCCATAGGGCTGCACCACCCCTCCACAGTGCCTGCTTTCTGCACGCTCTCCGTCATGACTTTAGCTGCTTTAGGAGAAACACACTGAAGGTGAGGGACAAGTTCTCTCCATCCTTCAGGGTGGTCAAAGTCTGCCTGCACCAGACACTGGAGAACTCAAGAGGGGGAGACATTCTAATTTGTACGTCATGCTGACCAAAATCATCCTCTTACCTAGTGTTTTCACTGGGGAGGTAGGGCTGGGACAAAGGTAATACACATATTTTAGATGCAAATTGGAGGGGATGTTGATAACTCAGTAATTAAGAGAAATTACATTATAACGCTATATTTTTAAAATTTTATATATATATATATATATATGTATGTATGTATGTATGGTATGAGTGTTCTGGCTACACGTATGCCTCCATGCCCAAAGAGGGCATCAGATCCCATTACAGATGGTAGTGGGCTACCATGTGGCTGCTGGGAATTGAACTCAGGACCTCTGGAAGAGCAGTAAGTGCTCTTAACCACTGAACAATCAATCTCTCTGGTCCTTATTGCTTTATTTTTAAAATCAGAAATAGTGCTAATATTTGTGATGAGCACAAGAATTAAGCTGGAATGGGCTCATTAACAATGCTGTGCTTCGGTATATTCAGTCAAGTTAGGAAAGGTGGGCTTGTCTCAATCATGGCAAAGTCGGGTGACCCTGAGTCCAGTTTGCATTGCGTTCTAGAAAGTGGAACCTGGGGGTCCTACATAGATGTTGACCCTACTTTCTGCCGTGATTTGAAAAAGTCCTTTGCATCTGAACCAGTAGTTACATGTGCTCTGCCTTGTCCCTGGCACTATGGCAGGTTACTGTGTCCACTTCTAACCCTCTCAAATATTAACACTTGGATGCAGCTCCCACAGCCTCTGTCCTACCAAGCAAGCTAACCACTCTCCTTGCTTTCGCCTTTGTAGTATGAGACCATAATTTCAGTCACCAAAAAATCTTCCAATGGTTTCCTTTTCTAAAGAAAATAAAATTTATATTCTTTTCTACATTCTACAAAGTCCTACATGTTTTAGTTCCCAGCCAACCTGTTAGATCAAATAACTCTTTCGTTTATGTATTAAACTGTAGCTGTCCATGCCTTTCTACCCTAAGAGAGTGCTGGTGTTGGCGGTTTCTTCTGGCTGGCTTGTAGAATTTGGGGGCTTGGTTGCTTCTCATTCTACAGTAAGTTGCCGGAGCTCCTTCCGCTTTTTCAGCCAATAGCCGCTGAGATACCAGCCCATTGGGGCGTGGTGTCTCTCTCTTTAAAAAAGCAGCGTGTTCTCTCTCTCTCTCTGTCTCTCTCTGTGTCTCTCTGTCTCTCTGTCTGTCTCTGTCTCTGTCTCTGTCTCTGTCTCTGTCTCTCTCTCTCTCTCTCTCTCTCTCCCTCTCTCTCTCCCTGCTCTTCTTCCAGTGATTAGGCGCCCTTCCTGATTGCGCAGAGGGCTGTTGTCTGGGATGGTGATCTGTAAGTTTTTCCCCCTTAAATAAATAACCATTCTATTAATCATTGTTCCAAACTGGTGTGGGATTGTTTGTGACTTATGCCTTCAACAGTAGACATTGTGCAATGGGCACCAACAAAATTGGCTGACAGTTCTTTCAAAATAATTGATGATTTGTTATATATGCTTAAATTTCAAGATTATCAACCTGGCAATATTTGGATTTTATTGTATTTGAACTTTATTGGAATTCCAGGGTCACATCTGCAGTCCCCACCTTGTCTTTTCACAGTTAGCCTGTTCATATTTACTGTTGACTTCTGCAGTGCGGTGAAATTTCTGGTATCTCCAGCGATTCTATCTAGTTAGTACTCTATCGTATTGCTATCATACAAGGGGCAAACTCAAGTTTTGGTGCATGAGAAACAAGTGCTAACTTCTCTAATAAGATCAAAATTTTGGTAACATTTTCTGCTTTACTTTAAAGCAGCTTTTTTGAGGATGAGAAGTTGAAACTCAACCTGGTTATCATCCCACTGGTTCCTGATACTCTAAACCAGGTTCACTAATGACAATACAGTAACAATATTAAAAAGTCAGTTGTCCAACCGGGCAGTGGTGGTGCACACCTTTAATCCCAGCACTTGGGAGGGAGAGGTGGGCAGAACTCTGTGAGTTTGAGGCCAGCCTGGTCTACAAGAGTTAGTTCCAGGACAGATTCCAAAGATACAAGAAAACCCTGTCTTAAAAAGCAAAAAAAAAAAAAAAAAAAAAAAAAAGAAAAAAGAAAAAGCAGTTGTCCATGCTGATCTATGGGGTGAGTATATATATAAGGACAACAGCTAGGGATAGGGGCTTTAAAAAATATTAGTAATACTTCTCTGTTTTATTCTGAAATTCTGAATGTTCAAACTCTTTTGTGGTTCACATATTTTGCCTTTAATTTTGCTTATCAAATTGTGATACTACCTCTTTTAAAGATTTTTAAAAATTTAAAATGAATAAATAAATGCTTAAATATCTTAGCATTAAGAAAAACCTGACAAGTACTCTGACATTGAACTTAAGTTCCCTTTTGTACTGATTATTACTGTATGCAGTCCATAGTTTCATGCATATAGTTGAGAATAATTTGAACTAGAGACAGTAGCCTTTGTCAGGCTCTTGGTTTTTTTCTTCCTTTAAAAAATCATTTTAATTGGTAGAAATTACATATATATGCATATATATATATCTTAAAGCAAATGATATATGTATTTTAAAGCTTAGTGAATTAATTTTCACATATCATATTAATATTAATAATGGTGCTGAAATATAACATATTTCATAAATATAACATAACATGTGTTGAAATATAAAAGCATTATAGAATGATATATTAATAAGCACATGTTGCCGCTTACCTGCTTGTGTGGAGAACAAATAAAATATACCTTTTTATACCCTCAAGAATGCAATCTATTTCTATTAATAATACATACCATGACGTGCCATAAAACACCTTGAAGGTGTTTGCTTGCTTGTTTGTTTTTTCCCTGTCTGAGGTTTGGGATTTGCTGTGTCTTCCTTCTGAGATGTGATTTCCTAGATTTGGGGCGATGTTGTAATTACTGGTAAACAGAAGATTTGGGAATGCTTTTTTACTACTTCATTTTGTAAAATCATGGTACGACAAGGAAACAGGCCTGTGAAAAACTAATTTATGATGACTTAGAAAATAGAATAAAAACCAATGGTGAGAAGAGGGAGTAAATCTCATGACTCACTGAAGACACTAGAATTAGAATTACTAAAGCAAAATTAACTTATCAATGGCTCAACAACTCGTGAAATTATGATGGGATGATGACATCTGAGCCACAAGCAATGGTAATTATATGGCAGTCCATAAATTTGAACTCTATAAATAACGACTTAACTAGGTTACACATACATGTGTAATAAAGGTTTTAGCAGTTCAACGGTACATAGACACTCATAATTATACACGGTATATTTGTATACATAACTAAAGGCTTATAAAATGCACAACAGACTGTATTTTAATCAATCACAGGGAAGTTCTAAAGCATGAATAAAAGTTTTAGATCTTTGTTCTGATCTTGGCTTAATGTTACAGTGATACTTTAGTTTATACATGCATCTATTATAGACATACTCTTGCGTCTAATTTCAAGTATTCTCATTAGGGTTTTAGTGATTAAGTATCATTCTCTTGTCAATTGCCTTTTAAATTTAATTAAGACACTTTTATGTGTATGTATTACGTTTTATTCCTCACTAGATTATAAACTACTTGAATGACCCTCCAGTTATATCTATCTTTCCCTTTGTGCCTGGCACAGTGCTCTGAGCAAATTAAGCACTAATTAAGTGTCTTAAAGCATAGATAATTAATTTTCTCATCTCATATTGAAGTTAATCATGGCATTTGTAATTATTTGATTCTTTCTTGAGATGAAATAAAAGGAATCTATCCTAACTTCTACCCAGCAAAGCATTGCTACGTTAAAAGAACAAAGGAAAGAAGAAAGGCAAATTAAGGAAAAGATAGAAGCAGTTAAAGACTTACTCTGTAGTCGCTCGATGTCACATAAAATATAGGAAGGAAGGCCAACCAGATGATGCAGGTGGTGTACATGGTGAAGCCTATGAACTTGGCTTCATTGAAGTTTTCAGGACATTTCCTTGTTTTGAAGGCATAGACAGTGCATAGGATCACCAGGACCACATCGTAGGTCAGAGAGATCAGCATGCTGGAATCTTTGACATTGCATTTTAGGATGACTGTTTCCCGCTTCTCTGGAAGGGTGTATCTTCTGGTGCCTGGGGTCTCCAGGATAAGCCACACAGACACCATCACAATCTGCACCAGGATCAAACCCAGGCAGATAAAAACCTGAGAACTGGGACTGATGAATTTTGGCCTCTGGGCGCCATTCTTGACACCATCGAAGATGCGTGCAATGCAGTTTGTTTTGGTCAGCAGAGCCGAATAACAGATGGCAAAGGAGGTCCCAAGCCCAAGCCGGCGCAATGCGCAGATAACAGGTGACGGTTTAGCAATGAAGAAGAATGTCATGCCATAGGACAGGCTCACTCCAAACAACAGGATGTAGCAGAGTTCTCGGCCTGATGCTTTGACCAAGGGTGTGTTGTTGTGCTTGATAAACACAGTTATAACTATGCAAGTGCACATGAAACCCAGGCAGGCAATGGTGACTGGGCCTATCGCCCAGGCGTCTTCCCACTTGATGTAATCCTCTGGAAGATTGTAGCATCCAGAGAGGTCAGCCGTTGGCCACTGGCCAGGCCCACAATCCATACAGGTGAACTCATCGATTAGGTATTCATAGGGCTCGCAAGGGATGCAGATCCAGCAGCAGACGTCCCCTGGCTGCATGTTCTTCATTTCATTGGGGGCACAGGGGTCGCTGCACTGGGAAGTGGGGATTGAGTTTCGGGACCAGTGGATAGAGTCCACATCTAGAGATAAAGTTTCTGCCCAGTGGCCAACCTTCAAGTACGAATATTTTCCACCCACGTGCTGGAAGTTGAACACATTGTATCTTCCCATCCCGTCTCCGAAGGTGTCAAACTTCACAATGCTGTCTGCGCCTTTATTCGGGTTGAACGGAGCTTTGATACATAGAATGAAGACAAGAAAGGAACACTTGTTTAGGTGTCTCCCATGTCATTAGTCAATTCCTTTTGCCATACACTCAGCAGAACTGAAGGAGCAGGGACTAGCGATACCCAGGCTGACACATTTTATTACTTACCGTCGAAAGCCACACATCAAAAGCTTCCAGAGTGCTTAAGCATTCACAAGGTTACTCACTTAGGATTGCCGCGTGTCTAATGGGTGCCAAGTACCAGTGATAATAATGAATGTCACACAGCGCCCCTTCACAGGAGCAGGCGACGTTGTTCTCTGTGATGGGAAGTGTTATTTGCTTGAAATCTTTGTAACGGGAATCGGGCAGAACTTCATGTCTCGTTTCATACTTGTATAAACAACCACTAAATTTTTTACTATCTTACTTATATTTGTGACAATATAAAATTAATAGCAAAAATTCTCTCCTTGAAATGAGATCGCAATATAAATATATAATACATGCATTTAAACATTTCTGATGATTAGCATAGGAAAAAATTAAAATATATTTGTAGTCATTCTGAAGTTCTTGGCATACAGTCTTTTTGCATAGCCTAGGCTAGCTTTAAATTCACAGCAGTTCTTTTACCTCAGCATCTTGAATGCTGGGGTTACAAAGATGTGCTGTCCACTTGGTTAGCTATCTTATGCACACAACAGTATGCAGGGCGTTTGCAGGTGAGCTTTACTGCCAGTGTAGAGGGTGGGATGCTCTCAAACAGTGAGATATTCTCTATCCTGTCCCTTGGCTACGTCTTTGGGAAGTCCTGGAGAGCAGCTGGTCTGAACACCCGAACTTCTTCCTTCTCAATTGTCGCTGACCATGTGTCTAAACTTCTAAAATAAGTTTCTACACAATTTATTCTTCTTACATCTTGTCTTGCATTTATTAAACATCTCGGAAATATTATACTGGAGAGCTCCATGGAGATTATGAACTGAGAAGGGAAGCTTTTTCTCTTTTAAGAGTTTTTAATTTTAGTTAAAATATAGTTACATTATTTCCTCTTTCCCTTTCCCCCCTCTAACCGCTCCCATGTCTTCTCCCTCCAGTCTTTCCCGTGTTCGTCTCCTACTTACTATGAAATCATGGCCCCCACTTCTCTGGCTATTGTTATATACTCTCTGTCTCTCTCTGTCTCTGTCTCTATCTCTGTCTCTGTCTGTCTGTCTGTCTGTCTCTCTCTCTCTCACACACACGTACACGCACACACACACACACAAATATGTAACTACAACCTGCATTGCTTGTATGTAAAGAATTCAGGGCTGACCACTTGGCATTGAATACCTGATTCTGGGACTCATCCCTGAAAACACTAATTCTATCTTTCTCAGCAGTCAGTCACTAGTTCCCTGTAGCTCTTTGTCTGCGGGTGAGGCCCAGTAAAATCTCCTCATTTCATATTAGTTTGTCTCATTGCTGCTGTCATTGTTAGGTCTTGTTTTGGTAACCACATTGGTGTGGTATCATGAATGTAGTTTCCATGTCATCTGTAGGAGACATGCATGACCTCTGATCTTCTGACTCTTATAGGCTTTCTGCTCACTCTTCTGTAATAGTCCCTGGGCCTTATGTGTGAAGACATTGCACTGAAGAGGGAGTTTTTACTCAGCTTACAGCTTCTCATCTAGCCTGCTTGCCTCTCCTACATATGTGTGCTGTCTTGTAGTAATTACTTTGCAATTGTCTTCAAGATGCAGCTGAAGATTAAATTTTCATTCGGGACCAGGCTCAGTAAGTGACTATGTGCCATTTATTTTTATTCCACACTGGCTGGTCTGTTGTGTATTTTCCATTTCATACTGTTAGTCTCTACTTTTTCCTTAGAAGAAGATTGTGTCTGTCTGGATGATTCATAGATATACACCATTATGGTCAAATTACTACTCATACTTATGGAGAGAAACCAAGAGAGCAGAATAAGATACCCATAAATAGGCCTACTACATCCTAATAAATGCTAATGGTGGTATCTGAGACAAGTGAAGGTCTTACATACACATTGTTAGGTAAATGTTTAATCAGCTGAAAATAATTCTCTGTACCTCATTACTTATGCCTAGATAAATTTGGAAAAGATCAAAGTTTTATGTGGAAAAAACAAAGGCATAGAAGTCCTAGAAACAAAAAGAGTATATTAATATCAGAGTGGAAAAAGTTCTTTTTAAAGGCTATTGAAAACAAAGAACAAACAATCACAAAAAAACAAAACCACAGTAATGCAAAAAACTGGTACCCTGGTGGAATTCATAATCTCAGTGTTGGGGAGCGGGAGACAGGATGATCCCTGGGGTTCACTGACTAACCAGTGCAGATCAATGGGTGATTGCCAGCTCTCAGCGAGAATATCTGCCTTAAATAACAAGATGGATGGATCTTGATGAACCCTGGTTGATCTTTGCTTCCACACACATGCATGTGAACCCTCATATACACATGCACCCCACACATGCGCACACATGCAAAGTTCCCAAACCAATACATATGAACATTGAAGCATAAGTGAAAAATGACAATGCAAACTTCAAATGGTCTTGAGATAATGTACAAATTTCCAATATAAAATGGAACTTAATAACTGTTAGAAAATGTCCAAAGGATTTGAGTAGCTATTTTATCATATGAAAAATCTAATTTTCTTAAACATAAAAATAGGTTCAACATTAGTTAAACCACAGAAAAATGCAAACTTCCAAAGGTCAAATAATAGTCCTTCGAAGACTTTTACAAGCCAAATGCCAAGACCCTGATACTGCTATGCCACACAACATAGATGAATTAAAGTTTCGATTCAGATTGCTTTTAACTGACATAAGGACATCTTGCTTTATATGGGTGAGCCCAGTAATACCTGACCCAGCTCAGAAATTCTGCAGAAGGATCAGGGGTGCTGGTTTCTGGGTTTTGGGTGACAGGTACAGAAGATGGAGCTCACCACTATTGGCTCTAAAGGAGGCGCCTGGGTGATTGATACAGAAGATGGAGCTCATCACTATTGGCTCTAAAGGAGATGCCTGGGTGATAGATACAGAAGATGGAGCTCATCACTATTGGCTCTAAAGGAGGTGCCCGGGTGATAGATACAGAAGATGGAGCTCACCACTACTGGCTCTAAAGGAGGCGCCTGGGTGATAGATACATAAGATGGAGCTCATCACTATTGGTTCTAAAGGAGGCGTCTGGGTGATAGATACAGAAGATGGAGCTCACCACTACTGGCTCTAAAGGACCTGTCAACCTGGGTGGGCAATAAAAACTAGAAAGGAAATAAAACAGGTCCTGTGGGGCCTTCAAGAAGTAACGCAGCCTGGAAAGGAAATAAAACAGGTCCTGTGGGGCCTTCAAGAAGTAACACAGCCCAGTCAACACATTGCTTTTACGTCATTGAAATCCATTTAGACATCTAGCCTCCAGAAGCATTAGAAATAAAATTAGGCAGCTTTAAATTGATACAGTATGGGGTCTTGATCAGGTCTTGATTCATTTTCTCTACCAGTTAAAGAATTAAAACGCAGGAAAAGTCTTGAGCATAATAGGCAACAGCGGAGAAACCTCAGACAGTGCGGAGGGCAGCAAACCAAACCAACAGTAGACCTCCAAAGAAGGGCAACTGGTCCGAATGTTCTCAAAATTACAGTTGCGCCCGCGTTTTGGCTTAGCAGTTTCCATTGGAGGACTGTATTCTACAGATCAGTTAGGCTGGTGTTTACTGAAGGATCTTTACAACAGAAAGACTTGAGAACGACCAGTCATTCATAGTTGTGTTCATTAATAACAAATGAAATGTTACACAGCTGT
This sequence comes from Chionomys nivalis, assembly GCF_950005125.1. NCBI lineage: Eukaryota > Metazoa > Chordata > Mammalia > Rodentia > Cricetidae > Chionomys > Chionomys nivalis. Next base: position 26,042,944 of record NC_080111.1, on the reverse strand, counting down.
GAGAAGAATGAGGACATATTAGAGAAGAAACCTAAAGTTACAATGCTTTGTATGAAAAACAAAATGTTTGATCAGCAATATTTTAACGGGGTTGGGAAACATAAAGTTCCCCAAACTACCTTTTCCTTTTCTATGCAGAGGAGCTCAAGAATGATAACTACAGAGAGTGGCTACACTGGCTAGGAGCTGGAAAGTAAACAGACTGGTGGCAAAGGTGGCTACTATAGTTTTATTTTAGTTTAAATTTTGAATAATGTAGATGCATTATTACTACTCATATATGCTATGCAATCACAAATACGTCATCTATGAGACAGATGAGAAAGTCTTCCAAAGGGATGTTTAGAGAACAAGAATCAACTCTGCTAGTGAGAGACCCTGCCTCAAAACCACACGTTGGATAGCTCCTAAGGGATGACAGCTGAGGTTATTCTCTGGACTCCACACATGTGCACCCCCATAAACGTGTGCCTGAATACATACAAATGCACAAAGAATAAGCTTTGTGGAATGATATAGCAAAAACAGAATTTCAGGTAAGTATTGCAAGATGAATATATATTAAAAAAAACCTCTCAGGGTTTATTCAGAATGTCAGGAGGAAAGAAGGAGATATCATAAAAAGTGGATCACTTTGCTTTCCAGCAAGGAGGACAATTGGAGAAGTGCACATGTGTAGGTGGTGGGCCGTGCGTGGGGAAAGCGAGGGAAGAGATTTTTGTTCTTCTCTTAAGTGTGCTATATCCACATACATATGTACATATTTAATTTTGATGAGAAGTTATACAATTAAAATGGAGTAGTCAAGGGAGATCAGGCAAAAGCACGTATAAGGTAAATAATTATGAAAATAATAGAAGCACTTTATCAAGTCTTAAAATGTGTGCGACTGAACCAATTATACTTTTGATAGATTTTTCTGTGTGCATGCATGTACATGTAGGTGTGTGTATGTAAATGCATGTTTGTACATAGTTGTGCATGTGTGGAGGCCAGAAGTAGAGAGCAGTGATCTTCCTTAATTCCTCTCCATCATATGTTTTGAGACAGGATCTCTCTCTGACCCTGGAGCTAGGTCATCCTGGGGATGCTTCTGTTTCTGCATTCCCAACACTGGGATTATAGCTTTGGGATTACAGGTGTGTTGAATTCTGGGGGCGTTGAATTCAGGTTATTTTGCTTTCACTGTTAATACTTCACTGACCAAACCATCTCCCTCGTAGAAATGGTTCCTTAATGAAAACTCACCTTTTACTAAATTTGTTAAACTATAGAACATATAACCAAATACAGTATACTGTCTGAATCCTGTAACTCAAAAAAATCACCTTACAGTTTCTCAAATAAATACTTTAAAAATCCTACCACAATCTATTGTCAGACTCGTGCTGGCTCTTTAGTTTGAAATACAGAGTGCTGTGTTTGTACCAGCATGAAGAGGAACAAAGTAGAGTCTAGAAGAGAAAGGTGAACCACATCTGAGATATACTCCACACGTGAGGGTAGTCCTGTCTGGGAACAATGGTTTCCAAGACAACCATGGCCTTGATAGTGAGACAAAGTAAACTTTCCCGTCCTGACGGGACTTGGAGTGGCAGGACAGCCAAAGCCCCTGTGAATTCTTTCTGTCGCCTTCCGGATACAGTTAGCATGGCCTCTGGGTCAAATGACTCTCTAGGGAGATAGTTAAGACCCAGTGAACCGGAACCGCGATTCTCGAGCAATCAATTGTGTAGCTCTTTAGTGTGGGAAACCTGGGGAATTTGCTGTTTCTCAAGTGGGATCTCACCGCGGGAGCGAGCACATTCGATATGGAAAATAAATCACTTCACCCTTCATTGTATTGCAACAGCCTGAAAGAATCCAGACTAAAATCAGGGAAAGAATAACAAACAGGAAGATGGAATCCTTTTTTTAAAAACAAAACAAAACAAAACCCTACTACCTTTTCCTAACCCAATTTCTAGCCCCATCTTCCTCTAAGACTGCAAGGTCTTCATTTTCAGACACTGAATGACCTCAGGTCAAGACAGTGGTTTTTGGAGTAGCTCATTAGCCAACTAGTACTGACCCCTCTTCCAAGTGGACTTATTTGTAAGTTTTAGTACCAAGGCAACCAGCCCCCTTAGGACCCATTTGATAGAGATAAGTCAAGACTATTTGTTAAAACACCACAGGGCAATGGTAAGAGAAAATTAAATTGGTTCATTTTCTTTCTCTCTCTCAGTACTCCAATTAAGGTAAAACAATAATACAGCTCCTAGGAGGCGGCTTCAGGAAAGTGACATCACCTCCACTGCCCAGGTTCACATTGCTAAATACTAATTAAGATTGCAAAACTACTGACAGCAACATGTCTCTAACTGCAAACCTGGAGCCTCACTTTGTGTCTGTGAACCTATCTGATGAATTGCAGTAAAGTCAATGTTAGGAAGAAAACACCATCTCCCTCCACAGACTATGGCAGAGGTCAAAGGTGAATAAGCCAAGCTCCTTTCGCTAGAGAAGACCAACCCTTTTACAAATATCATGCAGCAAGAAGACTAGAAATAATGAATGAGGCTCTGGCTGTCAGGAATTCACCTTCGGATGCTTCAGGCAATTCAGAACAGCTGGGGTACAGTGCCACTTAGTCCCATATGGGGAATGTTCAACTAGATCCGTCCCTGGACTCAGTCTACCCCATGGGGAATGTTCAACTAGACCCTAACATGGACAGTAAAAGTGTCTTGGAAAAGACACTGAGGAGCAGGGGCTTTTGAGCGGGACTCCCGGAGAGTCAGCATGTCAAGGCTTCGAGGACGGGTTTCAGAGCCTTCCTCTCAGGATTCCACAGCACTGCCAAGACTGCTTGAGCTCTATGCGGGAGGAAATCAACTAGTTCTAGACTAAGGATGAGAATGAAGAGGCATGGTGTAGGAAGAGCAGGAAGAGGTGCAAAGAGGTGGGGCCTCAGCCCCAATGGGTTTTGCTCATTTTAGCGATCAGAGTGCTCACTGGCTGGTTAGAAGCCTCCTTCGGGTGAGCTGAATCTACCAGCACCCTTTCCCAGCCCTTTTCGCCAGACTCTGGCCCTTTTCATTTTGTAGATAGTGACTCTTCTGTGTGTGATTTAATGGGTACTTAGCTCTAAAACCCTTTCACTGAAATGTAATAATGTTATTATAAAGTATAAAGAAGTTCACTACAAGTGAACACACATATATTCCATCATGACTATTAAGATATTTATTTCCTCTTCCTTTGTTCCTGTTGATCACTCGACTCTTCTTTTCCTCAGAGGCAGCCCCTATCCTAATCCATCTCTGATGTGAGCACACCAGTATGCTAGAGTTGCTGTAGCCAAACAGGCACAAAGGGTGGCTTGAAACGACCGACCGGTTTATTGTTTCCCAGTTGCCTGAAGTCAAGAGTTAACAGGCTGGCTTCCTCCTGAGGACTGTGCAGGGGAGTCTCTTTCAGTCCTCCCTTCTACATGGTGTAGCTTCCCTGAAATCTCTGGTCTCTTTGCCTTCAGATCCGTCACTCAGTTTTGAACAAGTGAGTGTACTCTTCCTGTATTTGTGATCGAGCCTTCCTTTCTACTGGCATCCACACTAATGAACTCATTTTAACTTCGTTATAACCTTAAGACTCTGTTCCCAAATAAGGTTATATTCTGAGGAAGTAGGGCTATGAATTTAGCATAGCTTTTGGGAGGGGAAATGTAATTCATCTTCAACTACATGCTATTTTTGCCTGATATTGAAGCTCATTTAAATGATGATATCGTCAAGTATTAGTTGATACTGTCTATCTTTTGGTTAAAATTTTGTGAGTTTTTTTCCACACACTGATGAGAAGATATAGTTAGTTCCTGCTATTTTATTCGTTTGAGACTGGATCTGATTACACAGCCCAAATTGGCCTTCAACTCACAATTCTGCTGGCTTAGCTGTCTGGGTGCCGGGCTTTTGGATATTCACCACTGTGCATGCCTGGCTGCTTGTTCACTTTAGACATTATCAAGTATTTTACCATATGATGTGCTATGAATACAATCAAAGTACATTGTTTGCTTGTCTGAAATTCTTAGGTTTGAGTAGATGAGTAGCTGATCTGCGAGACAAGAAAGGAGTAGAAAATCAAGGGAAAAAAGGGAGAATTCCAAGCAGGATGCACTGATGAGGAAGTTATTACTGATGACAAGTAGGTCACAGTCTCAGTGGGTCCTTTAGGACACAGTGGAGAATGGGGAACTGGGGCACGATCCCACAGCTCATGCGTCAGCTTGGATGGTACAACTTCATTTGTTTTCAATTGATGGTTGCTACAGCAGTAGTACTTCCAGGACATTTTTAGCATGATATAGTTATAAACGGAGGATGCTATTACGAACCTACAAAGTTCCTATAGAAAGTATCTGCAGGAAGACAACCAGAGAAGCTTTTATCAACAAACTACTAAGGGCAATGAGATGGCTCAGCAGCTGATGGCACTAAGTGTACTTCCAGAGGACCTGGTTTGATTCTCAGCACCCATGTGGCAGAAAACAACCACCTGTACTCACAGTTCCAGGGCAAACACTTGGGAATATTATGTTAGGAAGTTCGTTTTATAATCTCACCTATGTTAGATTTTCTTTCTTTTAAATTTAATTTGCAGTAATCTATCTTCTATCTCTATATATCTACATATCACACACACACACATATAATCTACCTACCTACCTATCTATATGTCCATGTTATTCTGGACATGAGTAATTTTCAAATGAAGTTTTGGTAAATACCTTTGGCCACTCTGTGGCCCACCTTTGTACCTAACAGTTATCTAAGGAGCATAAATTCTTAGTTTTAATTACAACTAAATTAAAAAAAATATGCCTCAATGTCTGATTTTCAAATCCGGATGGCTAGTGATTTCATCCTTCTCTCTAATGTCTTTTATGATTGTAATTATCTAGTTCTAACATGTGAGACCTTCAGGTGCTGAACGCATTTCAGGAGAATGCATTTCATTAGACTGCCAAACTGTCTTTTGTGCTGACAATGCACTTTGAATTGCACTTTAAAGAAACCTATCTTAGTGCATTGTCAGATTGTCAGTGTGCTCATCTCTTCACGGGATCCTGAACTTCTATAGAACAAAGAAAACAATTCATTCATCTTTGTACTCTCATTAGGCAATGCTGAACACTTAATAGGTTTTCATTAATTGTTTCCCAAACTGATCATTAAACTCATTAAAAATAACTTCAGGGTCTTTAAAATCATACTAATTTTGAATAATAACACAGGCCAATTAATTATGAGTCTGAGAAGAATTCTTGACACCTTTTTATATTTCAAGTCTTTTTATTTATCTATTTGTATATTTATTTATTTCTCTCTCTATGTGTATGTGTGTATGTGTGTGGGTGTGGGTTTGCACGCACATACATGTGTGGAGATCAGATAACAACTTGTGAAGTAGGTTCTCTCCTTTAAAATGTGGGTGCTGGGGATTCGAGATTGGTGGTAAGCAGCTTTATGAGATGAGCCCCTTGACACTTTCATTTTGACATACTATTTTGCAGTCCATGTAAGGGTACAGGAGTGTTCCTGCTACTGGCATCTAGTCAGAGGCTATGGATGCTGCTGAGTGTCTCACAAAATCCAATACACACCCTCATTAAAAACAAATATCACAACCACAATACCAGAGATCTTTACTCAGGGCAAGATATGTCTGGATTTCTAGATAGATTTTGGAAATTTTAATTCCTAAATTGTAGACGGAAAATGGCCTTGCCAAGGACATTATGGTCTCAGCATCTCAGCCTGATTGTTACATTTCCGCACCACTTCTTACTGAGCCAACTCCAGCTTGCTCGTTTCCCCAATCTCCTTTCCCCACTCAGCAACAACCTCAGATGAGTGAGTTCATGACACCTTCTCCCTGCCACCCCCCACAGATGACTCATGGCTCCCTTTTTCCAAGCACTGGAAAGCCATCCCAGAAGAACATCTCCAGTCAGATCCAGGAGAAGACGCACACTCTCATATGAGGCAGGCGTGGGAGGCATCCAGCCTTTCCAGAGCTGACACGCATCATGTCTAATGCCAAGGAAACCCTAGTGTCATCTCTGCCAGAACTTCCCTCTTTGTGACTTCTAGTTCCAGAACAACGCTAAATGTCCAGGATCATATCTGATGTTGCAACACTCATCAATCATGCTTAGTTTTCAAAATTTCAGAGAAACTGAAATCTGAAGGCAAATGTAATTGGTACTTAGGATTTTTAGCGTGGCTAGGTCATCATGAGAACAGGTATAGGAAAGAGAGAAAAGGGAAACAACTTTCTTTAAAGCAAACATATATAAACACATATCCGAGACTTTTCCAAGAAAAGGCTTAAGCTTCCATTGTTCTGTCATAGATCACTTCCTCGTGTTCCAGAAGACCGACCTAAGTACAGGGATGACTGAAACTGGCAATGGACAAAAGGTGTAAGCTGCCGGGAAAATCCCCTTCAGAGATGCCCCGGAAAGTCTGCACTGCAAAGGCTATGAAAATTGGTAGCAGACCCCATGTTCTGAAGAATGCACTGACAGTAACAAGAAGGTACTTAATAAAACGAGCTTTCCTTCTTTTAAAAGCACACAAAACTTCTTTGTATGAAAAGCAGAGCAGCAGAAATTTTATTCAGTCTTTGAGAATGAATGTGTCAAAGATAAGTACAGCAGCTTAAGGTGCAGGAACTTACATTTTCACGGGTAAAACAAATTAATTTCTATTCTGTCGGCTGCACGCGTTTGACTCTCTGTAGCACCATGGAAGGAGAATACAAGGGGAATAAATAACTTCTGCCAGAACGCTGGTTCATCATCAGGTTGCCATGCGCTTCTAAGCCACTGCCGCATAGCTTAGTGTCTACACAGAGGGGCAGCATTGTTGAACTATCAGACTGCAAGGAGCTTTGTTAGGTCACCAAGCACATATATCCACTGATAAGAAATTCCAAGCCTATACCACCCTGAAAGGGTTTCCATGTCCCTGGAAATATCAAGTGAAAAAAAAAAAAAACAAGAAATTATCCTTTATAAAACTTCCTCTTTTCTGTGTGCCAGAATTTCTATTTTGAGCCTGCAATGAATATTGGAAACCAAACTCTGGTCCTGTATAAGATCTGCAGGTGCTCCTAACCGCTGAGCTAATTCTTCTGCTGCTCATAATATTTGTAAGGTAGCACAATGCTAGCATGTCATTGTGCCATTTTGCACAGCCGAAATGACTTTCCTGTTGCACTAAGTGATAGCGGTCCTTTGTATTCTTAGATAAAAAGACACATATGAAAGAAAAAGATCTGTGATCTATCAAGCTGGATTGACGGCGGCACATAGTTTTCATTACTGGGTATAGGGGTTAGTTTTTAGCACCTAATTTGGGAATCTGCTTTGAAAAAGCCTTAAAAATTATCATGACATGCATACATATATGCATATAATACTTATCCATTTTTGGATAATCTTATTTTATTTCAATTTATTTACTTTGTTTAAGGTTGCTTTACTTCTAGTGAGTTGATAAGTCCCTGAGCAATGCTGTACATAATTGTATATCATCTTGAGTTTCACAGACCTATGTAATATGGTTCATGTTGCTCTTATCATTCTAACAACTTCATAATCCCAGATGGTATCTAAATGCCCCCCTCTCCCAACACATGAAACTACACCTTTCCATTGTACAATTTTATTCAACATTCCCTGTCTGTGCTTCAGTATGAAAAGCATCCTTCAAGACCAGCACATACTTTTCTTGCACCGTTCCTGGCTCTCAACTGGAAGTACCAATCCTTCTCTTTGATTTCATATATGTTGTGAAATATTATTACTTTAACTATATAAAGCTGTGTGCATTTGTTTATGCTGCGTTTACTTAACTATGTAAAGATGTGTTACATTTGTTTCACCATGCCTGCCTAAGGCACCTGATTGGCCTAATAAAAAGCTGAAGGACCAATGGCTAGGTGGTAGAAGGATGGGGAGAGATGTTAGGCACAGAGAATAAGTAGGAGGAGGAATCTAGGCTTGGGGGAGAGAGAACAAGGAACAAAGAGAGGGAGACCGCCAGGGTTAGCTAGGCAGGCAGCCGCCAGGCAGCCAGACACAGAGAAAGCAGGAAAGCAGGATATACAGAATGAAAGAAAGGAAAAAAAACTGAGGCAAAATGTAGATGAAGCTAACGGGACAAACCTGAACTAAGGCTGAGCGTTCATAACTAATATTACGTCTCCCTGTCCTTATTAGGGAGCTGGTTGGTGGCCCAAGTAAAGCTTGTCACACTCATATGCTAACTTCTTTTCCTTGACACTGATTATCTTTCTCACTTGCACTTTTTCCTGCAAGAATTTTATAATTACTCTTCCATAATCAATTATATCGTAAGCTTTTTAAAAAAATTTTATTTTTTTATGTGCACATGCGTCTTTAATTAATTAATTAAAGATTTCTGCCTCCTCCCCGCCACCACCTCCCATTTTCCCTCCCCCTCCCCCAATCAACTCCCCCTCCCTCAGCAGCCCAAAGAGCAGTCAGGGTTCCCTGCCCTGTGGGAAGTCCAAGGACCTCCCACCTCCTTCCAGGTCTAGTAAGGTGAGCATCCAAACACTGAGACAATGGGGATGTTCTATCGTAAACTTTTTAAGAGCACAAGCTAACCTCCCTTATGTTTCATAAAACTGTGAGCCAGGAGGCTGTGGAGATGGCTCAGTGTGCGAAGCACACATCAAGTAGGCATGGGAACCAGCGTTCACTCTGATTCCTTATTTACAGTCCAAGATTCCCAGAGAAATCTGCCTTACTAGATTGGTCAGACTAGAGCGTTCTGGTTCAATGAGAGTGACCTTGCCTCAACACACAAACTAGAAAGTGAGGATCAGAGAAGACAACTGATGTCAGCTCTGCCTTATGCATACACATATGTACACATGCGTCTGCACACACACACACACACACACACACCAATAGAACACAAATGCATGCATGCTCATCATGCACATACACATACAAATATGAAGAAATAAGTATAACACAAAGACAGTCAAGTAAATATGAGAAATGTTTGACTTGTAACATGCTACAGCTTCAAAATGTCTGCACTGGTGTCCTTTCATTTAGAGAAAATGCTTCTTCCCTTCTCCACCGGAAAAATTGGACACAGCCAGAGCTGGAAAGTGATGCTCTTGCCTGCTCCCCACCTGGAGAACATTTTTCTTGGTAACATATTTGAATTTCTACCTCTGTAAATGATGTTTTAGGAAGAATATGTTCTAAAACTGAGGTGTCATTTTTCCCAAAAAATGTCAAGACAGAAAGAAAATGCTTCTAGTTAGAAAAAAAATTATAGAGAGAAATTTTTAAATTTGATTTTCTTGTATAACTGAGAGAGAAAATTTGTCAAGGAAGTTTGATGATGGAGAACACACCTAAACGTGCCACATGTGACCATAACAGCCTCTTCTGCGGATTCGGGGCTCTGAATGTAGATCTCCACTGTGATTTACCTCAATATGATATTTGTTTGCTCTGGGTCTCCAGTGCACGCAAGTCTGGAGCTGTGACATGCTACTTTCCTCACAGCCTGGTCCCTTCACTGAGATCTCAGCCTCATTGCTAAGTGGCCACTTCACATTTTTGGTGTGTGTTTTATGTGCACATATTGTGAACTTTAGAGTTCTTACTTCAGTGTCTAACATACAGAGATTGGTGAGAGTGGCTGTCATCACCACATAGTAAACACTTGTGGAAAGAATGAGTGAATGAGTAAGTGAGGGAGGGGACTGTGTCTGTGGGTGAGCAACCACTGTGTTACCATCAGCTCGATGTCTGCGCTCCAGCTAAATGGCCTAAGTCTGTACATATGACTGCTATATGAATCATAACAGTTCTTTAGAGTGTAGACTTCATTTACCTAAATTACACTAAACCATTTACATTTTTTTCTGACTAAAGTTATTTCTTTCCAATGAATAGAAATATTTGCTTGGCTTCTGATCACGGGGCATAATATTTGCAGCATTGTACTCTCCCACAGTTTATGGAAATCATTTGTAATAGAACAAAGCTTTAAGCAAAGATCTTCCCTGGTTACCTCTGCCACATCTGGGTAATGCATGCGCATGTGCGCGCGCACAAACACACACATACACACACACACACACACTGTATTCTGTTATTATATTGCTATAACCCTCTGAAGTAACCTGGTATATTTGAGGCTAATATTTAAGTCTTTTATGTTAATACTGAAAAACATTTGGGAGTCTTGCATAAGGTACTCAACACATGCTACCTTCTTAATTTGTATGAAAACCTGAATTTAAGGCACTCATTTCTATAGTCAGTTTAAAACAGTGGTCCAGAGAGAACATTAATGCCCCCTCACCACTCTTCCCCACAAGCAAACAGAAAGCAAAACTGGCTCCCAAAAGGAGTGGTTGCTGTTTAGAGTTGGCATTTAAAAAACATTGTAAGAACTTGGACATAGGTTCATCGTATGAAAGTCTGAATTTATGTTGCGAAACCCAAACCTTTCTCTTGTCATTACCATTCCTATGGTAATCTTGGAAAAGGTACGTTTTGAAATGGTGGAAGAAAGATCTCTGAGGGATTTAGGGAATCTCCCACAGGTTCATCCAGAACCTGTCATGTGTCATCCTTATCCAGCTACCTCCTGTTCTTTCTTTATTTCATAATCTGTTGTCTATGGAGTGGGAAGGAGTTTTCTTGGCTTGTTTTTTTTTTTTTTTTTTTTTTTTTATTGAGCTATATATTTTTCTCCACTCCCTTCCTCTCCCTTCCCCTTCTATTCTTTCCCCTGGTCCCCATGTTCTCAATTTACTCAGGAAAGCTTGTCTTTTTCTACTTCCCATGTAGATTAGATCCATGTATATCCCTCTTAGAATCCTCATTATTGTCTAGATTCTCTGAGATTGTGAACTGTAGGCTTGTTTTTCTTTGCTTTATGTCTGAAGCCACTTATAAGTGAGTACATACGATATTTGTCTTTCTGGGTCTGGGCTACCTTACTTAATATGATGTTTTCTAGATCCAACCATTTGCCCACAAATTTACAGATGTCATTATATTATTATTATTTTGCTGAGTAGTACTCCATCCATTGTGTAAATGTATCAAATTTTCCTTATCCATTCTTCGGTTGAGGGGAATTTTTTAAAAACAACTATTTTTAATATAACCAGTCTTTTTCATTTTAGACCTAAACTTTAAAAAAACTTTTACAAAATAAAAATAAATTGATTTATGTGTACTTGTTTGTGCCTGGTGTCTGTATAAACATCATGTGCACGTAGGTAGCCTCAGAAGCCAGAAGCGGCTGTCAGATCTTCTGAAACTGGAGTTCAGGTGATTGTGAGCTGTTCATTGTGGATGCTGGCAATGGAACCTGGGTCCTTAATAACAGCAGCTAGTACTCTTAAGCACTGAATCATGTCTCTACCCCTCCTTTTTAGAGCTAATAATGGGCATCTTTGGAAGAGATGAAGATGGTCTGTGAATTGGCATTCAAGGGTTTAAACGTTATGCATCTTGGATCAAGTATCCCTGAGTGATTGCACTGCAAAAACCTCAGTTTTTAGGCTAGTCCATTTTGTGGCTGCTGATCACAGACCTGTGGAGGTGATTTTGCCCCTGATTTTGCGGAGCAGAACAGCATTAGGCTAGGTCTCTCCGTCTCTAACTGTAGCTGCTGGAATGGTCAGTTTTCAATACTGTTCCTGCAACAGTTTCAAAATTATGCCTGGATTACCACTTCTTTTGTCAGCTTTGGGATGTATGATTGTCTTTCTTGAATGCCCTGTATAGCAACTCATTGAAAGCACAAGTAATATATTTCTAAGGTAGCAATTGGGATGAATGGAAAGCCCCTTTCAATGCTTTGCCTAATAATGTGTGGTTTTAGAAGGAAGAAATTTACAAAAAATCGTTGCAGAAGAAAGGGGAAAGGTGAAAAATTAAGCTTCCTTAGATCCACTGCTTCCTACATGTGAAATAATGACAGCTATTTCTCTCCTTTCTGTTTTCACCCCACGAATTCAGCAAATGGCATCGAGCCTCTCCAGCTGTGATAATTGCAGGGTAAAGCGAAGTGCTCTTTCAAGTGGAGAAACTGGAGCTGCTTGAGGCAGCTCATGGGGATACATTTCATAAGCAGATGCATCTTCCAGGAAAGGCGCCCGCAACAGATGCTGAAGGGTCATCGCATGCAGACTGGGTGAGATCAAAACTTTTTGCCCAGTTTTGATCAGAGATCTGAACTGTGATTTAGGAGCGTGGGACCCAGAAGAGAAGCTATGATCAACAGAATATACCTGAGTACCCAAAGAGCTAACTCACCTCTTTGTGGCGTCAGACTTTCATCATTTGTTGCTGATTGCTGTGCTATGTTTCTGGGATTTCAGTGCTACTGGGAACTGACTGAGATTTGGGCGTCTGCTAGATACCGACACCTTTCTCATAAGCCTTCCTTTTGCTGCATCACGCCCTCACTCTATGTACTCTACATATTTCCCCACAGTTCTTTCTGTCTGTCATACATGGAAGGAACAAGATGTCATAGGCACACCTTTTGCCCCTTATGTGTTTTTCTGAGTACCCACCCCCTCCAGTATCTATTCTTGTGTTTTACACCATGCCGCTGAATTTAACTTAATAATGTGAATCATTTTTAACAATTTAGAAATGAGGGGATTTAGTAGGAATGAATTTGAGTTATGGGAGTACTAAAAATTTCAGTACCCAGACTGAGGTCTCCATGAATCTAGCACTTGTCTTTTTAACGAGAACATGCTCTGTCCTATCCTAGTCCTGTTTTAGATCGTTCAACTTTCTTTGGTGATTTCTGAGTTCATCTCTGAGATTTATTATCCCATGATGATTTAGTGGTCTTAGTGATATATAATAAGTATGGTATTAAGTGTGTAGTGAATGAACAGTTAAGACTTATTGGAATTGGAGAGATGGTGTAGTGGTCAGGAGAACTTGCTACTTTTGCAGAGGGTGTGGGTTTGGTTCCAACACCCACATGGTGATAGCCAGCTGTCTATAACTCCAGTTCTAGGGGGATCTGATACTATTGCCTTCTGGCCTCCTCACGAACCAAGCATACATACACACAGGTAAGCGTTCTTATATACACAATAAAACAGCTAAATCTTTATAAAAAGGAAAGGCAAACAGTGCTTTTCTCTTGGGCCAAGTCATCCCCAGGTTGTAATTTGAAGGTTTCTGTATGGAGTTTATTGAGGAGGAATTCATTTTTTCTGTTGCTTTCATAAAAAGTGGTATTCACATTAAAGATTACTATGTGATCTGTGACATGAAACAGCATCAAGCATGTCACATCCTCTTTCTGGGTCTAGACTACACGTGATAGTTGCTTTTGTGCTGTTAATTAGCTTCTGGATAAATTTAAGACTATTTCATTTATTGAAAGGGACTTTGAGAGCATATCAATGGATTATTTCTGAGATCATATTTAGCATTTTAATTCTGAAGTTATATGCTCAACTATGTTCATAGCAGCATTGTTTGCAATAGCCAGAACCTGGAAACAACCTAGATGCCCTTCAATGGAAGAATGGATGAAGAAAGCATGGAATATATACATATTAGAGTAAAAATAATTGTCTTTTCATATAGAATCTCACAAATTTCTGAGCATCATGAGGTAAAATAACACACTGTCAATCAGGGTGTGTCCATTGGTACAACAGTTGAAAAATTACTGTGCATATATACAATGTATTCTTACTGGATTTGAGCCCCATTTCCCAAGAGGCAACTCATACCTGCTACTGTAAATCTGATGAAGAACCCATGCCTGGGAAGTCATAGGCTATCAATGGAACATCTACTACTCCTTCATACCCATCAAACCATGTTTGTGTGTAGGTAGTGGGGAATAGTTAACGCTGAGACTCATAATTGGCCGGAGAGCTGAGAATAAGAGACAACTGAGCATCTCTAAATGGAGCATCTGCATCGTGCCCTCCGAGGCTCAGAGAACATCTCTGAAGAGGGAAAGGGAAGAATGTAAGAGACAGAGGGGGAAATGTTGTAATAAGAGCGGCAGGGCTGCGTCCCCGGCACCCGGCCGCCCGCATGGCTAGCTTATGCCCCGAAATAATTACACGGAAACTGTATTCTTTTAATCACTGCCTGGCCCATTAGTTCCAGCCTCTTATTGGCTAGCTCTTACATATTGATCTAACCCATTTCTAATATTCTGTGTAGCCCCACGAGCTGGCTTACCAGGAAAGATCTTAACCTGCGTCTGTCTGGAGTGGGAGAATCATGGCGACTCCTTTACTCGGCTTCTTTCTCCCAGCCTTCTGTCTGTTTACTCCACCCACCTAAGGGCTGGCCTATAAATGGGCCAAGGCAGTTTCTTTATTAAATGAAAGTAACTCCTCCATCAGGGAAAGGAGGGAAAGGAGTACTGTCAAAGTGCCTTTGGGGCTTGACATGGCCTTTGCACTTAGGAACTGCAGCGACCGTGATCACATACGCAACAGCTGCCCAAAATAGGAGCCCTCAATATTTTGTCACAGATGCTTTTTCCTAACTGAGTGACTATGGGTGATTAATGGTGTGCGTGCGTGTGTGTGCGTGCGTGTGTGTGTGTGATTTTCTTTGGTGATCTAGACACTGTTAGATTTCCAGGAACTGTTAAACAGATAATCTCAACATATGCTTATGAAATCACCTACAATTTTGCTCAGAGGGTCTCCCCCCCTTTCTCTCTCTCTCTCTCTCTCTCTCTCTCTCTCTCTCTCTCTCTCTCTCTCACACACACACACACACACACACACACACACAGACACACACACACACACAAGAACAGAAAGAAGGAGTGGGGCTTGTTGGAAGAAAAGCTTCGGTGAGAGAGGAGGAGAATGAGGACAATGGGGGAGGAAATAGTCAGATTCTTCATATGTGAAATTTTCAAATAGAAACAGTAGAAATATATTTTAAAAATCAGGTTAAAGGAGGTGTATGGAAAAGCTAGAAGACTCTTTTCTTTAATTCAAGTTTTAGTAGAAGTTTCATAACGTTAATGTCACTGCTCTTCCATTTACCAAAACACTCTAGAAAACCTAGATTTATGCACTTCCAGAGGAAGACATTCTTTTCAGCTTGGTCACTGGTTCCCCCGCTCCACCCCCTTTGACTAAGATCACTGTTTTCCCTACCTATCACTATCTTCCATGCTGCAGCCAGAGCTATTTCCCCAGAATTCTACTTGCTATGGCACTCTACTTATTAAAACTCCTCGGTGTGGATCGTGGTGTATCTCAGGGGACAGCACTTGCTTGCAGGTAAACCCAGGTTAGGATCCCTGTACCAAAAGATGAACAAAATCCTTCCTTGCATTTTTGTTATCATGAAAACTACTGTGCAATAAACTGGTGCTTTGATAATAATTTTGTTTCTCTAGCAAAGGGTTAATTATCATTCCCTTTCCTTGTTTCCCCATGTGAGTACCGCCACTCCACTCTGAGGCCATTCTTCTCAAGCTCTTGGCTCCAGGAGTAATGGCAAATATTCTTCCTGGAGAGCTTTGTGTTGTTTTGCCTCGGTCTTTTCTCTGCACTTTTCTCTGCCTGGGTCTCTACCCCTTGTGTAATTCTGATTTATGTCTCAAGCTTTGTCTTACTTTTGCTGACCCTTCAATTTTGTGACACATAGCATCCCTTTGTATGCCCATCATTCTTGATCTTATCTCAGATCAATGATTTATTTATCAAACGCCTGCTAGATGTTAGCACTGGAAGAATGAACAATATATTTGGGGTCCTTACCCAATACCAAATATTCTGGTGAGTTTTAAACAAATCTATATAATCTATAGATTATATACTGAGACAAAAATTAAAACGATATGTGATGTAATCATTCTGAGAGAGACAAGCAGAGGGTAGTGGGGAGGATTCTTCAATGGTGTGAGCAAACAATGCTATTTTGCTCAAGATGAGAAGGAATCATCTCTTTCAGTGTTCTTGAGGAGAAATATTGTAGTTGGAGAGAACAAGAAACATGAATTTTAAAGTGGGTTCACACTTGCTATGGTTCATGAAT
The DNA here is from genome assembly GCF_950005125.1 of Chionomys nivalis. NCBI lineage: Eukaryota > Metazoa > Chordata > Mammalia > Rodentia > Cricetidae > Chionomys > Chionomys nivalis. Next base: position 26,026,821 of record NC_080111.1, on the reverse strand, counting down.
GAAAGAAGGCCAATGTAGTTGATGCATAGAGAAGGAAGGGAAAGAAACGAAAACAAAGGCATGGAGTTTCAAGGACAACGAACCATAGATTCGTAGCTTTATGGATCCCAGTAATATGGTTATGTGATGTTCTCTTAGCACTGAGAAGTACTCAGTGTTGTAATCTGCAGGCCTGACTTGTCACCTGTGTACTCTGTCCCTTGAAGAGACAAGCTCTGCCCACTCCCAATCTCCCCTTCAGCTGAAGCAAGCAGATCTCTGGCCTCCTTTCTAGTCTGCAAGCTCTCTTTGTCTGCCCTTCATCTGGAGAGGCTTGTCTCTCTCTTCTATTCCCCACTTCTTCCCTTCTCTTCCCTTTCCATAACCCATTAAGTAAACTCTATATTCCAGCTCTCTTGGCATGGTTTATCTGTCTCTCTCCTGCTGCTGTCTCCCACGGGCAAGGGGAACCACCGAGGCCTAGGATCTCCCCATTTTCTAACCGATAACACTCAGAGTTTATGATGCGATTTTAGTTTTTACTAGCTTTCTCTATGTGAAAAATGGACTCTAGGAAGATAAGAATAGAGATGGAGATTATTGAATACCTAGGGTGAGGAACGAAGATGTTAGAAAGTGGGCACATTTGGGGTGTTTGTTTTTCGTCATTTTCTAATACAGGATCTCACCATACATCCCAGTCTGCCCTTAAACTGACCACCCTCTGCTATAGCATTCCCCAAGCTCTGGGATTAGTGCTGTCCACTACAATGCTGAGCTAGGATTTAACTTTTGAAGTAGCACTAAGAGAGAAGAATCAAAGATGATTATGGGTTTTCATTTAAATATACTGATGATAATGAAATAAGAATATTGGGTAGAAGGAAAATTAGGATTTTAGTTATTTTTAATTTCTGTTTTTGTTTTTTTTTTTTTTGAACTGTGTAAGAGAAAAGAGCCAACAAGAAAGACAGCATGGGATCAAAGGTGGCTGGGAAGATTGCAGAGAACAACATCATGGGAGCCCAAAGAAGAACAATCAGAGTTCAAAGTTCAACCCATTGCAGTTAGCTGTATCATACTATTAGAGTCACAGATACATTTGCATATTCTTTAGTAGACTCTAACTTCCCTGATAGTGGAGAGTATCAGTTTTCTTCCTTCAATATGTAGGTGCAAAGACTAATCTACAGTAAGATCATACTAATTATTAACTGAATTGATTAATGAACACATGAATTCTGGGGCTTCAGGAGGCAGAACTGATTCCTGACAGATAGGAGAAAAGCTAAGAAATGTTTCTTGGTCCTTTCACTGACCTCCAGCCAAGCTGTGCTTTAAATTTCCTCAATGTCAACGTGGGAAGCTATAAAAAGCAAGCCCAGACAACTCATTGGATGCCATTCATTAAAGAATGATGGACAGCAAGGCAGAGGGCTCCATACAGAAGGGAACTGGGAAAAATGGCTGGGCTATCTTTTAAGTTAATTATATATTCACCAATAAGCTGGGAATGGTGGCTCCGCTTTGATTCACCTCACTGAAAGTGAAATGGAGAACTCAGTGTTTCCCCAAGGGAAATCTAAAACTGAATATATCATAGCTACTCATGGTGTTTGTGCTTAACTTTCAATAATGGATCACTTTATGATTTAATATAAATTCTAGGGAGATACATTAGAAGGGACACATAAAGCATTTAGGGTTCCTTGGAGAAAACTATTCATAATTTTAAAATTATAGTGATAATTACTGAATAATGAAGATGCTTAAAGTCACATCGGATCTACACATTGAGAAGCTTCTAAATCTGCTTATATTTCCAAATTCAAAAAGGAAGATTTTTATTTTTATTTTACTTTTCCACTACCGTGTTTTCAATGTGCTTAACTCCTGAATTCTTACTCTTATTTTACATATAAGAGTGTTGCAAATTCATGTGCCCTATTTGTTTTTAAAGGTCTAGCTATGTAGCCCACATTGGGATTACAGGTGTGTGGAATTGTTTCCATTCTCCTGAACTATTTCCTCTTTCCTGAACTGATTTTTCCTGAAGTGACTATTTTCCCCCGTCAGCTTAAATATGCTAATGATTTCCACATATGTATTTAATCCAGCAATGACCTCCGCAGCAGAAACTCAAATACTAATTATAAATAAACTGTTTTTATTTTCTTCTTCTGTTTTCATGTGTGTGGTGTGCAGGTGTTTATGCATGTGAGTGTACATATATACAAATATATGTATACATGTATATACATATATGCATATATACACACATATGTATAAAATATACACACACACGCATGCACACACATATGCAAGCATTGTAGGTACATGTTGAGGCTCCAGCTGATGTTGGGAATATTCTCCATCAGTCCTTCAACAGGGTCTCTCAGTGAAATTCGTGTATCACAAATATGGCTAGTCTTTCTGGCCTTCTCGCTCTGGGAATCTTATCTGTGCATTTGGTGCCTGGGAACAGAGGGGAGCTATCAGTCCTCCTGCCATTTGACACGGTCTCTGGGAATCTGAACTCCAGTACTCAAGCTTGTACTGTATGCTTTATTCATCGAACCATCTCCTGAGCATCACCGGACTGTGAATTCTCTAGGGTTTGACTTCATGTCTGCTTTATCCATCACTGTACCAACAGCGTTACCTGATACCTAGCGAGTTTCAAGAAATGTTTGCTGAAAGGTGATAATGATGTAGGTGGACAATACAACATCTATCTTGGTTTTGGGCTCATTTAATCAATGTTTCCCCTTTGCTATGTTGTGCCCAATTCTGAAATCCTACATTCTTTCAAACATAACTTTCTCCATGAACCAATGTATTCTTCCAGATAAAAGTTTTGTCTCTTCTAGAGAACTGCGAAGCTTTCTCTGGTCTTTTTCAAGGTCCTTTTTGACCCAACATATATACAGATATATATAAATAAACAGAATACAGAGGAATAGAATAAAACAATCCCAATTTGCAATGAAAAACAGTCTCTCTCTTTGTTACTCCAGTTTGACATCTTTTCACCATGCTGGATCATCTCATTCTTTTATGTCTGTCATTCTGAATTTGCATCACTTGTAGTAGATGCCGGTCAAGAGATGGTTACTGTTCGGGAGAGGATCTGATTTCCTCTACATTGTTTACCCAAGTTTGTTTAGGCCAGCCCTAGTTCTTGTATGGCCTGGCATAATAATGCACAGGGCTCAGAAGGACCTGAGCCAGATGATAAAGTTCACCTACTGTGTAAGGTCAATCCATATGACTTAACCTTTGGTGGATTTTAAAATGCTTTGTGTACAGAAAAAAAATGGTAATATGAAATTACCTATTATGTAAACATTCTTGTTTTAGAATTTGTATTTTCTTACCATAGTAGAAACTTGGCCAACTTTATTTTCTTTTACATAATGGGAGGAGTTATTTATTTGCTTAATAATAAGGTGACATTTGGATGGGGTATAGCTCAAAATCAAATATACCAAGCAGAGATTGTCCCTCGTGAGGGGTTGTCATCAAAAAGCTTCAAGTCATCAGGGCCCCCAGTCCTTGGGATGTGACGTAAGGGTCTAGGGAACCACATGTGCACACAGCTCCCTGCCACACCTGTTCCCGGGAAGCTTTTGAAGAATTTTCTAGGGTGAAATCCCTACAGTGAATACACACTTTGAGCAGCAGGTGGCGCGTTTGTCACAAATTGTTCCTTCTCTATTCCCACCCCCTCCTTGGAAATTAACTACCAGGGTTCTGCCAGAAACTGCCACATTCAGGGTGACACAGGATGCTGTTCAAATAAAATATAAAGGTTAGGGTAAGATCGGTGATGGGTCCTAAATGGAACATCGGTTTCAAGAAACCACCTCGATAAGTGTCTAGAGACGAAGACTCATAGTATGATGAAAAACCTAAGCGACATCAAAGGAACCTCTTGCTTTCTTTTTAAAGAATTCTGTGTAATGCATAATTCAAAGAGTCTGTGAAGCATTCTGGGAAACTTTTGGATGGCTATCAGCCTTTCAATTCAAAATTATGCACTCTGGGAAATGGTTGGTGCTGAAGGTGGCAAGTCTACTAGGGAATTTACACCAGCAATCAAATTGCAATTACAAAGGAGATTAAAACATGACTTTAAAGAGCCTAACTCCATCCTCAGGGCTACTAGCTGTTTGGTAAACACAGCAAAGGAACCTGTAATTAAAGGAAAGCAATAATTAAAATTTTCGACCCTCTTCAGCTTTGTTAAGAGACACTCTGAAGGCTTAAAGGGGCAGGAAAGGAAGAAAGCTTCATCTCCAGTGGTCTTGGGAAGGTATTTTATGCCTTCAAGAGGGTTGTTTCTTCCTCTGCCAGTCCCATCTTGTGTTGTTTTTCTTTTAAGTCTATATTACTCCCACTGTTCAGGAATATAGCTTGAAGGATTTGCAAACCCACTGCAAACCCTCAAAAGGGAGTAAATTCAGTCTGTGATAGCACTGTAACTATGAAATTTAGAGCACAGACCTCAAGGCATGGACATCATAAACAGTACTGGTTTGAGCATGCTCAGCAGGTTTACGGTCAAGCTTTCTGAGGGATTTTTAAAAAGTTATCTAGTTATCTATGCTCACAAATTGGGAAACGGTAAAACCCAGCTCAGGGCGTTAAACAGAACGGTGCCATGAGGATTATCTTCAACTTTCCCTTAAAGGATCTTGCCTTCAGCAAGTCAAGTGCCCTTAGGGTTAACCAGAAAATCATCACAGAGCTTGGGTGGGTTTGAACTGCCCTGGTAGTTTCTTTCCTGGAATAATGACATGGACATGACCATGTGGCGGATGCTACTGTGCAGACTCCTGGCAGTTGCCACATGTTTGTACATACCCTACTTTATGTCCTGCGAGCCAATAAGAGCCACACACCTCAGTTAGCAACACGTTCAGAGCTTAACTTAAACTTCACTTATGCAAAGTTGCCCCCAACGAATGGTCACTGCAGTGCTAAGAATGCTTGAAAAATGAGGCTGAGTAGAAATTCAATCAATGTTATCTGAACTCGGAGGGAAATAGGTGATTGAATGATAAGACTATCCAGGCCTAATTTTAAAGACATTTAGTTCTGCATCCTTTTACGAACTTGACTCACTGCTAAGTAGATTGAAAGATGAAGATGTTTTGCAGGGTGCCCGAGATGTTTTATTTCTAAAGACCCACGAATCTGGAAAAGTGTTTTTAGAGACTCCGAGAAACATAATTAATTCCCGAGTTAGGCCCTTTGAGACAGAAACTGCTTAAAGCCTGATCCAGACCTTTTATCTAGTTAATTAGCTTTATAGAGAGAAATTTGCACATTTAACAGATGAGTACAGGTTTTATTACTTGAAGCACAATACAATTTATTTTTATGTTGTACTTTTAAATTAGAGAGAAAAAGAGAAAAATGATTTTGAACTCTGAAATAACTCTAGACGCCCTGATAACAGGGAAGGACAAGGTGATTAAATAGCATTTTTCAGTCACAATGAATAATGAAAATTTAAATATAATGTCCCACCCACCACCCTCAATGGACCAGTTCCTTCAAGATAAGGGGCTGTGAGGGTCCACAGAAGTCTATTGTTTTTTACGTAGAGTGACTGACTCCCTTTCTGGGAATGAACTAGACTCCGAAACACACAAATCCCTTTTCTCTTTGGTCTGACATGGTTGTGAACAATTTGTCCTGAGCATCCTCTCATTTCCTTGAAGCATATGAAATACTAAAATGAGTATAGTATATCTCGTCTTGATAAGACTCTCTTCCACATCGAATATCTAAGTAAGAGCCCTCGATGTTCCTTGCAAATGCTGTGAGCCATTTCTCAGCGGCTGTGTCTTCACAACCTTGATGCTCACTTTGATTCTTGTTGCTTTCTAATGGGCTCTTGTGCTATTGAATCATCTGCGGCTTGAAACCAAAGTTTCAGCACTAGCATTTTTACTGAACACAGAGATTCCATTCTTGCACTTGTGCGCATGACTAACGGGTACCATCGGTAAAGATGGCATCGGTCACTTCTACTAAAGTTCCTCAGTTCTCAGCTGTGCTTTCTTGTTTCTGGATGCACAACTGCTTTCACAGTTGCTTCCCACTGGTCTGTGATGGGTGAGGCCACCTGTGCACTGAGAGTCAACTGACTCTCCAAACATCATCTCCTATAGGCGCCACAAAATCAGTTATGGGGCACTCGAAAAAATTAGCTCAGAACTCCTGCCTTTTCAAATCGCATATACCCTGTTACTCATCCTAACACTAGCGTTACATTTACCTTTCAAAAATGGAAACAAATAATTCTCTTAAGAGTATTTCAAGCTAAAATGCTTCAATGGTTATGAACGCGACTACCATGCTCTTTGGATTCAATTGAAATTGTCATGTCCAAAGGAAACTCCATTTCCCTAAATTCTGGGGAGGTAGATAAAAGTCAGCATTCCTCAGGAACTTGTGAACCAGGTTCCCCTCTACCAAAAGGAGCCATCTCCCTCACCACTGCAAAAGAGGCCGATGGCTCTCTGCGGTTCCTATTAGTATATCAAAGTGCATGCTGTCCTCCTGGCTCCCTAATATCAGAACCACCTGTTACACTTTTCAGAGTCCCTGCTGGCATCCTGGCTCTTCTCACTCCCTCCCCTACCCTAAACTTCTTCAGCTCATGGGCTTCCCTCCCCTGTTACTCAAGTTCCTCATTGCCCTGCTATGCGCTCCTCTCTTTCGCCTGAACCTGTCTGCATCTCTCACTCTCCCCGTCTCTACACCTATCTCTCTCTCTCTCTGCTCTGCCCCTACCACTCTCATGGCCAGACCCAGTCTGCTGGCTCTGTCCAGTCTGTTACTTTTTCTCTCTGCTCTGGACTCTTGCAGATGCTTCTGGTTGCTCTTGCTCTCATATCTCCAATAAAAGCCTCTCTCCTCAACCACACCTCAGTTTAAAAAAAAAAACCCAATGAATGAATGAATGAATGAATGAATGAATCAATCAATCAATCAAACAAACAAAAAACCCAAGCCTGAAAACGGTGACCAAATTGTCAATTTTGCCACTAGGGTGTTCTTTGGAGGCCTGATGTACAGGGGTTGGATGGATGTGAAGGGGACATCAAGGGCCTGGCTTAAGATTGGGGAGATATTCCTCACGACTATATCCTGTAGGTAAGAGTGCCGCTCAGATTGCTGAGTCCCCGTTCTTCTGCCTTGAATGGTGCTTGACTGACACTTGATGAGTGTAGACCCTGCAGAAAGTAGGAGATCATACACACAGGAGGCAGGAGCACAAACGGTTCATGGGGCGATAGAGTTGCTTTTATTGCTTTTTTTAGAGCCAGGCTAAAAATGACTTAAAGTTCAAATGTTGATCCTTTATATGAGCAGTCGGAAACAAAACTGAAAAGACATAAAGCTGAGTGTGTCTTACAACTCTTCAGTAACCCTTTATTGTTGTGGCTTCTCATGAACTTTTACTCTGATAACGGCCTATGAAGCAAACGGAAGGCACCTGTGCACTCTGATAACGGCACCCGTGCACTGTAAACGACCATAAGGGGTGCAAAGGAGCTGGTGTCAGCTTCCGCTCTCCCTTCCAGACTTTTTACTTGCTGTCTCTCTTATGGTAAAATTCATAGCAAAACATGTTCCGAAAAGTTTTATCATAAGCTCCAAACAAATAGGAAAAGTGGCATTCTAGCCTCTGTCAATCAAAAATGACCCCACAAGTAGCACTGTTGTCTGATGAAGCTGAGATTAAGACGGTAAAAGGATCTAGTGGTTTAGTGGAACTAAAAAGAAAACGAAGAAACGACTTGATGGCGATTTTGTAAACAAAACAAAAAACGTGATAATTTATTTCTATGAGTGTATTTTTATGTGATACGATGTGTGTAGATATCTTTTACATTAAACATATTTATTAAAGACCTCAAGAAAAATTAAGGGTCCTATCAAATGCTCTTTGATGTATGCCATAGGCGAAGGCTAAGAAAGTGAAAGGGTGTGTTCAAGACTGTGGTTAAACTCATATCTCTTGAGTCTCTGGGCAATGTATTATATTTATATGTAATGCTTGGTTCTATGAAAATATCTAGAATTAGAGTTACCTTGTGTGCCAAACTCAATAGGCAAAGACGAGCTTTAAGAAGGAGACAGCTTCAAACCCATGGAGAGGATGTTTTTAGTCAATGGAATAATGTGAAATGGCTTCCAAATTTGAAATGCCAAGGAAGATTATCTTGTTGTTTTTGATGAGGTGGAACCAAAGTAGGAGATTCATGATAATATGCAATATGTTAGCTCTGTTTCCTTCATAATGAAAGCAGTAACTATTAATGAATTTCTACCTATACCAACCTTTCGTTTCCGATTTTATTCATGTTGCTTTTGAGGGAAAATTATACATTCTTGCTCATTTTTATTGCTAATGATGTTCAGTACCTTCTTATACCTCTTTGTCCTATCTTTGTTTTCCCTTCTTTCTGCCACATGTAAGTGCGCATAGTGTATGTGCATGTGTGTATATATATGGGCATGTATGTGAGTATCAGCATATGGGCACGTGTCTTCTGAGCCATTGCCTCTCCTCATTCTCTCTTTCTCTCACTTTGTGCCCTTAATCCTTTTTCGCCCTCTTCTCTTTCTGTAGTGCTGAAGATAGAATTCAAGGCTTTAATCAGGCTGGAGAAGTTGTCTGATGCTGAATTAGATATCAGTTTCCCAAACTTTTTAAACAATGCTGAGGAATTTGTAATTTCTTGCCTCTTTGATAAGGAATAAATTGTCTTAGTAAAAAATCGTGGTTTTCTTTATAAATCAAAAAAGTCTAAAGCTGTTGCAACTCAAAGAGGAGACGATTTCACTGAAATGTAGAAGACAGTGACACTGGCTTTGGTCACGTGTCCCGTATGGTATGGTATCCTTGCACAAATACACATATGAGTTTTAAATGGGTTGTCCCTCAGTTCCTCTCAAGGGGACTTGACTCCTGCTGTCCTTCCTAGTCCCTCTGTTAGAATTTGCATTTATTCTAACTGTTTAAGATGTGAAGTTTGTTCAAAATTGTTCCAAAAATCAAAAGAGAGGCCAGACATAGAGCAGTATTTCCAGTTCTACAGCAGCAAACAAGGGACTTAACTGTTCCAATGCTCTTGTCACAGCGCTTACTGTGGTCACCTCATGTTGCGGCTCATCGTATGGCCCTGCAGGAGAGGCTGCTGTTTGAGAGTGGGTCCCTTAACAACATTTTCTGTCTCTTTTCCAATGCCTGGCATAAGAAAATACTTCAAAAACTGTCAAAGGAATGACAACATGTTGATCAATGTAGCTCACAGTGCTTTCAGCGTTCCTGTCTTTAAAAATACATTATTGTGGTGACGTGAGTAGACTAACTTGTTATTCCTGCTATGAAGACTTGCAAGAGGTCAGGACAACCTGGATATGGCTTGAAGTCATACGATTAGAATGGAGATGCTCTGCTCCAGGGAGGACAGATACTGGCAAAGGCGTTCTATTTTCTCAACATTGAGGGCCAAGCAAGCAAGCAAGCAGTTGTTTTGCTTTCTTTAGATGTGATCAACAGTTGTATGGTAGGAATAGATAGTGTACAGATTAATACGTACACTTTAACTTTGGTAAGCACATGACTCTAGTACTGATTCTTGAGGACAAAGACGGCAGTTGGCTACAAGGGGCTTACCTATGTTTAATTACTGCTGTACACAAAGTGACTCTAGTTCTTTGTAGTAGGGTGTCCACCTTATATGTGGCCTCTATAAACATGTTTAGTAGTTTTAAAGGTGACTGAGTGTGTGTGTGTGCGTGCATGCGTGTGGTTTGTGTTCTGCTATTAAGCTATAGATTCAACTCCTCAAACAGTTTTTCTTGATTTATCAACATGCTTTTTAAATGTGCACATTATGTTTTTGATAGTGTTCCTGTTACATCTTAGAGTTTGAAGCAAAACAGAACATTTGCTTCAAGGTTCTGCCATTTCTAGGTTGCACGGCTTCTCTGACTTCACTTCCTCCATCCTTCGAATCCTAAGCCTTTCTAGCCGTAGTCATCCTTCCAATTGCTTTAGAGCAGGCTGGCACTTCAGGCTTCGTCTAACTTGCCAGGAATGTTCTTCCCATAGTCTCATATGGCTTTCTCCCCCATATCCTTCAGATTTCTGTTCATACATCAAGTAGTTGGTGAGACAGATCCTGAACATCTTATATAAACTAGTAATTTCATTACTATCAACAAATAGGCATTTGGCACTCAGCATATGTGTTATATTTGTGAAATATGAACAGTTGAATCTGGGATTGAATTTGTTACCGTCCACAGACACAGGCAGTATAGATCAAAAGTGATATGACTTTGATGGTTCTTTGTCTCTTCACTTTATTCTTGTCAATATTTTCTCAAGATTCTCCAAAGGCAAACATCACCCAGTTACTTCTGGTTGCCAGTCATGCTTTTCTGAATTTTAAACAGGAACCACTCTACTGCAGTTACTTTGGATGTTTCTACATAGTGATGAAAGGAAGTGATGTCTAGTCCCCGAGTTCTTTCTTTTTGACTTTAGGTGAGTGAATTTATTATCTCCCTTCCCTATGTCCTTAAGCATAGAATGATTAATACGACTGACCTGACCTAACACACAGAGCTGTATCAGGATGAAATGCAGTGTGTTGCAATGTGCTTTATAAAATAGTTCAGTGATCAAGCAACTGTGCTGACATATGCTTATAATCTCAGCACCTGGGAGACTGGAGCAGGAGGATCATTGGTTCCAAGTCAGCCTGGGCACATAGTGGCTTCAAGTGCTAAGTGAGCTTTTATTGTTACAACTATTGTCTGAGACCTTTGAACTTTCAGCATCAGCATCACCGCTTTAGTTTCTCAACTGGGTGAGTCTCGTCTGAGTGGCACTAAAGTAACTCTTTGATACGCGGTGGCTTAGGGTACAAGATAGAGGGAGGAACTTGCAGAGAGAATAATTAATTAATTAAATCTCTCTGGTCTAGTAGACAGATATAAAAAGAAACACAAAGCTATGTAACTTTTGTTTTCTCATCATTTTCATTAATTAATCTTGCATTACTTTTAAAAATTCATAACAGAACTTTTACCATTGCCACAATATTTAAGATGAAATCATGACATAATTTTCCCTAACTCAAGTAAAGCATACTGTCTTTCCTATACTGTTTAGTGACTAACTCAGAATCAAAGACTTGTGAGATACAATTGTCCAACACCTAGGATACCCTAGGTTCGTTTTGTCCCCATCTCTGAAAACAACCAAACAACAACAAGAGCAACACACACACACACACACACACACACACACACACACATGCACATGCGTGCAAGTGCAAAAAAATAAACCCATGAAGCAAACAAAAAGACCCTTGCAAGACAAAGGAATGTAATGTACTTCTCCACTGAGAAAGAATAGATTAAGCTAAAGAGCCATCTCTTCCATGTTAAGTTTTTAGGGAAGCCCAGTTTAGGCAAAGTCTATAAAGGAACATATGGAACCAGATACTATTTTCAGAACTATTTTACTTATATTCATCCTATTTAGAATATTATTGAAGGCATCATAGAATTCTTAGTAAACATCAACGAAGTTACAGACATCTACATATAAATTATTTTCTACTTTCATTAAAATAGCAATTATCAAGATTTAAGGGTTTATTATTTTAATTTCTTTTGGGCCCAGAGCTGTCTTTGTAAATTCCTCACAGAGCTGACACAGTAATGCTGCCATGAACCTGATGGTGACTGAGTGGGCTATAAACAAAAGTTCCACCAGGCATGGTAGTGCACACCTTTAATTCCAGCACTCGGGAGCTAGAAGCAGGTGCATCTCGATGAGTTTGAGGTCAGCCTGGTCTACATAGTAAGTTTCAGTCCAACCAAGACTCTATGGTGAGGTTCTGTCCCAAAATCACCCCAAAACTTTCAAAGTAGAAGTTCCTTATAAACTTCTTTTTTTGGGGGGGTTGAGATAGGGTTTCTCTGTGCAACAGTCCTGACTGTCCTGGAACTCTCTTTGTAGACCAGGATGGCCTCGAACTCACTGATATCTGCCTGCCCCTGTCTCCCAAGTGCTGGTATTAAAGGTGTGCACCACCACTGCCCAGTGATAACTATTAATTTTGAAAATAGACTTGAATCATGTCATATCCTAAAGAACAAATCACCACCATTTGCCACCAACAAACGTGAGATAAACCTGCAAACTTATTAAATGAACCCACGAAAGTTTCAGTCTTGGTTGGAAATTGTAGTTCTCCTATCAATTTACTTTTAATTGTGCATGGAAGCGTCTTGTGATAGAGTGAGAGAATGGGGTGCTGGAAAGAAAAATATAGTCTTAAATAGCATGTAACACATGGCGATTATTTGTTCTGGCAATTCACTATTGATTCTTGGAAATAATGGCATGATATTACAACTATTGATCCCGTGTACTTTGACGCTCTTGAGGAAGCAGTAAAGTATGTAAACGGAAGTCAATGCAGTGAGTCATTCCTTATTGAGGACACCATTATGGCAGTTAATGATAGAGTTAACAAATGTCTTTTTGGATGATGAATATTGCAGCCATCCTTTGCTCGTACATCAACTGCTCTCGGTCAGCTGGGCCCATGACAGCTGACTGGACCTAGATTTCCTTTCCAGGTACAAACCCATTTTAAATTTTTCCCCTTTGGGAGCAGCAGTGGAAAAAGGAATTGAGTTGACTTTGGCAGCTACTCAGTTATGTAAGTTTGAAAAAGTCATTTAACTACCTTGAACCTTAAGCTCATGAAGAAGGAAAAAATAATGTCCACTTATCCATCAGGCCTATTGTGAAAAATAACATAAAATACACATAATGGTTCTTGTCAGGCTGCTAGAAAGCAGTAAGTGCTAGGCTTTTCTCCCCTTTCAGATTAGAGGTCTAAGTGAAAGTCAATAATCACCGTGATTGTGGGACAAGTGCATGGCTTTATTCAAGTTGACTGAAACATACATTTCAGATTTAGTACATAAAGCCACACTAACACATGAGTTTTGAAAAGTTATAGATATATCTGTGTTGAATGGACTCTTCACCGGGAAAATCTTTTTCCTTCTCGTCACTTTTCATGAAAGTCATGTTCAGCCTTTTGTCTTTTACGAAGTCTTCTCTGACACCCCACTCACTGTGCCTTTTTTTTGTATTTACATACTACACAACTTACCCTCTTCTAAGATGCCCACGATGAACTGCCACAGTTTGTTAAGTTAGCGTTCTTTTAATAAACATACTAGTTACAAAACTACTATGTAAAGATGCACAATTTCACATGTATGTTGTGCACTCATATGTGTAAGTATCTGTGCACCCTCGTGTGGAAGCCAGATGCTGACATTAGCTGTTTAACTCTATCACTTTTTATCTTATTTTGGGAGGCACAGTATTGTAGGATATTTGCACTATGTAAAGATATATTAATGTTATCAGTTTAATAAAGAACTGAATGGCCAGTAGCTAGGCAGGAGGTGTAGATGGGACTTCCAGGCAGTAAGAAAAAAAGAAGGAGATGAATCTAGATGTGTTTCAGAAGCCAAGGAGATACGGAGAACTTTGGACATGTACAATGAAAGAAAACTAAAAAAGCCACGAGGCAAAACATAGATTAATATAAATGGGTTAATTTAAGTTATAAGGGCTAGTGGGACAAGTCTAAACTCAGGCTAAGCTTTCATAATTAATAAGTCTCTGCATAGATATTTGGGAGCTGGTTGGTGGGACAGAGAAAGACTAGTTATATATGATGTCCAACATTTGGCCATGTATATCCACGTAAGGCCCGAGAAAGCAGAAAAAAAATAAAAGAAGAAGAAAAAAGACTCTGAACATGAAGTCGAATGCAGATTTTTGACATGTTTTCCTGGTAATCAGGGTCTCTCGGTTAGACTCGGCATATGGAGGCAGAGCTCCTTTAAGAGGCCCTGCTGTGCAGATGGGGACTTGAGCAGCTGGCCCACTGGGCAAAACACCTGCCTCTTGGACTCAGGGAATTCCCAGAACTGGGGCAATAAACATGGCAGGTGGCACCATGAGGCCAGGCTCTCGTGGAACTGACTGGGTGGAGCCAGCTGTCAGAGTTGTGAGGTAGATGGTGTGGCCATTTTAAAGGTTTGTCTGGTTGTCAGAGAATCCTGCATACTCTAGACTGAGAAAACCTCTGGACAGGTAGAGTATACTTAAAACTGTGCTTAGATGCTAAAGAAAGATAAGAAAATGGATATAGATAGCCATAGAAAAAATTAAATAATTAAAAAATAAAGTCTTTAAAAAGAGAATAAATAATATAAAAACAAGCTATAAAAGGATGGAAAATATTATAACACAAGAAGTTTGGACCTTCTATGGTACTTTATTAACTTTGAATTTTTGAATACTAATGAACATGGAATGACAGTTGCTGAGAGACACCTGATTGTGTAAGGGGCTGTTGAATTTTAATACTTTAAACTTTATACTTTAGGGATATATTGGCTTCAAAATGGAGTTGGAAAATAAGTTGCATTGAAGGAGAGGTTATGCTTTTATTTCCATAGGAGATGAAAATCTATGGGTTCCTTCAAATTTAGTTGAAATCATATTTGACTAAAAGAGACCTCTTGAGGATCTTGGCTATGGCTATGAGGGGAAGAGCCATAAAAGACTACAGGACAGGTAATATACAAGTTGATCCCTTAATTATGGGAACAGCTCTGAGACTTGATGAAATATGATAAATTTCGTTGACTACAAAGTCCTCATGACTTGTTATCCCATGCCATCCTTTCAAATGGCATGGAGAGAGGTTTGGTTATGCAGTACAAATAGACTTCCATGCAGTTGACAGCTGCCTTCTATCTGTTCAAGCATAAAACAAAAAATTTGTCTTTACTTGTACACACCACACATTCTACACTTGTGTGAATACATATGTATGTTTTACCTTTAAAAGTTTATGTATTTTCAGAAAAAGAGGACCAGATACCAGTTAAAGACAAGCAGCCCAGGTGATCCAGCTTCTCAGAATGCCTCTGAAGTATTTCTTCAAAATTCTGCATTGAGAACAACTCAAAGCTGCTAGGTGAGATGGTGTAGCCTCTTGTACTGCTCTTGTCAAGACTTCAGATAAGTCATGCACTTTCTCATTACACAGAGACTGGACAACACATGATATTGCTAGCTCTAGAAGGAATTGTCTAATATCTCAATTTCCTCAGGGTTCCCTAAAAATGTCATCAACCCTAGACAAGAGGAAGCAGCATAGAGAACACAGTAATCACATTCCCTAGAGGTGGTGTGGGTGGTTTGGTCAATTGGTGGGTTATGGATGTTTGCCATAATTTAGGGGGGTTGGATACAAGTTGTTATTGGTCATGATCAGGAAAACAAACAAACAAAGAAGATTATTCCAGGGATCTCTTTCTGGAGGGAAAAAGGTATAGGGATGTGGTATAGAAATAATGAGATGAATGGCTGGATTACTGGGTCTACTTTTAAACATCTACTAATCTCAAATATTTTACATTTCTATGGATTTTTGTATATTGATACAAATTTAAGGTTATTTTTGTTATACTGATACATGTTCCTACTCTTTTTTAAGGTATTGTATCTATGATACTCATTTAAAAGTGTAATGTAAAGTTTTAGTTCTTAAAAGCTATTATTGTGCTGGGTGGTGGTGGCGCACGCCTTTAATCCCAGCACTCGGGAGGCAGAGGCAGGCAGATTTCTGTGAGTTCGAGGCCAGCCTGGTCTACAAGAGCTAGTTCCAGGACAGGAACCAAAAAAAAAAAAAAAAAAAAAAAAAAAAAAAAAAACTATGGAGAAGCCCTGTTTCGAAAATTAAAAAAAAAAGCTATTATTGTAAACCATTTAGGATAATTCAAAAAACACATATTAGTAGTTAGTCATCTATAACAATCAAACTTGTAGTCAGGTTAGGTATGTTTTAAAGATTACACAGAAATATATTTTAGATATATAGGTGGTCTTCAAAAGCTTCAAAGACCTACAGAATATGACATTTAAGATGTTTCAATAAACTAAGGTTTTCATGATAGTGAGACACATATGTTCCTGACAGCATCAATTTACTTAAAAAAAAAAAAAAGATGATGGGCATCAAAAACCTCCATATGGAATTTGCTTTCTTTGTGGCAAAAGTTAGCTACTGGGCAAGAAACTGCCCTTGTCTCAACTGTTGATGGTATGCTGTCCAAATTGGAAGAACAAGATACAAAAAAGGTGATTGCTGAACTTTGCCAAGATAAGGTATGACAGTCCTTCAAAATTCCTGCTTCACAGAAAAGTTTGTCAGATATTCTAGACTTGTAGGCCAAAGATGGATGCTACAATGTTGCAGAGAAAACTTGGGTGACTGTTCAGGTAGCCAGATGTCTCTATCATTTCTATAGTTTTGGAAGTTGTTTGCTCTGCATGCCCTGTTTATTCATCCTGTTTAGGTGATATTATATCCTTTCAGGAGTTGAAGATGAGATAGTTACAGTTACAATGTTCCTTGTTACCAAATTCAGAAGAGAAACTCACAAAAGAGATATAAGGTGTATAAGATTGAGAGACACAAAAGCTTAAATTGTTTATCTAAGAAAATGTTTTAGGGTCTAAAGATAGTTTTGGGTTGGTAATACAAGTTAGGATAGAAAATAAATTAGGTACAAAACCTTTGGCTTACCAAGATAAGGCAGATAACGGAATATTTTCTTTGAATTTGCCAAATACAGATAGACTGGATATTATAAATGTAGTTCTTACCTGATGATTGTTCTTATTGTACATAATTTTTCTATGTTAGAATTAAAACCTTTCCTTTCTATTTACACAGAGAAGGTAAAATGCTCTGGGATATTTGTACACTGTGTGAAGATATATTGCTGTGATTGGTTTAGTAGTAAAGAGCTGAGCAGGCAACAGCTAGGTGGGAAGTATAGGCAGGACTTCCAGGCAGAAAGGAAGGAAGAAGAAGATGGGACAATAGGATTTGAAGGCAGTCAGACATACAGAATAAAAGAAACGTAAAAAAGTCATGAGTCAAAAATATAGATTAACATGAGTGGATTAATTTAATTTACAATAACTAGTAGGACAAGCTTAAGCTAAGGCCACACTTCATAATTAATGAGTGTCTGTGTCATTATTTGGGAGCTGGCTGGCAGGACAGAGAAAGGCTCATTATGGCAAAGCTGCTCATTGACCTGAAGAACACTATTTCAGCTAGAATAGCTGGTCAACAAGCCTCCAGGAATTCCTGTTGCTGCCTTACATAGGGTACATGCTGCTGTGCCTGGCTTTTACAAAGATTCTGGAGAACTGAACTCAGGTCCTCGTGTATTTGCATTGAGAATGTTATCCTCTGAGCTCTCTCCTCAGCCTAAGACTTTTTTCTTTTCTGTAATAACTAGCTGGTTTACTATAGGTAAAGAGTATATAATCCTGCCTAGAGAAAAAATAAAAATAATCCAGACCAAAGATTCCCAAGCCATTCTATACTTGAATTCATTATGGGATGAAGTTTACAATTAAATTGAAAAAGAATTATCTTTTCTGAATTATCTAACTAATTAAAGTGCGCTGAACTGACTTAAGTTTCCGTTTGTGCACAGCATTTGAAAAACTATGTTATTTTCTGCTTAAAGGACAATACACAAAAAATGGCAGATTAACATTAAAGGGCCAAATCTTATTACACCAAATCACATCTGGCGTAATTGGCTCATGTGCATTGTGATAATTTCAGCTGAGACGTTAGTTTGCAAATTTTTTAATTAATTAATTTATTTTACATCTGGATACAGTTTCTCCTCCCTCCTCTCCTTCCAGTCATCCCTGCCCAAGTCCTCCCAGTCCATCCCTCCTCCATTTCTGTTCAGAATTTTAAGATGTCTTAACTGTGCTAGTCAACCTGTTTATGCTTTTTGATAAGATTAAATATTTGAGCATTCTAAAATGTTATTACTAAATTCTAAGAACTCTGCCAAATTCTTATTTATGTTGACTCCCATACATTTGGGTAAATGAGATACAGATGGATTGTCTAGGTTGATGGAGTGTTTAGGTTGATGGAGTGTCTAGGTTGATGGAGTCTCTAGGTTGATGGAGTGTCTAGGTTGATGGAGTGTCTAGGTTGATGGAGTGCCTAGGTTGATGGATTGCCTAGGTTGATGGAGTGCCTAGGTTGATGGAGTGCCTAGGCTGATGGAGTGTCTAGGTTGATGTAGTGTCTAGGTTGATGGACTGCCCAGGTTGATGGAGTCTCTAGGCTGACCGAGTGTCTAGGTTGATGGAGTGCCTAGGCTGATGGAGTGCCTAGGCTGATGCAGTTCCTAGGTTGATGGACTGCCTAGGTTGATGGAGTGTCTAGGATGATGGAGTGCTTAGGTTGCTTTGGTCACAATGTCAGGATTTGGAGGAAACTGGAGAACAACAATGTAACCTTTCCTGCCGATGTTCTACAAAGTGACTAAGAGCTCTGCGGGTGCTTATTATATATCTAAAGTCAATGGAAGAAGGGTGAAGAGTCATTCTGGTATTGTCGTCCTTGGGCACATTCTTCAAGGTATCATGTAAGTATCTTGTCTCTTCAGAAGCTGTGCCCACCATGTGGGCATTTGCACCCTACTTTGTTTTTTTTTTTTTTTTTTTTTTTTTTTTTTTTTTTTTAATTTTTCGAGACAGGGTTTCTCTGTGGTTTTTGGAGCCTGTCCTGGAACTAGCTTTTGTAGACCAGGCTGGTCTCAAACTCACAGAGATCCGCCTGCCTCTGCCTCACGAGTGCTGGGATTAAAGGCGTGTGCCACCACCGCCCGGCCCTACTTTGTTCTTAAGAAGCCTTGCTAAGTTTAAGCCTGGGAAGTACTTCCCAATTGTCTGGATCCATCATGTGACAATCTAATTCCTCTAAATTCTTAGATTAAAATTCTCCTATTTAACATGTGATTGCTGCCTTGGAAAGAACATTTTTAATTCTCTGTGTTGATTTTCCAATACCATTTTGAAGAAGAGTAGCTTAGAGAAATGTACATGGAAGGGGTCACAATAAATATTTTACTTTACTGTGGCAGTATTTCCAAATGAGTCTTTTAGAAGACAGGTTGTTGTGGCATAATTACAAAGGTGTCCAAAGTGCTAAAGATGTAAGATGGACTGATTTTCAGACAATATGTTAGTTGCATTGATACATGCTCAAGATATTTTCCAACCTTTAAGGATCTTTTGTATTGTTTATGTTAATAAATAATGGTGTTTGTTGAGTGGGAGGTAGAAAGAGATATTCCTTGGGGGAGGGTGGGGTACATTACAAAGTAGTAGAATTTATTTTTCACATATTCCATAGAGGAGGACTACATCACATTTTCTTGTTTCACAGGCAAGCTGGTTATGTGCATAAATCAGGATAATTAAGGATTCTGTAACAGTAATAATAATAGCAACTACAATGGGATATTAATAAGATGCCACAGTGCGGAATATAGGCCGTAGTCAGGAACTACATTTCCCGCATGCTTCTGTTCTCTGCCACACAATCCGAGAGTGGAAATCATGCCTGCAGTTTCTAGGACAGACAGCAGAGCACAGATTCTCAGTGCACAAACAAACAAGTGCGCGCATTTGTGGTGCCCGCTGAGAACTTGAAATCTTATTCTCCTGACCCCAGGCAGCTGGCCAAGAAGAAAGGAGAGGAAAGGCACGCAGGATATTTGTCTTTTCATTTGGAAATGCTTCTGCTCAGAAGAGCTGGGGCAGTGTCCGTGCTTTTGTGGGAACTAGGCGTGCGCCAGTGGAGGAAGCAAGATCAAGAGCAGTTTGCTCTTTCAGAACTTCAAAGCCCATTCATTTGAAGATGTGGCCATTACCATTTTGGCTTACTCACTGGGCCTTGGATAGCCCTGTACTTTTCAAGAGGAAAGCCTTACTGGGTTAGGGCCCGTTAAAATGTATTCCTTGAAGTGCAGTGTCCCAGAAAATATGCCCTTCCTGGCTGTGCTCTGTGATTATAGTCCCAACTGTCATCTTTGTTCCTATTGGATGAGTCAGATAGAGAGGTGCACAAGGCAGTGAGTCTGGACTACCATTTTCCTTGTGTGCTCTTCTTCCTAGTGTGGAGAATTGTCAACATAAGAACCGCATCAAGCAGGCCCTGATTCTCTGACCTCATGAGCTTTTCTTTTTTACAGTTCAAAGAGGTATTAGGAGGGAAAAGACAGAAAACAACCAAATAAATAATTATCATATTAAAAACCCACTTTGGCTGTTATATTATTCAGTCCTACCCACCAGTCCAATAGGACTTGGGAGTTATTCTCATCACTGGTTAGTTAACCCCGGCACTAAGTTTTGCTCATGGGGTTTAGGCATTTTCTGAGAATAAGATATATAGTAATTTTCCCATCTAAAACCAAGACTCAAACCAAAACAGAATCAAGTCTAGGGCATCGCTCTAACCTGTAGTCCCTAATAATCTAGCTCCTTTGTGCTAGTGATTCTGAAGACTAGACAGTGATTTGTCCTCCGAAACAGGGAAGCATCTTTCTTATTTACTGGGTCCCCAGATCTTAACATACTATACAAACACATGTAGAATGAACAAGTCAATAAAATAAGTCTTTGACATCCTGTCCAGTTAATATTCACTATGTGGTCTTGGACACCCTTCTCTTGTGCTAAGTTCTAATCTCTCAGCTCTAACCATTTTGGTCTCCTGATCTTACACCATGGAGTGACTGTTTTGAGTGAGGCCTGAAATAATTCCCACTCAAGCCTGGAAATGTCTCAGGGTCCCTCTGGCTATGCAGCAGGTAAGTGGCAGCTCTTTCATTTCCTTTTCGATTAGATGTTTTCTAGTTCCTATGTCACCGTGACAGCTGAATTCAATATCTGTGTGCTTTAGTAGGGGAAAATAATCCGATATCTTAATCTTTGTCTTTGTCAAGTGAGGAGTAGACACAAGCTCACCCTTCAGGAAGGCCTTCTGTAACTATGATTATATCCCTGTCTGCTTTCTCAGGGACACAGTGACACTGCATCTCTTTAGAAGTTTGGGAGGACTCTCTTTCCCCTGTTACAACCTTTCTTGAATACTTTAACATTTTCTTTTACCTAAGAGGCACCTAGAATTTTACTCTAATTAGTTTAGAATGTCACATGACATTAAAAGAATTTCTGTTGAATAACTTTAGAATATAGCTGTAATGACTCTCTTGCACAGATTTTTTTTTTTTTTAATAATTAAAAGATGCTTTTAAACTTCAGTTTTTGAGAATATCTCAAGTTTTGGAACTTAATGCTTGCTCTAAAACTGTGGGTGTTCAATGATTCGTTAGATGAGAAAGCAATGTAAGGAGCAGCAGCAGGGTGGGAAAAAGGAACGTAGGAAGGAAATATACCCTGAACCCATAGACTAGTCTTACATCCTGTCAGTAGGCATTTTGTCAATACATACTGTGTGCCAGAGATTATAGTTACCTGGGCTCAAAGATCTTAGCCTACCGGAGAGTCTTTATAAATGTGTTAGAGCAACGTGTGGCTCCGCGTGACACATTTAATCCTGGATTTTCCACTTATACCGTGAATGACCTTGAGTAAATCACTTCGCAATTGAGTGTTATCTGTAGGAAAGTAATGGATCACCTCAAGCTCTGCTGGTATTTAGTTTTGGATTTATCAAGGAAAATAATAACTGATGAAGAATGTTTACATTGAAGTAAGCCATTTCAGAAATCATGCAACATACTTTTTCTTAAAGTCTACTTTTAATGAATAAAGTGTATATACTAAATATCACAAAAGACTCATATTATCAGCCTGATTATTATTTTTCTAATTTCTTGTTTGTGGTAGGAATTTAGCAGAACCACCGTATGGGTAGATGCTAGAATGAGCAGCTGTACTTTGACCTTGAAGAATCCCTGTGGAAAACAGTGATTGTTTTTTGAAGGGGCATTGCAGCCATCCCATGACTTTACTCATAAGACGCCTCAGGCACACCCGAGGCTCCTGTATTATTGTGAATTGCACACAGTGCATAATGAAAAACTAGATTCATGATGGTATGTGATGTTCTCTTTTAGTAAGACATGTAAATTAGATTAAGGACCTTGGTATGAGGAATACTTTCTGTAACTTTCAATAAATACACTTTGTATGGCTGTTTGGGGTTCAGGCCATCAGAAGAGGATGGACCTTCCTGCTGCCACATAGTCCTTAAAATTTCATCTTGGATTGCCTTCTTTCCTCAACCAATCTGTGATACATAGTACAACCCAACACTTCTTCCTTTAGTAAACATTTCTATAGAACCTGTTATATGGTGGAAATTGTGCTGGACATCTAAATAAGAGATGACTGGTTCTGTTCCTTTAAGTAATTTACAGTCTAAGTAGTCATATTCGCGAGACTTTATGGTTACACCTCTAAAATTTGTAGGAGATCCACTGTCATAGAAAACACCTGTTCCTCTGACTATTATACTCTTTCCGTCTCCTCTCCCACAATGCTCCCTGACCCTTAGGTGCAGAAGTTGTATTGTAGATACAACATCAGGACTAGGCTCCATGACATCACATTTTGATTGGTTGTAGTTTTCTCTAATAATATCAGACAATAATAGACACACTCTTGAGTGGGACCTAGGAGGCCTCAGCCCTACACAAAGAACTATCGGCAACTAAGAGATGCTGAGAGCAGGAGAAAGAGTCTTCCTGGGAAAGAGCACATTGATTGGTTATCTAACACTAAATGGTCACACACACACACACACACATACCACACCACACAAATTATACAGATGGAGCAGGTTGTACTTATATAGCTAGAAATATGTATATGCATACATATATATGTATGCAACAACAGTTAATAAAAAGTAAGTCTATGAATTTGAAAAAGAACAAGAAAGGGATATGTAGGAGGGTTTGGAGGAAGGAAAGGGAAGGGAAAATGATGTAATTATGATCTAAAATATGTAAGAAAAAGGTACAATCAGATATGGTAAGAAAACTTGACTTTGGGTATGAAATGTTTTTTATAATAATTGTTTACTGGATGACATATCATACTTGAGATGCATCAGCAAATGAAATAGGCAATAGCTTTTGTTTTCATGAAACTCCTTTTGTGAAAATAAAACAATAAGGAATAAACATAAATGCAATAAATGACAATGTATATGACACAAGGTAAAAAACAGCAACCTATGGGGTAAAAATGAAAATGGATTAAAGAGAAATGAGTACCCGTGATGGGAGTCAGAATAAGGATGGATGTTTTACAATTTTAAGAATAGCCAGAGTGACATTTAAGTGATGGCACAAAAAAGTTAAGGGATTTATTAGCCTTGGGGTGTGTGGGGAAGAATTCCATGTAGACAATGGGCAACAAGACAGCACCCCCACATAGCCTGGTATGTGTGTCTGGAGTGAAGCTGGAAAGGTAAGACTATGGATGATGACCAGGCAGTGAGGCTGGGACAAAGCAGCACAGGTTGGGCTTTCGGGGCAGGGAAGGGCTATGTACTGAGTGTCAGTGAGGGACGTGGGAGGGCTATGTACTGAGTGTCAGTGAGTGACATGGGAGGGCTGCTTAAAGAGCATGGGGCAGATGAGATATTCGTTCTGCTTTGTTGTTGGTTAGAGCATAGGTTGTGGGGGTTGGTGAGGAGGGGGCCAAGCAAGCATCCGGAGGGTATCGTGGAAATTCAGGCCAGACACTGGTAGTCTGGGCCATGTAGAGAACTGCTGAGGTGTTGTGGGATATTTGTGCACTGTGTGCAGATACATTGCTCGATTGGTTTACCAAAGAGCTGAATGGCCAATAGGTAGTCAGGAAGTTTAAGTGCAAATTCCAGGGACAGAAAGAGACGGGAAGAGGAGGAATTGAGGGGCAGGAGACCCCAGCAGACACGGAGAAGAAACAGGATATTCAAGGTGCAAGAGTAGTAACACCACATCATAGTACACAGATTAATGTAAATGGGCTAATTTCAGCTGTAAGAGCTAGTTAGGAATAAACCTAAACTATAGGCCAAGTCTTCATAATTAATATAAAGTATCTGCATCATTATTTGAGAGCTGGTTAGTGGGACAGAAAAAGACTTGTTAATACGGTACCAAACGCAGGACATGAATATCTAAATATAGGGCCTAAGAAAGGTAAGAAAAATTCTGGACAAGGAGCAAGATGTGCATTTGTAGTTGTGCAGTCTCTCAGGTGGGTCAGTGCTTGGTAGTGCACAAAAACACAGCTCCTGGCAGCTGCCCATGGGCTAGAGCCAGTCACCACCACCATGTGCCAGCACTAAACTCTATGCTGAGCCACATAGTGGCTGACATGGTATTTTAAGACTTGTCTCAGAGGATCAGAGCACTTCAGGCATTTAGTAAAGCCAGGTCCAGACACAGAAAACTTGTAAAAATGTACCATATACTTAAAAAATGTGTTTAGATAATGAAGAAAGAAAAGAAAATGGGTATAGACAGTCATAAAAATAGTTTAAAAGTAATAAAGTCTTTAAAGAGATTAAAGTTCATATATATATATATATCCATATAAAGATGAGAAATACACAGGGTCTCTGGATTCTTTATGGATTTTGTTGGCTTTGAATTTTTTTAATGCTAATGTACAAAAACAATAGCTGCTGAGAGACAGTGAATTATGGAAACTGCTGAACCAAGCCAGTCTATATATTTCAACAATGTCTTAACTTCAGAATGGAAGTCATAATGCAATGGGGGAGAGATAATGCCTTGGTTTCCATAGTAAGCAAAAAGTTATGGATCCATTCAAATTAATAAAGGTCAGATTTGTTCAGGGGATATCTCCTGAGGATCTTGGCTACAAACATGAGGGAAAATAACCAAGAGAAACTACAAAACAGGTGACATATTATATGCCAAACTGTGGACATGGGAACAGCTCTGAGACTGGATGAGACTTGATCAATCCTGTTGGCTACTGAGTTCTCATGACTTATCATTACAATGTCATCCTTTCATATGGCATGAATGGAGGTTTGGTTATACAGTCCAAATGGATTTATAAAGTTGACAGATGCATTTTGCCTGGTCAAACAGAACAAAAGCATCATCTTTAGCTGCCTTGTACACACTGCACATTCCATACTTGTTTTAATGCAGATAAATATGTGTGATCTTTACAAATTTGTGTGTTTTCAGAAATAAAAGATCAGTCATCAATGAAAACAAGCAGCCCATGTGATACAGCCTTTCAGAATGCCTCTGAAGCAGTTTCCTCAAAATTCTGCATCCAAAACAACTTCAAAGCTGCTAGCTGAGATGGTCCAGTCTCTTAGACTACTTTAGCTAAGACTTCAAAGAAGCCCTGCACTTTCCAAGCACACAGAAACTGGACAACACATGATACAGTTATCTCTATCAAGACTTGATCATTTGCTCCAAATTTCTCAGGGTTCCCTAAAAATGTCTTCATCCCAAGACAACAGGAAACAGTCTGGAGAACATAGCACTCACATTCCCAAGAAATGGGGTGGTGGTTTTGGTCATTTGGTGTGTCCTGGAGGTTTATCTTCATTTAGGGGGTTGGATACAAATTGTTGTTTGACACAGCCATATCTTATGGGTATAGCAGAATTCATAAAGCCAACACACGTGCTTGGCAAAGACCCAGCTAAGCAGACCCACATGATGGCAGCTTTACCACCTTTGGTTTTCATCTCCACCTGTTGCATACTTGGGGAACTTTTAATATTTGCACAATTTGGGAATATTGGATTCATTAAAAATTTCTTATGTATCATTTATGACTTGTCTCAGGAATGCTATTTCTAAGTTTCCCCAAGACAGTCTTGAACATGTCATTCCCCTTGCCTTGAGGAAGATATTCTTATATACTTGAAGGTCTTCCTTTATGTATGCCACACCTTGGAGGATGTGGCATACATAAAGAAGCCCGAAGTCTCTTTATGGGGCTATGAGAGACTATTGAAACATCTGCCCGTGTACTTACTCAGGAACAAGCTACTCAAAACAAATTAAACTCAAAAAGGTCAACATGATTTGGTGGGCTAGAGGAGTTGGCAATAGATTGGACTACAAGCCTCTTCCTACTGTACACTCAGGCAATTACATGGTGTATACAGCAACAAAATTAGATTAGCCGAAGTTATCTCTTTCCTATAAACAGACTCATATTGATGGGCAATGAATGGTATAGAATGATTATAAAAGAAT
This sequence comes from Chionomys nivalis, assembly GCF_950005125.1. Lineage (NCBI taxonomy): Eukaryota > Metazoa > Chordata > Mammalia > Rodentia > Cricetidae > Chionomys > Chionomys nivalis. Next base: position 26,000,571 of record NC_080111.1, on the reverse strand, counting down.
GAAATGTCAGGGCCTCCCTTTCTTAGAAAAGTTAGCTAATGCAGAACCATTATGGCATCATATGACCAAGAACAACAAAATGTCAGTATTAGACATATAGACAAATTCTTAAAGATATAAAATGTAAACATTGTATTATGCCAGAATTTGAATAATAACTGCAGCAACTTTTGCCTGAGGATATTTCTTGGGCATTCTAACCATTAAGAGTTATTAATATACTGTTTGAGATATGACAATCTGCCTGGACTAACTTGAAGATTTTGTTTTGGTCTAGTGTACTTGAAGCAACCAGAACTACCAGCATGAGACCATGATGACACATGCCTCTAGATTCTTAAAATTTCAGTTATGGGATTAACGAGTAACAATAATAACTCTGTTTATCAATGATGTCAAAAATTGAGAGAAAATATTGGAAATGATAACACTGTTCTGTCACTGTCTATTAATGATGAATGAGAGATGAGCCAAAGGAAGTGAAACACATGTCCAGAACGAAAAATGGTATGATTTATGTTTTGGAACAACATGAATGTATCCCTACTTACTAAATTCTGTATAAATAAAGAAACACTCTGCTAGTCAGTCAGCCTGCAAGAGTCTTCTGACCATCATGGCCTGGCTCACTTCCTTTCCTCGTCTACTCCTTACATCCCCTGCAGGAACCTATGTCTCCACCAGAGATGTGCCTCTTCTCTGCCCATCTCTCCTAAAATGAAACTAAGAAGTGTCCTGTGTTTGATTCCTCCCATCACCACTCTTGTTTCCACCTACCTTCAGACCTTGCCCTCATCTGGAGCTAGACTCTGGCAATTGTTGGTCATGATCAGGAAAAAAACTGAATAAAGGAAATTAGGTTCAGGGATCTCTTTCTGAATGGAAAAGGGGGGAGATATAGTATAGAAATGACTGACTAAAGGGGTGAATTGTTTAGTCTACTTTTGAATAGCCCCTAGTCTTACATATTATATATTACTATGGATTTTTGTATATTAATACACTTCAAGGTTATTTTTGTTATGCTGCAGATATGTCCATCCTCTTTAAGATATTGTAGCTATGCAGATCTCCTAAAAATGTAATACATACTTAAGAAACACAGGTTAGTAGTCATCTATAATAATTAAAATTGTCACTATGTAAGGTATGTTTTTAAGGTTAAATGGAGATATATTTTAGTTAAGTAGGTGGTCTTCAGATACTTCAGAGACCTACAGAATATGGCATATAGGGTGTTTCAATGACCTAAGCTTTTCATGACAGTTAGACACATCTTCTCCTGGTACCACCAATCTACTTCATAAAAGAATGATAGTAATCGAATAATTTCCATATGGAGTTTGCAGTTTTTGTGGCAAAAGGTAGCCCACTGGGGAAGAAATCGTCCTTTCCTTAACTGCTGACAATGTGCTCTTCAAATTGGATGAACAGGACACACAAAATAGTGATTGTTGAACATTGCCAAGACAAGGTAGACAGTCTATCTAATTCCTGCCTCAGAGAAAAGTCTGTCAGATATGCTAGGCTTGTAGGCTGAAGATGGGTGCTACAATGCTGCAGAGCAAACTTGGGTGACTGTCCAAGCAGCCAGATGTCTCTGTCATTTCTATAATATTGGAAGTTGCTTGTCCTGTACTTCTTGTTTACTCAGGTAATATATCCTTCTGGGTCTCTGATAGAGTTGAGACAAGATAGCTATTGTTATAGTCTTCCTTGTTACCAAATTCAGAAAAGAAACTCACAAAAGAGGTATAAATTACATAAGACTGAGAGACATAAAAGTTTAAATTGTTTATCAATGAAAATATTTTGAGGTCTAAAAAGATAGTTTTGGTTTGGTAATACAAGTTAGGTCGACTCACCAAGATGGGATAGATAATGGAATATTTTCTCTGAATTTGCCAAAAATAGATAGACTGGACATTGTAAATCTAATTATTACCTGATAATTATTCTTACTGTATATAGTTTTACTGTGTTAAAGTTAAAACCTTTTCTTTTTATGTAGACAAAAGGGGGGAAATGTTGTGGGATATTTGTTTAGTGTGCGATGATATATTGCTGTGATTGGTTTAATAAAGAACGGAATGGCCAATAGGAGGTATAGGTGGAATGTTCAGGGAGAGAAAGAAAGAGAAGGAGGGATCAAGGGGCAGGATGTGCAAGATGGAAATGAGGTAATACCACATGATAGAATACAGCAAAATAAATGTCCAAACTGAGTCAACTTTATAAGACCAATACTGGAATTACCTAGTTGGAGCACAGCAAAACACCAGGGATTATGTGACCAAAGTCCTATAAAAACCTAGCAGTTGTAGTATAGAATCGACAGTATTTTTCCCTTTACAGGGTCTTGGATGTACTTGGTAGAAGCACACGGCTAGGAGAGGACTTTTTGATCCATTTGGATAGGTGTGGTAGTGCCCTAGTTTAGTGTTGACTATGAGGCCTACTCCACTGAGTCAGTTTGCGAGTAAGAAAACCAGATATTTTTTCAGAAAAGAAACCTGAGATACATCTGATTTGCAACTGTCAACAAAATTAGAAGAATTTCCCTTGGCAATTTTCAATTAAGGCAGTGCCATTGTATAAATGCTTATAATGTTTCAGCTAAGTCTAAACTTTAGAATATATACATAAACTATCTCCCTTGCCCCATATAAATATAAATATGTTTCTTATTTTCATGCATATTTACTTTGTGGCTAGTCTAGATTACCTGTGTTTTCTGCAGTTTAGATCTGTCTTCCCCTTTCTTACTGTCTTTATAAATATAAATATATTTATATTTATATGAGGCCAGGGAGATAGTTTAGTCAGAAAAATACCTGCAATGCAGGCATAAGTCTGTGAGTTTGGATCTAACGCACATGCACACACACACACAATAACTGGGTGTGGTGGTGGTGTATATCTGTAACCCCAGTGCTGAGAAGGCAGAGACATGTAGGTCCATGAAGCTCTTTGGTTACCCAGCTGAGTTGATATGATGAGCTCCAGGTTTAATGTCTCAAAAATAAGATGGAGAACAATTGTGGAAGTCACAGGACATCAGGAAACATGCATACACACACACAGCCGTAAGATACATGCATCTGCACCTACCAGCACAAGTGCACACCTCTCACTACCCGTGTACTCATACACAAAAATACACACAAATACACACAACACACACACACACACACCCCACAGGTTGCCATAAACTCAACATGACATTCTATAATAAATATTCTATTCTACATATATTCCTCACAAAGAGGGACTAGATTCATATAATCAATTTTTATTTTTAGAAATATCCTTTTAGGCAATTTTAAAATCTTGGTATCTTTATGATACAGTAGTGGCAGGCAGTCCTTATTTCCATGCATATTTACTTTGTGGCTAGTCTAAATTACTGTGTTTTCTGCAGTTTAGATCTGTCTTCCCCTCTCCTACTTAGAAATGGAGAGTGATGGGCAATGCATGACTAATTGAGAAGGCCAGAATGGCACTTTGTGGGGAGGTCTGCACAGGCAAAGAGAATTGCAAAATCGAAGTCGGTAATTAAGTAAGACAGAGGAAACAAAGGTACATTTGCTCTGTTTGCCTAAGTGTGGCCTTCTTTCTCTGCTTTCCTCAGCTTTTTATTACCCAAACAGTCAGAAGAAGGAAAATGTGTGGTTACCTTGCAAAGGCCCTCTAAAATCGAGTTTCATTGGTTTGGTTGTTAATGAATGAACCTGTTGTATATAATCTCAAAGTGGGGGGCAAAGAGACTAACAGAGGTAATTAATATGTGTGGAGAATAAAGAGGAATGCTTATCTCACAGGTAGTCTGCAGGTGTGCGGTGTGGACCTACATAACTGTCTTTAAGAATCATGTCTTTATGGAGAATTCATATATATATATATATATATATATATATATATATATATATATATGAAGGGAAGATATTGTTTGATACTGGCTTTAGAATCTTATTTCTTTGGAGATGTCAGTAGAAACGGATAAGAGATTCTGAGGTGAATGGTATGTATTATTTCTCTCTCTCTCCCTCTCTCTCTCTCTCTCTCTCTCTCTCTCTCTCTCTCTCTCTCTCTCTCTCTCTCTCTCTGTTTGTTTTTTGAGACAGGCTTTCTATGTGTAACAACCCTGGCTATCCTGGAACTAACTCTTGAAGACCAGAGTTCAGGCTGGCCTTGAACTCACAGAGATCTGCCTTTCTTTGCTCCCAATGGGATTAAAGGCATGCACCACCGCCACCTGACAAATGGTAGTTTGTTACTAACATGTTTTTTCTTTCTGTTGTTTGTTTTTATATGAATTGATACAGTGTGTGGATAAAGGACAAGAAATACTTAATCTCTAGTACTTCCTGTAACCATTCTAAAGATAAGTGTCTGTCTCCATCACAGGGATAAAAGGTGTGCTGGCTTTACTTCCTTTACTTTTGTCCTTGGGGGAGACTGAAGAGCAAAAAATAGGCAAAACTGCACCATGGCCTGCTTGGGCTTAGTTTCAAGGCTTCCATGAAGTGTACAGGAAATATGGGATAAACGCCAATGGCCTTGATCCTCCCCCACTACCTGTCAGCAATGTTACAGAGTATGTGAGTTCTAGGTGATACCTGCAAAGGAGATGTGGGGATTTTAATTGCTCCGGAACATATGGCTTAAGCATATAAACTTCCAATACTCAGACAATGAACTGAAATTGATCATGCAGACCAGAATCATTGCTTAATGGCATGGGAGATTTGTAGCCTTATGAACACACTCGATCACTATAAATAAATGCTTCTTACTATTTTATAATTTGGCTTTAATTCCTCAGAGCCGTCAAACCTCAATGAGAATGCAACACTAAAGACTGTGTTTTTTTTTAATATGTTAATAATGTGAAACTGTATTTAGAAATATTTATGTCCTATTTAGAAGTAGATTAAAGGCAGCAATATTATTTTTGGAGGCATTGCACAGTTACTGATCAGAATGACTTCAATCAGTCTTTAATTTGCTTCTATTCAGGATCGCAGAGAAAGTTGCATTTCATAATGTAATTTGAGAGAACCCACAACTTCTAAAACCCCAGGGGAATGTTTTTGTATTGCAGAAGAAACAGACCACGGTGCCTGGGAGTCACCATGGCTGTCTGGTTGTCTTTCCTATTCTGTTTCTGGCTCTGGGAAAAGTGACTTTTTTCTCACCCACGGTGACAGTTAAGAGATTCTTGTGCTCAAATCATCTACAAGAAGAGCTCGGAATTCATGTTCCTTAGACAGTTGCCAATTCTTCTACGGAAGATTAAATGCCCCTACCATGCATGCCATACCCTGCAGTTAACAAGAAAGAGGGTCAATGTAGCGTGGCCCCATCTCTGCGGTCACTGCAGTGGGACCGTCAACCCGGCCTAAGGGCCTTCCACTTCCATGTGGTGTAGTAGCCAAGATAGTCGTCAAAAAATGAACAGGACTATCAAAGGGCTATCGTTGCATTTTGGGATGTTTAAGATTATGAACCCCCTTTTGTGTGGCTCTAAACTTCTAAAGCAGGGATGTCTGGTTAGGGGCAGAGGCATTTGGGTTGTGGTTAAGTCCACCTGTTTACACCACGGAAGACAATTTAAGGGTCACTGCTTACCCGTGAAGTTGATTTTCAGCAAATAATCCTTGTACAGTTTCTTTCCGTCCAGGATTTTCATTGCATCACAGAGCTTGGTGGTGTTAGGACAGAGGGTACGCTGCATTTTGTGCAGCGCATGCGCCATGGCGTAGACTGCGTTCACCACAAACATGATCTTGGATTCTTGTTCATAGTTGCTGCTGTCAATGGCCAGGTGCTTGTCACAAACCCGTCTGTGGTTTCTCTTGTTCTGGAGGCTGCACTGGAACTTCTGCTCCCAGAAGTCTCGGAACCAGGGGTTGCGGTGATTGTTGTAGGGGTTGAGGCTCTGGAAGTAGCGGTCGAACTGGCGAACAGGATGGGACGCCAGCTCCAGGGTGATAGCTCCATAGGCTACATGCTCACTGCCCTTGACGATGCTCTCCTGAGCGCCCCAGCCGTCGCTGGCCACCCAGGTGAAGGAGGCATTCACGCGGCTGGCTGCAGCGATCAGCTCTCTGGAGTCGTCACTGCGCATGAATAGGACCACGACCCGCGCATTGGGCTTCTGCAGCAGCTCGCGGATCACACTGTCGTAGGACTTGCGAATGTTGGAGCGGCCCACCTTCTCCGCAGTGGCGATGCAGATGTTGCGCAGCCGGGCTTCCTGCTCGAAGGCCTCAATCCCTGTCTCCCCGTAGTCACCCTCAGAGGCGACAGTGGACACATAGGTCCAGTTGAAGAAGCGCAAGATCTCGGCCATGGCTTTGGCCTGGTAGAAGTCAGGGGGCACGGTCCTGGCAAAGTAATCATAGCGCGACTTGTCGCTGAGTTTGGCGCTGGTGGAGGCGTAGCTTATCTGAGGGATCTGGAAGAGCCTCAGCAGGTTTGCCACCTGAGTAGAGAGACAAGGAAAGCACCTTAAAAAAAAAAAAACTCAAGCAAATGATTGTGCATAAGAAATATTAACACAATTCACGTCTGTTAGCAGCTTCTTTTTCATGTGGAGGTCACTTCTTTTTTTTTGTTTTTTTTGTTTTTTGTTTTTTTGTTTTTTTTGTTTTTCGAGACAGGGTTTCTCTGTGGTTTTTGGAGCCTGTCCTGGAACTAGTTCTTGTAGACCAGGCTGGTCTCGAACTCACAGAGATCCGCCTGCCTCTGCCTCCCAAGTGCTGGGATTAAAGGCGTGCGCCACCACAGCCCAGCGGAGGTCATTTCTTGAGACCTTAACTGGATGCTTTCCTGGGTACGGTGTTTAGGTACTGGGGAGCCAGTAAGAAGCAGGTAGCGTATGTTTGGGGAGGGCACATGAAAAATGAAAGGTCATCATGACTGGAGCTTCTTCAGCTCGGCGCTAGACTCTAGGCTAATGAAACCCATTCAGAGGCTCTGAACATGGTTGTTTTAAGCTCCTGAGGTCCTGCTATAGCTCAGCCAGACAATGAGCTACAGTGAAGTGGCCAAATTCAGTTTTCAGACAACTTGGCTGTGGCTGTATAGAAAGAGCCCGGTGTTTAATTCTCACTTCCCCCTCTTTTGCTAAAAATGGCAATCTCTGAAAGAGTTTAATTTGGGAACGGAGTGCCACATGGACAGTCCAAATTAGATATTTATTATCTGGGTTAACACAAAGGAAAAAAATTCAATTCTATTTAAATTCTATTCCGATCATCCAAAATTTTAGGTATATAATTTGATAAACTTCTGAAACTACAGTAACTTTTTCTTTGCCTTGTTTTTTCTTAAAATTTGTAAAAGGAAAGCACGTAGATATGCTATCGTATTTTCAGTTAAAAATCAAGTGAAGAAGTATTGATGACTCTGTTAAGAATGATTGAGTACTTTGAAATATTTAAAGCCTATGCTGAGTAAAAAAATTAAAGTTTTTATAAGTCAGCTATCAGCATTTCACTACTTTTATTTATTGTATGAGAAAAAAAGAAAGTGATCACAGTTTATCAAGGAGTGCTGCATAGATAATTTTAAAATTATATAATTGTACAGATCAAAGTATATTCCATACATATTCCAATAAAATATGCAGGATGGCACATGCATTTAATCCCAGCACACTGGTGTGTGTGTGGGGGGGAATGGGGTCGGGAAGAGGTAGTAAGGTCTCTGAGTTTGAGGCCTTGTCTACAGAGTGAGTGCTAGTACAACCAGGACTGCACAGAGAAACCCTGTCTCAAAAACAAAACCAAACCATCAAACACGAGTTTTTTATTCTTCCTGACTTCTGAAAGGTTGTCTTTGTGGACTTTACATTACATAACTCTTTGTGTCAACTTTAATAAGTGAACAGGTTGAGTATTTCTGAAGACGATATCCTGGGATAAGTTTAGGTCCTTTGAAAATTTTCTTCTGGCAAGTGAAGTTTTGCGTTTACATATGACATGCAGAGAGATCAGCTTGAGACGGGCTGCTCTGAGCACAACAGACGCAACATGAAGCCATGGACAACTGAGTCCTGATTAATACCCATTTCATGTAGCAAAGGAAACCATCAACCAGGTTTATACACAGCGACACAGCATGTTATTGGAGAGCTGGCCTGCTATTAAGAATAACACAGATATAGTCAGAGCTATCAAAAACATTGCCCAATTCCAGTAACTCTCACGTAACTCCAGCTGGGAAATCTGAGATGTGACACACCAAATAATGGAGAAATTAAAACCTCAAGTGGAGGCGAAAGGTTGGCTGTATCGGAGGAATGTAGCTCTTCCCTGCTAAGGACAGGATGACGTGCCTACACTGACCCGTCAGAACACAGGGATGTCGTGCCTACACTACACATCAGAGCGCAGGGATGTTGTGCCTACACTGACCAGTCAGAACACAGGGATGACGTGCTTACACTGACCCGTCAGAACACATGGATGTAGGGATGTTTTTGTTACTCAGGCTAAGTGCAGGCGGCCCTGAATTGGTACTGTCATTACTCCTAGTACCTGACTTCCACTGGACTTATGTGCCACTATGGCAACTGTGCTGTTGCAATCCCTTTCTGTGCAGAGACCTGGATATTTTGGGTAGCAGAAGAAAGGACATTTCTTCTTGAGGCGATGCTTTTATTATCTTCAAGTTGGAGTCACTAGAACTTGAATCCTCTAAGGAGACATAAAATGAAAGAAACTAAACAAAAAATATACCCAGAGGCATTATTTCCTGGAAGTGAGGAACCATAGTTCCTAAGTTGTTGAAATTTTCTTCTCCCAAAGGGGTAAGGAAGTGTTCAAGATAAAAACGTTCTTGTCTTTTGACTGCTAGATCCTTATGGCATTATGTCTGCCTCTCCAGAATGTCTGAGAACAACTTATGGTTAAGAAAAGCCGCACAAGAGAGTGAGTTAGCTCCAACATAATGGCAGCATGAACCTTCTCTGTACTGAGAAAATGTGGGGTGAGCTGAAGGTGCTTGAGAAAGCTGTGAGCTAGTATAAGGGACTGACTATTGCCATTGCTTTTACTGTGGCTGTATATGGTGCCCTGCGTGTGTGCTCAAGGGAGCTATAGTTAACTCTAGAAAAACGAGGCAGACTTGCTGAGGTAAGATCTAAGGATGGAACTTTTGTATTTACAATATTAACTATGTCATCTATGTTGAACAACATGGAGCAATGATATGAAGTAATGTTATTCAGACTTACATTATAAACACATTTACAACAAATTAATAATAGGGTAAAGTATCGAAATACTCTTTATTATGGTGAACTGTTCATTTAAAATTAGTTTCCTTAGTTATAAAAAGTAATAATTCTGAATTTGTAAGCAGATACCATAGAAAAAAGATTATTATTCTCTTCTTCTTTTCCTCCCTCCTCAGTCTAATCTTATTTCTACAAAATAATATTCAAAATTTGGTATTTGCATTTTTATGGATCCACTTATAAAATCTATGACCATTTATAATGATTGTGTGTGTGTGCTTGTGTGTAGGTGTGTATGTCTAAATCCACACATGTATTTTCTTTTTGGGTATTTATGAAGGCCTTTTAATATAAATATTATCTTCATTTAAACATACAAAAATGAATTCTACAAACTCATGAGATCTTTCCATAGTTTTACAGTTAGAGCATAGCAGAAAATCAAAATGCAAAACTAGGTGTTTGGCTTCCAGTACCACAACTGTGCTCTTCTATTTCCCTCTATACCTCTACTGTGTGGGCATCATTTTGAGATTTGAAGTGTAGAAATATTCAGCCACAGAGACCACAAGATAGAGGAGTAGCGGTAGAGCTTGGTGTGTATCATCCACTACATACCTGATGTCAGTAGGCGTGCTTGTTTGTGCATGGTCATGTGTGAATGCAGGGCATGCCTGCCACAGCACACATGTGGAGTGAAACCTCAGGGGATGGTGCGCACCTTCTACCTTTCCATAAACACAGGCTTCTGGAGGTTCTTCTGTCTCTAGCTCTTCTCTTGCCCTAAGAGAGGTAGGGTCACAGACGTGTGCTACCACATCTGAGTTCATGTGGATTCTCGGGATTCTCTTTCAGGCTCTGTGTTTACTGCTTATGCAGTTAGTGACCCAGTCACTGATTCTCTCCACAGACCTCTGAGCTTTTCTTTTTCTACTGTAAAATTTAAAATTTGGGGTCAAGAGATGTCCAGTGTGTTGTCAGCTGAGTTCTCTGTCTCATTTGTTGAAAAACTGGGCTCTTAGAACATTCTTGACTTGCTAACTGGCCAGATGGTTTCTTGGAGAAAGCAGAAAGAAGTGAAGAAAACTCCTACACTGGACATCATTTTGAATGATAAAGGAAGCACCTTCTAAAGATGGGGAAGCAGTGTGAAGTTTGGAGGAAAGCCCACCCTGTTATGTTATTATTAGTGGGAGAGGAAGGAGGAAAACCAAAATCTATTTATATTTTTTAGACCAAAGCATTTTAAAAGAAGATTTGTCCTTTGTATAAGTAGAAATTATTTAAGCAATATTGTTTAAGAGAGAAAGAAGGATTTAAAAATAATTTATACAATATAGTCTCCATAAGAAAGAGAAGATAATCCCCAAACCCCACTGGTTGATGGGATGCACGAGAGGATTGAGGCTAAGGAATAAGGGGAATAGATGAATTGGGAGAATCTGTGCTCAGCATGAAACTGAGCAAGTACTCATGAGAAGTGCGGACAGTATGAAACAGAACATGAAAATGAAAGTGGGGTTTGTTATTGCTTTTGTTTTACTCTGCCTTGTCTTTCAAGAGAAGACACAGTAGGTAGTAATGGAGCTAATGGCTGAAGAAGTTGATTTTGTAAGTATAACAATGTCTGATTATGGTGATGGATATCTAAAAGCACAGAACCTGGGTGAGCTAAGGCAAGAGAATGGGAGCATGAGGCTTGCATGGGCTTCATAGAGAGATCCTGTCTTTATAAGTGGATGCCAATATTATTCCCCCATTTGCTTGTCAATCAGATGCAATCTAACATGGAAATGGTGATGTAAATAAAGATAATATGAATAATTTATCTCACACCAAATCTCTCCAGAATGTAAGAAAAGCTCATAAAATCATATTCAGTTTGCTGCTATTTATGCATTCCAGAAAATTTTGGAAAAGATTAAATTATGAAATTATTTTCGTAAATCCAGAGTGGAAGGACTGAAGTGTGCTAGAAGAGGAAGAAGACAAATTCAGAAAACATAAAAGAAGAATGGACATAAATTTCAGGCATGGTTTTGGTAATTTTCTAGTTCCCAGTGTTCGAATAGATACAGCACCGATACTTAGAAATGAACGAAGCAATCATTAGGAGTCAGGATGGGCTCAGGACGAGTACATTTCCCTTTCAGCATTGGCTGGACCATTTGAAGAAGAGTTGTAGTCTGGAGTACCATGAAGAACCATAGAGGATCATGGAGGGTCATGACTTCAACAAAGTGTTCATGACATTACCTGGCATCTTACACAAAAGGAAAAGAGATAGAAATTGGATAACAAATTAGATATACAAGGCAGAAATTTAAAAGATATTCAAAGCATATATTTTCTTTATGTGCAGGGTCTCACTGTACATATCAAACTGATATCCAACTTGGTATGTCACTGGGCTATCTTTGAATGAATTATTCTTCAGACTCAGCCTGATGAGTAATGGGATTCTGAGTATGTAATATCATGTCTAGCTTGAGAAGTACTTGCAAAACAATGTGCATATCTTAGCTAAGTAGGATTAAATTTTTCATGAATGTTGTTGGAAAAATAAAAATAATCTTCAAGATCATTGAATTTTTTGAGCGTGAAGGAATTATGCAGGTCATCTAAACTTCTATCTTTTTGGTGAAGAGACTGACATTCATAAGGGGAAGTGACTTTCAAAATGTACTCAGTCAACAGAGAGAAAAGCCAAGGCAGAACCTGCTCTCTGCAGAGGATAAGGCTCTTTTTCTGCAAACAAGGGGTATGACATCGTCTGAGATCTAAGTTTCCGGGTTTAAATTTACATGAGACAAGTTACACTTTCTCTGTATGAAAGTTGGTGGTTGAAGTCCACAAGTATTTAACGAGGTGGGCTAATGTGTCAAAGATGGTCTAAGAAGTTCTTCATTTGCTTGGCATTCAGTTCTGAGTTCACCAGAAGTAGGCAGAGAACCATTCTAGTCCCCCTAGTCTCTAAGTTTCTGTTCTCAAACACTTATTCTTGGAATAGTCTTAAGATCAGTAATAAGGTTCATATTCCTGAAATTTTTTCCCAGCTTTTGTCCTATTGGAGATGTATTATCTTTTTTATTTTTGGGATTATAATTGCAGCATCTTTTCCTTCCCTTTCCTTTCTTGAAACCCTTCCATACTCCCTTCCTTGCTTTCCTTCAAATTCATGGCCTCTGTTTTCATCAATTTTTACTGCATGCATATACGTATATGCATCCCTAATTATAACCTGTTCAATCTGAATAATGTTGCTTAAGTGTCTGTTTAACTAATAGGTGTTCTCGTCCCCAGAGAAGCCTTATGTCCTCATTCTCAGCACTCCTCAGTTACCTATAGTTCTTTGTGCAGGGTTGAGGCATTGTAGGCTTTGTCCTATGTACTTTGCATCATTTATTATGGTCTTTCTTCAGTTCATGTTTGGGCAGTCATGTTGGTGTGTGAGGCCTTATGGATGTAGTTTCTGACATTACTAGGATCCATATATCATTGCTATAATCTCATAGCAAACTCCTTGGTCCTCTGGTTTTTACATTCTTTCTGGTCCTTCTTCCACAAAGTACCCTAAGCCTTAGCTATGGGAGTAGAATATAGATGTATCCTTTGGAACAAAATGAATATGCATTTCAAATTGTGTGGGTTTTTTTTTGTAATGGTCTGTTGCAAAGAGTTTTTTGATGATGGGTGAGGAACACACTTTTCTGTGTGTATAAGGACTAACATTTGGAATATAGTTAGAGATTATGCTGGTTTAGTAAAGCAGTGGTTGTAGGTTCTCCTCCAAGATCCATGACTTCACTTACTCTGGCTAGGCTTCCCTTTTGTTCATTGGGTCTTAAGTTCAATTAGAGAGCTGTTGGCTACTGCCACCACTGCACCTTTAGGGTTTTTGTACCATGCTGGCCTTTATAGTATGTGATCTCTTAATCCTCATAATAACTTTAAGAAGTAGAAAAGGCCATTATCCCATTGGATATATTGAAAACATGGAGGCATAATGTACTAAAAGAGATGTTAGATGCTATATTTGATCCTGGAAATCTGAGGCCTCTCGCTGTATCATCCCAGTCTATTCAGTTCATTCTGTACCCCAAGCTCGTTGCCAATAGTTCTGAAATCAATGCTGGGATAATGTAAGATATTGTGTTTGTCTCTTTTTCTTTCTCAGGTATGAAACCCCTTTATTTGAGGAGCATGAACAATCATTTCTTATAAGCAGAAACATATTTTGAAATTTATCTGGCTATACTTCATCGTGGCCTCTTAACAACTGTTTGTGGACTGACCATCTACAGTGATAATGATTTTTCCTAGAATCTACTGGGAACTTACTGCTTGGAGGATGAGATCTTCAGCCTATAAATATCAAAAATGAAATGTGGCAAATTCTGTGCTATTTACTAGAACTTTAGGACAGGAAATGTGCATTTTAATCCATGATGCTATCTCCTCAGTGCCTCTCAGACCTTGGGGTGCTCCAGTATGTTTGTTACCTGAATGAACTAAGATTGAAGGAGTAATTGAGATGGGAGGAGCCAAAGGCTAGATCTGAGAACAATGTAAAGCTACCATCACATCACTATTCCAAATAAACAATCTGATGTGCAGGGTAAATTCTTCATTAATTGTATTCAGTTTTATTTTTTATTAAAATAAAGTGATGCATAGGAAATTAATTTGTACCTTTAGGAATCTGTAGCCACAATTTTCATTCCATTAAAACCAGTTTCTCCAAATTATATCTTTATGAACAGGCAAAAGAAAGTCAGTTCTACATCAGCTGGGTTTGTCACTACAACCGTTCCCTAAACACTATAAAACAAATTAAGGGCCTTATCATGATTAAAGTTGGATTAATCAAATTATACATACTTAAATTGCCCTCAGATAAACATATATTTTAGACAGGTATCAACAAATGAGTTGATCCTAAGGTCTTCAGGCAAGGTAAGTTTTCTCTGGTTACAAATGCATTGTGTACAGATTTCTAAGCAATCACATGATGGAGGAAGGTCATTGGCTAATAAAGAAACTGCCTTGGCCCATTTGATTGGCCAGCCTTTAGGTGGGTGGAGTAAACAGAATAGAATGCTGGGAGGAAGAGGAAGTGAGCTCAGATGCAGGGCAGCTCCTCTGAGAGACAGACGCCATGCTCTCCTCTCCAGAGCAGACACAATGAAGCTCTGACCCAGGATGGACGTAGGCTAGAATCTTCCTGGTAAGCACACCTTGGGGTGCTACACACATGAATAGAAATAAGCCAAGCAGTGTTTAAAAGAATACAGTTTGTGTGTCATTATTTTGGGGCATAAGCTAGCCAGGCGACCATGAGCTGGGGCGGCAGGAACACAGCCCACAGCTCCTTCAACAAAATGGCCCCCAACGTGTGGACAACTGAATCCACAGAAAGCTTGGGAAAGAATAGAGTAAAGCATATTTTCTTGGTAGCAGTAATTTCTTGGTTCTGTTCTGCTTGCTAGAGGCAAGCAAGCACTCTCATCTAAGAGAGGCTTCCTGACTCAGCTTTAGCTGCAAAAACTTGCAGCTCTCTTAAGAGGTCCTGCCACAAAACACTTAAATGGTATTGATAAAAGCTGAACGCATGCTTTTCGGTTTTCAGCCGTAGCAGGAAAAAATGCGCTGTTTAAAAATGCCGTCTTTCTGGGTCGTCCTGCCAGGGCAAACTCTGACTGTTTGAGGCAGGAGCTCAGCTACAGAGAAAGCATTTGAGTGTTGTAGCTTGTTTGCTGGCAAGGACCTTGAAACGCCACAGAGTTGTGGTGATAAACATGGCTACAGCCGGTACCTCCGCCATGAGGCTGGAAAGCTAAGGAATGGGCTGGATCTAGCCGGCAAAGCCACAGCTTTAATTCTAGCCATATTGCTCAGTAATTTAAAGGCTCGTGTGGTCAGAAAAAGAGAGAGATTCAAAGACAAAGAAAACCTTTAAATGATTTATTGGGTACTTAAAAATATATGCAGGCTAAATGTTAAAGTTCTTAAAAAAATAAGGAAGAAAGAGAGTAGTTGGGTGTGGTAGTATACACCTTTAATCCCAACACTTGGGGGCAGAGGGAGATTGACCTCTGTGACTTCAAGGTGTGGTAGCACATGCCTTTAATCCTGATGCCTGGGAGGCAGAGACAGACAGATCTCTGAGAGTTCAAGGACAGCCTGGTCTAAAGAGTTATTCCAGGACGAAGATATACAGAAAATATAAAATAAAAGTAAAAGTAAACGAAATAGAGGTTAAAATAAAGCCACACGAAGATGGAAAAATACAATGAGAATCTTGATACTATATGCTATTATGCTCTGTTTGAATGTTTGAATGCTGAGGAAGGAGCAACAGCTGCTAAAAGATATTTGTTTATAAATGTTGCTGAACTAATCCAAGATAGATATTTTCAAAATACCTTGACTTCAAAATTTGGATCTAAGGATATGATACTTTGGAAAAGAGTTTCTTCTTTTGTTTTCACAGAGAATGAGACATTGTGGATTGCTTCTTCGATCCCAATATGGTATGATAGACCACGCCCTCCTGAAGGGTTGCTGTGAACACCCTTAAAAAATTGCTTCGCTCAACTGCCAAGTGAGATGAACCTAGCAGACAGGTTATCCCATAAAAGACCCGAATAACAGCGCCCCCATTCAGCAGGAAGCAGTTTGGAGAGAAAAAACTGCGCCCATGTTCCCATATATTGTTTATAAATGTTCTTTTACATTTAAAGGGGGAGATGATATAGATGTGAATAATTTGCATTGATATGAATCTTGGTTTACTGATATTAATTTAAGGTCAATTTTATTATATGTATATGTATTTCTGATATTGATTAAGGTATTGTGATTGTGTAGTTCACTTAAAAATGTAAGGTATATAGGTTGTTAATGGATAATTATCAATAATAGTCAAGTTTGTAGTCATGTTAGATTTTCTAGATGTGCATGCATATATTTCAGATAGGCATTCATCATATCTTTCAAAGGCTAGAGAATATGGTATTTTAAATGTTTTAATAACTTAGGGTTTTTCATGACAATGAGACACGTCTGCTCCTGGCAGCACCAATCTACTTCAAGAAGAAAGAAGATGGGCATCGAAGAGGCACCTTATGGAGTTTGATAGCCATTTGGGCAAGAAACTGCTCTTGCCTGGACTATTGCATAAACTGGACACAAAGAACCCGCAGAGAGAGGACTGCTGAACTTGCCTAAAGGTGAGATGATCTTTCGGGGTTCCTGATTTATGAAAGAGTCTGCGAGACATTCTGCAGGACATAGCAGATAGTGACTGAACTGCCTTTGAAATTTCCCGCTTCATGGAAAAGTCTGCTGGATACTATGGGCCTGAAGGCTGAAGATTGATGCCCAACGGTACAGAGGAACTTTGGGTGACTGTTCAGGCAGCGAGATGTCTCTGTCATTTCTAGAGTTTAGAAGTTGCTTACTTTTTGTTTGCTTAGGTAATATTGTATTCTTCTGGAGTCTTTGATGGAGTTGAAGAGTAGATAGATAGTTATAGTTATAGTTTTCCATTGTTATGATGAAAGATAAAATAGATATAAATATTGTAACTGTAATTCTTGCTTGATAACTGTTTTGTTATATGTAATTTTGCTATGTTAAAGTTAAAGCCTTCCTTTTTTTTTGTTTAAACAGAAAAGGGGAAATGATGGAGGAAGGTCATTGGCTAATAAAGAAACTGCCTTGGCCCATTTGATTGGCCAGCCTTTAGGTGGGTGGAGTAAACAGAATAGAATGCTGGGAGGAAGAGGAAGTAAGCTCAGATGCAGGGCAGCTCCTCGGAGAGACAGACACCATGCTCTCCTCTCCAGAGCAGACACAATGAAGCTCTGACCCAGGATGGACGTAGGCTAGAATCTTCCTGGTAAGCACACCTTGGGGTGCTACACACATGAATAGAAATAAACCAAGCAGTGTTTAAAAGAATACAGTTTGTGTGTCATTATTTTGGGGCATAAGCTAGCCAGGCGACCATGAGCTGGGGCGGCAGGAACACAGCCCACAGCTCCTACTACAATCACATCAATTGTTCCCTTGTTTTCTTGCTTTGGGAATATATGAAATGTTTTCCCCATAAGCAGTTCTAATTGTGGGATGATACCAGTAGCCAAACACTGGTTCACATCAGAAAGCTTTCCACGTGCAGCACATATTGCTGTTTTACACTTATTTATAGTGTGTGTGAGCACACTCATGTATGCACATGGGTGTGCATGCACAGCCACAGTGTGAGCATGGAGGTCAGCGGACAACTGGCAAGACCTTGTTTTCCCCTTTTACCGTGTGGTGACAAGTGCTCCTGTTCTCTGGCCCATCCGGTTGACTCACATTAGTTTTTTAGACCCAAAGTTACTTTGGAACATACATTTGCGGGGGGGGGGGGGGAGCTTGAATTTATTCAGAACTAGGAAGTGAAGTACGTTTTCATTGTAGACTAATAAGTCATAAATACATTCACATTTATTTTTGATTCAAGAAAAAAAATGCAAGCTTTTGTTTACTTGGAAATCATATCTCTTGACAATTGCCAATGTCAGAGACTCTTTTCTAGGTGGCAGCCTTTATTGTGGCGATACTCTGATCATGAAGAACAAAAGAGGATGAACTCTGGGAAATACTCCAGGGTGCCTGCCATTCTTCTCATGCTATGTAAAGAGAAAACGTCAATTGCAAATAATCGGAGTCACCTGTGACACCCATGTCAAGACTTGTGCTCATTCCTTTTGCTCAGATTCTCCCTGATACGCCACACATGAGCTTTAGGCCTTCTGCTCGACATAATGCCATTTTGGAAAAACAAAACAAAAGAAATTAAAAAAAACAAAGACCATGCACTTTCAGAGTCTTGGATAAATAAGTACTTGCTAATGTGATTTTCTTCCATGGGAATTATCTTCAGAACGTTCATAGCACTGGCTTCTGAGTCTGTGTTGATATATTAAAGGCAAGCAGCAACTGGCTTTTATGTGGACTGATGCTGAGCTACCAAAATTCCAGATGGAAAGAGGCACCAAGCACTTCCAAGAATGAGGCTGTTTCCAGGGTTGAACTATATACATTCGGAAAAGAAAGAATTGCTGCGCTCTCAGGAATCTGGAGACCAACAATCATAACCTCAGTAGGTTTGCCTTTTTATTCTATGCTCTTAATAATCCATATCTCTTTGGGACTGTTTTCTAAGAATAAGCCTACACCTTTAATTGTTCTGTAACACATACAGAGCTGAACGTTTTATTTAGTTCTTTTAATTAAATGCTATAGATAAGCCCAGGCGAGAAGGACTGAGGGCAGCACTTTGAACCATCTGCCCGTTCATAGCCCAGTGGCCAGGTAAAACGTTCTAGAAGCTGGGAGGTCAAGAAACCCCAGTGCCCCTCCTTTTCAGACACATCAAATTCAACTATTAGCTGTACAAAAGACCAGATTGGCTTGTATTTTAAACTGGGACTGGAGGAGGTTGGTAGTTGAGAAACTGCCTGAGGAATTCAAGCTGTTCACATCACATGAGTTAGCTGCCCATAAAGGGTGCCAATCATCCTGGTACTGCAAAAATGGATTTGTCATTTTTTTTTCTTCTGGCCACATTATCTGTAGCACATCTGGAAACATTTTTTTTCATAAAAAATTATAAAAAGTCTAGGGTTGATTTTAATTTAGAAAATTATATAATATGATAAGTATAATGAATTCTTGTTTGCTCAGTGTAATATGTAAAAGCCACCCATGTTTGCATTACAAGGGCTTTGAAAACATATGAGTCAAAGATATTTCTTGCCATTTTTCATGTTGGCATAGTCCCAATGGTGGTTCGAGAAAAAGACCCTTAAAGATGGTCCTAACACTTAGCAGCTGTGCTCTGAAATCTGGATCATCTTATGCTTTTGCTTTCCTCATTTAAAAGCAAGGGATTGATGAGTCGTGAAGCTCCTCTCTTCTCCCATTCTCATGGCTTATTGATCAGACTGAAAAGATATTTAGAGCAAGAAAGGTTCCTTGAATCCTATTGTTTCAGAAGACAGACATCAAAAAAGGGTTGGTGTTTTGCTGAGACAATGCCACTCCACACTGAAGGGTCTGTCTTCTTCCCTTATTGTCACAGAACTTTCTCAGGAATATTTCCCACTCAGACTTAGCAGGTTGTTACATAATAAAAAAATCATTTTACCCAAAGCATTGAATTTGTTTCCTAGATGACCCCCCTTTCCTCCATGAGTTAATTTTCAGGAGAATCCACAAAACTGAGCTGGTTTGGGTTCCATACAGCAGCAAGAGGGTCTGCAGTATCTTATTTAACAATTATGTTGAGCAGTTATACTTACAAATGCACTCCCAGGGTGCTGAACACCAAAAGACATGTCCGAAACATCCTTCTGTGCCTTAGGTATTGATTTTGGGGAATGTCTCTTGAAAATTTAACAGCGTCGCAAGCTAACCTGAGCTATATTTTTCTCAAGCCCCCGAAGTTACTTGTATAACAATGATATGACAAAGATAATCATTAATAAAAAGACATTCTTAGCAATTCTGGTTGCTAACCAGAAGTGAAAACTCTGAGGAACTGAGGATGATAACCTGATGATTGTGTATGTGGTTACTGGTCATTTTTGAGGTCCTGCACTAACTCAGGAAAAAGGGATACACATGGTATCATTTAGAGGGAACAGAACTGTGTTTTTTGGGATTTCTTTTTTAATTGTTTTGTTTGAGCAAAGCTGCTAGGCACAAAAGAAGTGAACCATGTCGTGTGGTTCAGTACCCAGGACCAGAGCAGCATTTTAATCCCAGCTACATCTCTCAGTAGCCTGGTGAATTTAGGCAACATCATTTCATTCTTTAGGCATCAGTTTCATCTTTTGTAAAAAGGGAATAAAAGTAATTCTAGATTTATGAAGTTACATATGGATTAAATAACAATATATGGGAAATACTTATTTACTGACTCGCCTAAGGTAAAACAAAACAAAACAAAACAAAACAAAAAACAAAACCTTTATAGGTGGCAATGATGATATCTATTCAAGGCATTTTCCTAAATGTAGATTTTTCTAAAAACAAACAAAAATTACACCTACATTCTCACTGCCTCATTTGTAGGTAAAGGAAAATAGAAGGATCACATTCTGAAACGCAAAGGTAAGGCCCAGACCAAAGAGCAACTCAGATGAGATAAGGCAGGTCATAATGTTTAAGGGTCCACTTGAAGCATAAGTAGGGGTTTTCCAGAAAGTGATAGGAGGGTCCAGGCCTTTGCGTAGAAGAGAGAACTCAGTGCCTGTAGCTTTATTATTATCAGGTTGGTCTCCAGAGAGCCTGTGCCTCAAAGAATCAGGCGATGGTAAAGACATGAGGATAGTAATTGGACAGCCAATTATGGATATTTTGATCTATATTATTTCATATCTAAAAACTAAAAAGTTATGTATAGGAATGATATAAGTTTTAAAAATATGACAGTGGATAGATTCCAACATGAAAGTCACTAGGTCAAGAACACTTGTTCTGAAGTAGGCTGAATTCTCGATGGCCTGAAAGCATGTAATTCCATGGAACTCTGAACAGCTTAATGGATGCATTAAGACTGAGGTTTTGGAGAGAGAAATTAGCTATCCTAAAGCGTATTTCAATTGGTTGATAGTGATCATTCAGAAACCTATTCTTTGGTTTGCATCATTGGTTGGTCACCATCCTGGAAGGAAGCAGATCGTAAGCTACGATAGTTGTTGGAAACTGTGAGAAGGCTGAAAACTTTTAAAATAACTTCCTGAGAGCAGCTCAGAAGAGATAGATAAAACAAGACTTTCTGTACTACAGAGCAGATCGTTGAAGAGTGTTAAATAGCCCACTCTGGCAGTTGAAGCAGCTGCTGACCTTAATTGTTACATTGTTTCAAATATGATACAAATGAAATATTGAAAATCTACTTTGTGAACAAAGGTAATGTGTGATTAATTCATCTGTCCGTTAAATGCCAATCAAACCTTGCCTTTTATAGACAAATTCCACAAACTGTATATCATGTGTTCTATTGCATGTTTTCTACCTTGAGAGCGTTTAGTGGCCCAGTTTGTATTCCATGGAGAAAATCACTGGGTACTAGGTGACATACCCAAATGTCACCCTGAGATGCACACCTGGCTTGTTCCTCGGTAGTAATTGGTGGCAAATATCTCAAGATGTTTTACCCTTCTGACCACTTGGCGGAAAAACCCTGATCTATATTTAGAACATCATTTTTGAAAGTCTTGCTGCTATTGTATTTTCTCCTGTGCTACATTTCCCAACCTTGGATATGAAGTCAAAGAGCTGGCAAGAATTAAGACTTTGTCACCAGTAACAGAGGGATTTCCATAATATGCCAGGTGGTGTTGTCAAAAATAGCGACATTATAATTTTCGTGTTTGAAGTCCTACTGATAAACAGCCTGGAGTATCAGGGTTTGCTCAGAGTTTAACTGCAGGTGTTTGGGGAACATTGTGCTTAAATCCCCCAATTCACTAATTGGAAAAACACTGTTAGTTCTCACCTACATTTTCCAAAGGATTAGAAAAAAGTACTTTAACTACATTAAATCAGTGGACTTTCATCATGATAAACTGCTAAGGGTTGACTCTGTATTAGCATACCGAAACTTGTATATATTGATTCATTGAAAGGGGGCATAGATAATGGTAATTCGGAAAGAAAACTTTGTATCATTAAAACAGTAATTTCTTAGGTTTAGCTAAACGTGTCAGGAGTCTTAGTTCAACCATTTTACTTAGTAATCTGTAATCACAAAGCATTTGTTAACATTTTAGGAATGCCTGTGCTCTTTGCTTTTTATCCCATGATATCCATTATGGACTGAGATCTATAGTATAAAGATAGTTCACACCCAAAGGGTATTCTTTTCCTATGAATTTACACCCTATGCATAGTGGTCTTGGTGGCAGCCTCTTGTCTCTCACTAGTTTCCTAATATATATAGAACAGAAGGGGAATTAATTAAGGAACAAATTAACCTCAAAGAAAAAGGAAATATAGTGTATCTTAGGTAATTGCCCCTGTAGAGAAATTTCTACAATAAAGCAATATTAGCAAAAGCACCATTAATTATTATTGCTGGTGCCTCCCTCCCTGTGATAAAGCCCTTGAATACCATTGCCCTTTATTTTGGAAAGCCTAGCAAGAGCAGTAGATGGTCTTAAAACAATCAGCATTGCTAGGTTGCTCTAGAATGGGAATGCTGAGAAGGAAACACAATGACTGAGACAACTTTTGAGTAGGATGTTTCTGGAGCTTTCTTGTGAGAAGAAATGATGATGCTTTGGACACAAGGGGTGGAGTATCACAAACTTATAGGAATTTCTGCTTGGTGCCATCTTTTGGCATCTAGATTCCTCTTAAAACTATTCCTCTCAACTGGGCTAGAGTTGTTGAAAGAAACAAAACACAACAAAAATGAATAGGTTGAAAAATGAGACATGCTAGCCAAGTACCGATGTCTCCAGCTTAGATGTGAGAGGTTAAAAGCTCTTAGGCAGGTTGCACTCAGAATTTCAGTAACTGTGTTGAATATTTTCTAGAGAGACACACTGAACACTTAGTTGTTTCCTGCCATAAACACAGTTGCAACATGTAGCTCACTAAATACAAGTTATCGTTTTAGTTTTTCAGCTAATAAGTTAGTGAGCAAATTTTAGTGCTGTCCTTTGTCTCCCGCGAGAACAGAATCGTGCTCTTTCCCCGTGTGTCAAATAAGCAGTATCAAAGTGTTTGGCATTTAAGAGGTCTTCTGAAGCTATATATTGATTGTACCTTGGGCCTGAAGCATGCTAGGCAACACCTCCACTATGGAACTATATCTGCACCCTGTTTACTTATTTTCAATTTTCCGATAGACCCTTCCTGATTTGCTCAGCCTAACCTTGATTATCATTCCGTAATTCAGTCTGCACTTGAACTTTCAATTCTCCTTCCCCTGCCTCCAAAATTACAGGTTTGTACCACCAGGCCCAGCTCTTTACATAATCTTTCTGTGGAGAGACCACACAGAGCCAAATGAAAGCCAGGATGGGGTCCTCAACTTCTCTGCCGTGGTTCCAGTCATCCAGGTGGGTGTAGTCTTAGACTTGTCTGTCTGAGAACCAATGGTGTGTTAGCCTGCAGGAAGCTCTCAGATGAAGGCATCTTGTGGCTGCTGTGGTGACAGTGGAGAAGAGGGTACTCATCCCTCTCCTCATCTGCCTTGTATATGACACTCAGTTTTCCACTTCAGGAAAAAGCTCAATTCTTACTATGGTCTAGCATAGAGGGTAATGGTTGTGACCCCAATCCAATACTCATTTTGAGACTTTCCATGTTTTGGAAGTTTTGGAAATGTAGCAGTTTATCATATGCTAATTCTTGGAATTTGTGGGAAGCATTTACTCCCTGCCTTGCAGAGAGCCTATTTCAGGTGCTGGCAACATACAGAGAAAGACATGTGATTCCTTAATAGAAATGTAAATGAACAAATCATTTAATGAAGTAAAACTGAAGGAATTAGAAGGAGCCTAGTAACGATTTCTTAATGAGGACAGAATTTGAGCTGAGGATGAGGAAGTAGGCTTTGGTAAGACAAGCAGATAGCCAAGCAACATTAACATTTAGGTATAAAAGCTGGGCGATGGTGGCGCACGCCTTTAATCCCAGCACTCGGGAGGCAGAGGCAGGCGGATCTCTGTGAGTTTGAGACCAGCCTGGTCTACAGAGCTAGTTCCAGGACAGGCTCCAAAACCACAGAGAAACCCTGTCTCGAAAAACCAAAAAAAAAAAAACAAAAAAAAAAAAACAAAAAAAAAAACATTTAGGTATAAAATAAGAACAGCGTTTTGTTTCTGGACGTCTGTAGACACTACCCACCAGTATATAAGAAAGCATCTCACCAAGGGGAGGGTAAAACAGCTTCTCTGTTTAAATAGAACTAAAATATTTCTCTTGTTCCACTCCATTCTTTTTCTGCTCATCATTATTTTTTTATTAATTAATTTATTTAATTATTAAAGATTTCTGCCTCTTCCCCGCCACCACCTCCCATACCCTCCCCCTCCCCCAATCAAGTCTTCCTTCCTCCTCAGCCCAAAGAGCAAGCAGGTTTCTCTGCCCTGTGGGAGGTCCAAGGACCACACACCTCCATCCAGGTCTATTAAGGTGAGCATCCAAACTACCTGGGCTCCCACAAAGCCATTACGTGCAATAGGAACAAGAACCCGTTGCCATTGTTCTTCAGCTCATCATTATTTTTGACCTCTTCATATTGCATTGTCTACTGATAGCAGACGCATACATTCTTTCAAGGCAAACTTTTACACTTTCTAAGAGCTCAACTTTTAGAGGCTTTTAAACCCAAATCTCAATTTTTTTGCGGTTACTTTAGCACTAAGGAGCAAAGCAGTAACCAGGTCATCATGCACCTGCCCTGTGTTGAGTGGAAGAGGCTCCAAGTGGTAAAGATTAGCCGGGGAAACAGTGTGTCTTCTAACTGTTTAGAAACATCTCAGGGAAGAACATTTTGATTGGGCATCTCAGAAGCTAATTGTAGCTTATTTGAAAAGTCACAAACATAAACACTGCTTCTAAGTAGGTACCATAAAGACAATTGCCTAGCTGAAGGCAATAGATTTAAATCTTTTCTTGAAACACTCTATTCCCTGAAGTGAGAGTCTTGGAGGCTTATGGAGGGCACCAGGACAGTCTTCACAATGCTTTGAAAAGAAACCTGTTCACTGGAGAATGTGGATAGATCCCCCAAGTACATTTACTCATGTAGAAGTATTTGGATGCCTGCATTCATTGATGACTGAATTAAGAAATCAATTTGGCTGGTTTATAAAGGGACTACCACTCTGTGTCCTTAATGAGCACATTGGGAGAATAATTATTCAGGTCTTCGGTGATGGTGATAGAGCTTAACCCAGCAAGTCATTAAGAATCCTGCATTCCAAATACTTTTCACTAACACTGCCCAACAGTCACTAACATTGCAGGAGGTGCCTCCTTTACTGCCTTCCGGAGAATCTCCTTTAATGAGAAGATGAAGCTGGAGAGGAAACCTCCTTTGAAGCAATTTGGACCACAAAGCCATGCAGGTTAAATGGAGGACTGGTTAAGGTTTAAATTGGAACTATCCACTACTGGGTTGAGTTTTAATAGTTTATACCTCAGCTGGTAGTGTTATTGAAGTTGGGGACCTTCAGGGGGTGGGGCTTAGCTGGCAGAAGGCACCCCTAGGGATAGGCCTGCCCTATGGTCTGGTTTAACTTACTCTGTTTCCTGTTCTACCATAATGGGAAGCCTGTATCACATGTTCCCAGAGCTATAAAATTGCCATGAATTCCCTGCCAAGACACACCCTCTGAAACCGTGAGATAAAATGCATCTTTTCTCTTACATGGAGTCTCTGTCAGATCTCTCTTTCACACCAATGCAGAAGTCACCGAGACAGGAACTTTACAAAGTCTAAACAGCTGAGGGACTCACAGAAGGGAAATGCAGAATGTCCCTCTCTAAGATCTTTCTCAATAGCTTGTTTTTTCAACATGAAACTCTGGGCTCTGGTCTGTGCCTGGATGCTAAAATTAGATGGTAGACATTGAAAACTGTGTGATGGATTTGTGCTCATTTATTTCTACTTAGTTTCATTCACTTTCAGCTCAAGCTTTGGTGCCTATTCAGGAAGTCTACGTATTTAAAGATTTAGGGCAGTACTACCAGCTTCCTGCTGTCACCAAAGTCACCAGGATGTATGACCACAGTAGTCATGGAAGCAGAGGTTGATACACATGAAAGATACTCAGGGAAAATTGTATCTCCAGAGATGTTTTCTTAGCAATGTCCAGAAGTGCTTTAAATTCCCACAAAGAACAGAAACCCGTGTCCCGTCCTTTCCTCTCTAGCTCATCTCTCGTTCTTTAGTGAGATCTTTGTCTCCTTGCACATGGACACTTGTCAAGCCTTTCTGACTAGCCTGTGAAGATACTGTGTTCATTCACATTGTTTTATATGTGGCTGATTACCTGTTTCCGTACAATTTCTGTCATGTCAGCCATCTTCGTTTCTGACCTTGTGTACACCGTGAACACTTTCTCATTATTCCACAGTGGTCCTGCGCTCACAGCCAGTGAACATCGTAGCAAATCAGGCATTTTGATAAGGAAGACATGGCTTCTCTTGATAGCATATATGGGATTTTTTTTGAATGTACATATATCTTTTCTTCCCCTTGAACCACCTGACTTCTTCTGAAGAATGCACAGTATCAAAAGAACAAGGTCAAATAGAATATACATTTGTAAGGTAGCTTGTTAAATAGTTATAAGAAATGATTATGGACACATGCAGAGTTAAAATTTACTGCAGGGAAAAACAAATGTCCCAAACAGCATATATGTAATTCTTTATTGAGTGTACTTGGAAAACGTTTGACACTTGGCTGGTGAAATTGTCATCGAAGTGTGTCAGATGTACACCTTAAAATTTATCCTCTCCAAACAGAAATTTTCAGCTCTTTTGGACTCAAGTATAAAAGTAATGGCAAAATTTACATGATCTGCTCTGAGATGTGCAATATTTTCTACCCTTCTAATAAAGTTAAAGGATGTTTATGAAAAACCAATTATCCAAATTACTCATAATATGACTATGTGCTCTGAAGAAGGGAAGAAATTTGAAATAGCTCATTTAGAACAGCACAGAATTATACATGGAATTTTAAGTGCCACAAATCTGGAATATGAAAATAAGGTTAGGCCAATTCAAATAGAGTCTTTTTAAGCAAAATTGTGACATATAAAGAACATATCATATCTCTTCCTCTAATACTTGGGCTTTGATTATAGTAATTTAGTAAGAGGTAGAGTATGGCTCCTCTTATAATCATGGCCTTTGATTACTGTGACATTAGTGTTCTCACCAGAAAAAAAATATTGAATTTCAAGTAGCATAAAGTACTCATATGGGGTAGCTGAAAGAGCACAAAAGATCAATCGAAGGTCTAGCTCTCATTCCACCTACAGATGGGAGTTTTTGTGCAGCTAGTCTTTTGGGGAATTGGGAGAATGAGGAAATTGAGCTGGATGACTTCTCGGCCCTTTCAGCTCTAAGATTCTGTGGCTTTGCGAGTGAACACCGCAGGCATCTGAGGCGTATGTTCTTTTTCTAATGAAGTTATGAGAGCAGTTATCAGCTTTTTATCTAATTTATGATGTGTGCTAAATTCTCTCTCCCTAATTTCTGGTCATTATTTGGCTTCTCTGAATATACTTTCCCTGAGAAATTCTTTGTATTTGCAATTTCTGGATGAAAGAACAAAAAATTGTGTGAAAAATAGAGTTCAGAGATACCATACATTCTTGTGATTGATAGCATGAATAGGTCCAAATATAATTCAGCTTCTAAGGACCATGTTATGTAACTTTGCATCATTTGTACTGTGGGCAGGGCATTCTTATTCCTTGACTTTGAGCCCTGTGAGTTGTGTCTGCTGATGGGATAGTAACAGATATGATACAGCAGAGAAGTTTGGAAGGAGCTTAACAAGTTGTACTTGCATCCTGCTACATCTTGGGCATCACCCTAAAATCATTCTCAGGCTAGATCACTGATTACAGTAAGAAGAAAGGAGACAATTTGGGAAGAGTCGCTCATAGCTGAGTCTCTACTCATCCACTTTAAGCTGATCTTCAGACTGTATATTAATAAATAGTTGTGTTAAGCCACTAAACTTGGGGGCAGTTTATTTAGTTGTTGTAGCTATCTAATATACTTCAATATTTCAGTGATTGAATGTTCTATATGAAAAAATATCATTAAATACCCATAGAAATCAAAAGTTAAATTGTTAATACCATCCATTGATGAAATTATCAGCACCATCTAATGCTGTTCTCCTGCCACATAAAAGAAAAGAGACACAGCTGTTTGCACTAGCATTTGTCGGTCTTACCTGAATGGAAACACTGCTGTACGAGCCACCAATGACCCCTGCAATGAGCAGTGGCATGTTTTCTTGAATAGCATATGATCCATCAGGACACATATATTCAGCTTCATCCACTTTAGTCAAAGATGCCCTGACAAACTCCAACGATTGCTCTAGTGCGTAGGTATCCCTTGAACACGTATCCAAAATGTGAACACCCAGCTTCACTCCTGGTAGCAAGTAATCGTCTTTGTTGATTTCATCAATAGCAAACAACATGGCTTCCAGGCGTTGGATACCGCGGTCTTCATTGATTCGCCCACACTCTTCAGTTCCAGTGCCCTTTTCATTAATAGGAAATAAACCACCCAAGACAAGGTCACCTTCTATTTTAATTTCCCTCCTCATAAAGTTGTGATCCCCGAAAGAGGGTAAAAATCCCTTTGAGAACAAAGTTAACATAAGAATTTGGAGTCTTGTCAACATCTTCATGAATCCGGTTTCTGTATCTCTTGGAGATATCATTGGGTGAAGCCAATGTTGCCTGTTAGTCTTCTCTCATTTCCAAGTGGGATCTTTGGCTTGTCCTTCAGATAAGGGAGGAGTGGGCTAAAAGAGCCCTTCACCGAATTCCTGAAGAGATAAAAGTTATATGAACAAAAATTATTTTTAAAAACAGTAATAATTATACAGATGTTTCTCACTAAGATCTTTGATGGGTTCCTAAATTGGACAAACCAACTTGGGAGCTTATTTTAGTGACCTTTATTGAGATCTTGACGATTATCTTCCTGTTAATACTTAACTACCTTTATGTTCTCATTACGCTTCTGGGTACACCTCAAATGAAATAACACCCTCACCACCCAGTTCCTCCTCCTCATTTCTGTGCCAACTTTCCTATGTTCATGTCTTGAACTACGATTTCAATGAGATATAACTCCAACACTGATTACTTATTGAGTAGTTTTAGTCACGTGTCTCTCAAACATCCACAAAGTCTGCATATAATAAATGTCCCCTTATATTTGTATCTAGGTTCTCAAGCCAGAAATCTGCCATTGAGAGTTCTGCCCACTTCACTTTTTTTCAACACTCTTCCAGTTAGCCATGAGAATGGAAGAATCTCTCTGGCCCCACCTCTTTGAAGCCACAGCCCCCTTTGGTACTACTTCAACATTTTGACATTTCTCTCTTGTCATGAGAGCAGTTCCCTTTAAAGTCCAGCTTCCTGGTACTTTCACCACGTGGGCAAAGGATGAATTGTTTTCTCGAAACACAGACTATTCTGAATTTTGTTAAGTTCATTTGTTTAGGTGTCAATTTCTGTGATGATGACTGCAGTCACTGGAATGTTCCAGGTTAGCCTCGAGTCTCTGCCACAGGTCACCAGGACTTCTTAAGACAATGATTTCTTTTCAGAGTTGATACCGGAGAGCTATTTTTTAATTGTGGTTACATATCAATGTCTGGTTCCTTTGATGTTGTGTACAATTCTCTTTGAAGTATAAATGCCATTACTAGGAGGCAAAAGATACTGATCATTACCACGAATAATGAAGATACAGGAATTGCTCTATAAACGCACATTTTTATTTGCCTAATCAGAGAGAATAATTAATTCAAAGAAGGTTTGCCATGTATCTTTAAAAATTACTGACATTTTTTTGAGTGTAAGGGAGTGTGACACCAATTCCTCAAAGAAAACATTATAGACAGCTGGAAACTTAATTGCCTTTTGAGAAAGGGCTCTGAGGAAAAGAGCATCTCAGGGGAATCAGCATGTGACTTTTAAAGGTAATAGCACATACAGGTATGATTGCTCGGCAGGTAGAGTGTGTGTGTGTGTGCTATTTTGTGTATCTAGGACTTGATATGCTCTTTACATATTCCATGACTATTTTGTGAAGTTTTACATAGAGCCATGACAATCGTATTTACAAATAAGCTATACTCTTAACACCCAGCATGGCAAAAGGCATAAACAGGGAAATGCATGGCTTTAATCTCATTAGCTGTCTACTTACCATGTGCTCTCCCTGTTTGCCCTCTTCCACAGTAAGACTGCAGCTAGCAGGCACAAAATAAGGGAATGTTTGAGAATTTTTATAGGCTGAGAAATTTTAGTTTGAAAATATGAAGTGGTAGAATATCTGTAACTTGAGGATGGATACAGTACAATAAATTATACTCCTAAGTATGTGTAACAGGCCACAGCTCAAACACAGGAATATTAATTAAAATATTGCCCCATGAAATGAGTGATGTATATATGAAGCACGAATGGACTTCATATTTGGATTTGGGTTCTATCATCAAGATATTGCATTATGAATCTGCAAATATTTTAAAATTTCCCCCAAGAATATGAAATTTAAAATAATTCTGGCCTTGAGCATTTTGGATAAGACATACCAACCACATACAATCAAAAAGAGATGTTTTCTTTGGAGTTGTAATTCACAGTGAAGTTGGTTCAAACAAAACCATAAGTGGACCTGCACTTACTTCTAGGTTTTTATGTCAACGGAAGCGTACATATTATCCTATTTCAAAGTTTCAAAGATTTACTTGACTCAGGTCAAATATTTATTGAATACTTACTGTATATATACTAGGCCCTAGTTAGACACCTAGAATATACATGCACCTAGTTAGCTGCAAAGTAAATAACGTTGTCTTGGTTATCAAGTAACATTCTTGATTCTTAAAAGTATGTTTGTATATGTCAAGAGTAACAGAAAAAATATTTCTGTTTTCGCCAAGTATTTCCATCAGTTAAAAATAATCTTGGAGGTAAGAATATCATGAATTTCCTTTAGTGTGGGTGTTATTATAAGTACTTGACCCAAAGACAACCTACTTATGCTGTATACTGTAGAAATTGAAAACTTAGATATTCAGAGTTCTAATACAAGCTGACTAGTGATTTCGTGCAAAGTAATTTTATTTAGGCAATATACTGTAGGCATCTTTAAGTAAAATATAATGTAGTCTAACACAATTACAATTTAACAATCAATTAAAATAATGTTTGAACCCACTCTCTTAGTATTTTCTTTTTCACCTTTTCCTTAAAGTAGAATTTATAATGATTAAGAGTAGTGTATAATTTATAAATTACTTAGCATTACTTTAAATGAAGCCCTAAAAGCTGAAAGAGAGAGGAAATTTAAAAAATAACATTGAAAAATAGATGAACATGCTCAATCCAATGTAAATATTTATCTCTGTGTAACAGCTTATCAGATTGTGAGAAAGGCAGAAACTGCTTTGAAGGCTCTGTTCATTGTAAATTAGAAGCAGCTTGGTCCCTAGACAAACAGGTTCCCTGCTAGTCACATTCTAATGCAGCTGGAGGATCGCAGCTCTACTAAATTCTCCATTCAGGGATGATGAGTGACATGTCAACTATAAACAAGCATGTGTAGGCCTCTCTGTGGGCAACCTGTTCAGTAATGTTTTATTAATCACTGCATTAATGGAATCTCAGAGGTTTGCTATGAATATCACCCCTGGAATATGTGGGCAGAAAACACTTCTGTGCTCTGGCTATGCTAATACGTATTTTCCTTTCTCCCCTGGCTTTGCCTGGGGAGTTGGTGTGGGAACTGAGACCCATCTTGATTCAATGAATGAGTAGTTTTTCCTGGGGAGAAGAAGAGGGAGTTCTAAAGTCTGAAAGGATTCTCACTTTTTCTAGGAAAAAAAAAAAGCCCTAAGTTACTGCTGGATTTCAAAGAGTGTTCAAATCCTGTCTGCCCAAAAAAGTTGTTAACCTAGCATACTCAATTTGATCATTGCTGTAAATTTTCAGATGCTAGATTTATAGACAAAAAAGACAGGACTCTTGTTCTTAGACTTTCATTTTTTTCCCTCTAGAATAATGTGATGCTGGAGCTATATTGCCATTTAAGTACCAGAATACATAACAATAACATGACGGTAAATTCCTTTTTCTTGCTGAGGGAAGGTGCTGAGGGAAGGAAGAGGACAAATAGGCTAATATCCCAGAGGTCTTTGAGAAGCTTTCATGGTTTGATATGAACTGTCCCTACAGACTCATTATGAGTGCTTAGTTGTCAGAGAAAAGGCAGACGGGCTGCTGGGAAGTGTTTGAATCTTGGAGGGTCTGACCTAATCAATAGATAGATGCTTTGATGAATTCATGATATGATGACATAATGGGAGATGGTAAAAGTATACGGTGGGGCCAGATGGGCAAAAGTTGGCCACTGTGGAATGTTTTTGAAGATTGTCTTGCCCTTCTTGTCTGTCTGTCTCATAGTATGTTGTTTGCCGTTAGGCAATTGACTAAGCCAGTAGGTAAGCATTCTACCACATGGTGTCCATCAGGATGCTTGCCCCTCAGCATACATGGAGTCAGCGGCACCAGAAACCAGTAGTGACCATGGATGGAAATGTCTGAGACTCTGAACAAAATTCCTTTTCCTCCCTCAGTTGTTTTGCTTGGGCATCTCTGTCACAGCCCTCTGAAAGTAAATATGGAAGCTATTACAAACACCTGACTATTGGAAACTTGTTTTTGAGATGGTCAAAACTGGTGGTTCTCAATCTTCCTAATGCTGCAACCATTTAATATGGTTCCTCATATTGTGGTGACCCCCAACCATAAAATTATTTTCTTTGCCACTTCATTACTGTAATTTTGCTGCTGTTGTGAATCGTAGCATACATAGTTTTGGAGATAAGGGCTTGCCAAAAGGGTTGCAACCTGGGGTTGGGAACCAGTGGTCTAAACTGTCTCCCTTTGTTGTCTTATGACGGTTGTAAGGGTTCCCTCATTCAGTGGGTTCCCATAGATTCTCTGCTAAGTTTATCTGGAGGATTTTATATTATTTTGTTTTATTTGAATAGCTTACTTTTTAATTTTGGTTCTTTTGCATATATTTATACATATATATATATGTGTGTGTGTGTGTGTGTGTGTGTGTGTGTGTGAGAGAGAGAGAGAGAGATGTTCATGTAAAGGCTTGAGGTTGAAGGTCAGTGTCTTCTTCCTGCCCTCTCTACTTTATTTATTAAAGCAGAATCGCTTGCTGAACAATGTCTGTATAGTCTAACTATTTAGTGTGTCACAGGGATCTCTGTCCCATGGGACTCAGCTTTTCTGTGGGTTCTGGGAATCTGAATTCTGGTTCTCATGCTCAGGTAGCAAGTGCTTTATCCACCAAGCTACCCCACCAGAGCCAAATAATTTGAAGTGAAAAATTGTCTTATTCTCTTTCCCCATTATACTGCGAACAGCTATCTCTTAATTAAGGATGATGCACTGGGAACTTTTGTACATTTTATAATATCTTAACACATCTTTACAAAATATTTATTAAATAAATTCCAAGTAGCACCTATGTGTCTGAGAACATGTCAGGAGATTTGAACAATTCTGGGATTCCATTCAGAGGGTGAAAACAGATGAATAAAAAGTTGGAACTCAACTAGAAAAATTTGCCACAAATAGTTCTGACCTGATCACTTCTCGTGTTAAACTATTGTTTAATGTTTAGATGAAGTAGACATTAGATCTGGAAAAGTTGAGAACATTTGAGAAACCAGGAAAGAACTCCTAATACTCATCTGGCAGACATTAGGAGAAACACTCCTGATATGACATGGACCAGGTGGAACAGCAGAGCCCAGATCTCTGAGTTAGGATTTGCGGATGGGGCAAGAGCTCTCCCTTCATTCAAAATTCTTGAGGTCAAGACTGGTTGAAATCTTACAGTGAATACAAAGATTTAGATAACCAAAACGTAGGTTGAATAGTGTGCATTAACTTAGGAGATCCAATGATCCTGACTCATTTCTACAGAACCCTCAGTACCCAGACTGAATTTGATATAATAGAAACATTGATGACTTTCAAAAGAGAAAACCCCATTTCTCTATTAACCTTATACAAAAAGAAAATTTCTTTTAAAAATGACATGTTTTTTTTTTTTTTAATCTTTTGAATTTAAGGAGAATTTTCTTATGAGGTAGCAATGGGATTAGCAACTGTACTGAATGTTTGCTCCTGCGGGTGGTTACTAGTAATTTACTTCCAATCAATAACATTATCTTAGTTGGGTCATTTGGTTGAGAATAGATGAAAGATTCAATTGCATTGCTTCAGAGTAAATTTTCATTTCCAAATACCAAACTACATTGTGTCTGCTCTTCCTCCTCCGTGTGTGTGTGTGTGTCTGTGTGTGCAATTCAACGCCTCTGTGTTGGAGTCACCCTAGTGTCGCTTTTTGCCATCTTAAGAGCTGTCAAACCTAAAAGAAGCTGCAATTTGCTAGCAGGAACACCGTGCCTAGAACACAGCTCCCTAGAAGCTGCCCCTCTATCCCTGCACTGCATAGTGAAGGGGCTGGACTGGAAGAAAAGAGCTTTGAGGACTTTTGACTGTGGATACCGTGATCTAAGGGATTGCGGCTAATAGTGTACAGGTTCCTTTCTCAGCATTCAAAGAGCTGCACAGTTGTGAACTCTTACTAATCTGGGCAAGAAAGAGAAATATGTGTCGCGGCGAGAAGAGAACAGACAACACACAGACACGGAGAGAGAGAAAGAGAGCAAGATCATAATCATGCATGTGTCCACAAAAATATTCTTCCCTGAACTATTCCTCAGTACACAGATCTTAAAATGTATGTTAAGTCCCATCTCTCCTGAGTGAAAAACGCTGACTTGCAATATCTGCATCTGACTTGCTGTGACTATATAACAATGACTAATATTGGGCTTGTTTCTTGCTGAGAATAACTATACAATTAACAAATTAACAGGTGAATTAGACCAAATATGGCCTTTAAGAGGAGGAAGTACAATAGGAGAGCCCTATGGCCTCTCTCTGGACTCTGCACAGGGGTCTTACTTTCCTGCCATGCAGTACTGGCAATTTTCCTGATATGAGCAAAGACTGGAGTTCTCTGACGCTGAAGTGGTTGCAGTTTTCAGGGAATAGAGCTGCGTGGAGATGGAGCAGTGCAGGAGCTTGTCTGGTGAGGGACAGAAGGGACTCCTCGGACTTGAGAGGGACATGCTGACATCAGAGGTCATGTACACTCATTCCTCTATATCTTCAAGGGTTTGGACCCAGGATTCCCTGCAGATAACAAAGTCCTACGCTCTTGGCTCCTTTGAACAATGACATAGAACTTGCATACACGATCCACACTTTCTCACACACATTACACAATCTCTGAATTACTTCTAATCCTAAAACCCTGCAAACAGCCGTAAGAGCGGTGTTTGGGCAATAGTAACAAAGAAAATAATCTGTATATGTTTGGTACAGACGCAATGGGCACAACAGATCACAACAGAAATGTGAAATAACAAATGTTTGAATAACTTCTAGAAAGAAATGGGGGAAGAGGGAAGAGGAGAAAGAGGAGTAAGAGGTAGGCATCGGTGTAGGAAAGAGAAAAAAAAGGCCTCAGGAGATGGAACCCAAAGTAAATGAAAAAGCATTAGAAATGGGTTCTTCCTAGAACGAACCACGTGCTGGAACTCACAGACAAGTGCTTTCAGTTCACACGCACAAACACGATGCAAGACTTAAATAAGGGGCTACATGCCAAATCGCAGCAGAAAGCTGACACTAAAAATAAATACTGTATTAAAATACTAGAACTCAGAAGTATGATATCTAATTAAAGATTTCATGGGGGAGAGAGAGGTGATAGATTAGCAATGGCAAAATAGTTAAGTTGAAGATGATGAAAATATTTATTCTAGCCGAGAAGAAAGGACTGAGGATAAATTGAGTAAAGTCAATCTTAGAAAATATTGGCCACACGTGAGTGTAATACGCAAAGTTTTATGAGGGGGAAGAATATAGAAATAATGACTGATGATTTTCCAAATTTAGAGGCAAGCATAAGATTTCAAAGCAAAGAAGTTCATGAAGGATAATTATAAACAAAACTATATGTTATCAGCAAATTGTACATTTACTATTAAAGCAGAGGATAAAGGGAAAGTTTTGGAAATAGAATAAACTAGTGCATATGCCCAGGTTGATAGTGTGAATGATGACTCGCTGAAAACAGCGGTTCAGCCCCCCGATTCTACTGCTTTTGAAAGAAACTTACTCATCAAATAAGACATTGAGGACACGGGAACGGGGTTACTTTTTCATATTTTAAAATAGTTTACTTAGTCGCTTGTTGTTATATAAAAGACTTATTAGCTGAAACAATTGACTTTTCCTTTGTAGTTTGACAACCTAGAATTCCTTTTCCATTTTTCTGGAAACTACATCATAATTTTTGAGAGATCAGCACACATGTTCTCAAGGAGAGGTGAGTCCATTCATGATCTCCAGGGAGCTTGCGATCACATGATTGGCCAGCATCAAGTGTCCTGATCATAACAATTGAGATGAGCTCATGGTGAAATCATTACCAGTTAGGCTAGTTTACCAGAACCAAAGAACCTGTAGGAGAAAAGCTTGTCTTTCTGTTAGAGTGCCTGAGAGGGACGGTGACAAGCCAGAGCAGCAGGCAGCCATATTATCCACACTGAGACATGAGCCTATATGAGAATAAACCCAGAAAAATACAGAGCCAAGATAAAGAAAAATGATGAGACTAATACCATTATATGCTGCTAATCTAGACTGAATTTCTCAGTTAGCCAACACTTCCTTTTCTCATTTCCCAGCTTAACACAATTCATATCATTTTACATTAAAAGATTCCCAAATACCATAGTTGGGGTTTGAATGAGAATGACCTTCATAGGCATTATATTTGAATGCTTGGTCTCCCCATTAGTGGAACTGTTTGGGAAGGGTACAAGGTATGGCTTTTGTTGGAATAGGTGTGGTGTCACTGGAGATTTCAAAAGCCCACAACATGCCTAGTCTCTCTCTCTCTCTCTCTCTCTCTCTCTCTCTCTCTCTCTCTCTGCCTGTTGTTTCTGGGTAAGCATGTATGTAGCTCTCATCAATTCCTCCAGCACCACTGCTGATTTCTTGTCTGCCTGTCACTGTGCTCCCAGCCACAGAAAATGGACTAACCTCTGAAACTGTATGCAAGTTTCCAATTAACTGTTTCCTATTACAGGTTGTCTCATTCAAGAAGCTTCTTCACAGTAATATAACAATAACTAAAACAGAATCTCTTTGACTTCTACTTCCATTGATGATGGAAAGATTGGTTCAGGTATGATAGGGCACACCCACAGTCTCAGCATTTGGGTGATTAGGCAGGAGAATCACAGGCTTGAGGTTAGCCTGGGTTAAATGAATGACATCAAAAACCAAAAGTGAATCCTAGAGCAGTGGTTCACAACCTGGAGGGTTGAACAATGTTTGCAGAGTGGTCACCTAAGAGCATCAAAACACACAGATATTTATTTTTTGATCCATAAAGTAATAGCATAACTACAACTCTGAAGTAACAATTAAAATAATTTTGTGTTTGGGCGTCACTACCACAAGAAAAACTGTAGAAGGGTTTCAGCATTAGGAAGGTTGAGAACCACTGCACGAGAGGAGAGTAAAAATTATTGGGTACCTACTGTGTGCTTTGTGTAAACACACATCACTGTTCTTCGTAGATGATTTATTTATTTCCACAGCTTTCTTCCCATTTCTTTCTCTCTAACTGTGCCGGTGCTGTCCCCAGGCCCAGCCTGGGTTTCCTGGCACTCCCATTGAGTTACCCTAAAAAAGTTATCATTCCAAAGGTATCTCTCCCATAGGTCATAACTTGAATTTTCACTTCCTGATTCTTCCTAATACAAATAAAGTTGTCTGTCATGCTTTGTGAATGCCTGGTTCTCAATGTCACAGGGCGAGAAGATGGCTTCCATGGCAGAGTGTATGGTCACAGGAGGAAAGTCTTCATGAAAGGGCTTTTGCTTTTCCTCTGCAAGCTTGCTCTTGCAGGACTGTAGAGTTACTGTGGGAGTGTTATAAAGTGATTTTCATTATTGAAAGGTGTCTTTTTTTACTTTTCCTAGATGTGCCCACTTGCCTTTCTGATTTCTATCATGGAATGAAGCAAGACACAACCCTTGCTAGATGTGGCCAGTTGGTCTTGAACTTTCTAGTGTCTAGAATCAAGAGCTTAAATGACTCCTTTTCCTTATAATTCACCCAGTCCCAGGTGTTTTGTTATCCAACAATAAACATGTTAACAAGTCATCTGATATACTAAGAAATTGACATCCAACATGTAAATACACAATAATTAACTTATTACCTACTTAGGGATGATACATTTTCCAAATGTATCAAAAGTATTGGCTTTAAGGAAAGAAAAAGATGTTTAATCGTGAAATTCTTAGTACCTCAGTGATCATGGGTTAGGCATAAGCAGTTAAGTGATGTTTTCTAAGTCCTTTTACCCATAAATCACCATTCATATTTATATACAAGCCAACTTGAATATATCATACAGTATGTGATTTTAGGCTTAAAATTACCCTTATGTCATCAAATATGCATCAAAGTGTATCAATCAAATATTCCTATAATAGTAGGGCATGATGAGTCATTTAGCATAACCTTAAAATAAAACTTACAGTTATTTTTTTTTGTTGAAAACTTTGGGAAAAATCATTATTGTGTTGTAGTTTACTGGTACAAACTCTCAAATGCCAATTACCTGTGTGTCTCCTCAACTCTGTGTTTGGTGGCATTTATTGACAACTTAAAATTGGCCAAGCTGGGAATATTTACAATACAGAAATCAACATATACCGAAGATCAGTCCTCCTATGACTCCTCGAGATCTGGCTGTTAAATATTTACCAGCATATAACTCATGATAAATTTAACAATGTGCCCTTTAAAGTAATTTCTAGAGACTCCAAAAGGAAGATGGTGGGGAAACGCTGTGACACAGCAGCTTGGATGAGGTACTTTAATTGTGAGGCTTATTCTCACAGTCTATCATGCATCTTGGTCTATATTCAATGAGCATTTTCAAAGGGAAAAGAAGGCTTTAGAATATAGAGCATTGGCCGGGCGGTGGTGGCGCACGCCTTTAATCCCAGCACTTGGGAGGCAAAGGCAGGCGGATCTCTGTGAGTTCGAGACCAGCCTGGTCTACAAGAGCTAGTTCCAGGACAGGCTCCAAAACCACAGAGAAACCCTGTCTTGAAAAACCAAAAAAAAAAAAAAAAAAAAAAAAAGAATATAGAGCATTGGTTCTCAAGTTTCCCAAGACTGTGACCCTTGAATACAGTTCCACATGTTGTGGTGATTGCCAGCCATAAAATTATTTTCGTTGCTACTTCACAACTATAATTTTGCTACTGTTGTGAATTGTAATATGAATATCTGATACGCGACACTCGTGAAAAATCCATTTGACCCACAGACTGAGAACCACTGCTACAAAGGATTTAAAAAACTCACTGAAATAAAACATTTGTGTAGGAAAGATGCCATTTGTAAACATTTCTGATGTGCATGAATGTTTCACTTAGTTTTAGTTGGCAACGATATGCAGACTAGGTTTATTTAGAAGGGAGTTTCAATGAAGGG
Source organism: Chionomys nivalis (assembly GCF_950005125.1). Lineage (NCBI taxonomy): Eukaryota > Metazoa > Chordata > Mammalia > Rodentia > Cricetidae > Chionomys > Chionomys nivalis. The sequence goes on along the minus strand of NC_080111.1, from coordinate 25,960,833 downwards.
ATTGAATAGATAAGACTGACTTATGGGTATGTCTGCGGGGGGAATGTCGTGATTATTGATGTACGATGGTCCAACCCACTGTAAGTGGAATCATTTTCTGGTCAGGTGGTTTTGTGCTGTATAAGAAAGCTATCTAAGAATCAACCCAGAAAGCAAGCCAGCCAGTCGGGTTCCTCTATGGTCTCTGTTCCAAGCTCCTGTGTGAATTTTTGCTCTGTAATCTCCCCATGATGCTTTTGGTCAGAGTGTTTTAAGAGAGAAGCAGAAAGGAAACCAGAGCCTTGTATATGAACCTTTGTTTTGAATTAAGGAACAACTACCTTTCTATTATGTGAGCTGTGAAATTATATATTTTTATCCAGTTGGTGACATCATCATACGGCCCCCTCTCTTTGCCTTAATTTAGCAGACAGGCAAAAAGAAGATAACGGTATCACCCTATCTGATACTGTTAATTTAAGATTAAGTGAGGTAATACGTAGCACCTCAGTAGCTGTTAGCTTCTATTACAGTTGTTGGCAAGAGGCATAATTTGTCAAGGCATTCCACATAGCCAGCAAGATTCCAAGCCATTGGAGTCTAGTACTAGATAACTTTAGCCTTTATTTCTTCATTTATGAACAGATCCACCTAATGATAATCCTCTAGCATCCTGGTGGGAGGATGAGACATAGGGAACCTCTTGTTTTCCTGAGTGATGTGAGGTAGAACGTTGGTGCCAGAGCATCCAATAAATTCTAGACTCTTCAATGTTCACGGGAGTTAAATATCACAAAATGCCAGAAGAATTTGGAGATGAGTCATCCCCCACTGAAAGAGGCAAATGCTCACAGCAAGTTGATTCATTCATATCTTTAGAAAGTGTTCTCTTCCCTGTTTGTTGTGAGTTTGATTGGTAAATGTCTCCTGTAGACTCACCGATTTGAACACTTGGTTTGGACTCCAGTTGGAGGCACAATTTGGGGAGGTTAAGGAGCCTTTAGGAGGTGGATCCTTGCTGGAAAGAGTGTGTCACGGGGGCTGGGCTTTGTGGTTTTATGAGCCTGGTTTCACTTCCTTTTCCTTTCTTCTTCTTGGGTGGAGATGACTCCTAAGAACCAGCTTCCGGGTTACCATGGTCCAGTGTGCTTCTGGTGTCATGCCGTCCCTGCCACCGTGAGCTGCATCCCTCAGAACAAACCCTTCTCCCTGAAGTCGTTTTGTCTGGTTATTTTATCAGTGCAAAACAAAAGTGATGGATATGCTCTTCTTCTGATTTTCCTGCTGCAGCAAGGGTTTGGGGGGAATCAACTCGGCCCCCTTATTATTCTGGATAAAGTTTTCAATCAATTTCTATGCTAAGAATAGACCCTTACCAAAGATTGCTTAATTTCCATTGTCTTGTTATTAGGAGGCTCAGCCATTGTCCTGGTTAGGACTTTGCCATCTATGCATTTGGAAAGAGAGAGCCTAAACTGAGGAAATGCCCCGGCACCCAGATTGACCTATAGGCAAGTCAGTAGTGCATTTTCTTCATCAATCATCAGTGGTTAATGTGTCTGGGCTCAGTGCACAGGGGTGATCATCCTGGACATTATGTAAGAACGCAGGCTGAGTGAGTCAGTAACTAGTGTTCCTACTGTTCTCTGCTTCAGTTTCTGCCGCTAGGTTTCTGCTTTGAGTTTTTGCCGACTCTGCTCACTACTGAGAGCAGTTACAAGAAACAAACTCTTTCCTTCCTATGTTGCTTTTGGTCCTGGTGTTCGATCACAGCAGTAGAAGCCCTATAGAAGACAGCTGCAGAAGGCCTGGGCTCTGTGTCACAATGATTAGCTCCAAATATCTTTAGGCTCCATTCTACCTTCTAATCCACTTCCTAATACTTTTTAGAGAGAATTGACCCCTTCTATGTTGGCACACATACAAGTGGATGGATGAAGCTCCCAACATTTCCTTTTCTTTATTTTTATTTTTTGAGACAGGGTTTCTCTGTGTAGTCTTGGCTGTCCTAGAATTCTCTTTGTAGACCAGGCTGGCCTCAAACTCACAGAGATCTGCCTGTCTCTGCCTCCTGAGTACTGGAATTAAAGGCATGTGCGACTATTGCCCAGCTCAATATTTCCTTTTCATTCCAAGCTCAATATTTCATTCCTCAGCATGTCTTTATTTTCAAGTCTGGATACGGTAATTCAGTTGGTTTGCTTGAGGAACTAGTAAGACCTACATCATTTGATTGGTCCAAGTTGTATGATTCAAAAGAAAAGTTAAGTGTTTGGTCACAGTCTCTATCACAAAAACATGTTTCTGGTTATAAAATGAACACGTTTCTGCTTATAAAAGTTGTATAAGTTAACTGGCAAATTTTCTTCAAACCAGTTATCACAGCTGATCCCCTGAGTTCCAACAAACTTACACAGGATAATATCCTTTCTTAGGGATAGAGAATGAATCACTATTCATGTAACAGATACTTTTGAAGAAATACATGATGATTATAACATTTTGCTTTATCATTTACAGTAAATGTCAGCTTTCTTGTCTTCATTTTTGAATGGAAAATGTTACATCTTTTCAAACTCACAGGAAATCATTTCGCTTTCTTACTGATTTTTCTCAAGCTTTTGACTATAAATAGTTAAGTAACTATCTTACGGGCACATACACACGACTTGGCCAATGAGCCCAGTCCCTGAGCAGTGGAATGGGTCTATTTGCCTCCCAGTTCTTTGACTTTGCTTTTAGAACTTTCTCCTTTGAGGATGGTGTCATCACCTGCCAGGGAGACCTAAAAGGTAGAGAAAAAGATACCACATGGTGGAACCTTCAGTGGCTGGTGGCTGTCCAGTCCTTCTGTCTTTAGACGTATTTGTGTTGGCTTCACTTCCATTCCTTACACCCAGATTTATCATCAGAGTGCACACATGCTTAGATCTAGAGAGTTCTTCTAGAGCTTAACTTGGGCATGAACCTGATTGCAAAGGGGACCTCTGACCGTGAATCTGTTTCTGAAGCCAGCATCTGTTAGCCATCTCATCAAGACTACTTTTAGATCCAATCTCATCAGCTTGTCCAGATGTTTCCTTAACTTGTGCTTAGCATAAGACATTTGCATTTACTGTTTAACATACATATGGGGTAATAACCTTGAGCAATTTCCAAAGCCCTTGCCTACAATTCCTGTGAAATTGTTGGCAAAACTTTCCCAGTGATAGACATGCTGAGAACTGTCCATGCATCTCTTGTCATAGGCTCCAAGGAACCCATTTCCACAACGGGAGGGCTCTAATTTTATAGGCCCTACAATGGGATGCACAAATTTTCACCCCCAAAATAATATTTTACATGCTACCCAGAGGAAACTGGAGTATGAAGTAAAAAAAAAAAATCAGGCCTTATTTAAAAACATTATTTCTTCATTATGTAGAAAACCTGCGACAGTAAGAATTTGAAAATGCGAAGTGTCAGTTTATATTTCAAATATGAAAAGGCAGTATAAGATTTTCTTTACTAAAATATTATGGATGCTGGTTGGACTTTGCACGAAACTCCATACTAGTGTATTTGTGCTCTAAATGGTTTCTTAAATGTTTAGAGCAGCTATTCCTCTGAAATGCATTATTATTTATTCCTAATGCAGTCTTGACATATAGAGTGTCAGGACCAAGATGCTGTCTAGAAAACATGTGAGTCAAAAGAAGATCCTTGTTCTTTTGGGAGTTTTCAGTTGATTTCAAGCTAGTCAGTGAGCAGTGGGAGAGCACCCCAGTTTCGTGGGCTATGTCACAGGGCCCCTACTGAGGTACTGTCTACTTTTCCAGCAGCTGCTCTGCCTTTCATGACACTAAATCTGTGCTCTTCTTTTTTAAATCTGTGTATTCATAGGTGAGGCAATGCTTGAGTCAGAAGCCCCAGATAATACCCAGTTTGATTTTTGGTCTACTAGATTTTCATATAAATAATCTAAGTTCCTGAGGGAAGAGACTTACTCAAGATTCCTATTTTGGGGTCTTGCTTTCAACTTATTTATGGTCCCTTGCCATGGATGAAAATTTGGTCTGCACGTGCACATATTTGAGAACATATTTGAATGTAGCAGGCTGTGTTCTATCTTCTGGTATCTGCTCCGGTTTTAGCCAGGGACTTGCTACATTCCTCCAAATGATTTGGCATCCCTGCCCCACAATTCCTCCCATTAGACAGCATTACTCCTTCCTGAGGGCACAGTCATCTCAAGGAGGAGCAAGGAGTACTTGTGGACGAACCTAGGCAGAAAGGAAGCATTCTATTATTTAACCACAGCGTTTGAAGATAGGAAGGATAAAGCTTGTACTGGCCACATGCTTTGCTTGGGGGAACAATGGCAAAAAAAAAAAAAAAAAAAAAAAAAAAAAAAAAAAAAAGGAATGGTTGAAACAAAAGCAAGAAGCAAATAATAGACAAAGCAACAGAAGCAACAGGTTGTCTCCTGCCAGGTTAGGGACAAAAAAAAAAAAATAAAGAATGTTTCCTTGTGGAAGGAAGTCACCTACTTCAGTCTCCTGAGCGGAGATGCTAACCACGGAGAGACAAAAAAAACAGCAGTAGAGGGGACAGTTTCGGAACACTAACTGCTCCCAGCACGAGCATTAGCTCCAGGCTGTGCTGGTTAGTGGGGTGTGAAATCACAATTAACAGAGCAAGGGTTTTTGTAAGTGAGCCGAAGCTGCTTCAAATTACATCCTGCTATTAGCTGCTTTTAGAACAACACAGAACAACTCCGTGTTTACTGGACTGTGATCTGTTCATGAAGAAATCATTAATAAGAACTGTTGACTATAGTTACACTTGCTGTGTTGGTATTTCAGAGCTTAACTATTTGTGAGAGCTAACAGTGTGAGAGGGGGAAGTGGCAAGTGCATTAAGTTGAACCGGCAGCCAGAACTGATGGTAGTGACATATCAGAAAGACATAGAGAGTCTTTCAGCGGCGTATCTTTGTGCATATATTACACATATAATACATACATTTTATTTGTGCATATAAATAAATGTATACATACATACATAAAAATGTGATCATGATAAAGTATGTGCTTGATTTCTGGGATGTAGTTCATGTTAAAAATCTTTTATACCCTGTGATGCATTCAAATGCAGAGAATATACCCAGTCTACAAGAAAAACAGGCTGTGGTTATGTGGAGACATTAAGAATATTAAATATTGCAAGTTTTCACAAACTATTGTTCCTTTTCATGGGATGAAATGAATGCATGAAAATAGGACTCAAAATGTAAAGAATAAATTCTCCATCAAATTTCTCCTAAAATAATCTTAAAAATAAAAAACGCCTGAAGCATTAGAGAACTACTCTCATTTTTGTGTTGATGGGCATTAGTGATGGTTTAGAAGCTGAAAGGAGAGTTTATTTTATAGATAAAACTTTTTTGTTTAGTATATGGAAACTTATGATGTGGCTGGAAGCTTCCTTTTCACCTTGAGAGTCAAACGCCTTCTGATTGCCTTTTTCTCACACTAATTCGGTTTGTAGTGGAGTTGGGGACACGCACTTGTGAAGGGAGCTTATAAAATGCTCTTTCTGTCCTCTCTGAGGGCCTGGAACTCTGGGTGGTCTTGATTTTATTGCTGTCACTTAAATGTCACAACTACGACTGTAACCAAGTCGATGACTCCAAAATCCTCTTCGTCTTCTTTGATTCTCTCCCTCCACTGTGTAGGTCCCAGAGATCGAACACAGCCTGTCAGCTCTGGTATTAGTGCTTTACCTGTCAATCCTTAATTCCCTTTGAACACTCTCTGTACTAAAAGGTGTCAATAGTCTTTGCTATAGTTAGCATTTAAAAAAAAAAGTGCAGCGTTGCTATGAGAATCTGAAATATCCGGGACATGGATCCTATCACTTTGTGTCAAGCCAAAGTTGTGTGATGTTTGCCAAATACATTATACAAAGAGGCTTTTTTCCAAATGATCTGCTTTACTTAAGATTCTCTAAAAATACCACTGGATCCCTGTCAAATACTCCTGCGTGAAGTGTTGCCTGTCTTTGAAATCAGCTCTCCTAAATCTTGGCACTATCAAGCGCACCAAGCATCCTGGCATAGAAGGTAGGACAATGGGCTTGTAGGCTGTAACTGGTCTCTGATGAGCTGTGTGGTTCTCAAGTGTTAGAATAAGTGTATTGAGATCAATGGTGTCTAGTGCATTCTCCTTGTACAGCTGACACACACGTGCACACACACTTATAAATTTCAAGGTCATTATTGACAGATATTTTTGAAATTTTAGCACTGCATTGGCTTAAGTCTCTCTAAATCTAACCTGATTTATATTGAAATATTTTTTAATACTGTCGTATGTTTGATTTTTCCCGATTGGTGGAGATACATTTGTCCTATTTTATCTCTTCATTGTGGAACACATTTCCTCTTGGATAGAACAAAAAGTAGATAGTCACAAAACAAGGACTAGAAAGTCAGAAAAATACATGGAAGAATTCAGTGTTATTTTGTATATATGAGGTTTTTTTTTTTTCTTTTTTTGTGCTGGGTGGGGGAGGTTTCGAGACAGTGTTACTGAGCTTCTCTGTGTAGACCTGGCTGTCCTGGAACTCACTCTGTAGACTAGATGGGTCTTAAACTCACAGATATTCATCTGCCTCTGCATCCCGAGTTGCAGGGATTAAAGGTGTATGTATTGTATGTGTGTGTGTTTGGTACATGTATGTAGGGGTGAGGCATGCTGTGGAAACCAGAGATTAGCATTCAGTGTCTTCTGGTTATGCCACCTCCCTTACTCATGGAGACAGGGTCTCTCTTTGAAACCAGAACTTACCTATTTAAAAAGCCTAATTTAGCTAGCTAGGGAGCTTCAGACACACCTGTCTCCACCTCCTGGTACCTCGCTTTTTATGTGGGCTCTGGGGTTAAAGTTTAGTGAGAGATTCTGTGTCAGGGCAGTAGAGAGGGCGAGTGACTGAGGAAGAAACATGAAGTCTGGCATTGGTTTCCACATGTGTGTGTACATACACCCACAAATTCAAGTGTGTAGACCACGCACACACACACAGAGGCCACACACACATACATAAACACATACACAAACGCACACAACACACACAAACATACACAAGTAAACTCACAACAGACACGTGCACACATGCACACACACACACACACACACACTAGCAATGTCACAAATACTGGTTAGTGCATTTAAATACCAAATAATGAAGACTCTGAGAATGTGAGGTAAGTCTTCGCCACCAGGGAGCTTATGTTTGGCTAGGCACTAAACCTTTACACTTACAAGGAATAAAAATCCCTAGTTTCCAACTTTTTATAAAAACCAAGGAATCCTTTTAGAAATCCTGAAGTGTGGGCCTTTGTTTAAAAAAGTCTTCTAGCCTTATAGCTTAGAAAGAATGGGCCCCATTTACCAGCTTCTGAACTCAACTGAACGGTTCTGCAGGAGGCTGTCATCCATAGGGCAGTGGGAAGCTTGGGAGGAGAGTCTTATCTAGTCCTGGAATTATGTGTCTGCCAGAGAGTCCTGGACCTTGGAGAAGATTTCCATTTATATTTGATTTGCCCCTCTTATTGGTTACTTAATTTCTTTGGTTGTTGTTACCTAAGTTTTAAAAGGAGCATGGTGCTCTAAAGCATCCTTCTCCAATGTGGGCCAGAGCTAAAATAAAAGAGGCTTCTCTGCCTCTTTCAGTCAATGCCACATTGCACCCAGCAGCAGGCTGATAATTAGATAAAGTATACCTCCTACTGCCCTTGGGGACTCTGGGCACATGCGCCAACTCAAATAGCGTTTATCTTAGTCAAGCTTTGCCTGGCCCTCTACTGTGGCCAAACGCCCAGGCATTTTGCTGCTGTTAAACAAAGCCAAATGGAGAAGGAATTGACCCACATGCCAGCACTGCAGGAATTATGAGACAGAAAGGAAATTTCCATAAGGAGAAATATGCAAACGAGAAAGCCTGACTTTACTTCTGATTATAAATCAGCCACTTATCACACTGGATCATAAAATACCAAGATAGCTGAGGTCCCCAAATTTTGTGGTAGCAAAGAGAACGAGCCCAGGCAGCTGGCTGGGAGTCCCAGGGCCTGGGCATGTGGAGTAAAGCTGCTTCTGTTGGCCACTTTTCAGCGCACTTCCAGCTTGTGCATTCTGTAAAGGACATAATGCCGTGTATGGAGAGAGTATCTCTAGGGCATGTAGAGTGCCTAGGAATTCCCTTAGTTGTGTGTTCAGTTCCTTGTACATCTGCCTTTGAGTCAGAGTGCTGACACAGAGCCTCAGTGGTAGGAACTGGATTCTTGCCTCTGAGATGGTACCACTCACGGCACAGCAGACTCAGCATCACAGAGACTGGAACAGGAGGTTGATGAATTCCTTGAAGCCATTAGTAGAAACCCACAGCATGAGCCGGTTGGGGAAACCTCTGCAGGTCCCACCTCAGAGCCTTATATTGTGAACACCGTTTCCTCTTGATGGGGCTCAGAAATTAGAAGTTCTCTGCAGTTACTACAGAGGATAAAGTTGTCTATGAAGCTCTTGACAGTTTTTCTTCAGGGCCTTAGAATCTCTAGGCCCTGGAAAGACTCCAATCTCACAACCAGCTTCTGCAGCATGCAAGAGTTCCTGGCACCTTCTGGTTGTTACTGTGACCTTTGATGTACAGTACTGGTATTGTGCTTACAGCTGCCTTGGCTACACGAATCCCCGGAGTAAGAAGAGGATGTGAGACTTGCCTGTGGCTAACATTGCCCAGAACTGAGCAAAGGGTTGCACGCTGAACAAGTGGAAGAGCTAGACCGGAGAGGTAACATTGGCAGGGTGCTGTCAGGTCTTGAACAAGCCTTAGTCTCAGTTTTCTCATCTGTAAGATAAGGCTGATAATAGCTACTCCAGGGTATGATTTATCAATCTAAATTAGATGATGCCCATGGAGGTACTTTGTAAATGATGGAAGACCTTATTATCACTGTTTGATGAATCTCCCTTCTGGAGGAATTATCTATGGTAGCAGTTTGGATCACACTCGATAGATTTGGAGGAGAACACAAACATCCTCCCCCAGCCAGCAGCCCTCTTTCCCAGACTCTGACGGGCCAGCAACATACCATTTCTTAAACGCGTGAAACCTTTATCACGATAGATTTCCAGCATAAGTGTAACGTCATAACTCCCTCCCTCCCTCCTCCCCTCTCTCCCTTCCTCCAGCCTGTGGGGCCCTACTTTCTTCCATCCCCTTTTCCCTTCCCTCTTCTCACCGTCCTCCCCTCTTTCTTTCTTCACTTCCTCCCTTTCCCTCCCTCCCTCCCTCCCTCCCTCCCTCCCTCCCTCCCTCCCTCCCTCCCTCCCTCCCTCTCATTCTCCCTCTCTCCCTTTATCCTTCTCTCACTTCTTCCTTCCCTCCCTTACTCCCTCTCTCCCTTCTTCTAGTACTGCTTCCCTTCCTCTTTCCTTCTTATTCCCTTCTTTCCTTCCTCTCTCTTTTCTTATTAAGGAAATTTTAGATGCCATACTAGCCTATTGTGTTGTCAATGTTCCAGTTCTTTCCTATGTGCAGGAAACTGCAGGCCAGTGTTGAAGGTTATATCAAAAATGAAGAAGCAACAGCTTTAAGAGAGAACTATGATGGAGCTTTATGGTAAGTGTTCTCATATACAAAAGGAAAAGAGAAGAACCATTGTATTTCCATGAATATTTTCTTATTTTATTTCCTTATGGCTTTCTTTTGGCTCTCAAGAGGGTATGCACTCCTGAATTACTTAGGTAGGTTTCTGTGTGTGGCCTGGGGCAGGAAATGTCTGGGCTTTCCCACTTCTTCCCAAAAGTTTTAGTGAAAACTTGAAGCACAGAATTTTATTTGAATTTTTCTATCATACTCATTTTATATTGCTGAAATTAAAAACTGTCAGATGAACTTGTATATTACTAACTGATTTTGCAATAAGCATGCTAAATGAGATTTTGTAATCCTCTTTAAATGGGCCACATAACATGTCATGGCCAAAAGAAGTCTCACTTTCTGAGAATACACACATCTCAATCATAGTTCTGTGAACTGTAGGATATTTAAATTTAGGCAATTTATTTAACATTTCTGAACTCAAGGCTCAACATCTATAAAATGTAATGAAGATACCAATCTGCTTGCTTTTAGATCCTGAAACAAAAAGTTACATTAAAGAATAAAGTAACTACACCAACTTTGTCCCATTTGCTTGCTTTTAGATAACGAAAAAAAGTTACATTGAAGGATACAGTCACTACACCAACTCCTTTTAAAATTTACAACTATGAAATGGAAGCTGTAAGAGGTCACAGAGGAATCTTAGACTTCATTTCTCCGGGCCTATTAAATGCTTTCATTAAAGTGCTTCACAAAGGTCACATTTCAACACTATGCACTGTTCTTTTGGAGACAGAACTGACGAAGAATTCTTGGCTCCAGGTCATTACTGCTTGAAGTCTGTCTGTGACTCCCCTTCCTCCTGGGACCTATTGAAATGCTCCTGCCTGAGTTTCAAGTCCACCTGTTAACTTGTATCCTGTCCCACTTCTCAAGACATCAACTATTCTTTCTCAATTATTTCCCATCTCATTTGTTGCCAGGACAGAACACAGTTTCTCAAAACTCTTTTTGTTCCCACTTGCTCTCCTGGAACCTCACAGCTCTGTCTTCACAGAAAAGGGCACGTGGTCTATAATCTTAAATTGTCACTTGATCCTCAATAAAGCCATTTTTAAAAAAGACTCATCTTTTCTATCCTCCCGAAACTAGACTGACTCTCCTGACTTCCTTGTGAATGAAAGAAAAAACACCAGCAGAGAGTGACCTAGAGACACGTAGTTGTAAAACACGACAAGGTCCTGTTCCTGGCTGTGTCTCTTTTTAGGAATGTTCATTTTTAGAAACCAAGTGTCTGGGATGAAGCCAAGCAGCCACAGAGAAACACATGCAGGAATGGTGCATTGCAGTGGGCAGACTCAGTCAGATTCCTGCATGGAGACAGGTACATCTCTAGGTGATTCAGGCCTATAGCCTTGAGCTACCTCGGGTGATGGTGAGTGACTGTGTTGGATTGACTAGGTATGAACCCCATAGACTCATGTGTTTAAATGCTTGGCTCAGAGTGAGTGGTATTTGGAGGTGTGGCCTTGTGGTAGGTGTGGCCTTGTTGGAGGAAGTGAGTCACAGTGGAGGTGGGCTTTGAGGTCTTATATGTGCAGTATGGAACACAGACTCCTTCTGCTTACTGTGTAGAACTCTCAGCTCTTTCTCCAGCACCATGTCTGCCTACACACCACAAGGAAGATAATGGCAAATCCTCTGAAACTGTAAACCAGCACGAATTAAATGTTTTTCTTTATCAGAGCTGCCATGATCTTGGTGTCTCTTCACAGGAATGGAAACTCTGAGACATGAGTTGGAAGCTGGGACTGCAGGGTATTGTTGTGATAGGCTGGACCATGTTTTTGTTTGGAGATACATGGACGTTAGGATTAGGGATTAGAAAAACAGTTGAATTCTTTATGTGGGGCTTAATGGGCCATTTTAGTAGGTCCATGGAAGACAGTGGTGCTGAGACTGATTTGAACCGTGGGGGCCTGACTCAATAGGTTTCAGAGAAGAAGAATATTAGTATGTGGCCTAGAGACTGGTTTGGGGATATTTTGGTGAAGAATGTGGTTACTTTTTGCCCTTGTCTGAAAAGTTTGCTTGAGGCTAAAGTGAAGAGTTTTGGATTAATTCCATTGGCAGAGGAAATCTCAAAACAGCCCAATATTGGCTCTGTCATATGGTTATTACTGTTTACTCTTATAAGGATCTGTAATAAAAATGAGTAACTGAGCGAGGAAAAATGCAAAATGTACATACAGTTCAAGGAAAAAGGGGCTCCAGGAAGTGGAATTGAGTTAAGTCCTATGTTCAAGAAGATAAACAGTTTAATGTAAAGCCTGATATTAAATGGAATAAAGGGAGCGGAGACTTCCCAGCAAGATCCCACCCAGCTAAGTTTCCAAATTCTGAAAGGAAATTAAAGAACAGCTAGGTCCAGGTAGGGTGGTACACACCTTTAATCCTAGCACTCAGGAGACAGAGCCATTCGGATCTCTGATTTCAAGGCCAGCCTGGTCTACAGAGTAAGTTCCAGGAGAGCCAAGCTTACTCAGTGAAGAAAACCATCTAAAACAGAAAATGGTGAAGTGATTGAATGAGAGGGGCCATGTTCCAGTCCTATAAAGCAGCAGAACTTGGCAGTTTTGGTCATGTGGTTCTGCTTTCAGAGTTAAGGAAAGGAGAAAGGGAACATGGAACCTCCCACTGTGACTAAGGAAAGCTTCTCGAACCAGACATGTGCCAGGAGTGTCCATGCATGGAGGTCCAGAGAGGCCATTATTTGAAGCTGTGAAGGTGAAACCTGGATTGCCTCTGAGACCCCAAGATGTTGGAGACGCCAGAGTAGGGGATGCCCACCAAGGAAAGCTACTAGCAGGGAGTGGAAGCAGCTCATGAGAAAGAAATGTGTTGTAGTCAACAAACAACTCCATTTCATTGGAAAGGAGTTGGAAATCTAAGAGTGCTTTGACATCAGACATGGAGATGCAGAGTTTGGAGTCTGCCCAGCTGGTTTTAAAGTCTTGCTTTTGCCCATAATTTCCTCACTAGTCCATCTTCCTTCCATTTTGGAATGGTAATGTGCATCTTGCACCACGATTTGTTAGAAGTATGTGATCTAATTTTTGAGGGGATTTCAGGTAAGATTGCATGAATCTCAGAAAAGACTTTGAACCTTTTACTTTTAAACATTGTTCTGACTGTGATAGTCTAAGGGCACTTTTGAAGTTGGACTAAACGCATTTTGCATTGTGTTAAAGGGATAAGCCTATGGGGGTTAGGGACTGGAATGTGGTGGTTTGAATAGGTATGGCCCTCATAGACATATCTGTTTGAATGCCTGGCCCTTGCGGCCTTGTTAGGTGGAAATTGTTAGATGTAGCCTTGTTAGAGGAAATGTGTCATGGAGGGGGCGGGCTTTGAGGTCTTATATACTTAAACTATGCCCAGTGTGGGACTTGGATTCCTTCTGCTAGCTGTCAACTAAGATGTAGAACGCTCAGCTCTTTCTCTAGCAACATGTCTGCCTACATATCACCATGAAAATAATGGGCTAAACCTGAAGCTATAAGTCAGCCCCAATTAAATGTTTTCCTTATGTGAGTTGCCATGGTCACAGTGTGTCTTAACAGCCATAGAAACCCTAACTAAAAAAGCAGGAGAAGAGATGATTTAGACCCAATCCCTGTCAGAATCACAGGATCAAGGAAAACATGAATGTCTTTGGCTCATCAATTTAGTCCTTAAGGTAAGGGGTGATTAGATACCCAACACAAATGAAGAATGCTACTTCCTATCACATGAAAGGTTAGGGTTGTATTTTGAGCGTGTGTGTGTGTGTGTGTGTGTGAGTGTGTGTGTAGGCCTGAAGTTGCCTCTGACTGATGTTTTCCTTGGTTGCTGAGTTTCCCAAGCATCCTGGAACTCACTAATTTGGCTAGACATCTGGCCAATGGGCTTCAGGAACGTTTCCATTCTGGCCCCTGCCCCCCTCTAGCATAGGAGTTGTAGATATATGCAACCAGTCTTGGCTTTTTTGTGGATGCTGGGCATCTGAATTTTATTTTATTTTATTTTATTTTATTTTATTTTTTGGTTTTTCGAGACAGGGTTTCTCTGTGGTTTTGGAGCCTGTCCTGGAACTAGCTCTTGTAGACCAGGCTGGTCTCGAGCTCACAGAGATCCGCCTGCCTCTGCCTCCCGAGTGCTGGAATTAAAGGTGTGCGCCACCACCGCCCAGCTAGGCATCTGAATTTTAATCATTACGCTTGCTGGGCGGGTCCTTTATCAAGTCATCTTCTTATCCCTTATGTGTCTTTTCTTTCTCTACACATTGCATGGATATCAATATAAGACATCTAGCATGTAACAAAAATAGTTCTCTTAGTGATCATCTAACCCAGGATTTGCAAATAATTTCATAGCTGATTTTTTTTTTGTTTGTTGTTGTTAATTAAGTATCCTGGGACCTGTTTTAGACCCTAAGGAAGGGCCTGGAGTGGTGCTCTGAAATCTGCTTAAAGCCTTCTCCTGTGCCCAGTGCAAGCACTAGTGCAGGCTGCTCCCTGTCCTGAGAGGAGCAGCAGCCCAGAGGCAGGAACCGCCTAGCTTTAGGCATGGAAGCTAATTAGCAGGCCCGAAACTAGAACTGCACTCTCCTGTCTCCCACCGGCACTTCTTCTGAAACACCTTTTTCTCAAGGGACTTAGCAAAGGACCTTATGTTCTTCAAGGCAATGCTGCAGTATGTTGATCTCTGTCCTCTACCACAGATTATTTGGTCAAGTGAATGAGATGTTGGCATGCTTTCAGAGAGTCTGGGTGAAAAGGGCCCGGGAGAACGGTCTGTGAGATGGAATCACAGTGACATGGTGATGACAGTTGACACTTTCCCTGAATGACACAGTCACCCTCACATACCCACATGTTCCTTTCTTCGTCTTGATGTGAAGGTTCAATTAAGACAGGAAGAGTACAAGCTGATCAATCCATCCCTAGTTGGCATGCTGTATGACGCGACACAAGAATAATGATGTACTGAAAACCGTTCTCATCACTTTGGGAAGGAAGGTGTCAGATACCAATGTTATAATCTGATGGGATGGAGTCAGTGTTAGAAAGCCTTGTGATGTACTTGTTTCTACCTCGATGACATGTCAACCACAAATTAGGCTGATTTTTGCAATAGCCCAAATCCATAGAAATCACCTCAGCCCCCATCTGCCCTAATTTGAGCCTTAAATATCTAATGCTTTCAGGAAAATTGCTTGTCAACTTTTGGGATTCGTGTGATTGGAAGGGTTATATATATCCCCTTGAAATTTGATTTTGAACTGGTAAAGTGATTAGTGTTTTTATTCTGGTTAGGTCTTCTTTTACATTTTGTATTGGTAACTTAAGCTTGCTGTTTGAAAGTGTTATTTTGTTAAAAATATTGCCTTCTGCTCTGTCTTTGTGGCCACCTTTGAACCAACAGAACATTGCTGGGGGATATTTTGTTGTCTTATCTTTGTTTTCCAGTTTCCAGAGAGCATGAGTTGTGCCTGGAATGAGTTATTTTCAATACGGTTTACAGAATTTGTGCCATATTAAACTGGAAGATGTACCATGGAATGATAAACAGATTATAATTACCATTCTCAATTGTAATTTTAAAAGCAGTTTCTAAGTGTTCTTATTAATATTTGCTTTACTGCTTTTTCTAATTTTATATTTATTGCTTCTTCTTTCTCATTTGTAGATTTTCTAATTTACATTTTGTTTGATTAAATTTGATTACCCCTTTGGCATTTTGTTAAGGTTTGTATGTTTTGCCTTTGCTGTAAACAAGCTTAATATTTTTGAATGTTTACAGTTGTGTCAGGCATATCTTATTAACACAAACAGTGTACTAGTGAGCTGGATGATATTAATTATTCTTATGCTAGAAACAAGGAAACTAAAAAAGGAAATGACGGAATGATAACTGAACTAAAGGTGGTAGAAGGGTCTAATCATTTTCCTTTGTACTTAGGTATTGAATGTACTATGCCAGACTTCTAGTGTATGTATGGCTGTTTTTATTTCAATTTTCCAAAGATATATACAACTTGTCTTAAGTGAATTATTCTCACGATCAAAGTCACCCAAATTGCTAGACTCCATCACCAAGATTCTAAGATAGGAAACCTGGTGAGATTCAGATGTTTGTTCTGCAGTTTTGAGCTTGTGTGAATGCTGCTGATCTGCAACCATTCTTTGAGAACCTGATTTCTCATTTGCCTTATTTCCTTTAAATAAACCAAGACATTCCTACATACTAGCTTCACCTGAATAGAACAAGGTTGATGTGGGATCCCCCTCTAGACTCTGCTAGACATTCTGCAGGACACAGGAGAAATTGACTGACAAACTGCTAATATAGGCAGAACTGTCTTTGAAATTTCCTTCTTCATGGAAAAGTCTGCTGGATACTATGGGCCCATAGACTGAAGAAGGATGCCCCAACAGTACAGAAGAACTTTAGGTGACTGTCCAGGCAGCAAGATGTCTCTATCATTTCTAGAGTTTTGAAAGTTGCTTATAATGCACTTCTTGTTTACTTAGCTAATATTATATCCTTCTGGAGTATTTGATGGAATTGAAGAGTAGGTAGAAACAATATAGTTTTCCTTAGTTATGATAAAAGATAAAGTTGATATAAATATTGTAACTGTAATTCTTGCTTGATACCTGTTTTGTTATATGTAAGTTTACTATGCTAAAGTTAATACCTTTCTTTTTATTTAAGCAGAAAAGGAGAGGTGATGTGGGATTTTCCCCTGTATCTGTGAATGCCATTGGTTAATAAAGAAACTGGCTTTGCCTGATAGGGTAGAACAGAGCTAAGTGGGGAAAAATAAACAGAATTCTGGGAGAAGGAAGGTAGAGTCAGAGAAGCCATGTTGCCCTGTCAGAGACAGATGCCGGAACTTTACCTGGTAAGCCACAGCCTCATGGTGATACACAGATTAATGGAGATGGGTTAACTGAAATATATGAGCTAGCCAGAAATACGCTTAAGCTATTGGTCAAACAGTATTGCAAATAATATGGTTTCTGTGTGGTTATTTTGGGAGTCTGGGCAGCCGGGAAACGAACAAGCGGCCTACTATAACATGAGGTCATATATAATATCAGTGAACTAAGGGATTGTTTTCATAGATTCTTTTTCTAGGTTGTTCTTGGAATTATGCCCCAGTGATGATTTCTCTTTCAGGTTTCAAGATCTAATGTGGTGATGTCTAATGTCTAAAGCTTAAGTGAAGTCTTCAGCTGAAAAGTTCACATGCTGCATTAATTCTCACATTTGTGGTCAGCTCCAATAGTTAAGTCTTCCGAATTTCAAGAGGTATCTATAATATTGGTGATTCAGACTGTATATACACTATGTAGGTTTAGCTATGCCCTACACTTTGTCCCTTTCAGTAGACATTTATGAGTACTATGGGTCTTATTTTAATAGGAAGTGACTGTTGGCCATTTATTTTTTTGTATTTTAATTTTTTGATTATTCTTCCTGTTGATAGTTTATCAGTATTGGGTATTTTTTTTTTGAGTCATTGGTAGAACTTTGAGTTGATACCAGTTAAATGACTAATTTTATTAGTTGCTTAAGACAGATATGGAAGGGACAGATAGACAAAGAGAATGCTTAAAGTTTCAGTATATGGTGTCCACGTAGGAAGAGTAACAAGCTACAAGGCAGTCAAAATGCTCAAGCCACATCTCTTCCTGAGAAAAGAATGTTGCCCTTCCATTGCAGGTCTACCTTCTGAAAAATGTGAGGTCAGGAATGGGAGATATGATTTAAACTTTAAGTTTATTTTTTTTTCTTTCTGATTTTTATTAATTAATTAATTTAATTATTAAAGATTTCTGCCTCTTCCCCGCCACCACCTCCCATTCCCTCCCCCTCCCCCAATCAAGTCTTCCTTCCTCCTCAGCCCAAAGAGTAAGCAGGTTTCTCTGCCCTGTGGGAGGTCCAAGGACCACCCACCTCCATCCAGGTCTATTAAGGTGAGCATCCAAACTACCTGGGCTCCCACAAAGCCATTACATGCAATAGGATCAAGAACCCATTGCCATTGTTCTTCAGTTCTCACTCAATGCTGAGAAAATATTCTGCATAATATATTTAACCGCACAATTAATTCTTGTTGTATTATGAATTTTTACTTTCAAGAATTAAATTTTTCATTAAATCTCAAGCAACATACACTGTACAAGGAAACGAGGTTTAGAGTAAAAAAAATTATCTGATGACTTATTTTTCCCATGAAACTCATGAAGGATATGGTCTTGGCATACTTTTAACTTCCCTTTCATTTTATTCATTGATAAAATAAATAGAGAGCTTTTCTTCTACAGGAAAGTTATGGTGTTTAAGTAAGGTTAAATACAATAATGTAATAAAGTATAAAACATCCCACTTTATATTTGATTTCCTATTGGATCACAGGGAATCCAAATAAAGAAATGGCTCCCTTCACTTGCGTCATTTCCTTTCATTCAACCATTGGCAGTAACTGCACCACTCTCTGCTGCCTACAAAATATTCCCAGCACAATACAACTTCTAAATCCAGGGAATGCTTTCCTGACAGATCTAACAAGGGATCATCTATATGGAGAAGGGAAAGTCCACCACAGATTTCACAAAGAACTAAATGGGGCATGCTGAAATCCTAATGTGAGTCTTTACCCTTCTTGTGTGCCAGTTTATAGACTGATAGATGGGCTGTCATTAGAGATTTACCATTATATTTCATTCTCTCTTTTCCTGCAGCTTCTCTATAAAACATATTTATTTTTGTTTTATGGCCTGTCACTGCAGAGGCTGTTTGAACTCATATTAGCTGCTAGCAAATTTCTGGATGTCTGTGTATCTAAGACAAATGTATCAGAAAGAATTTTCATTAGGCTCTTCTCAGGTGTCTTTTTTGATGATGAACAAATCAGCCAGGTAGGCTGAAGCTCACATGGAGAAAGTGGTTATTTAATGTGATCAATAGCAATGATTATAAATGGAGCATGTCGTTTTTGTGCTTGGCAATGTTGATATGTTTCATTCACAGGGTCATTTACTATTTGTAAGAGATGTGAGAGGTGTGTGTTATTATTTCTGTTCTATAAATGCAGTGGTCTGTACTCAAAACCAAGCATCAACACCTGCACAAAATGAGTTTTTTCAGAACATTCAGAGTTAGTTGTCTAGCCTATTTATACTTCAATAAGTTTAATTTTTCAGAGCCATATTTTTCATCCATAAAACGTACTCTCAAAGTGTTTTGATGGTTAAGTATTATAATCATTGCACATGACATATAGGTACTGGGTTGTCTTTGGAAAGCATTATTTATCACCAACGAAAGGCACCATCATGATCATCTCTTCAAAATCACGTATGTCTTTCATCTCAAGCCCAAGAACATGCTTTCATGCTGAATTATAATCTTCCCTAGCAGGTGAATTTGTCTATGAAAGAGTCACAAAAATATCACTTTTTACAAGTAGTTGAATGGTTTAAATTAATGTAGAGCATAGTTATAGTAACTTAGGATTTCTGATATGGTAAAAATACCTGTGTTTTTCTGATGACCTATTTAGAGAAGTTCATTAGATAATGAATTGAATTTTAAAAAGCACATTTAAAAATTTCAGTTTACAAAAGCAAGAATTTGGATGTGGAAAAGTTGTGAAATAGCATTCTAGCTAGCCACCAAATACTTTCCCACCATCTGCTAAGTGCACATAGAAGACTGAATTTCCTGCATTCTTTATAACTAGATACAGCAGTGTTCTTGCATTCTTCTGGGGAAGAAAGGGTAAGCTGCAGCTCAGGTAAGCTTCCAATGAAATGACTCTCATTCTTTCTTTGCTCTTTGGCTGAACCAAATACAGGCAGAGAATCTTTGAACTCACAAGTAGAAAAGGCAAAAATGATAGGTAAAAACACCTGGGTCTCTTTGAATCATTCCTGGAGAACAGTGACCCATGCACAAAAATACTCAAGTGGGATTTACTTCAGGAAGACATCACTTTCATATTGAGTATTTGCTGTGAGATATGCTTTTGTACACTGTAAGATTTGTCATTCATACTGGTCTAATAAAACACTGATTGGCCAGTAGCCAGGCAAGAAGTATTAGGTGTGATGATCAGACTAGGAGAATTTTAGGAAGAGAAAAGGCAGAGACACGGTTACAAGCCAGATGCAGAGGAAACAAGATGAGAATGCCTTATTGAGAAAAGGTACAAGCCACGTGACAAAACATAGTAAGAATTATGGAATAATTTAAGTTGTAAGAGCTAGTTAGTAATAAATCTGAGCTATAGGCCAAACAGTTTATAATTAATATAAACTCTGTGTGTTTATTTGATACTGAACAACTGTCCCAAATAAAATAATATAGAGATATTTCATGAACTTTGGTAGTTGTGGTAATAATATTGGCTTCTAATGGAAGCACACCTTAACTTGTTTATTTCCTTTGATGGCTTAAGGTTAACCAGCAGCAGCTGAAAGAACCTGTCTCCACATGACACCTGGGCATGATCTATGATCATTCTTCCTCACTTGGCTATCTGCCTTCACTTAAGAATGTCCCCGTCCTCCTGCCCCTGCAAGAATTATGTATCTATCAGCCTTTCTTCCTTAACACAGTAACACGATCTCAGTATTCTTCAGTACTACATCATATCACGTATTATTCAGTACATTTCTGACAGTTTGGTTTACCAAACTGTAAGAAGTTGGTGAGAAAGGTATAGTGTTTAACTAATTTCATGCTATTGATAAGCAGAAGGAAGAAAAAGAAATGGAATTGAGTAGTTGTTTCTTCATTCCATTTAACCGGCAGTTTAAAATGGCAGAATTGCTAATGAGCAGCAGAAGTGATGAATAAATGGTGCCTCCTACTTGCCTTCTGGCATTGCTCCCAGAAAAGGAACTAACTCAGTAATGAATTGACCCAAGCCAGAGAGCAATGTGAATGAAAGAAGGATCAAAGGACTTGAAAATATGCACAGTATATAATAAAGACTTAATTGATTTTTCAAGCAATCTTTTTCTCATTCTTTGACAATTAGAAGCCAGAGGTAGGAAACTGCCTTTTTTTTTTTTTGCCTTAGGACTATCCATGACTCTTTATATACTCTTGATTTCTCAGCCGGTTACTTCTTTCATGGCTACTTGCTTAAATTAACATTGTCTCAGAAAACTGGATTGTTTATTATTTCCTTATGCCATTTTTCTTCCTTAGAAATCCCATCACTTTTATCAGTCTTTATAAATCACCACACACATGCTGACATGCACACATGCATGCACACATGCACAGAGGGAATTTGGGGAGGTTGAGAGGAAGAGAGAGAGAGAGAGAGAGAGAGAGAGAGAGAGAGAGAGAGAGAGAGAGAGAGAGAGATTGTGAGGTAGGCAGAAGCTGCACAGGAAAAGCACTATGTAATTTAGGTTGGCCTTGAACTCACTTTCCTTTGCATCAGCCTCCTGAGTACTGGGAATATAGACACATGCTACCATGCCTGGTACTTTTTGAAATTAAAAAAAAAATCAACTCTTATATTTTCCAGGAGGAACTTTAAGATTCTATTTTTATTTATCCACTTTTAAATTGTGAATGTTGGTTCAGTCCCCGAGGCATTATAACTGCTTCCCATGTGTTGGTACATTCCTGCCAGTTACTCTTGGAAAGTATGGGACAAGCCCCAAGTGCACTATTTCCTGAGTTTAAGCTAAGTGTAGGAAATCAAAAATGTGAGTCTATTCCACCTTCTCTGAAGGTCAGAAAGTTTGACCTTATTTTTGCTCTTTCAAAGTTTTTGACAACAGGTGTGTCACTACAAAACAAGATAGTCTGTTAGGGTGTCATGGGAATTAAGATGGCCAATAAAGGTAGGTCCTCTCCACCCTGACCAAAGGCCAGAGAATTCAAACATACTTCTATTCTTTCTTTTGAAATAGAAGGTTTGACTTAGGGAGTGGCTGTACTTCTTGGTCTAGATTGCATTCACTGCCCCAAACATCAAATAGTTTTCTTAAGAAATAATGTCTTGATGTCTCAAGTATTGAAGCAGGTAGCTGTTCTGGTTGTCCTTTGTATCATTTTAAAGCAGTTTTTTGCCTTCTTCCCCACTTTTTATTGGGATATAAAAGTATATGGAAAATTAAACATGGGCAAACTCAGAACTCAGAAATTCAGCATTCAGGATCGGTGCTTAGTTGCCCTCCTCATACTATTCTGTGTCTCTGTGTTTCCTCCTACCTAATGTTTCCAATTCTGCCACTCCTACCCTGGAACGTATAATCCTTCAGCGGCTAGGATTGCCTTAGGAGTCACCCCAAACGGTGGCTCATGACAGCTTAGCCCTTGTTCTATAGACTGGCTAACTGGTTCTCTATAAAGTAAGCTTCCACAGTCTCTGTCATCACCGCCTGTATCCCAGTCACTTCTCTCAAGGTTACTTTTTCTATATTTAGTATGTTCAGACTTAGTTTTACTCCGTAGCACTGTGGTTTCCGTCTGGATTTCGAATCCAAACTTTTGGAGTCTGTAGAACTAACGTAGGTCTTGCCAGTCTGTCCTTCTTGCCAAGTTTGGTGCTGAATGTCACTCAGCTAACAGTCTTCTGGGAAACAGTCACTACCCGGGATAGTCCTCCATCTGTCTCCAAAGGTACTTTTTTTCTTTCTCTCCGGCTATCATATCCTCTACTATTTGTGGCCATTGGAAAGCTAAGTTGTTTTAAGCCTTACTTTTCTCATGTGGAAATTAACATAGTGTTAATATTCCCTTTTGCAAATACAAAATTAGTTAGCCCTTGGGATCTTACCTACCACATATTAAATGTTAAAAATATAGGTGTTATTTTGGTTTCTGTTCTTACTAACCTCATTATTCCTATGTCATATCTCTGAGTTAAAATCTCCTGCTTGAATCATCCTTGAACTGACCACATGCTTTAGAGATTAATGACTATATCTGTAGCCAGGATAATTTTCTGACTCTTACTGCAATCTGCTGTAGATGCTTCCCTTGCTATGGAATAAGTTTGCCTATGCTCAAGTGTGCTTCATTCTTTCACTTAGAGGACTTGTTATTTTTGCACTTAGGGAACTTTCCAAATTGCTTTCAGAAATATTTGTTCACGTTTCCCCCCTCTGCTCATTGTAGGTTCTTCACAGTCAGAGATATCAACATTTGCACTCTTGTGTTTCATAATATATTTCACGCACATCATCAGTACTCACAATTAGGGTGCCTGAAGAATTGCCCGTCTAGAATATGATATATAATTTCTTAAATTGAATCTTCAGCATTTTTCTGTTAGAAAAGGTGCTAATAGTTCTTAGTTAATAGCCCTTGTTAGTTAATAAGTTTTATCAAAGTTAATTTAATAGATTTCATTATTCAAAACTGATTGATTATTATTAGAAATATGTTGTCCAACCTAATATAAAAAAATTCTACATAGTTTGAGAGAGGCAGAGTAAGAAGTACAGAGGAAATGGAACATTATGTTTATTTTTAGAATAGGGCATTCAAATAAATAAAAAGGAAATAAAATTTTTGTCAGAAACTCCCAAATTTATCGGAGGAAACTTTTGATGGCACACTTGTCTTGATTATTGGGAAAAAATGTGAAATTATTAGGTCCAAGTTGTGGGAGATCTTTGAGAAAAAAAATCTGACAAGTCTTACACCTTGTTTGGTAGCTTCTGGAGAGATTTCTCAGTGTTAGTTTAGGAATATGGAATCTCTAAAGCTAAGCAGGCTGTTGTTCTAGCATACCTGTGTGAGCACATCTATGTAAATATGACAGATCGGTCAGTCACTAGAGTCAGGGAACTCTTGAGAATCAAGTTCTGAGTTTAGGAGTGAGAGAACTGTGCTGCTAATCATAGGAACTAGAAAGTATGTTATTGATAGAAAAAGCAAATTAATTTGACTTGTGACTTTTATTCAAGAGTGGAAGCAAAAAAGATCAAAGATAATTCCCAGAATTCAAACCCAAGTGGGAAAAGTGGAACTACAGACAAAAAGGAGACAGCAAGAAGGAGGTGCTTGTTTGAGCTCAGCTTTAGAATCTGCAAAAACAATATTTAATCATGTGTCCAATAATTAGTACAAAATACGAACTGTAGATCTACATAGGACCACAGCGGGTCAAGCATATGGAAATGAGAACTGAAATTAGTATTTAACAAGTTGATAGAGAACAATGGCATTGTACAGTCTGGCAGTGACTTGTAGCTCAATCTCTCCAAGTTTGAAATATGTTTGCAACATGTTTCCTATTTACATGCTTTTTGTTTGTTTGTTTGATAAAAGATGCTGGATTATGTGAAGAAAGTTGCTGACTATTTTGATCAAAGCAAATAATATAATTAAATATTTTTATTGTGAGTTTTAAAATAACTTAGTTTTTCTATAAAAATTGCAAGTACTCTTGCTCAGTTATTGTTGGATAGTATATATACATATATATAATATCATACATATTCATATAAAATTACTATTTTATTTTAAGTTAAAATCTAAATCACAAATGCATTGTTTTACTACAAATGAAAAGAGTCTTTAGCCCTTCAGAAACCCTAACTTCTTTCCTTGTCTCAGCAAAGTGTCTGGAATCAGAAGCATAAAACAATACTTTGTTCAGGACATGTTTCTGGCATTAACAGGATACAGTCACTTCTGTGCTGGCAAATAGATAACATGAAGAGAAACATGGCTGATCTGTCATCAAAAATATGTAGTACCAGGTGCACCTTTGGTATGCAGGTTCTAGTGTTCAAGGGCTGTTGGAATAAATGCAGTTAACTCACTTTATTCTTCCAGTATCTCCATGCAGTAAAATCTATCATCACTCTGCAGGTGGCAGAGATGAGAAAATTATTGACAGCAGAGCTAGAATTTGAACAGATAACCCAGCATAAGAGTTAAGAGCTAATGCCATATCTGTTACACTATACTGTTCCTGAGAGTCTCTCCTTCTTCCTCCCTCCCTCCCTCCCTCCCTCCCTCCCTCCCTCCCTCCCTCCCTCCCTCCCTCCGTCCCTCCCTTCTTTCCTTCCCTTTGGTTTTTGAGACATGGTTTCTCTGTTTAACACTGGCACTCTGGGAACTCTCTAGGTAGACCAAACTGGCCTCAAACTCAGAGAGCCCCCTGCTGCTGATATTAATGCTGCTGCCACCATGTCTAGTTCTATCAACATTCTTTAACTGAAATGATCACATAACAAGAAGCTGAACATAAATAATTTTAAGTGATTATATCTGCATTAACCCCATAAAGGCATAACAAGAGTAGACAAACAAATGCAAGTTTCTTTGCAGAAAAATGAACTGCAATAAATGTAAAGTCCCTGTCTTGGAAGGCATGATGTATGTATGTATGTATGTATGTATGTAATAATATATATGTATATTTAACAAAATTCCCCTAAAAATGAAGGAACTGAATTCTTCTGGACTCCAAGCATCACCACAAACTCTGTGGTAACGATTGTACAGCTCTGCCCCTGCATTTCATGTTGGGAGGCTTGAATTTAATTGCTGTTACTTCATCAATTTCATTGCTTGCTCATTAGGTAAATGGTAATATCTCAGCCAGTAGAACAGATGCGGACATGGATGCCCTGCTTCTTTTATAGCAGATGAAGGACAGTAGGCATAAGGAGAGAGTCACACCTGAGCACTCAAGAAAGACAGGATGAGCAGAAGCCTGTTGAGAGTAGTAAGGAAGGAGACGATGTGAAAGGCAGCTGGTTTGGTAGTGGGCATCATGCTGGAAGCAGAGCTTTGGAGATCTTCATCTGTGGTAACTGACATGATTACCTTATGTCTTTGATTTACTCAGTAATTTCATTGTTGGTGAAAGGAGGAGCAAGTTTCATGGTGCTATTTGCAGTTTCCCAAATTCTCAAACAGCCAAACTTTCCAGAAATAGGAATAGAAAAAGAAAGGGATCGAAACTGTGAAATAGTAAAATATTTTAAATTTCTACAATCCTTTGATAATGCTTCCACCTTAAAAGTCAACTTGATTTGTAGGGTAAAGGGACTGGTAGTGCTGGTTCCGCTCACTTATAACTTCTATGCTCATAATTCCAGATACCTTTAAGAGTCTGGTTTTCTCCTACTCTTCATATTGCATCAACTTGTTTAGTCTTTTTTTTTAAAAATATTTATTTATTTATTTATTTTATATGCACAATATTCTGTCTGTGTGTCTGCCTGCAGGCCAGAAGAGGGCACCAGACCCCATTACAGATGGTTGTGAGCCACCATGTGGTTGCTGGGAATTGAACTCAGGACCTTTGGAAGAGCAGACAATGCTCTTAACCTCTGAGCCATCTCTCCAGCCCAACTTGTTTAGTCTTAATGCAAGGGAGGTGCTTAGTCTTACTTCAACTTGCTATGCCATGCTTTGTTGATACTCACGGTGACCTGCCCTTTTATAAACAGAAACAGAGGAGGACTGGATTGTGGGGTGGGAACAGAGATGGTTGGGAGAAGGGACTGAAAGAAGAGGAGGGAGAGAAAACTGTGGGCAGGATGTAAAATAAGTAAATAAATTTATATAAAAAGGAGTTTGTGTTTCTTATATGCCATTTTACATTGTCTACTGTTAAGAGACTGCTCAAATAGGCATAGACCAAGGTATTGGTAAGAAAGCTATTCTTAAAAAATGTCAAGAAGGTACATGAAAGAATGCTCATCAGAAAAAATTGTAATTTTTGAGCCCTTATTTATAGATTACAAATTATATGAATAGATTATATGCCATTTTAAGTTATTTGTTATTCTAAATATTACCCATTTGATTTATGTTATGGTTGACAAACTTTTCTGAAAACAAAAGAAATGTGAACCCTGTAGGAAACAGTAATCACCAGCCTGACAAGATATGCCCGTGGGTTTATTAGTGGCATATATATTATGAGGGTAACCAAGTGCTTTATGATTGGATTTAAGGCCTGATCTGTAGTAAAAAAATCACATTTGATATTGTAAATCTGGCCAAGAATCCATATTTGTAAAGCCCATACATCCTAGACAATACTACTGTATTTTGCTATATGTATGCTGTATGGATAGCCTTCTATATACATTTCTCTATACAAACAGATTATCTTAGCTGTTGATCCTCATCAGTAGAGTCTTTGTGCAATGAATGGCAGTTATTTAGAAACTCTACTGCTCAAAATGCAGAGAACAAGTGGCTGTGGAGTTCTTAACAATAAAAGTAACAACTAGACAATAACTTCTTTACATAAGACTCAGGGAATATCATGGAAGAAGAAGAGAAAGATTTCAGGAACCAGAGAACCGAGAGGACCAGAGAAAAACAGTGTCTTCTCAGGGTGAACTCAATGAAGCTGCACAAGACCTACATAAAGGCAAGCCAGTCAGCCTTCTGTAATGGATAGGGGAGGGGCAAAACTCCCATTATTAATGGGTGAATAAGAGAGGTAAGTACTAATTTAAACATAGGTTTTGTAATATGCTATTATGCTTTGTACATAGTAGGTGAAAAGAAACATGGAGATGTTGAAACTGAAGGAAATTTCAGTGACTTGTAGGAGTCAGGAGTCAGCCAGAGAAAGAAGGGATGGAACATAGGTGAATAGAGAAAGGCTTACGACAATTAATAGATCTAAGGCTCTTGCTAAGGACCATACTCAATTAGATTTTGTATGTCTTCACCAAGAACTTATCAACTGGCTTGCTTAGAATGGCATTTCTCCCATAAAAATTTCACACAGTTTTCCCCGTCAAACTATTCTTGAAATGCACCTGTGCCTTCTCTTATACTTTGTGCTTATCTTCCTCTTGCGTACTTTATTTAATTTCCCTAGAGAGAGTAATTTCCCCGACTCCAATTTGTACTATTTTCTTACATATATGTTCTCTCTTTGACTAGGCCTTGATATAATTTTTTATTAATTCTGTTGGATTTTTCTCTAAGTCTATGCTTTCTCAATTCTAGCTACAACTTCAAAATTGCCCGTTTCAGTTTTGATCCTTATTTCAAGTGCTGAAACCTTTTCTTCTCTATGACTATAATGCTTATATGATGGATATTGATCATTTCTCTTACAAAGAGCAATAGAAGAGAAATGACATTAGTTCACAGTAAATTCCTGGGTTAGGTCCATGAAAAACTACAGAATGTGTGAGAAAGAATTTGCATACAATTACAATTAGTGAAAAAAGAAGCCATGAATTTGAAGCATAATAGGGAGGGCATATGAGGGAGTTTGGAAAGAGGAAGGGGAAGGGGAAGAATTATGTAATTATATTTCAATGCCAAAAATAAACAAAATATAAAAATTGCAAAGGGGGATTCTAGCATTCTCATTTTAATTATGTGCTTAAAACGTAAGTTATGTTCAAGGAGACTGGAAGGTAGGAGCTATGGGGTTGAGTTTTATATATTCTTTGGTAATGGTAATGATCTATAAAATAATCAATGGGGAATGAAGAGTAAAAGCTTAGTGATGGTGACTTAAGTTCAGAGAGAAAGGAAGATGTATGAGGATACAAACAATGAAACTGAATTCATTCAATTCCATCGAGGATCAACTCTGAAACACAGACCACAATGCAATGCCAATCTAAAACCTGAGGATAATCAATGGTGACATCCTTGCCATTAAGGAGTTGGGGAACAGTAATCTCCTTTTTGCTGTGAGTTTGTCTTTAGCCTCAGGAACAAAAATGGTCTTGTGATTTGGAAAAACACTATTATGGACAAAAGAGTCCATTGCTGAAGGAAATGATTTCTGTTCCCAATTGGAAATAAACATTAGCCTCTCTTTGAATGTACTCTGTCCTGCCTGTGGGCTAGAAACCTCTAAAATTCTTCATAGACCAAAGACCAGACATAGATAAAATTATAAATTATCAAATAATGCCATTGACAACAATGAGGACCCTTAGAGAGACGTACATAAATCTAATCTACATGCGAAGTAGAAAAAGACAAGATCTCCTGAGTAAATCTGGAGCATGGGGACCTTGGGAGAGGTTAAAGGGGAGGGGAGAGGCAGGGAGGGGAACATAGAAAAATGTGGAGCTCAACAAAATCAATAAAAAATAATGCATTTAGAAGACTTAGATCTGTTAGAAATTTTATCTAGTAAGATCAGTAGCTGTGCTTAAAATGCTAAAGATTTGATAGGTCTGTGGACTCATATTTGTCCCCAAACTCTTACTTTAAAGCATAATTTCCACTGTGAAGGGATTTGGAATACAACCTCCAGACATAATTAGACCATGAACATACCCATCGCTAAAGAAAACGGTAGCTAAACCTACAGCCTTGGGAGAAAGAAACTAAAGCAGTAGCTCTTTCTTTCCATCTCCCACTTGTGAAGATCAGAAAGAATGGGTTCTCACCAGCAATGGAATCAGTCAGCATTAAGACTGTAACTTCCTAGCCTCCAGGACTGTGTGAAATAACTAGTTTTTTTTAAAGCCACCTAATCTACTGTCTTCTTTTATAGCAGTCCAAGAATACCGCCATATCTGTTTTCCAGAAGATGGGAGCTAACTAGACTTTGTTTATTCTTGCTGACTGTATCTTCCAAAAAAGACTGTTGTATACTGTCCTCCAGTGAGATTCCCCCATTGCCTCATTGATAGAGAGAGTCATTTTCTCCTCCCTTTGTCTCTCGAAAAGCTTGTCTTCACCAAGATGTGGTAGAAGTGATGGTGTGTGTCCCTAGATGGTTCCAGACAGGATGAGCATCTAACTGGTTTCTGTCACAGTTATACTTGAAGTGAGAGGTACCATGTCAGAAGATTAACAGTCTTGTGGGTGCCATGCCCTCCACAAACATCTGGCACAGACCTGGTAGCATCCTAGATAGTAGCTGTTTGATGCCACTGAGATTGGGGTGGTAGGTTGTACAGCCAAGGCACACAGCACTATTTGCGATGGCACATATTACTACATGCTGTTTAAACTTCCTCACACATCATTTCACCGAATCATCCAATTAATCCTTAAAGATAAATCTTTCTGCCCCAGTGTTCCAAATAAGGAAGTCAAGACAGAGAGAAGTTAAGAAACCTGAAGGTTCAGACTTTAAGTGGAAGTACAAGGAAGTCCATTAAGATCCGGCTAAGCCCAACACCTGTGACTTTGGTACTGAGAAGTAGTTCCAGGCCACTGATGTGAATCATCTGGTGATGCTAGCAACAATCAGGCACCTAATTCCAGGGAAACACGCTAAACTAAAATAAAATTAGAGAAGTTTGGTCCTTTTGGTATAGCCTACCAATATACAAAGTGCACTACATTTCCCTAAATGATACTGTAGTGGTTTAGTCAGACAATTTTGGAGGGAATAGCGTTGTGTTAACTCTTGGGCTGTAAACTGACTTTTTTTGAATATGTTCTAATCCTCTCCACTTAAGAATGTATTCTAATTGAAGAAGACACCAGAAAGTGGAAAGATCTCCCGTGCTCTTGGGTAGGTAGAATTAACATAGTAAAAATGTCAGTCTTACCAAAAACATTCTACAGATTCAATGCAATGCCAATCAAAATCCCAGCAAAATTCTTTACAGACCTTGAAAGAATGGTACTCAACTTCGTATGGAAAAAGAAAAAGCCCAGGACAGCCAAAACAATCCTGTACAATATAAAAACTTCTGTAGGCATCACAATCCGTGACTTCAAACTCTACTACAGATCTACAGTACTGAAAACAGCCTGGTATTGGCATAAAAACAGACAGGAGGACCAATGGAACCTAATCGAGGACTCGGATAACAATCCACACACCTTCGAACACCTGATTTTTGACAAAGAAACAAAAAATATCAAGTGGGGAAAAAGCATATTTAACAAGTGATGCTGGCATAACTGGATATCAACATGTAGAAGGACAAAAATAGACCCATATCTATCACCATGCGCAAAACCAGGTCCAAATGGATCAAAGACCTCAACATAAAGCCAGCCACACTGAAACTTACAGAAGAGAAAGTGGGAAGTATACTTGAACGCATTGGCACAGGAGACCACTTCCTAAATATAACTCCAGGAGCACAGACACTGAGAGAAACAATTAATAAATGCGACCTCTTGAAACTGAAAAGCTTATGTAAAGCAAAGGACATAGTCAACAAGACAAAAATTACAGCCTAGAGAATGGGAAAAGGTCTTCACTAACCCCACATCAGACAGAGATCTGATTTCCAAAATATACAAAGAACTCAAGAAATTGGTCATCAAAAGAACAAATAATCCAATAAGAAAAGTGGAGTACAGACCTAAACAGAGAACTCTCAACAGAGAAATCTAAAATGGCTGAAAGACACTTAAGAAAATGCTCAACATCCTTAGTCATCAGAGACATGCACATCAAAACAACTTTGAGATTCCATCTTACACCTGTAAGAATGACCAAGATCAAAAACACTGATAACAGCTTATGCTGGAGAGTTTGTGGGGAACACTCCTGTGTTGCTGGTGGGAATGCAAGCTGGTACAGCCCCTTTGGATGTCAGTGTGACGATTTCTCAGAAAATTAGGAAATAACCTTCCTCAGTAATACTACTTTTGGGTATATATCCAAAGGATGCTCAATCATGCTACAAAGACATGTGCTCAACTGTGTTCATAGCAGCATTGTTGGTCATAGCCAGAAAATGGAAAAAACCTAAATGCCCTTTGAGTAAAGAATAGATAAGGAAAATGTGGTACATTTACACAATGGAGTATTACACAGTGGAAAAAAATAACGACATCTTGAATTTTTTAGGAAAATGGATGGAGCTAGAAAACATCATTTTGAGTGAGGTAACCCAGACCCAGAAATATATCACATGAACTCACTCATAAGTGATTTTTAAGCATAAAGCAAAGAAAACCAACCCAAAAATTACAATCCCAGAGAACCTAGACAACAATGAGGACCCTAAGAGAGACATGCATAGATCTAATCTACATGGAATGTAGAAAAAGACAAGATCTCCTGAGTAAATTGGGAGCATGGGGATCTTGAGAGAGGGTTGAAGGGGAGGGGAGCAGAGAAAAATGTAGAGCTCAATAAAAATAATAAATAAATAACTAGAAGAATGTGTTCTACATAAAGATGCCAGTTAGGAATGTGTTATCACCATCCGTGTCATTAAATCATACTTTGCATTTTAAACAATATCCCCAGGTGCTTCAAAGGCACATTAGATTTTGAGAAACACTAATGTGACTGATTTTGGTGCCCATTTAGGAAAAGTTCCTAACAACAAGGTAGTAGATTTGTCACTGAATTCTCCAATGTGTTGTGACAATGCTCACAGTACTCCAAGTAAATTGATTTTACAGCATGGAAATTGTGTCTTTATGTCAGTTCTTGTGGAATCTACATGCAATATGAGCTTTGAAACTTGGTGCTTCATACTGTGATAATGAAAGGTAAATTCCATTACCTCCTTGCTTGGAAAAATTATCTCTTAAATCTCTTCCAGACATTCCTACACAATAATCCCTCAAGAGTTAGATGGTTTTATATATGTGGTTTGTAAAGTAAATCAACAGCCAGCCTGCTAAATTATTTTCAAGAATGGTAGAAGAGATCTATGAAACCTATTTACTAGAATGTCTTCTTGTCAATTGCGTTAGGCACAGAAAAGTTAAGTGAGTTGGAAGTGACCCTTTATATGTCCAAGTGAGTGAAATGTGGTAAGCAAAACACTCTACTATGATTAAAAAAGCATTTCCTCTAATAATTTGCCACCTATATAACTAACAAACCTGTAGCAATGGTCTCTATGAGCACGTTATATTTGAATTCAACTTGTTATCTATGCATACTGTCTTATGTTATATACCAATCAGAGATGGGTCTAACAAAATATTGTAGCTCAGTGTAAATGTTTCTTGTAAGTCATGCAATTACATGGGTAGAGCTGGGAGTCAGGATTCTGGCTGCAACTGTGGGAAAGATATCCTTAGCATGTTGGAGTTTTCTGCTTAATGACGTGTAATCGCCTTTGCCAACGGTCTCAAGCCAGACATTGTCCTTTCAAAAAAAAAAAAAAAAACTGCCCTTGTAGTCTTAGCCAATGTATAGTTTCATAATAAAATAAACTATTATTCAAACATTATTCATAAAATAAACTATTATTAAAACATCGTTTAGGTGTTCTTTAGTGGATGGCAATTCTTACTCTCTAGTTATTCTCTCTGGGCGCTGCTTTGTGTTTTCTTTAGAAGCTAGCTATAGAAAAGGGATGAATATACATGCCCCACTTCCCTGTCAGATTTAATGAAGTTCATCCAGTTACCACTCTAGGAATAACATTTGTCAAGAACTAGAATACCATCCCTCCTTCGATCTAGCCTAGGTGATTCCAATTTCTTCTATCCTTTCTCACGGGTGCCATTTTTCTTTCTCTTAGTCACCATTATGGGTATCATTGGAACCATATTTCTCATGCTATTTCATTTTTCATAGATATAAAACTCAGTAGGAGATGTTATATTTCCTAGAGTTCTCCCCATAAGGAGAAAAATAGGATGATCACTTCCTTGAGAATCATTCAACAAATACAACAATTTCTTTATCATCTAACATTTTCTTGTCATTTAAAGAAATTACTTGTACCAGGTGCAAAATCAAATTTTGTAGAGTGAATGAATAGTACTAATAGCTATACCACTTGGGGCACTAGCAATGACCAACGCCAGGAAGGTTTTCTTTTTGAAATGGAAGAACAATGATGCGGCAGAAATATACTGAATAAAGATAAGAAGTCCTAGCCCTATAATTAATGATCTCTCTTACCTTAGAAAACCACTGTCCGTGGATGTGATGTAGTCTGTGCCTTGGTAGCTCATATCCATGTGAGTTTGTTCATGAGCCATTGTGCTGATGTGGGATACAAACTGAGGTCTGGTTGGAAACTAGCCTTGGAGAGCAGTGACAGAAACCTTGTAGTTTTAAATAGAATTCGTCACTAGTATCACGAGTGTGTAGCTCAGTGACAGAGTACTGGCCTAACAGGACACCATAGAAGTGCGCTAAACCGGACTCGCTGAACATAGGGGACAATGAGGGCTGCTGAGAAGTCAAGAACAATGGCACTGGGTTTTGATCTACTGCACGTACTGGCTTTGTGGGAGCCTAGGCTGTTTGGATGCTCACCTTCCTAGACCTGGAAGGAGGTGGGAGATCCTTGGACTTCCCACAAGGCAGGGAACCCTGACTGCTCTTGGGGCTGCTGAGGGAGAGGGAGTTGATTGGGAGAGGGGAAGGGAAATGGGAGGCCATGGCAGGGAAGAGGCAGAGATCTATAATAAATAAAAATTAAAAAAAAAGAAGTGCACTATAATAAAACTTTAAAAAATAATAGAACTGGTACAATGAATCAAAGTTGCCAGTGGTAGGGATGGAAAGGAACTGAAAATAAGTAAAGATTGTCCTTAATTTCATTTTCATTTTCTATGTTCTGAGATACCATTTCCCCTCCAGGGGTCCAGTTGTCCACAGGAGGGATCTTGACTTACTCAGCATTAAATGTCCTACCAACTTTGCTCTTCTAGGAATCAAAGTTTCTCCTGGTGCTCTCCATAATTTTAACTGATGGTCCTTCTTAATGGGGCTCAATGACCTCACACTACCGTGTGGTGGGTTGGGCTTCCTCTGGATCTGTCAGACTGAAAGCATGCTTCCATGTGCATTCAACTTTTCCTTTAAGCTTAAACTGCATCTAATCCCGACACCATCCTGTTGATGAGGTGACAAGCACACTGAATGGAGATTGTATGGCGACGATCATCCAAGCTAGCATTTAGTGGTGAAGATTTAACACCTTTAAGCCCACTGGCAGCAATTCCTCTCATGTATTTCTGCGTACCATAGTGTTGTATCCATATCCAAGTAACTACATATTTTTCATGCTTAATTTTAGATTTAATTCAGCAGCCTAAAGTTAAGATCCAAATTACAAAATTGGAGTTCTAGGAAAAAAAATAACACATGACCTAGTATGCACTAAGCTACTCTTATACAGGAGAGCATATTGTCTAGAAGTATTGAGACATTATTTTATCAGACTCTTTTTCAGGTATGAACCAGCATGCTCAGCTTTATTGATTCTTAAGTGTGTGATCACTTTGTTTCCATGTATGTCTGTGTGCCAAATACAAGCCGGAGTGTCCCTGAAGGCTAAAGAGATCTGCCTGCCTCTGCCTCCCGAGTGCTGGGATGAAAGGCATGCGCCACCACCACCCGGCTCACAGATTTATTTTTAAATTGTGTCAGGAAGGGTTAGAGGTTTCTATGGTTTTTAGAGGTCAAATCCATGCCTTGTAGATTTCCCCTTTATTTTGTATTTCATCTAAGAAGCCACAAGAAAGAATTAAAAACTCATCGAGAAATCAGCATGAAGGCTGGGATGCTAAAAATTGTCATTTGTTTAATACCATGCCCTGAGCCTTTAGAGCACTGCTTCTCCTTAGTAGAATAATTTGCTACTGATTGGGTTCTAAACAATGGGAATTCTTGAGAGGATGGATGTCTATTCAGCCAGTGAGCAATCAAGCAAGTTCACAAACTGGGTGTGTCTCAAGACCTAAACGACTGATTTGTAGCCTATTAACTTCCCTTGGGGTCTGAGCTAAGCAATCACTTGACCAAGTTACTTAAATCAGCTCCTTTTCTCTTTTCGTTGCTTTGCTTTTTATTTCTCTCAGCACTGGAAGAAATTGCTTATTTGTTCATTTCCTGATTCCCCCTGCCACTGTGTAAACTTTAAGAGACTGTTCATTTACTTCATCCCTAGTATTTGAAAGTGGTCTTGTGATATAATAAATGAAATAAATATTGGATGAATGAATAAATATGAGTGAACACTTTCATGCAAAAATCTAAGAAGTACTATTGACTAGGTTTTGAACATTTCTGATAAATATGCATGTATAGGTTTGTATCACACTAGCTCATATTTAGTACATTACAGTGTTTGCATTGGGATGAATCTCTCTGGCAGAATCCTGGTTGAGAAGTTCTAGGTAGAAATAGTGTGAGATCTGTGGAGAGTTCATATGGGGCTGCTGAGCTCCATTGTGTGTATTTCATGGCATAGCAAAGACACTCGGATAAATTGCCTGTGTAGCTTTTTCTTATTTCCTGGTGTCTGGTGTGTATTTAGATGTACTTTTTCCATTCAGTGTCAAGTATGCTTTTATTCATTCATATATGAGTGCATTCTGTATTCTATTTCCCATGTGCCTTCTGATGCCTAAAGTTGTTTTTATCTATTGCCCAAGGGCTTTGTCTCATTGCTACCTCTGGTGTCAGTTTAATGCACTCTAATTACAAAGTGTACTAGGAAATGATACTTCCTCCCTGCATTTATCTTCCCATCACCTCATTTTAGTGTCCTGCCAGGTGTTTATTCAAGACATCCTGTAGTTGTGTTAGTATTCCTTTTTCATTAGTCACCTTGTTTCAGTTGCTGCCATGCAATTTATTGGCAGAATAGTTTGAGTTTTTCTTCTTCTATCTTCATTGTTACCATTTTAGTTCAAGCCACCATCATCTCTCCTTGCGACTGTTGTGGTAACTGATCTTGCTTTTCTTACTGCTATCCTCACCTGATCTGTTTCTGTGGTATGTTCCTGAGGCCTGGAGGGATTGTTCCAGATCTCTTTCCTACTTTTCTCAAGTCATAAGGCATTCATCCTTGCTTTTTTTTTTTTTTTAAGATTTATTTATTTATTATGTATACAGTGTTCAGCCTCTATGTATGCCTTCAGGCCAGAAGAGGGCACCAGATCTCATTACAGATAGTTGTGAGCCACCATGTGGTTGCTGGGAATTGAACTCAGGACCTTTGGAAGAACAGTTCGTGCTCTTAACCTCTGAGCCATCTCTCCAGCCCCAGCACTGGCATCCTTGCAATCTGTGCTGTAAAAAAAAAAAGGGGGGGGGGAGCTCTAGAGTTAGAGCAAGGCATCTATTAACTTACGTTACGTACCATGCTTGGAACCACAGTCTTTGAGATGTTTGATCAGTTAAGATTTCTTCCTTTTTCTCCCCCTCCCCCTCCTCCTGTTTCCCTCTCCTCTTCATACTAGAGGAGTTTCACAGAACAACTCTCCCTTACTGCAGTTTCTCTTGATTTTCCTGTTAGATGTTTCTATAGGAACTGCACAGGTGTTGTTTTGTCACTCATTCTTAAGGTAATTTCTTCAATAATTGTCTTCCTCTGAAGTAAATCTTTTTTTTTCTCACACAGTAAATACTATGTCATGCTGAAAGAGTTAAGTGGGTTCCCTTTCTTCCTGCGGTGGTGGATTGATTTCTGCATTGGCACACATTCTTCTACAGAATCTTGAGATCCACATTTATCTGAATCTACTATGCTGTGCTGTATTTTGTATCAGCATGTACCACAGCCTTTATCAAGTCGCATGGTAATTTTGTCGCTGTCAGTTTGAGAGCAGAGCCACATGTCACTGTCTTGGTATGTCATTATGAAGTCAGCACTATCAGCAGTGCACACAGTGATTATTTGAAGGCATTTCTAAGAGAAGCAAGAGAATTAGTGACTATGATTTTTGTCAGTTTTCAGCTTTGTAACTTTTGTGGGCACTGAAGAAACCTGGAAGCCATGTTTTAGACAAGTACCTAGAGAACCCATTTGCTGTTCACAGAGCCTCAAGAAGTTAGTCTTTTCTATAATTTTTATCACTTTAAGGAAAATAGATGCAATACCTTATGCCTATAACCTCAGTGCTTGGGAGGTTGAGGCATAAGAATTCTCTTGGTCTGAGTCCAGCCTGAGTACTGTGAGTTATTGACCAGTCAGGACTACAAAATTAGATCTTGTCTCAAAATAGGAAAAGTCTGATATGTCATAAAAAACCAAAAATGTTCTTCAAGGTCCAGTTGTTATTTTTTTCCTCTGATGTCTCTAAAACATACACACATCATTCAAAGGGTCAACTAATGATAAATGTGTTTGTTTTTCAATGTTTATTTAATTGATCAGGTATTTTAATTCCAATCTTAGGCGGTGTTTAGTTAAGATAAATCGTTACATTGAATTCATGCATGCGTGATGCTGCTTGCTTGACAACACCAAGATTGATGCCAGGCTTAAGGTCAGGTGGGCTGACAAATACAGGTGGCAACAGATTTCCATTTTAATAAAAGCTTGCTAATAAAGGACTTTGAAAGCCTAAAATATTATACTCAACAATAAAGGCATTAATTTTGCTTATACAACATTATTCATACTTGTAGGATTTTGACAGGTTTAGGAACCCATGAGAATTCAGAGGCTTCTTGCAAATGATTGCACACTGGTAAAGATGCCCTAAGTGAGACTTTTTTTTTTTTAAAGCTGAGCTTATATTTTTTTCTTAAAATCACCGAGAGTGAAGACAGTATGTGCAACATTTTACAATGACTTTTCGATGTGTTCTTCCTGTTCTAAATATTGCCTCTGTGCTTTTGAAATCAATAGTAGTGCAGAATTTTACCTGTTCTTTAATATTTCAAAAGCCCTTCTTTCCATGACTATCTTCTCATAACTAGATCTAAGCATGCCTTGACAGACTTTTATATCCAGGACTTTATGTTGCACCGCAGATTCTCTACTGTTCTTGTTTGCTTTCTAGAAGTCAAACATTTAAAAGAGCTGACCAGAGGCTGGTTCCACATCAGTCTTAGATAACTTGAGTTTTCAATTATTGCGATTATTTCAACAGGGCAATAAAAGCCTCAAATGGCTTAGAGAGCCTCATAAATTTATATCGGCATTATAAAGTAACATTCATCTTGGCAAGGAGAAGTTGATGAGGAGAGTTGTCAGAAGATTATGACAGAATTGAGTGACAGTCACTTGCTGCTTATTGTTCTGCATTTTGTCTGTATTTATCAGATTGTAGGTAACAAATGCCATTCTGGATTTCAATAAAAGTCATTGCTCACACATACTTGAATGGAAGTAAGAGGAAACAGATAGGCATATTTCACTGTGGGGACATGACATTTAAAAGCAATCAACTTCATTTCTTTGACAATGACATCTCTTTTGGTTCAAGACCAAATTGAGTTCTGCAAGTTGATTCAGGGTTTTAGTACAGGCCAGTGCTAAGAGATCCAGGCATACACTAACCAAGTGATTTGTTTTGTAATGAGTCTACTACTTAACCTTATTGTTGTATGCTTATATTTGCACACATCCTGAAACATTTAAGCTTCATTGTCATCTTTGACATACATAGAAGGCAGAGAGTATTAAATAACTACTCAGAGATCAATGAGTTAATAAATCAGAGAGCCAGAACTTATACCCAAGTATAATCAGTTCAACTTCAGATTTCTATATTCTGGTACCTAGTTATACTAGAAAAATCAATCTATAATTTCTAAATCTGTAAAACATTGATCATGTCAACATGATGGGGTGCAGGTGAAGGAAAATATTTTCTTTCCTCATCTGTGGTGGTGAAACTGTCCTAACAGCTGATGTGGGAGTGATTTCTTTCTAATCTGTTGCTTTCATTGGTTAATTAATAAAGAAACTGCCTAGGCCCATTTGATAGGCCAGCCCTTAGGTGGGTGGAGTAAATAGAACAGAATGCTGGGAGAAAGAAGCAGATTCAGTGAGTCGCCATGATTCTCCCACTCCAGACAGACGCAGGTTAAGATCTTTCCTGGTAAGCCAGCTCGTGGTGCTACACAAAATATTAGAAATGGGTTAGATCAATATGTAAGAGCTAGCCAATAAGAGGCTGGAACTAATGGGCCAGGCAGTGTTTAAAAGAATACAGTTTCCGTGTAATTATTTCGGGTAAAGCCATGCGGGCGGCCCAGTGCCAGGGACGCAGCCCCGCCACTCCTATTACAACATAACAGCTATCTGGAGATTGGTCTTCTAATGCTGGGGTAGGTCTATACTCACCCAAGTGCATGCTCACCCCTTGCTGGAATTAGACACCTCATAATCATTAAGAGTTAGACAGGTAAAGCTATCAGGAAAATTCAGAGTTCCAGAGTTAGAAAAGACTGGGTTTCAAGTATTTTTTTTATTTTACTATATATTTGATCTCTCAGTATTCCTCAGTCTGAAATTTTTTTAACATTTCTAAGTAAAGACCAGTTTGAATATTAAGTGAAATAATTTATGCAATGTATAGATGAATGTAAGAACTCAGTTGCTATCCTCCAAACTCCCTTCATCTTTGTTTCTGTCCACTTTCTCTTCTTTCCCTTCTCTCTCTTACACTCTTCTATGAACTCATCTTTTTTTTTAATCATCAAAGAAGTTCAAGTTCATGAGTTCCAGCCCCGACCTCCACCTTGACTTTGAGTTTCTTGCATCACACTGAGAAACTTAATCATATGTATCTCCACTCACTGAGTCACCAAATGCCACCCAAATTTACATGCAAAGAAGTATAACATTTGACCCAAAATTGATCCAGAGTTTTGATGATGAAAAATGCCAAGTAACTGCTTGCTACTGTGATTTATTAATCTGGCTTTAAATAAAAATGCAACTGTCCCGACTTTCATCTATCTTCTTTCCATTATAACCTCTCTAGCCTGTTTCCCTTGTCCAGACCTCACCTGTTTAAATGCCATCGGAAGTGACAGACGAACATTTTCTCTTTGTATTCTAACCTAATGTGATCTGACCTTTTAGAGCAAACCAGAACCTTGGAATTAAGTTCTAGATTTATTAGAATCTTTTTTTTTTTAAACCATGACTCAGGTAGATTCAATCTGGAAGGACACCCATGTGAATTTTCATCCGGAACCTCTCCTGACTTGACTGCTACTCATCTATTCAGCTTGTAAACACATGGAAGACATTGCTTTTGGGCCGATACATGTTATTTCTCAGAACTTGTGACCTGAAAATGTGTCTGAAATGAACCTGACAAGGCTGACAAGGGAAATAGACGTGTAGTCATTTACTAATCCCCAACTTGAAACACTAGGCATCTTACAGATAAAGCCCCATTTATCTCTGATAGTAGACAGCAGTGATAGGGAACAGGGATTTACCTGTTACAACTTTCCCTCTTAAGGGTAAAATGATCTCACAAACAAACAAACCAACAGACAGAAAAACAAACGTGGATTTGGATCACCCTCAACTCTGATCAGAAAAGTTTCTTGTTGCTGTGGGTCGTAATTAGTACAGAGGATTCCATCTGCTCTAAGTGCTGGGAAAAAGTGACAGTGACTGTCGGGATACATACCCACCTTTCCTTCTAAGATCAGAGGTCGCTGTGGAAGAGAAGTCGAAAGATTGTAAGAACCAGTGGTTGGGGGGTATG
The DNA here is from genome assembly GCF_950005125.1 of Chionomys nivalis. Taxonomy (NCBI): domain Eukaryota; kingdom Metazoa; phylum Chordata; class Mammalia; order Rodentia; family Cricetidae; genus Chionomys; species Chionomys nivalis. The sequence goes on along the minus strand of NC_080111.1, from coordinate 25,919,857 downwards.
AGGGAAAAATATCTTCTGGACATTACAAGACTAACGGCCTCTTGAACTCATGGAAGCTGTAGTTGCCTATACAGGGTTAAGCTAGTCAATACTCTAGAACAGAAAAAAGAGGGGCTCAGCCCCCACCCCTAAATGATGAGTTATTGGCAGTCGATGGCTTCTTGGGGAGGAAGACTCTGTTTTCTTTAAGGGTCTAGCCCTTGGCAGTTCCTCCATGTTTCAGGGTATGGCCCCACACCTATGATTATATGAGAGGCACATTGAACTTGATGGGTTATTAAAATTTTTTATAAAAGAATCCACAGTTGTATGGAGGTGGGATTGAACCTGTGAAGAGTTACAAGGAGGAGTGGGATGTGAATACAATCAAAATACATTCTATCTCTGCATGAAAGACTCAAAATTAATAAATGCTATATTCACTTCTAGCAGGAATGAGGGCGGGGCTTCCAAGGACACACCTGCAGCCGCTATTGGCAGTTTATAGCTTCTGTGGGAAGGGAAATCGCTTTTCCTTGGTCACTCTTAGATTGCTTATACCCCAGTGAATGACTCCATTGCCATGCATATATAATATTGATAGCACTAATTGGACTATGTGGAGGGGGGAGGGAGATAGCCTACAATTTAAGGGAAATTTAAGAGAGGCAATTGGGGCTGCATATGATCAAGACATATTGTATTGTCTGTAAGTTCAAAAAGTTAAAAAAAAGTCATAGTCCACTCCTGTGTACTTGGTTGTCACTAAAAATGTACTTGCTGAATAGACAAACAGGTGTCCACACTATTCAGTGAGTTTTCTTTACTCAAAGTTTTATGTAACTTTGGTGTTCACTTTATACTCTGGAAATTTTATGGCACTTTGGAAAGAGTTGTAGCCATTAAGGTAAATATTTATAAATTTTTGAATTTATATAAAGATCTCAAGTGTAATTCAATTCTTTCTGATTTATTAGAACAGATATTAGGTAACCAAATGTAGGGTTTAAAATGATATGATCAGGACCTGAACTTTGCATATGCAGGCTCTTTCTGTAATTTTGTTTAATTGAGTAACTGTGAGCAAGCCATATAAGTTATCTTAGTTTCTTGATTTTTATTTTTTAAGATTGAAATGATGGTCACATTTTTAATTCTGAGCAAATGAGAGGCTTCATACACAGTAAGAGGGGACTAGTCAATGCTTCTGTGGTAAAAGAAGAGAACATCAGGAAATCAAGTACAGAAGAGTGTGTGGGCATGTCAGCTATGAAACCGGGTCAGTCCTGGTCACCTGAGAGAGAGGCGGAACCAAAACGGTACTAATGTGTAATAATTTTAGTCAAGAAATGTGTTTATGAGAAAAACTTAAGAGTTTTCTAGAAATAGAAAGGTCACCACACAGGTGGCAGACATTGGCACCTACCTTCCCATTTCTGTCAAATTTAGTTCCAAGCTGGGAAGAGCAATCTGAAGTGTGGCCTCAGAATAAAGTTAGCAGAGCTCAAAGCCAATCAAAGAGGCTCTTGGTTAGTTCTGTTCTCTTGTAGACTGTGGAATCTGCAAGACTAATGTTACTTGCTTTCGTGAAATTAATTTAATTATTAGACATCTTGATTTTTTTCTATGAACTACTTTGTGAGAAACACAAAGACAGTCAAATTATGTGGTATCTATGCATAATCCATAGGTGACTTTGAACTTGTGTTCCTGAGGCATGGAGGAAGTGGGTCTGTGGGAACTGGGAAAAGGGGCTCTGAGTTGGGTTTGGCTTTGAAATTCAGACAGGTCTTGATGAAGAAGAGCATGGATGGGAGCCACACAGAATAGACAAGCTATCTGAACTTAAGTTACAGAGCACTTTGACTATGAAACTAACTTTTATTTTGTATACAGAACCAGCCAAGAATATTCCAAGAATAAGAACAGCCACACAGGGCTTATAGAAAGAGAGCACTTTGTAGAAAGCAGAATATACTGGGTCAGTTATGTTACAACAGAAATTAGGATTGCTCTGGGCTTCTCTCTCACCCCAGTCATGATGCCTATCACCAAGAGAACAAAGGATGACAAACAATGGTGATGATGTCATGAGGGGAAATCAGTATGGAACTTTCTAAAACAACTGAAAATCAAGATATTACATGACCTGTCTATGCCACCTCTGGGCATATACCCCAAAGACTCTCTATCTACCACGGAGATACTTGCACATTCATCTTCATTACCACCCTATTCCAAAAAGCAAGGGAGTAGAGTCAGTTTAGGTGCCATTAGGAGATGAATGGGTACTGAAAATGGGGTACATAAATGCAATGAAGAAATTTGAAAGTTTCAGGAAAATGACCTTTCTGGAAAATATGTAAATGAGACTCCAATAAATTCAGATCCTATTTTCAGTTGTGTGTGTGTGTGTGTGAGAGAGAGAGAGAGAGAGAGACAGAGAGACAGAGAGACAGAGAGAGACAGAGAGACAGAGAGACAGAGAGAGACAGAGAGAGAGAGAAAGATCAGCGGCCATACATGTGAGAACGAACTCTGAGCAATAAAGGAACCATAAGAGAGTAAAAAGAAGTGCAGAGAAAGGAACATGCGTAATAGAACACATGTCCTATGGATTTGGCAGAATTTATTGGAAGTTGAAGGGTGCAGGTGGGATGGGGTAATGATGGCAGAAAACAACAAAAAAATGAATTCTATTTGAAGTGCCATGATACAAGTCATACTTCATGTACTAGTTGAAAGTAAAAGCTAATTTTTAATAGATGGGTTGGAAGAAGAGCTAATAAGCGCATCTAAAATACTCTAAGATGAAAACTAATTAGAAGTGGTTTTAAGGTAAAACAAGTGTGGGAGAAAGGCGAAGTGAAAGAAGATTTTCAAACTAGGCTTTGAAGGGAGAGACCTCAAGCTTTCTGTGTGAATGCCTAAGACGATACTGACTGAAAGAACATACACAACTAAGATCAATTCTGCACTGACATATTCAGTTTCTGATATGTCTCCAACATTCATATGGGACACCAGAGATCAAGCATCTAGACTCAGAATTCAGTTAGAGTCATGATATATATATATATATATATATATATATATATATATATATATATCCTAGTGCATATAATCCTCTTGGGATATTGAACGAGAAGAGAAAGTGATTGGGACAGAACGTTTTGGGAGTGTGATATTTAAATGAGTTAGGGAGATGAAGTGTCCAGAATCTAAAGAGATTCAGGCTTAGAACAGTCTGTATGTAATATGTAAAGTTTATAGAGACTAATTGCTGGGCATCTTATGGATTACTTCCTAGTTCCTGTAAATCTAAGCCAGAAAAGACTGGAGATAGTACTGGTGACCACTAATTCTAATTTTCATGAGCGGAAAAAAATTTTACAAAGGGTATTTTTTTTCAAAATTGTGTAAATTGGTGTAAATGCTCTTAGAGTATTTAAAATGTTAACAAATGATTTGATAGCTAAATTATTCCTTAGAAATAACAGCAAAACTATGACCTACTTATGTCTGTCTATCTATCTATCTATCTATCTATCTATCTATCTATCTATCATCATCTATCTATCTATGCATTGATCTTGCATTGTTTGGGGATTTGCTTTGCAACTTGTTCATTGCTAAGCATCCACAAGAACTGTATGCAATTGAACAGGCAATTTAAGAACACACTTATTTGTTGAGATGGACTGTGTGAATTATATTCTGTTGTATTCTCCAGGGTGGTTGTATAAGGTCCACAGCTTCTAAATGATAGAGCAAAGTTGAAACCTAAGTGAGGCCAAACAGAAGAGTGGCTTATTGGGTAAACAGTGGGGTCAAACATTGTGCTGGAGGCTGAGGGGCTGCACCGCTCTCTGAGATTTGGACATACCACTGCCTCTTTTCACATTTGTTCTCCTCTTTAGAATGGAGCTAACAGTATCTATGACATGAGTGACTGCGAAATCTTCCTGGCACACAACATTACTTTAAAGGGATGTATTATTCAGTTCTAGCGTTAAAGCTTTAGCTCTGGGCTATGGTGATTTCTACATTTTCTAAGTGAATATACTTATCTGTTGAATCAAGAATTGCAAATATTATTATTTTTATTACACTACAAATTTAAAATAATTTGATCCCCTTTTCCTCACCTTATTGGGAAGAAAATATATTTAGAGTACTGGCCTACATAAAAATTCAAATAAGTAATTCTAAAAAAAAATCATATTCAATGGTCAATTTATGCACTTTTTACTCTGTTTTTATTTTACATAATTTTCCTCAACTACCCAATTTCTTGATAAATATGGATATAAAATATATTCTACCCAAGTGTAAATACAATTATCTATTTATACTTGAATATTAAAAAAAATTTGAAGAAGAGTACAGACAGCCAGAGAATTTGGAGTTTAAATTTGAACCAGGAAGTTAAGACGTCACAAGGCCTGCCAACCAATTCACTCAATACTAAAGTTTTACGCATTCAAAGATAAAAGAGGCTAGATATAAAGTGGTCTCAGGGCTATTGTATGACTCTGAGGAAATGACCATAATCAAAATTGACTTGTAGTAGAAGAAAATAATCATTTAAAATTTAGAATTTCAGGATAGTGTGAAGTACTGGTCCCATTTCTTAAAATCAAGGTATTCTGTAGTGCTGCTTCTGCAGAAACATTATCTCTGTTTCTTATATTTGCCATTAAAACAAACAAGGAAAAGGTTGCCTCCTCAAGGGACGCTAAAGAGAATTCATGCTGTCATGTCCACCAGGGTTTGGGATGTATTTTCTGATGCTGTTCAGTTACAGACGTTTGAGGCAAAACTCAGATTTGGCATTTACCTCGTATTTGGATCCCTGGATCTTCAGAAAGTGTAGAATTTTGCAGGCATTCGTATGACATCATTTCAAGATCCCCCTTGACCTTTCAAAGAAAATTGGAAACTAGACCGATTGTCAGTTGAGTCCATTTGAGAGACTCTGAGGTGCCCTGTAGAGCTTACAGGGGATCTGGCTCTGTTTGATCCACCAGTGAAGCATCCCCTTGATGTTGGCTGGTGACATGGGGTATTTTGTTTATCTGAGACTGAGGGCATTTTGAAATTGACCGGGCATACCAAACTGATGGTGGGACTATGCAGACATGCCAGTCATTATACTGAAGCTCTGCAGCAGTGTTGGTGGCCATCTATGAAGACATAGTGCAATGTGGATACAGGAACCCATGGATTAAGAAGGATGGCTTTCAGGGTCTGAGGCTGGAGGATTATGAAATTGAATCTACCTTGGGCTATGCATCAAGTTCCCAGTAAGCTAGGCTATATAATGAGATTTTAATTCTAAGCAAATAAATAGCAAAAAGCAAGCAACAAAAACCAATAAGAATATGCTTTAAAAAATGGAAGATGGAGGTATATTTGACTGAGGGAAGCTGGTTGCTTAGCTGCATCAGGGAAGAGCTGGCAAAGTAACAGACAGAGAATTGGAGTAACTGAGAAGCTATAGAACTCACAATACAGTTGGAATAAGACCTTAAGAATTGTGAGCACACGACCTAGCTTAACTTTACTTGAACTAGAGTACTGGGAAATTTGAGCTTGGGGCTACTTTGAATATAAATGAAAGAGAAGACCTTATAGGTTTTGGTTTAGATGTCAAAGTCAAGTAGCCTCTCATGGGGTTTTTCATGTTAAAAAGTGCAGGAATTGTCTTTGTGTATGAAAGAGCATGCACATGTTTGGCTGGCATGTAGAATTGCAGCCAGCTAGCTATGCGTCAAGGTATTCCACTGTATTTTGCATCTGTGGAGACTAAACCCGAAACTGAACCCACTTGATCTATGTCTTTCAAGTCTAAAGGTATGCTCAGGCTGCACACTAGCCAGCCTCAGTTAAGTTCCACTCAGGGGACCTCCATAATGACTCCTATTGAGAAGTTGTGCCCTCATTACTTTGAAACGAACTGCTTCTGAGTGAATTTCGTCAGCTCTGCTCTACCAGCCGACTCAGTGGGCTCTTGCCTATCACCTAGGGGAAATGTGGGGAAGTCCAGCTCCCGGTCGGATTAGTTGATGTGGGGTCTCTCTGATGCCCTGCCAGATGTCTTTTCCCAGCTGGCAAAGCTACCCACCTCCTTTTCAATGCCCTCTGTTAAGGCAGAGCTTCCTGCCAGCAGGAGCTGGTCTTTTCGCAATGAGGGCAGCATGCCCTCAATCAGCATTTCGATACTTGTGTGAAGACATTCATGGCTGAAACTCCCCACCGCTTCTCATCTGCCTTCTGTTTTTGGAGTTTCCCAGACATCATCTGAACTGTTAGGCTTTTGTGTGTGGCCAGTGTAGGGTGTGGGTGGCATGATTGGTGACACAAATCAGAGATACCACTGGGCATGGATCCTGAATGTTTATAGACCTTGTTTCCATAGATTTTCAAGTGTCGGGAAGGGGTTTATGTTGCTTGGCATGTGTCCTGGAAGATTACATTAGAAAAAGGCCTATGGGACAAACGTTTTTTTCTTCTGGGAAATCACCCAGTGCCATGCTTGGGAACACAATCTCCAGAGTCAGACATCCTGAGTCAGAATTTCAATCTCATCAGCCACTATACTGGAGCAGAGTGATGGATAAAGTCTCTAGGTGACAATGGGTTAATTCCACTTTCTCTGTGAATTTCATATTTCTTATTTTTAATGTGAGAATGACAGTGAGTTTTCATAGGATTCTTGTGCAAATTAAAAATGCTAAAACCATGTCTGGCACTTGGTAAATATACAATTCCTTTCTTCCCTTTTTTCCTTCCCTATCCTCTCTCCCTCCCTCCTTCCTTCCTTTTTCTGTAACGCCAATCTTGGTATCCAAGACCTCTACTGTTAAGCTTCATCACTACATCTACATGATTATTTAGTAAGTAAATGAGGATCATATTATCTAGAATCAGTAAAACAAAAACTCTGATTATTAGAGGTACTTGAGTATTCTGTCTGATTCCCTACCTCTAATTAGCTCTTCACTGTGATCCAAATACTATGCCAAGTATAGAAAACAAATATGTAGTATTTCCATTTTAGGCATAGTTACAAACTTCCTTACTTGTTTGCTTTTTTGTTCCCCACAGCAACCTTGAGAGCATACATATGTGTCATGATTACCATCATGCGCGTTGTTCTCATGAAGCAACGTGATGCTAGATAATTTGACAATAATCCCATAGCTAAGAGTAGAACCAGAGTTCGAATTCCGGGAGAATGGTTCCAGAGTCTGTGCTCTCACTAACAGTACACATTGACTCTCATGGATACTATCCTTAGTTCATCATAGTGATAGTATGACAAGGTAATTAATATCATGTTCATTGTATAGAAGATGGAACTAAGGTTCAGAGAAGTTAAGAAGGTTGCCTAAGGCTTCACTGCAAAAATCAAACAAACATACAAACAAACAATAACAACAACAAAAAGAAACAAAAAAGCAATGGATAGTTTGATTCACACAATTATCTTAAAAATGTGGAATAAAATTAAGATAAATTGAGGCAATGTGATATCTGTGTACAGTGGAGGTAGAAGGGCCAAGGAGACAGATGACATATTAGTTATGAGAGCTGCTGTGGAATAGTAGGTGGGGATACTTAAGGATTTTCCAAAGTGTGTTGATAAAACCTTATCAAGAAATATTCTCTGTTTTTAGATAGTCTTGCTATCGCACTAATTCTGTCTTCTAGGGAAGTACATTTCCTCAAAGAGACTTTAAAAAGCAACAGAGTTATGTTCAAAGTTAGAATCAGTGAAAAAAAAAAACTCTGAGTGCAAAATTGTATAACAACTTCTAGGTAAAAATATTCAGCCATATGGACAAGTCCCTAGAAGAGAATACAAAGCACGAAACTACTTGCTTTGTTAGCATGGTGACATCATGAACTACAAAACTATTTCCTTTTAATAATGCTAATATCTGATAACTAAAGAAGACCAGTAAAAAACTCAGCCCACTTTGCTAATTAGTTTTTGCTCAAAGACCCTAGCTCAAGATCATGGGCTCGGTGACCTTGTGTGACTTATAACAACTTTGTGTCCAGGTGAGCCACACACTTCCTGGACTTGCACGCACAAGTGCCTCTTCTGCTTGATTCGTAGGTTCTCTTTGTTCCTTGCTCATCTGCATACTGATCACTATAGAGACTTCCTTTGTTGACCAACACCATGCAGTGTTCTCCAGTGTCCTGAGTCTCTCTTGTCAATTAAACCCCAGAGAATGCCTTTACCTGTCAAAAATACTTAAACAGTAGAATCATAAAGAGGACAAAAAGAAAGAAGAAATAAAGAAAAAAAGCTAATGTTTCAATGAATTTATTGTGATCTACTCTCTTCACGCAATTTTCATTTGGAGTTAAAAAAATATATTGAGCTGGTTGGTGGTGGTGCATGCCTTTAACCCAGCACTCGAGAGGCAGAGGCAGAAGCACAGGCAGAAGGATCTCTGGGAGTTTGAGGGCAGCCTGGTCTACAAAGTTAGTTTCAGGACAACTAGGATTGTTACAGAGAAATCCTGTCCTGAAAAAACATCAATCAATCACTCAATAACAAACAAAAACATATCACATGCTGGCTGCAATGCTGTATAATCTGTGTAAACAAAGGCTCACTTTGGCTGTTCTTGTAGATAGCCTTCAGACATCCTGGACTCTGAGGAAGGACTGACAGTACACTTCTTGATTTGCTCTCACCTTTCATGGGATTATCTTCAGGCTTACATTTTAATAATCCCAATCAACAAAACCTTACCTTGTGATATCTAAAAACAGTATATAATCCAAGAATTTAGCAACAAGAGCCTCTGGAAGAGGCAGTGATGAATTCATATGCTCTGTAAGCTTATCGACACAACATTGCTGTAAAACCCAAGACATCCCGCCATATATTTCTCTTTATTTTATGTTCTGGTTTTCTTTGATATAATCAAATAATTTCAGAATGATGCATGCAAAATAAATGGAAAGATGAGGGTTTTATTTTCATTACCAGATTTAATAAGTACTCATTCATTTTCAAGAGTACTGGTGTCCTTGCTCCCAGCTCTGTGTAGATGACTTAGGGCACCTGCCACTTAAGTCCCAGCTTTCTCTTTCAACAAAATGCCTGCGTTGCCTGTTTGATTTTCAAATCATTTATTCATTGTTAAAAGTCTGTCTTAAAGATTGAAAATAGAGATGACTCTCACTTCTTCAACGAGGGAACCCACATTCTGGTGTCAGTCGACCAGCCCTTCACTTCTCAGAAATGTAATGAAAGTCATTCTTTGTGTTTCACTTTAATGGGAAAATAAATGGCCCAAAGATTGAAAAATAAATGACACTGAAAGAAAAAGGCAAGACAATTTAAAAGAAAGAAGGAAGAAGGAATGGAAAGAGCAGTTGTTGGGCATGTTCAATTGCTATAATTTGTGACATTCGTTGATATCGTGGCATTTGCTTTCCAAATTCTATGGTCAAATAAATGACTTGTATTGTTTTATATGTAGTTCTCTTATTAAATATCTCTATTTTGACTTCATAGAACTGCTTTCTCTGTAGAAAGATGAACTAACACTACACCTAGAAAACACATGACAGTGAGGGTTTAGCCTAACATTCAATATTATTCTCAAGACAGAAGAAATTGTCTCATAGTTAACACGGGTTGACTTATTTCATATATTTTTACATACTTGAGGTTTCTTTTGAGCCTGAGCCTTTGGGAATCCAGAGAAAAGGAAACTGTACTAATGGAGGCTTGATACAGTCTGAATTATGTGAGGACAGTCAATCTCTACAGGTGTTTCAAAGGAAGAGTCGAAAAGAATGTTAATTTCCATGTGAATGTATTCAGAGGTCTCAGCTTTTCAGGTTTTCAAGGTGTAAGAATTAATTATCAGCTTGCAAAAGCAAAGATTATTCATGGTAAGAGCTAGAACAACCGCAATCCCTTAGGTGTAAAATTCATGAAATTAATATTGAATTGATTAAAGTTGAATGAAACCTTTTTTGGGGAGATATTGCAAATTTTCAGAGGTCTGATGTTGCCCTTTGTGAGAACTGTGAACAGTATTCCAGGTTCCCACGGACATCTGACCTGACAGGAGAAGTGTTACATGCGCTGGTTCCTAGTAAAAAGACATCAGAAAAGAGGATTTATTTCAGGCCCCAACGTTATTTTTTGAATCTTTAAGAAACTAACTATTCAGGGGATGACGTGACAATACTCTTGTCATTGTCCTTGTTTATCATTAATGTATTTCTGTGAATACATCACAGTGATAGTTCACTGCAAAATGATAGAAATTATTCTGCTTTTCTTATTAATTTGCATCTCTAAAATGATGCTATGTTTAAAAATATATTCTTGTACTTATAAATAAATAAACAATCCTCTAGCACATTTTATTTATCTTAATCTGAAAACACTTGGCTGTGTTGTCTAAAGAAGCTACTATGTGAACTCTTGGTAGAGAGGAAGAGAACACAAAAAATTCATAATCAACATTTGCACTAACTAGAGAGATGATAAGTTACTACCAATAGGGAGGGACACAATCATGAGATTAGATAATTTTGCATATAGATACATAGTAGGGCTTTAGTGAGACGATAATTTTTTATATTTATGTATTTTCGTATATTCACTTTTTCTTTCATCTTAAATATAACTGAGAATATATGTTTGATGTCTTTTATACCAGGTTAACTCTAGAAAGGGTCTTTTAAAAAGGCACAAAATCCTTCTTCTGTTTAATTCGTCTGCTTTGGTTAAAAGGGACTGACGAAGTTGTGTGTTTCTGTGGAGCACATTCAATGGAACTGTGATTTTCTGACATGCTGTCAACTTGCAGTGTGTTTCCTGATGAGTCATTCCACTTGGCTGAGCCTTGGTTTATTCAAAGGCAGAAGGGATGAATAGATGAATGCACGTTCCTAGAGAACAAAGTGAAAATTTGCCTTCCCATTTTCTTTTGGCAATTGTAATACAGAAGATGAGCATTACGTAATCTCCAAATAACATTTCCCTCTGTTCAGCACAAGTGTGATGCGGGCAGAAGGTCTCACTCTTCCCAGCAAGGCTTCTAAACCCATCATCTAAACATCAAGAAGACAGTGGCTTGTGGTTCCAAATTAAAGTTTAAGGAAAATTGCTTAGAATGGAAGATATTTGGGAAAAGACTAGATATATTAAAATAAAAAAAAGTAGAAAGAAGGAAGACACAATCATGTCAGTAGCAATGTAGGGCAATTACTGAGCTAAGCAAGCAAACTCCAACTAAGTGCATGAAGCTGTTTACATGACCATACAGATTCCTATTTGCTCATAAATTTAGGGATATGGTTGTATTAAATATAAATACACTCTCAGAAGTTTCATCACCTCTGAGTGTAAGCTACTTCTAAGACCCTGTCCTGGGTAGTTTCATTGTGAATGTTGCACAAAATGGGTCACCCTAGAAGAGGGGATCTTAGTTGAAGAATTTCCTTTATCATATTGGTCTGTGTGACATTTATTCAATTTTGATTTCTAATTGATATAAGAAGGAGATGTTCACAGTAGACTGGAAGACTCCTCTGAAGATTGGGTCTGAGTTGTCTAAGAAAGCAAGTCAAGTATAAGCCAGGGAGAAAATCAGTCTGCAGCATCCCTTCATGTTTCTTGCCTTTAGGTTCCTGCCTTGAATTAATATGCCTGACTTTGTACAAAAATGACTGTGACCTTGAAGTATATAATGAAAGAAACCTTTGTTTCCCCAATTTTTTTTTTTTTTTGTTATAGTGTCTACCAGAGCAGCAGAAAAGCAAACTAGGGCAGTTATTTGGGTACAAATCTTTCTAACCTGTATCTTTGCTTCTTTCCCTGAGATTGAATTTCTAGAATGTTCTCTCAAGTTAAACCTGGTGGTACTGATCTCATATTCTGATACTTAGAAGCTGAGGTAGAAAGACCAAATGTGTAAGGCCAGCCTAGGCTACAAACTAAGTTCAAGGCCAGCCTGATACCTTAGGTGAGACTCTCAAAATAAAAAAAAAAGCTTATTAAGTGGAAAGCTTGTCAAATGTGTTCAATTCCCTCTATAAATAAATAGACAAACAAATAGAAGACTATATCCTGAAGTTCTCAGAATATGTTGAAATTCCACAAATCTTTCTCATTGCTACTTTTTACCATGTCGTTTCTCCCCCTAATTTGCAAAAATACTGCTGCATTAAAAGAATTTGTGAAAAGATTCTTAACTATTGCAAACTTCACAGAATTTTGGGGGAATGGCTCAAAGATTTGTGCTTTGATCTAAAATTAGATTTTATTACAAAAGTTAGATCACTTTTTATAAAGCCATTGACACAGGAAAGGTTTGGTTTCTAAAAATAAATCCTTAAGACATTCTTCTGGGAAAAATGAAAAGCATGTTTCTCTGACTGTCGAGATTTCCAGTGAGAGAAACCACAGGTGACACTATTTGTCCCCAAAACATGAATACAACGTTCTCCTCTAGAGTGGTTTGTTTAGTGAAAGGAAGTTTACACAGCTCGTGGGAAATGATCTCTAGGACTTGAAGTCATCTGTCAGCCTCTTTTCTGTGTGTTTTGCCTTCCCTTTACTCCTCTAGAATAACTCTAACAATCCAACTCTCTGGTGCCTTTAACATAAAAAATCATAGCACTGAACCTAGCATTGTTTCACCTTTGTTTAAACCAAGAAACCTCATTGGCGATAGAACTATCTCACACCCATGTTTTTTCTAGGGCTAAATACTATGGTTAAAAACAACAACAAAAATGCAGAAAAAAAGGAAGCAAAAGGAGTAAGGAGAAAATTGAGCCTCCTGTATGTTTGCTAGTCTTCTTTCAGTGTAGAGAGGGCTGAATTTTGTGTTAAAAATGCATAAAGAGGATGATAATTAAATCTTTTAGGAGATCCAAAGCTTAGCTTTAGACTATGAGTCATATACCCTTAAATGCAATTTTAGAAAGTTAGATTCTTGAAAATGTGTTAACTTTGTTTTCACATATATGCAAATAGTCCTCAAAAGCTTATGTGTTGGGGGTGTCTAGCAATTTGGAGATGCTTTTGAAAGCCCTACTTAACACCTCATTCTGGAACCCGGTTCATTTTGTCCTCCAAGGAAGGTAAGGCGGAAGATACAGCAAGGGACAGAGGGATGGGGGCCTAACTAGCCATCTCACCAACCTGATAATCCACAGGGCAATAATGTACCAGCCAAGTAACCATGCAAAGAACTGAGAGACTGCCCCAGATAACCCAGACAGCAATTTTTCTCCTTCTTTTCTACAGCTACATGGTCACCCAGATCAGCTTCACGATTGCTGCATTACTAGAAGATTGGTGGAAGAGGCTTCTGGGGGCGACAGAGTACTGCCTCTGCAAGTACTTCTGGTTGCGTAGTCTTAGACAATGCATTACCCCCGCCCCTCTTGCTTATCATTGTTCCTTTTTAGTGTGACCAAGTGGGAAAGAACTTGTTAGGTTTTAGGATTTATATAAAGGTCCAACAAGACAACCATGTTTATTGGGAAACTGGTAAGAGAGCATATGCCTTTTGTTGAAACTGGGCTTCACTTTATAGTTCAGGCTGGCTTCAAATTAATATTTTGGGTGACCCTATTGCTTCAGTTCACAGGTACTGGGATTACATGTATAGATAATTAAGTTTGGCAAGAACATTATCAATCTGGGAAGGCTACGTTAGTCTGCATTTTATGCTTTATATATTCAAAATAGTAGATAGTCTTACAAATTGAATAACATTTACAGATACACAGTGTTTTTCGTTGTTCTGTTCTTCCCAAATTTTTGGCTCCCCAAATTGTAATGTCACCAACTTTGAGTCGTTATGGTTCGGTGCCTTTTCCTTTTGGAATAAGTTATATTTAATCAAAAGTCCATGCTTTAAAAAAAGTTGGGAAAATTATGAATGACTCAAAGGGAATTAAAACAAAGGAAACACATTAGATTAAAAATAAAAGAGAAGAAATTTTAGAAGTAATAAATAATACAACTAGCCCTGAACTGACTTAGCCCTCAGGACAAGGATGGGAACCTCCCAGGAATTTCACTGTTTTCACCTCTGCCAGAAGGATTTTGCCTTATTTTATAACAGTGAATCAGGACTTTGGATTTTTGAGGTCCCTAAGTTCATTTGGATCAGTTCTCATTTGCAGTGATTTTTAAAAATCTAACAGATCAGCAATCTTGTGGCCATTATAATATTTAATAGCTATTATATATGGCATTACAAAATAACAATATTAAAGTGTTTTAAAATGGTACATTTTCTTTCATTTTTAATTATCTTCAGTTTTTTTTTTCTAGGCTTCTGGTTATTATGAAAAACAGACTTAGTGGAAATCTGTTTCCTACTTAATTCTGAGTAACAGATTTCAACTGTTTGGATGTAGTGGAATCTTGAAAAGTTAGATTGCTATTAGGGTTCCAAAAATTCAAAAGTGTCTATATTTCAAATGAGTTTATATTAAAACAATTTCAATTAATCTCAGGTTGAAATCTAATTATATTAATAGACAACAAACTAACAGTAATGAAGCAATCACCATCCACTGGATGATCTTGAGGCTGTGGATCTTGACGTATCAGTGTTTATGTTTTCTATACACCAAGAGGAATGTATTACAGGAGAAACAAAGTATTTTGAGTTACCCAATCACGTAATGTTTCCGTAGAAATAATAATTAATTTGTGGAAAACATCAGGCAAAGGATCCGGTATTGCACACCAAGCCAGCATAGTCATATCCTGTGTCTGGCTTCACTACATAGTGCATGACAATTTTTACTCAGGCTGAGAAAAGTAGACATTATTTCCAAGGTAGGACCAAGGCAGCTAATTAAACTACAGTGCCAATTAAAGTGGAAAGTTAAAGTCATGGCAGTAGTTGGGGGTGGGTGGTAGGCTTCTCCAAGAATTTAAAGGTAAAATTGTGGGTTCAAGTTTTATTCCACAACTGAAGATCAAAGAAGAAATCTCCCCTAGGTAACACTTTGCCAGGAACTAAATGACTCAAGGACAGCCGTGAGAAATATACCTTTGAATGAATTCCCTTAGCTTAACTAACTCTTTTAGTCCTAATTCCATGCTTTTCAAATCATTTTCTAATTATGAATTGGCTTTATGTTTAGGTCTGTGTAAAAAGATGCATTCAGGTCTTGCACACAGGCTTGGGTACTACCACCTAAAGACATTTTTGCTTTCATTACAAACCAACAAAATGTTTAGGAATGTGTGCATCCAAACAGACTAGGCTCCCAAAAAGCCAGCACATACAGTGGAATCAAAAAGGGCCTTGGACTTCCCACAGGGCAGGGCACCCTGATTTCTCTTAGGACTGGAGAGGGAGGGGGAGTAGGAGGAGTGGGGGGAGTGGAGGGTGCAGAAATTTTTAATAAATAAATAAATAAATAAATAAAAGAATTTAAGATGATTGAAAAAAAAACTAAACCAACAAAATGACATCCTGACATTTTTCCATCAGTTTCTTGAGGATGTTTAAGAGAAGCCCTGGTCAGATCTGCTTTCAGTGTGTTGGAAATCTCTCTAGGAAACATTCTGACACGAAATTCACTGTATTTGTGAACTGCATGCCTAGGAGCCTAGTGTGGTTCATCCTCTGGTCTACTCATTGAATGACCCATTATTGGAGAGCTATGCAGAACATACATTCTCCGAGACATTGACAACAATTGCAAGTCAATATGGACACAAGATAAGCTTTTTTTGTTGTTCAGAACCATGATGATGATAAAGAATGATAAAAGTATATATATAATTATCTCCGGGAAGTGAGCACACTCTTCTCATCTCATGCCACTGAACTTTTCTCTACAACAAAATTTGCTCTCAGTTAAACTTCCTACACCATTTTGTTAATTCTTGTATGAACTGAGCTATGTTGGTTATAAAATGTAGAATTAATAGTCATGCAGAAACAACTTGTTGTTATTGAATAATGAAGGCATGTTGGGAATTTGGAAAGCAAAGAAATATTTTAAAAGAATATAAATTCTTTGTACATGTAGGTATGTTGTACTCTGTGAAACCTTCTTGTTTTTTGTGAGTAGTGATGTATTTATTATCTCTTGTCAGCATGTTTTGTTATTTTGTGGTATAGACACTTAAATTATGAAGAGAGCTGGGGCTTCAGAAATAGTCATTAAACAGCCAGGTGAGTTAGCTCCACAGTTAATGACATTTGCTGCATAAGCCTGATTCACTTTGGGTCTCTGGAATCCTTGTAAAGGTGGAAGGAGAGTTCATACAGTTGCCCTCTGCCTTTGACATGCATGCCATGGAATACACCCTGCCTCCAACACACACAAACACACATGCATGTACGCACATACATGCACACTTGTATACACCTACATATTAATGAGAAGTAAAAGTTAAAGACATAGTTACAAAACCATGGCAGCAAACAGCTCAGTGACAGATAGAGTCTGGTTTGGGTTTATTTACAAGGTACCAGTAACAGGTAATTGAAAGTCTTGTACTACTAATAGATCTTTCATCGAACTTCCTATGTAAGATTAAGTATTACATTCCCTGAACCAAAAGGGATTTGTTAAGCTAGCTTCCTGATACGTGTGAAGTATGTGTTTCTTTTGAACCATCTCTTCTAGTTACTCGAAGAGTCAAGGCTCAAAGATTCTCTTCTTCAAAAGTACAAAAATATTTCTCCTAACTTATCTTTGTGGGAACCCACTTCACAAGCTTCTCTACTAAGGACTTTAAGGGTCCTCAACTGTTTGCAGTAGACTATGGTCCAGGAATGATTTTATCCTGTCATAGGATAATCAAAGAGTGCTTGGCTCCAAAAAATGTGGCCACTGGACCCATGGTGGAGCCCATTTCATGAATTATTCCATGGAATTGCAATGTTTACTACTGTTGACAGTGGATAGAAACTGGCATTTTGGCTAAATCACCTACTTTATTTTTAGCTACTGAATGGATATAAATTTAGCTCAAACTAAGCATTTCTTTCAATATCTGTAAGAGTAGCAGACTTCGCAAAACCTCCTTAACCTCAGAATCTTCATCTGTAGAGATAATACCTTTACCTTCAGTGATGTCAGGACAGATGAGAACATATACACAGGCAAAGAATGAGCCCTAACAGTCAGTTCTCTTGCTTCATGTCCCCAAATCTCTGAACCTCAGAAAGTGGTTTGCCCCCATCAGGGTACTATTCTGCCCCATGGAGGGACTTCTTCCCTCTTAGGATGAATATGCTTGCAAAAGTATTTTGATGTTTATTTTATGTGAAAAGTCTAAATCTAAAATATAGCAATGCTTATGACTTTTAAATTAAATTAAATTTAAACATAAAAGTCTGGAATAGATTATTTATTTATTTATTATTGTCAATTAAATTTAATTTTAATCTTAAGATTTTAGGAAGAATGGTCATATGGGGAAAAATCTTTTACATTGGAATAACTCTTTTTGTCCAAGAATTTTCTAGCTCACAAATCAGAACTGAACTTCTGTCATTCAAAGCTTTTTGAAAACTGATCTTGCTTTACTTTCTTAAACATTTAATTCTCTTTATCAATTTCTTGTTTATTCTTAATTTTATACTAATATTGTGTTACTTTCATGATGTCCTTAATTTTCCTCTGCCTTTTCCTTCCTATCTTCCCTTCTTTCTTTTGATAAGAAGGGACAAAATAATTTGGATTTTCAAATTCAAATTAGATTAAAAATATTCTGCCCAATCCAGTCCCGTCAAAGTCTTTTCCTTTAAGATGCCTGTAAGGACCAGGCATAGAACCCTCATTTCTCGCCACAGCATTGGTACCTGCGACCATAGGAGAAGAGGTGGCTAGAGACAGAAGACCAGCCGTGAAGATAATGGACCTTGGTTTCAGATAATTCTACACTGGGCTCTTCATAGTCATATCACCTGGAAGGTGTGCTCATCTAGACTCCTCACAGACTCGGGTGGGTGACAGTGTAGTGAGTCACTGCAAACTCAGTACTTGGTGCCTTCAAAGAGGGCTGTATGTGCCAATTATGTTCATGTTATTATTAGTGCAGGCAAGCCACACACACAAGATGCTCTTCGGTTTTATACAGCATGTGGACTATTAACAGCATAACAATGTCTCCACAAGGTATCAGTTTTCTATTGTCATTTTAAGGAGTTGGCACAAATTCGGTGAACAAACAAACAAATGAACAAAGAAATTAAGAAACCAGTACAAACAGATAGTATTTTCTCTTGCAGTTCTGGAGGTCAGACATCTGAAACGGGGCCAGGGCTACAGTCAAAGCCTCGGCAGGGCTATGTTTTTGTTCTGAAGCTGTTTCTTCTCTTTTCCCAATGGAGGAGGCTTCTGGCAATCAGTAGTGGATAACCCCCTCACTCAGCTTTGGTATCTTGTGGCATTTTTTCTCCTGCCTCTGACCTTCTTGTGGTCCCTCCCTAAGAGATGTGTATTGCATTGAGCCCACCCCCATAATCCTTTGTAAGGTTTCGTTAATGTTGAAATTATAGCTGTGGTTTCTTTGACCTCAAATCACTCTCAAGTTTCAGCGATTATATTGTTATATATAATATATTATAATGTGTTCATTATAAATTAAGAATCTTATCCTATTTGCAATAGTTCTACAGTTTGATACTACTCTGTTATATTCTCTTAATTGTAAAAGCAATTTACCTAGACATGAGTAGTGTCTGGATCTCCCTTTTGTATCCTGTCCAGTTTAACATGGTATCATGTACACATTGTAAACATATTCAAAACCAAACAGAGTGAAAAAATTTCTGATTTAGTCTTTAAAGGAGGTTTAACTTCATATGTATCTATCATATCGGACACCCCAAACACTGTTTGTTTGGAAATCTTGCACTATTTTATAAAAAATATGGCTGCTTCTTTATTCTTATTCACCACAAATTCAGTGTTTTTTTTTTTTTTTTTTTTTTTTTTTTTTTTTTTTTTTTTTTAACAGTTCAAGGAAGAAGCAGTAAGTAAGGAAGTAAGGGCAGTAACCGAAGGACATTATGGTCTTCTTTATTTTAGGTGACTTATCCGGGAATCAAGCCAATGAATACTTTTAAGGACTTGATAAACAGTGATACAAACCACAATTACAGATGCTCTCTGATTGCAGTAATTAACTTTATTGTCATGAAAGAGAACCCAGGAACAAACCTAGCATTGGCAAGAGGGAAGAGTCCAGCTATTTCTCCTTCAATCCATGGAAGACCAACCATTGTGCAGCTCATCAAACTGCGAGCGGGGTCTTGGGATTAGCAATTTTCCCCAGGAAAGCAACAGAATCTGAAAAATGTTCTTTTATTAAGTTTAAAAGAAATACCATAGATCAGTATTTATTCCTTTTTATATGACTTTTTATTTTTTTATTGTCTTTTTTATACTGCCAAGAAAACTTAAAAGGCGTTTTGTTTGGTTGGTTTACTTTATTTATCCTTCAGGTTTTTTAAGAAACACGGTTTCTCTGTGTAGCCTTGGCTGCCCTAGAACTCACTCTGTAGACCAAACTGACCACGAATTCACAGAGATTCACCTGCTTCGGCCTCCCGAGTGCTGGGATTAGAGGCATATGGCACCACCATCCGACTGTCCTTGTGACCCTCTGAGGATGACTTTGCACTTTACTTTTGAACGAGTTATTTAGTTAGTTCATATTAGAGATAATTTCCATTCTTATTCTAAGCATCTAGGTGAAGGACAGATCTCTGGTATGAATCCAAGTTGAATTAACGTTGCTCCTGCATAATCCATATTGGCTTAATCACTGCTGCAATTGCTCAGTTGTCTAAAAATCCCATACTATAGAAGTGATTTATGAACTTCATCTAGAATCACTTGAATGAAACAGAGCAACTGTGGTAAAAGGGCAATTATCTCTCATTTCTGTATAATGACTTGAAGACAGCAGCAGAGCTAGGAAGCAACATGTTCTGCAGATTCAAACCCTACTCATGGTTCATCTTGTACTGTTTTTTGCTCTTGAGTCCAGCATAATATTCTATAAAGTTCAATAAGTACTTGTTAGAGGTCCAGTGAGATGGGGAGTAGGTGCAGGCACTTGCTGCCTGTTGGTCTAAGATCAACTCTTAGGACCTACACGCTGAAAAGAGAATCAACTCCTATAAATTGTCTCCCAGTTCACACACACACACACACACACACACACACACACACACACACACACACTCCTCCTCTAAAGAGACAGAAATGTTAATTTAAATATTAAATACTTGTTGCAATGATGTCAGAGTGTATTTCTCTTACAGTATTTCTCTTTCTTCCAGACCCCAGACCCCTTTTTTTGTAATGACATTTCTTGACTACCTATGGGATCTGCCCCAAAATTCTTTTTGGGTAATTACTAACTGTGGTTATGAGGGATTTGGGGGATTTCAAATGTGATTGATATTACACTGAAAGAACTCCTTGTTCTAACAACACATTCTACTTCTGATAATGAACCTGGTGGAGTTCATCTTGAAAACACACCTGTGTCACATATATTTTAGGTCTAGCCTCACTTTTATGAGCTGCCAGTTTGATGGCACTGTTGACCGGTGTCTAGCACCCGGTGTTTCTTCTTCTAGTGACCCGATTTCACCAAGTTCTACTTAACCTTAGTCAATTAATATACCTGCATATCTTTAATTTTAAAATGTACTGTTCTATATTAAGTTTTACCATCATCCTATTTTCTTCTGTTACTGCATATGATGAGATGGTGGGGAGCACGGGGGCTCTGTACAAAGTTCAAGGGTTTCAAACCGCTACATGCCCCAAGGAAGGCTCTGCTACTTAGCAGTTGTACGCAAAATTCACCTCCTTTTGCAGTCTTGGTCTCCTTCCTTGAAAACAGGTGTTTTCATTACTCACTTCTGAGGGTCTTGAGAGTAATTAAATGAGAAGATATAGGAAATGTGGTGAGTATAAAGCTCTCCATACAGGAGAGCTCCCTGCCGTTAACTATATTCATCTGTGTCCATCAGCTCTAACGCGCTGTCTGGTACCGCTCTGCCACTTCCGGCAACAGAAGGCCACCTTCCCATCACCACTTGCTTAGAGCTACTTTCATGTTCTGCTCTGCCGTCATGACTATGTCCAGTCTGGAGGAATTGAACTAATGTGCCATTGTTTTTCAGGCTCCTGTAATAATCCTTCTGGGTTTACAGCCATGTCTGATACCTTGCTATTGTTGCTTTTTGAAATAGTTTAATAAAAATATTTTAGTTTTGGCGTTTAGCTCTTCAGTTATTAATTTAAAAATATTTGGTATGCACCTGTTATTATTACCACTGTTATTATACCACTATGAAAGACAACAGAGGAATGGCAAAATGGATACTCAAGTGGTCCTGTTGACCTCTACACACATACTGTGACGTGTGTGTGTGTGCTTGACTATATGTATACACAAACATACACACACATCAATTTAGTAAATAAAATATAAAAGGACTGTGTAAAGGATCAGTGAGTCCTTGAAGAAGCTGACAGAAAAATGCTCCCTGATACCCCAGTAAAGAAGGTTAGTAACAGTGAGTGGCTTTTTCCTCAGAATTGAAATGTTCCCTTCTGGAGTGTAAAAGGAGGCTCCAAGGATCCACAAAGCTAGTGAAAGTCACAAGGCTCAGGAAACTTGTGATGATCCGCAAGGTCATTGTCCAAAGTTCTATAAGCCATCAGCAATTGCTAGGGAGAGGAGACTCCCTGTTTGGGCTGCTGCAAGCTACATGGAGAGTTCCAGCTTCGCTGCATCACCATTTTGTTGGGGTGTATCTTTTCTGTGATGCAGGTATTTGTGTCTTCTATGCTCTAGTATGTAACCCTAAAAATTATTTTTTTAGTAATTTAACCTTGTGTGAAATGATTTCTTTGTTCTGTTGTTGGTGCAGCATATGGGAGTTTATTCATGTCTCTCCAGAAAAAGTCATGGCACAATAATGAACATCAGAGACATAAAAAGAAATACCATCATGTCATATCTCATGAAGGAGAACAAATATGATAGAATAGAGAGATGTGATGTGTGGCTGTCTATGCAACCAGGCAGACTCCTGCGTGATGTGAGGACACACCATTGTCAGGTCAGGAACAAGTAATGCAGGATCTGAAAGAAGTGTATGGAGGAAAACTGATATTGCTGTGATGAAGTCATAATGACGCAGGAGATGAAGAAGAGACCCAATGAAATCCTTCCTGTGAAGTCTGTGATAGACAATGTGCACTTTATTCCAAGAGAAAAAGTTTGGAAAGAGGATAACAGAGTCTTATTGATGCTCTCTAAGGAAAATTATCATAAACTTAGCAGGTTAAAAGACGGCTTTATGCGCCGTTCTCTATCATACTAGATCACTATTATAATTTCTTTCAAGGGTAATTTGCTTTCCTAGGATTCTCGCCTGAATGTGACATCTATTTTATTTTTCAATGGTACCCAGACTATGAAATTGTATGTTGACTTGCTTTTTTGTTTATTAGAAATTAAAATAATTTTTTATGACTGAAAAAGTTAGACGCGAGAACCCAGAAGTTGCAGTTTTATTGCCTTTTCACCATTGACAAATTTTCTCATAACTCAGCAAGCTTGTTTTAGATGCCCTCCTCTATACCCTATGACTGTAGTAACATTTGGAACTACATTTAGAACCTTTCTGCTTCTCCCAAGGAGGGGTTAGAATCTTTAATATGTGCTCTCTAGTCACAGTTTTAGATATTTGGGGGCAATCATCTACACAAACAACCTAAGACACCCCACTTTGGCTACTGCAATGACTAATACTGATTATTCATCTGATGATAGCTGCAATCATTTAGGTGACAAACTTCTGTGTATGGCTGCAAGAGCATTTCTAAATTGGGTTTATTGGGATGAGAAGGCACACCCTGAGGTGAGCAGCAGCATTCCATCTGCTGGGCTCTCCAAACAAATAAAAAGGAGAGAGCCAGTTGAGTACCAGCATTTATCCCTCTCTATCCTGACTGAAAGAAAGCCGTCTCAAGTTGCCATTGCTATGATTTCCTTCTAACCATGAACTGTGCTTTAAACTGTGAACCAGACCCAAACCTTCCTTCCTTAAGTTGTTTCTTTCAGTGTTTCATCATGGTAGTATGAAAAGTAACATTTATAGCTGCGGCGTCGAGAATGGAAAGCATGTGTGCTTGTGACAGAAGATGTCAAACGAACACAGATGGATAAGGGCGGCGGAACAGTGATGAAGGGTCTTTTAGGACAGCCAGGAAGGTTTTTGTGTTGCTGATGCTGAGACCTGGCTGAGTTTTACATTTGATTCAGAAGTAGAAGCAAGATTTCCCAATGCATGGCTGTAGAGGGTGACAGACAGAGACCTCAGTATTTTGCATGTACAACTGGGAAGTCACAGGAGAACAGTTGCTATGGGATGCCTTTCAGTAGGCTGTGAGTTGCTCTCATTGGTTGATAAATAAAGCTGCTTTGGCCTATGGCAAGGCAGGATAGAGCCAGGTGGGAAATCCAAGCAGAGGTAGAGGAGAACTGTGAAGTCTGAGAAATGCCATCCAGCCACCCAAGGAACAGCATGTCAGCGGACAGGTAACGCTCTGGCCATTAACATAAATGGGTTGATTTAAATGTAACAGCTAGCTAGTAATAAGCCTGAGACATCAGCCAAACACTTAAAATTAATATTAAGATTCTGAGTGGTGATTCAGAAACTGGTAGGTGTGAGAGAAACGTCTAGTTACAAACTAGAAATTTGAGAGACTTGCTTTGGATCTGTTAACTTTAGGCATGTTCTATACTTCTTTGGCAGGCTTTCTTATATAATGTTATCTATGCCTTTGTAACAACTGGAAAAATCTTAAGTTGACAAATTTTTATTTTAGTATGCTCTATCTTTATAGGTATACAGATACGCAAATTGTACACTTGAGGTTTAAGTTTACATGCATATATTATTGGCAGCAACTACCTTCAAAGATTTAAGAGTCATCAGAAATTTATAGGAAATAATTTCCCCTTTTGTTCTTAAAAAATTTAGAAATCCCTAGTTACATATATGCTGATATGTGATAAAGAGGGTTTGTTTCTTGATGTAAGTCAATGCTTGCCTCCACTCCTTTTTCTCAGTGTTTTATCCTCTCTGCAGGTTGTAGAGTGGTCTCTACTCTCAGGACAGGCTAAGGCACTTCCACTATTTCAACCAAAGCTTTCCATCTTTTACGTCCAAGCTGATCATGAACTTCTGGAAAAAAGGAATCACCTGTTCTGAAATCCCCCTAATCATTTGATGTGTGCGTATTAGTACCTCGAAGCTTTCTCTAAACATTTTTTTCTTAAATTTAGTATTCTTTACTAAAATTTATTGTGATATGTCCAAAATGTGAGACTTGGATTCCCACTCTATAATGCTGTAGTTCCGTCTCATTCAGGCCTTCTCAAACCTGGCTTATGGTCAGTGTGAATTATTTCCGCCCCCTTTTCTACTAGTTACTGAGAGATACCGGTTGTAGGGTTGTAGACTTCTCTAGTGGTTATGGATTAGATTTGTATGTCATGCCATTAATTCTATTACATTTTGTCCTATAACTAAGACTTATGCTATTAAATGTTTAGAAGTATGACTTTATTATATATATATGATTTTATATACACAGATTTAAACATTTTATTATTTTAAAATACATTTTAAAATTTTCCTTTAAAGTATAGTAATTTTCCTTTAAAGTATAGTTTGTTCAATATTAACACAGCCATATCATTTTATTTTTGTTAATATTAACAAAAATCAACAGCTACATCTATAGCTATCCTTTAATCTAGTTATGACTGCACGTACTCAAAAGGTTTCTTTTGTAAATAGAACGTGGCTGCGTTTGGTTTTTATATCTGACTCAAAAATTCTATATTTTCATTAAATATGTTTATTTTATCCATGGAAACTTTTCAGTTCTAATGTGATATAATTAGCAGGTAAAAGCTGTTCATATTCAAGATATAAGTGTGATTTTTTTAAAAAAATATATTTACCTGTATTGAAATGTATTAAATTTTAGGTGAAAAGTTGAATCCATTGACAATAAATATTACTGATTCATCTCATATAAGTGTATCTTCTTGCTATTATTAGTAATGTTTCTATCGTTTAAATTTTATTTCCCCTCTTCTAGGTTTTGCTTTTATTATATCACACAAAATTTATTCCATTTTAAAGTTCCCTTGAAATTGTGATTTCATTTCCTCTTGCTCCCGTTATTGGCTGTGATAACTCTTGCTGCTTCCTGAACATGCAAAGCAGTCAATGATCATTAAATTCATTGCTCATTAAACATTCATTGATCTCCTTAAACCATTGTGCTTCAGTTGCACAAATATTTTGTAAATCCCATAAGAGATTATTTATTTTTGTTTTAATAGTCAGTCTGCATCCAGTTATCCTAAAAGTTACACTTCTCCTGACCTTTCCAGCCCCCAAAGTTTGTGTCCCTGTTAAGCTGTTTTACTTTAGCCTTCAGAGTGCTTTGAAAGTATCTGAAAGTATTTGAAAGTTTTTATACAGAAGTCTGCTGCAAAAAATAATTCACAGTTCTTGTTTTACTGAAAATATCTATTTTGCTTTCTTTGGCCTGAGAAGTATTTTTACTTCCTACAGAATCCCAGGTAAGCTGTTCTTCTGTGAGGACCTGCATGTCAGTTCATTGTTCTCTTGTCCCCATATTTATGTTGGAAGAGTCGTCAGCTTAGCTTCTCTTTCTCTGAAGATAAGGAGGACCTGGGTACATTTGCTCACACCCAGCTAAGGGCTCTTAGGTGAATGGGGAACCTTGCCATTGAGCCAGGGACTTTTTAAATAGTCTTCGTTTTTACTGTTGTTGGTATAGTGTCTAAGAGTAGTGTTGGTCATATGTAGTGTGTGTGGTATAGTGTCTAAGTGTGGTATTGGTCATATGTAGTGTTGTTGGTATAGTGTCTAAGTGTGGTGTTGGTCACATGTAGTGTTGTTGGTATAGTGTCTAAGTGTGGTTTTGGCCATATGTAGTGTGTGTGGTATAGTGTCTAAGTGTAGTGTTGGCCATATATAGTGTGTGTGGTATTTGTAGTTGGTTTAAAATCTTAAATACGTATCCTTAAATATTTTTTAACATTGTTAGAGATGCCCTGGCTAGTACTTTAAAAATATTTATATTGTATCACTTTTTCTCCTTTACTCCCCCCCCCACTCCCTCCCTTCCTCCCATTCCCTCCACCTTCCTGCCCCCATTCACTCCTCAGAGAGGGTAAGGCACATTGCTTTGGGGAAGGTCCAAGTCCCTGCATACTATATCTAGGCTGAGCAATGTATCCATCTAAAGAGAATGGGTTTCCAAAAAGCCAGTACAAGCAGTAGGGATAAATCCTGGTCCCACTGCCAGTGGCCCCTCAGTCTGCCCCAACCATGCAACTGTAACCCACATTTGGAGGGTCTAGTTTGGTCCTAGGATGGTTCCTTCCCTGTCCGGTTAGAGTTGGTGAGCTCCCATTAGCTTAGGCAAACTGTTTCAGTGGGTGAACCCATCATGATCTTCACCTCTTTGCTCATATTCTCACTCCTCCCACTCTTCAAGTGGGCTGATCTCCTTTACTTTCAGTACTCTGGCTACATGTATTTAAACCTTCTTATCAAATCACATGTGTTCCCTTATGTTTCTTTCTTTTTAGTTATGACATCAACCTAGGTACATTTATTGACATATTTTAACTCATCAGATCTTCTATTCTGATGTCCAATATGTGATTAAACCATTTTACTAAATTATTTGAAATTCTTTTAAATTAAAATGCTATACTTATATTTCCCTTCCCTTTCCTCCTTCCAACCTTCCCCACGCCATCTTCACCCTTGCTCTTGAATTCATGGCCTCTACTTCTTTAATTGTTGCTAAGTTTATAAATTTGACCTACTGGACTGGAAAGATGGCTCAACCATTAAAGGCTAGGCTCACAACCAAAAATATAAATATGACTTACTGAGTTTGTAAAATGTTATATGTATATGATTTCCAGGCTTATTATGTAATAAGATGAACAATCAAGTTAATATATATTTTCTTCAGTTGAAGAAATTCAGTTTGGTGCTTTTATAGATTCTATCAGAAATGTCCATTATTCTACTTACTTAAATAGATTAATCATGACCATTTAAAATCCTTACACTAAATTTTTGATGTATGAAATACTTTGTTTCCAGTTTCTAAATTTTATGTTTCCTCTGTTGAATTTTTCTCCCAGTGAGTTGGTTCAATTTTAGCAAGACTTGTGCTTGGAAAGAGGAAAATCTACTCAGGTGTAGATTTTCTTTTGCTGCTCAGGCATGGGGACACTTCGCTGTCTTGATCTTTTGGCTGGTTGTTCTTAGCCTACAGTTGAGTTCCACTTTATCTGAGTTGCTCTACCCTCAAGGGAAGTTTTATGGGTTTTTACACCAAAGCTTGTGGCATTTACCAAACTGCTGCAATTTTAAGGGACTCAAATCTAAGTGTTTATTTTCCAGGACTAAACCTCTCTAGAAAATCTTAGCTCGCCCCCTGCCCCAACCGTTTTCAATTTAACACATGAACCACTTATCAGACAAATTGGAACCCCGTTTTTAGGATTCTTGGCCTGGTTTCCTTCCTTCTTCAGTTTTGCTTCTTAATTTGTAGCTTTTCTAGAAGCCATGAATTCTGTCTTGTGTGTCGGGACGCAGTGGCCCTTCTGTTCTGTTCTGTTCCAGCGGCATTCCATACCTACACAAGACAAACTGGGGGAGACTTCAAAACAGAGACATTCCCTGTCTGGAAAGAAGCAAAGACTCTCATTTTGCTACTTGCCTTCGTTGTTCTTCAAATACTAACTTTTCCTCAGAGAGTTCAAATAGTTGTTTTCTCTATTTCGTTCAGGGCTTGAAGGCTTGCCTGGTATGCCTGGCCTGCCTATTGTTGAAGCTGACAGCGGTGCCCTTTCCTGCCCAGTCTCTGCTCCCTTGTTTCATTTGCATTCCTGCATTTAATTCCACAGCTGTTTTGAAGCAGTCAGTCTCTTTTGTAGATGTGAAAACTGAGGCTAGAAGGGATAACAAGAAACTAATCTAATAATGCTGTTTATTCAGCTGCTTGACTTTGAGATGACAAAATGCTGTATTCTAAACAAATGACACAGGCAGGGGGGAGGGGAAGTAAGGGAGACCTGGTCTTGTTTTACCAGGACATCAAGACTTCCTTTGGATTTCTCCTTCTTTCTCCAAATAGAAATTGATCCTAGTAAGTCCTACTCTCTACTGACATAGAACAGCAATAACAAAACAAAGTGCATTTATTACTTTCCCTAGATTTACATAGAAACAGTTTTGAGGAAATAATGTATGTCGTACTTTTTCGTTTGCTCTAACTGGTACTTAAATCTTCAGATCACTCAATATCTTAAGGCATTTTTATTTTATTTTATGGATTTCCCCAATTTAGGCTAGAACTATAAGCAATCTGAGATTATTTAAATATTGAGAAGCCCAAGTTAGGAAAGCTTTCCACCACAAGAAGACCACTTTCCCCATTCTGAACCTCACATTACTTCTCAGAGCAGTTGGTAGCATTATTTAAAGGATGAGAATACAGAGGCACAGAGAAGTTTAATAAATTACAAAGAGGTCACAAGGCCAGAAAATACCAGAGGTAGGATTTATAAATAGAACATGTAGGTCTTCATGCTAGATATATACTAACAATCTGCGAAAACTTGTTTAGCCTGAATTCTTGAGGACTGGGCATCATTCATTCATTCACTAAGTTCTCACCATCATCATATTTTCTACCTTATTACTAGTTACCCTTTTGTTCTAAACCAGCAATCCATTTCATAAAATATTCCTCAGAAACTCCTGAAAAAGAAATTTGAAAATGAGGTTATAGCTAGGAACTTGAGGTAAAGTTTGAAGGAAAAATGAGAAACTATGAATGTGGGGTAATATTAGCTGTATAAAAACTGAAAATTTAAGAATCACAAAGTAATCTGAAAACTATTATGAAAGCACATTGTCTTCTGACCATTTATTTATTCATTAGTTCATTTTACCCAGGGAATAAGTGTTACACAGTGCTTTTGGAAAGAAAACACGCCATTACTGACTATCTGCAATTGCCCAAATAATGTATTCAGCAATTTATAAGCATGACCATGTTTAATATTCACAATGCCCTCTATACAGTATGCTATCATTCCTATTTAGCTGAAGAAACTGTGATTTAGTGGGCACTAATAATCTGTGTATTGTCAGATAGATAAAGGTTGTGCAAATGGCTGAGATGGTTTTCTAGCCCAGGACTTTGTAGATCCTGGGGCATGACATTGTCATGGGGTGTTGGTCCAGAAACTGGAGGAAGGGTACCAGTCTCTGTAAGCTTAGCTTGAAGTGTGGGACTACACTGAGCGTTGCAATCTGGCAGGCGAGATAAGAAAACAAGTATAAATCCTATAGTGAGAAAGGATGCAGAACATATCAAAATTGAGATGAGGTATTTAGATCTTCAAAGGGAGAGATTGTGTCTATCCATGATAATTAAAGTTCTGAGGGAAAAGCAGGAAAGAACCAATAGATGCGATAGAAGCTATAAACCATGCTCATGCTTTCACACAGCAGCTGCTACAGTCTCACTTTTCTGCTTGCGATGGAAATGGTCATTTTCCTCTCCAAGCCCCTAAGTATCTATCTGAGCTTTCCTATGTAGGAGAGCTTTCCATCTCATGCTATGATTATATATGCCATGCTCTCTCAGTGGCCACTTAGCAAACACAGACTTATACTTGTCAGGAGATTCCTTTGTAGGCATGGTGCCTACAGCATAATAGTTGTATTTAAAAGTCCCTTCTCCTTTGGTATCTCTTCTACAATTTTTTTTTGTCTTTTTCTACTCTCATCAATATCCTCAGGTTAGACAATGGCATCCTTAGCCTACACCACAATGACCTGTGGGAAACTATAGAAATATTTTCTAGATTAATGATTGATGTGGGAAGTCCCAGCTCATTGTAAGTATTCCCACCCTTGGGCAGGTGGTTGTGGTGTATATAAGGAAGTGAACTGAAGAAGCCATGGGAGCAAGTCAGTGAACAGCATTCCTTCATGGTCTCTGTTTCTATTTCAGACTCCAAGTTCTTGTCTTTAGTTCCCATCCTGACTTTCCTCGGTGTTGTACTGTGAACCCTTCCCTCCTCAAATACATAGACCATTTTATCCTTGCCTTTGGACATGGTTTTTATCATAGCTAAAGATAGCAAGCTAAGACAATTGTTTGAGATTTATTTGCTTATAGTCTCTTGCCCAGTGTAATTTTTCTTTTTAAGTACAAATCTGAAAAACCCATCCCAGTTATTATCATGGCTCTTTAGTGCTAGAGGATAAGAACTGAACCTTCCTGTTTGGAAAATAAAGACAAGTTCTTTTCTCCTACAAGCTACTGTTTGTCTTTGTTTCAGACCAATACTGTAGCCATATTGAATTGTGGTTCTCTATTTCTTGACATTCCAACTCCTCATCCCACTTGGAATATCACTTGTTTTTCTTCCTTTATTTGGTCAAGGCAGCCTTCAATAGCAAGTTTTTAAATCATCCCTTTTTAAAAAACTGTCATGACATTTCTCCCACTTGTGATTAGATATGTTCTTTCTCATTCGCGGTGACAACCCTCTGAATTCACTCCCTTATCACCGCTCTTACAACACTTGAGTCTAATGTTTTTTTTTTTTTTTTTTTTTGCTTATCTTTCATCTTTCATTTCTAATGCTCACTTCTTTGTGAGGATTTTGAAAGACAAAACTCCTGCTTTCTCAGTCAGCTACAATGGCTAGCTCATTCCCTGACAGTTTGCAGGGGCTCAATGACTGCTGAATGAATGGATGAAGAACACTCGACAAGCAGCTAAAGAGTCTCAGAATAAAGAACTCAATTCAAGAAGCTTGAATTTGGCACAGTTAGGAGATAATGCTTTTCTAGATTTTTCTATGGCAATATGGCTTTTCTTACCTAATCCTAAGTACTACTTCTCCAGAGTTTTCCCATAACAAAACACCACCAGTATACACAAACACATAACCTAAACTGTAGGTGACAAGCAGTATGTACTAACCTGAGTCTGATGCTCATCACTTTCTTCATAGCCCCTTTTCTTTTATTGGCTACCTCAACTTGGAGAGCCACAAACTGCAGGTTGAGTTCTGTGATGACAGTCACAGAAAGGATGTGTTCATACGTGTACCTGATAATGGCAGGCACGATACTTTATTTCTGTAGTGTTTTGTGACACCAGATACCAAATTTTCATTTTTAAAATTTTATTTATTATCATCTGTGATAGACAAATGAAAAATAACTAGATTGTATTGTATAAAATTAGTATACAATATGTCTATCTGATAGCATTATATTCTGTTTGGAAAATGCAGGACTTAGAAGCTAGAGTTGTTTAATCATGTTTGGTTCTTCTGAAATTCTGAATTTTTAAAATAAACAAGGGACTCTAGCTACCATTAAGAAGCTGACAGTTGAAACCATGAACTCCATAAGGCTGGATGAGAGCTTCAGACAGCATTTCTGATCTACATTGTTTCCTGTCTTAGTGGCTGTGATTCTTCACTTCTGATGCAGGGTTCTAAGTAACACACCGCCTACGTATCACAGAACTTTTTTTCCTCAGGAAAGTAACCTGTATTTCTACTTTTATGTAAGTTGTTATTTCTTTGAAATGCAGGGCTACTTCAACACTTAGTTCGTTTGATTCAGTGTTTCTGTGCTGGTCTAAATATAAGGTGAGACAAAAGGGTAGACTTTAAGCCAGAGAATGTGCAGGTAAAGTGTTACTCTAGCATGAAGAATGTGCCAGGAACACTGCATTTCCTCAGGCATGTCTTAGACGTGGGGCCATTACTCCATTTGCTCTGGCTCACCACCTGCTGCTGCCATTATTCCCTAACCCACATCACTCCTGGCTACCAAAAACTCCGCTAAATTAAAAATGAAGCCATTGATAAATAATGTAGATACATAGAAAAAAGGAGTATATTCATTCTTTATTCATGGCAGGATGCATTAATGTCTAATTCTTTCTGTTTATTTCTGTTCATGTGCCATAGTATAGGAAAGGCTTAGAGAAAAAATGTAAACAAAGTTTAATATCTTTTAATCTTAGGAAATGATGAGATATTAAATTAATGTAGCTAGATCAGTTTTCTTGGCCAGGGTGTAGAGACCACCGATATTCTGGCATCATTCCCTAAATTTTGCAGAAAAACTTTCCATACTCTTGGAGCTTCTGTTAGCTTTACACATACACTTTTTTTGAAAATATTGGGAAGAGAAATCTCTCTGTCTCTCTCTCTGTCTCTCTCTCTGTCTCTCTCTCTGTCTCTCTCTCTCTGTGTATGTGTGTGTCTCCTCTCTCTCTGTCTCTATCTCTGTTGTGTGTGTGTGTGTGTTTGTGTGTGTGCGCGCGTGCGCGCGTGCAAAGGTGAACCCTACAAGAAGATTATGAGAATTTGATGCTTTAGGGTTTAGTTGACCATTGAGCCACATTGCTTATTAAGACTGTAAGTTGGCAACAATATGCTTGCCTAAACAAAACCTGCATAATGGCCACAAAGGATGCCAACATGGGTAAGAAAAATTTCACCAGGCCCCATCCATTAACGAAGAGCTACAGTGATTAATGACAGGTGCAAGAGGGAGGGTTGGTTCTCGAAGTGAGCCCTCTGGCAAGTCATGTGATTCCAATGGGCTAGCTCTAAGCATGTATACATAGGACAGCACTAAATGACATGAGTGGGTTAGATTTGCATGTTTGAAACTATAGCTATTATAGAAAAGGTCATGAATTTAAGAGGGAGTGGGGAGGCACAGGAGAGGTTTGAGTGGTGAGGTTGGGATGGGAAAGTTGTAAATGCAATGCTTACATAAATCTTATCAAAGGAGAAGGAGAAGAGAAAGAAAACTGGTTTGGAAGAGACCCTAAGCAGAGGATGGGGAATCCTCATTGTCTCTTGACTTGGTGAACAAATGGGTCATTATATACGGGAACTGTGAAGAGTCAAAGGAAAGGATCCATAAATGGTGTTTGCATTTTGTCTTTAAAGTTTAGCTAATGGCTAGCTAGAGGCCTCAGCATGTGAAGGCATTTGCTGCCAATTTCTGATGCCCTCAGTTTTACCTCCAATACCTGCATGGCGGAATGAGAGAACTCATTACCAAACGTTGTCCTCTGACCTCTACAATTTGGCCAAGGAATGAATGAGCCTAGATACATGCACGCAAATGCACACGTACAAAATAAATAAATAAAATGTAATAATGTATGAAGTTTAGCTAGTTCCTCAGAATAGATGAACACGAAAAGGCCAAGGGCAGGACTCAGGCCAGTTATATGAATCGAGTACCTTGGGTTTTTCATTTATATAGTCCTACTACTCATTGTGATCATTCTTCCGGAATTATTTTGTAGTTATTTATTCATTAAAGTACTTCTTCCATCTAAACTATATTACAAAGTTCTGTGGAAAAAGTACATTGCCAAATATTATTTATGGTGGAAAGCATCATCTTGAGAAGAGACTTCCCAGTGGATCAATGCAGGCACCTAGAAATAAGAATTATTCCATCCAAATATTATTTATGGCGGAATGCACCATCTTGAGGAGAGACTGCCCAATGGACAAGTGCAGGCACCTGGACACAAGAATTGTTTCATCCTTTTGGAGGTATTGTGCATAAAATCAGTAGCCAATATAGACAATGAGACAAAATATGTTGCTTCAGTTAAGATAGCTCTTTGAAATATTTTCTTTCAAAACGATCAAGGTCTCTGTGATGTTTTGAATAAGAAAAGTCTCCTGTAGTCTCATATGCTTGATTACTAGGTTCCTGATTGGTGGCACTGTTTGGGAAGATCACAGAATCTTTAGGAGGAAGTATAAGTATATAACCGGTGGGGTGGGGAGTGAGCACTGAGGTGTTATAGTCTGGCTCCAGGTCTCCCTCTTTTCTCTGTGTGGATGACAATGTGATTAGCCAATTTCCAGCTCTTCAGTCATGCTTTCTGTGACCATTGCCATGTTTCCCTGCCCACAAAGGATTCTCTCACTCTGTAAAGGTAAGATAAAAGACGCTTTTGCTTCCCTACCTTGTTTTGGGGGATATTTTCTCACAACATAGAAGATTAATTAATAGAGCTATCTGCATGGTAGTCTGCATGGTTTGTGGGTCCCATATTCTATATGATTATAGTTGCCGGTATCCTGAGTTGCCTCTGCATTTCAAAATGTGACATGGAAAATTGCTCATAAAACTGCTTCCCTTCTTTTATACACTGGATTTCTATTGGTGAATCTCAAGACCACATTTTGATTTTCTTTCTCTTCAGTGGGAATATAATTTCCTAAGGAACAGAGTGATTTATTCCTCTGAGGGAAAATTAAAGAAAAGAAAGTTCACACTGAACACATTTTGTTTTAAATATGTGCTTAGAGTAAATAAACTGGAGATAAATTTGTTTGTGTTGGTTAGCTCGATCCAGCCACGAAAATAATGCTTCTTCTCTTTAGATATGTTTGTTCCCCTTTGCGAAATAAGTCAATTAACTAATTAAAGCTGAGATTCTCCAGGTTTGCTTCAGGAAAATAAAGTATACATTAGGGGAGAAAGAACCCAGGAGAAATTTTCTCAGTTTCTGCTGGGTAAGGTTAGGAGGAAGTGGTGGGTTGAGGAGGGCAGGAGCAGGAATGGAAGTGGACACCTGGAGCTATCTCAGCTATTGCTGTCAAGCTCCTCTCAACGAGATTGAGGAGATTGCTTACCATTTTAAAAATGTGTGTTATTTCCTATTTCAATTTTATTTATTCATGTGAGTGAGGTAAATTTAGATAAACTGGAGCATCTCTCCTTCATGTTTAGACCCTCTACACAACTTGGTGTGATGACCCAAAACCAACTTGGACTACGTTCAATTTAAAGATAACCAAAATCTCTAAGTCTATCATGGGAAACACTACGAAGATAGTACTGTTTTATTTGTTAAACATTTCTAAGGTGGTTCGGTTATTTATATATAATGAAGACACTTATATATGCTTTATAGTATAATTATTCTACCCGGAATGTTTCAGAACCTATGCTCATTTATGAAATATCTTTTCTTTCACCAATTGATAACATCTGTAGATATGACATGCCTGCCACTTCCATATTCATCACTGTGTTGATAAAGAGGACAGACAAGAGATCAAAGCCTCATGCCAAATAATTACAAAGAATTAGATGAATCAAGAGTCTCCTGACATATTAATCAATAATCAATATAATACGAACTGTTCATGCAACCATTAATACGGCTTCTATCCACAGTTCCAGCTTGTTCACAGTGATAAGATGTTTAAAACCTCATGAAATCAAGAAAACTATTTCTCACCACAGAACCTCAGAATTAGAAAGAGCTCAGAAACCATGGGCCACATATGTCTTACCTCATATTGATCTACTATCTGGTAACCGCTTCAAGAAGGTAGGAATGTCTAACACTGAAATGCTGACACAAGAGCCATATCAGTTTTTAAGGGTCACGATCTCCTTAGAGACTCATTCTAGAAACAGAGTTTAGATAAGTGCATAACACTCTTCAGAAAACATTTTATGCCCTTGTTTTAAAAATAGATAAGTACTCGTTTGTGTCCAGATTTTTTTTTCTGTTTTTGAGACAAGCTCTTGTGTAGACCTCCAATTTGCTTATGTTGCCAAGATTGGCTTTGCATTCCTGATCTTTCCAACTTTCCCCGATGCCCCATGCTGATATTGCAGGCCTACAGCATCACTATGTCTGGTTCCTAATTGCTGTGATTTCTCAGAGATGATGTCTGAAATGTTGTGATTAAACCAGAAAGCTCCCAGTGGACACTGGACTCTAGTTGCTTGCACTTGGAGATGGAATACTAAAACAAGAACTCTCTGGTCACACTATTAGACACCTTAGAGCTACCCTTGGTCGTGTACCATCCTTCTTAGGCAGTATCAGCATGACTGTCCCTGTTTTATTTTTTTTAATGAGTATAGCCCATCTTTTTATTCTTATTTTAAATAAAGCTTAAATACTTATTTTCGCCTATCTCCTTAGTACCATTTATAAGCCTGGACTTATTGCTTCTGCATTTCTAGAAAAGTTTGTGCCAGTTTTGTATTCATTCATATTATGTGTTCTTTTTCATACCCTTTGTGCATGGCATTTAAGATGCATCTTATCACTTATAAACAGAATATTTAGTGAAGAAAACTTAAAAGCTAGAGGACAGCTTAAACACCAAAGCAAAAATCAGCTATAATCCCACCATTTGAGGTACTCAATATTCAGATTTTAATATATTTCACTGCTGTGGCTAGGTATTTTAAAATTGAAATTTATATTCATATCATATAATATCTATATCATGGATCTTGTCTGGTTAGAAAACATGTCATGCAATAAAATTTCAACATATTGAGAATATGTGTATGTGTCTGTGTGTGTATATGTGGGTGTGCGTGTTTGGGGGTGCATGTGTTTGTGTGTCTGTGTATATGTGTGTGTGTGAGCAAGCACACGGGTGCATGTGTGCTTGTGCAATGTTTGTGTGTGCGTATGTGTGTGTTTCAGGTGCTGGGAGATAAACCTCAGGCCTCTCTCAAGCATACTAGGTAAGTCTTTACCACTAAGCCCTTTCTTCATCTGAAAATACATTTTGATATGTATTAGAAAATAGTCTCTTTTGGGGACAGTTTGGGCATTTATAATATTTTTATGAATATAATTATATTGAATATTCTTAGGCTTAAAAGCTCACTTTATAAGGAGTCTCCCTTCCCAATAAAATAGTTTATTTAAATAAATTTTGTGTGTGTGTGTGTGTATATATATATATACCATTTTTGGGTTTTACTCTTTGAAAATCTCATATGTTAATATAATGTATTCTAGTTTATTTGGATAATTTTGTTCTTTCTCGTGAGATCATTGAATAGTATATGTGATCACAGTTTACTT
This sequence comes from Chionomys nivalis, assembly GCF_950005125.1. Lineage (NCBI taxonomy): Eukaryota > Metazoa > Chordata > Mammalia > Rodentia > Cricetidae > Chionomys > Chionomys nivalis. Next base: position 25,882,783 of record NC_080111.1, on the reverse strand, counting down.
TGAGAGTTTCCTGTCCTTTGGGAGTCATTTTGATGCTGTTGTTCCTTGTAAAAGTTACTGTTCTATTTCTCAGAAATTTTAGAAATCATTCCCAAATTAGAGTATATTTATCTGGCTAAATGAGATGTTTATTTTTGTTAGTCCATTCATCAACTTTCAGCCAGTTCCTCCTTCTCAAACATATTGGAAAAAGAATATTCAGAATTCATAAAGACATTAACAATTGCCCCTTATCATATCCATCTTTCATTTAAGTATGTTAATTTCCAAAGTGTTCTAACAGAGCAAATTAAGAGGAGGGTGATATGTCTTACACAGATCTGATAGGAGAAGGTGCTCGAAGCTACCAGAAAGCAAACAAGGCAAAGAGTTATCTGTGACGAGAAAGAGTGTTTTTTTTTTTTTTTAATTTTTATTATTATTATTATTTTTGATTTTCGAGACAGGGTTTCTCCGTAGCTTTTTTGGTTCCTGTCCTGGAACTAGCTCTTGCAGACCAGACTGGCCTCGAACTCACAGAGATAAGCCTGCCTCTGTCTCCCGAGTGCTGGGATTAAAGGCGTGCGCCACCACCGCCCGGCTCTGTTTTTTTTTTTATTATTATTATTAAAAATTTCCGCCTCCACCCCGCCTCCCTTTTTCCTCCCCCTCCTCCCACTCCTCACCCCCCACTCTCCTTCCCCTCCCTCTCCAGTCCGAAGAGCAGTCAGGGTTCCCTGCCCTGAGGGAAGTCCAAGGTCCTCCTCCCTCCATCCAGGTCTAGGAAGGTGAGCATCCAAACAGGCTAGGCTCCCACAAAGCCAGTACATGCAGTAAAAAGAGTGTTTTGCTTAGGGGTTGAGAATATACTCTCAAGGATGGTACAGACAGTACCACATTGATTGATTTAGCAGCTTTAAGCAGGCCTTTACATGACAGCTCCATTTCTTTCTCCTAAAAGACAGTTGTCATGGTGCTAAACTAATTGTGCATAAGACAGGAATCTTCTTTAAATTATGGCCTTTAATGGTAAGTGAAGAGTGAGTGGAAGTCCTCTATGTGGGGAATGATAGCGTGGGATGGTAAAAGCTCAGGGATAGTAAGTGGGAAGATGCTTGAAGTTCTGACTAGTAACATCTACACTGACTGTACTATTGCTGTGATAAAACACCATTAACAAAGTAACTTGGGAATGGGTTTATTCAGCTTACACTTCCCCATCACAGCTCATCATTGAAGGGAGTCAGGACAGGAACTCAAACAGGGCAGGATCGTAGAGGCAGTGGCTGATGCAGAAATCATAGAGGGATGCTGCTTACTGGACTGATCCACATGGCTTGCTCAGCCTGCCTTCTTATAGAATCTAGGACCACCAGCCTAGGCATGGCAACAAGCACCATGGGCTGAGCACACCCCGATCAATCAATAATTAAGAAAATGTCCTACAGACGTGGTACAGCCCGATCTTATGGAAGCATTTGCTCAATTGACGCTCCATCCTCTCAAATGACTGTAGCTTGAATCAAGTTGATATAAAACTAGCCAGCACACTGGGCTCTGGGATCCTGGTGGTTTTGCATTCGATGTACATGGTCTGGTACAATCAAGACTGGCTTAAAGATCATATAAGTTTAAGAGTCATTCTTAAAGTCTTTTAGAAAGTGCTAAATGCAAGAATATCCCCAAAGAAGTCATGATTGTGTTTAACACCAATATGCATCTTTTGGCATCTGTTTTACAGACTGATATCTACAGACGAGAAACTTTGTTATTATGTAATAAGTTTCCTGTATAAGGATCTAGTTGAATAGTTTTATTTATATATTTCATCTAAAAACATATGCCCACATTATTATCTACCTCCCAGTGGCATTTCTAGGTCTGTCTTTTTATGTTTACCCAAATAAACTTGCTATCATCATGTCTATGATTTTCTTCATATTTTTAAAGAGAAGATAATCTTATCCATTTAATTTTTACAAGGTATATTTTTAACTTACATGTTTTATTATTAGTTACACAATTAAAGTTAGAACATACTTATGAGATTATATTTGCTTTCACATATAATATTTGTTACATCTTTTTTTCTGCCTTTGTAGGCTGATGGGATTATGTGCTTCTTTTATTGTCCCTCTTTCTTTTTACTGTTAGTGTTCAATATTCTGTTTCCCAAAGTATTTAATTTTATGTTTTATTTGGGGCATGCTTCTCTATTTTCCAAATTTTAATCTAAAATCTTTTTTATCAGATAAGCAAGTCTTCTAAGAGACATTTTTTTTCCAGGTTCTTCTGAGATGCACTTTATCTCCTGCCAGAAGCTGCATCAGATCCTTTGGTAATCTTTACAGAATTTCTTGGCATGGGATCATATAAACATATTGATGAAATTCATGTAGCTTCTACTGAGCGCTTTATCTTGGAGAAAAAGTGCCCAAGACTTAAGAGTTGCTTTTTTGTTTTTGTTTATACTTTTCATTAATGGAATGATAAATATGGAATGCAGTCATGGTCTTCTTTTCATATTCCAGATATTATTTATTGATTTTGTCTTTTTTTTCTTGTGTCTAATATCTTTCCCAATCTGGAAGGAATTAATGGGATAAAAGTATATTTTTAATTTAAAGAAATTTAATTCTTATTTTATTAAAAACTAAATGAATTTTTTGGTATTTTTATTTCTCAATCATATTTTAGTGAGAAAAATATGAGAAAAGTTGGTCTTTGGAAAAAATTAAACATATATCATGCTTCTTTGAACAAGAAAGATATTGGCTTATTTTCTTTCAATTTGTCTATATCCAGAAATTGGAGAAATCAACACTGGGATTCAATATAAATGGCATTCTATTTATGTGTAGTAACTTAGCATGATGGCTTATAATATTCATTTTGATTTCTAGCTTTGCCTACCAGCCATTGAGTCATGTCAAGTGTGACTTCAGCTGAGAACTGGGGAAACTGTGTTGGGGTACTTTGCTAGAACTACTCATGGACTATTAGCTTTCTTTGCACATGGTTTTGATGTACTGTTTCTCAGTATGTGGTTGCTTGAGTTGTTAACTCTGGGCTGTCTTGAGGTTTTCAGCGTGGGCAGATACAGCACCCTGAAAGCAGAAATATAGTATATTCCTCAACCACTTATAATTGAGCATCAGTGTCTTTTTGTGGTATGCTATGAAGGGTGTTCTAGAACCAAATCCTACTTGAATGCAATGGTATCTTTCCAGATAGGGTTATAGATCCTTTATCTAACAACTATCAGACCCTCTTGCTTCCGTAATAAGACCTGAATATGAAGGATACCACGGATTCAAAGTTATACTTTGAGACTTTAGGCATGGTGTACTAAAAGAATTATTGTTACCCTAGTTACATGATTAATCAAGTAATACATTTCCCCCAATGAACCTATAGTTATTTGTATAAATAGGAACAAAGTATTATGATAAAAATAGTATAATGGTATGGTGGTTTGAATAAAAGTAGCCCCCATAGGCTCATATATTTGAAAGCTTAGTCCCCTTGGGATGGAACTATTTGAGAAGGATTAAGAGATGTGTTCTTGTTGGAATAGGTGTGATCATGTTGGAGCAAGTATTTCAAAAGCCCATGTAAGGCCAAGTCTTTATCTTAGCCTATGGATCAAGATGTAGCTCTTACATACTTCTCCAGCACCACATCTACTTGCTGCCATGTTTTCTGCCTTCATGATCTCTACCACCATGATAATGGATGAATTCTCTGAAACCTTAAGGAAACCCCCAATAAATGCTTTTCTTTAGAAGAGTTGCCTTGGTTATAGCAACTTCTTCATAGCAATAAGACAGTGAGTAATACAAATGATAAGGCATGCTAAGAAGCAAAGAAGAGATGAGTTCTGATCAAAGTGGTAGGGGACATTTCTCAGCCAGTGGTATATGCCTGTCACTTAACAAATGAATACAGTTCAGTCAGTTATAAGTATAGTCTGAGCAAGTCCTGGGGTTATGACATCATGTATAGTGAATAACATGTAAGCCAATGTTCTCAGAGATAATACATGGAAGAGTAACAAAATTGGAGCTAGAGACTGACTTAGGAATCAGATAATTGAGAAACTGAAAAGCCAAGTAAAGAAGAGCTGACTGACGCTGTGAATGATGGGAAGCATTTTAGGTTTTCAATAAGAAGGAAGACAATTACTAATTTATGCTTTTACCACGATTTTCTTCAATTTGGAAGACTAGTGGATGTGGTAATTTAAGAAATGCATTTTCAAACTTTATGATGTTGCTTCTCTCATAAAGTAGAATCTAATTTATCTTTCTTTGAATACAGCCTAAACTTGGTGATGCACTTCTAAACAAGAGAATAAAATAGACATGATAAGGACAACTTTATGTAGTAAAGGTTTTCTTTGGAGATCACAGAGTTGTTTTGTCCACAGCTACATGTAAATTCATCTATGCTGCTCAGCTTCTCTGATTCCTTATTACCCAACCTACAGCTCAAATTCAATCTCTGGAGAGAACTGGAGTCAAAACTGTCCAGTTAAACCTCTGAATTTCTGATCTACAGATACTGTGTCAAATAATAAACCTTTATTGCATTAAATAATTCCAATTTGTTAAACACTAAATAATGAACACACTGACTTTTGAGAGAACAAGACTTACTACAAGTAGGGAAGTTAGAAGACTTGAAGTTTTTCCAGTGAGAAATAAAAGTATAATTTATGGCTGATAATGGTAAGGTAGGAAGAAAATATGAATGCATAATAAGAGTCAAAAATCTTTGGATTTAGAAAATGCTCAGATATGGAAGAGGAGAGGAGTCATGGTTGATTATAATCATATTTCTTGTTTGAGCTCCCAGCAGGATATGTGCTGAGACATGGAGAAGGAACATATTTTTGGAGAATGAATTCAGTCCTAGACATAGTTAAAATCTCTTTGAGATATTTATTCCAGAAAAGAGATGTCAATCTTTATTATTATTATTATTATTATTATTATTATTATTATTATTATTATTATTATTATTATTTTCTGGGAAACAAATCTAGGGCCTCATGAATGCTAGGCAAATAGAGTACCATTGAGTAATATCCTCAGCCTATATGAGGCCAGGAGTCTTTCAAGCAGGGAATGAACAGAGTGAATGTTTAGAAAGGGTAAATTGGTAGTTGCATTCAGGATGGTAAGATGGAAAAGTCTGAGGGAATTGGTCAAGCAAGGACTCTGATACAACACACCATAAGTTTAATGATAAAAGCATAAATAAAACAGAGGGGTTCATTCAAGGTGTCATTCGGAAATGGAATCAACTCAATGTATTGAATTAATACAGTATTTGTGGTGGAGGATTCTTCTCAGGCTTTATAGAGCATATTACCAGACATATGAGATAATGATCATGATCCTGCATAGTTAGGCCTGATCCTACAGTCTTAATCAGGTTATGCAATGAATCCTTCTGCTTCCAGCTTACCCATAAAAGCCATTTTTTTTTCATAAAGACAAACTAGGCTCATTCTTGTTTATCATTATACTTCTGGGCTATGCAACAATCCTTAGCAACAAAAGATCCTGTACTGCCTGTTTCAGGAAATGGTAACCAGTCTTTGTTTTAAAAGTGTTTTTATAACCATCTAACAATCCTACCTGCATTTCAAAAGGTTGTTACAACCATCTATTGTTATGACTACCTGTTGTTATGACAAACTTGTTATGCCCACCTTGCAACCATGTATTTGTTTCAAGAGTTCATTGTGATTAACTAGTTAAGCTTATGTTTTGTCTCTGTAACCCTGCCTATTTTCCCCCATTTGGAAACACTCTTGAGCTATAACAACCTTGCCTTCTTCATATCCAATGCTCTTGAAACCCAGCTTAGGGGGAGGCAGTCCATGTACATGAATAAGGCAGCTCGCTTAATTAGTTGCTTGTATTACATAATTGGGTCATGATGAATTTGGTCAGTGGTCTTTCTCCTCAAATTATTGGTATTAATACATGATATCATTTAGATCTCTTTAGGACAGAGAGCAAAGAACCAGCTTGTTTTATGACTTGATAGCTCTCAATTTATAATACACGGTTCCTCCCTACATCCTGGCATGTATACTAGGTGTAGCTAAACCGTATGATGTGAAACATCCTGACACCACTGAAAGATTTAAAAAAAGATCACACCTTTTCTTTGTTCTGGGAATTGGTACAAGATGCTGAAGACTGCACTGTGGACCTACTAGAAGTCAGAGTCCTCTGAAGAGTTTTCTCTGCTCTACTCTTATCTCTCTTTTGGAGAATAATTCTCTCTCTCTCTCTCTCTCTCTCTCTCTCTCTCTTCTTATCTGTATCTTATTGCTTTCTTATGAATTTTCTTTCTAGGCTTAAAATGGAAACTTCTCCTTTTCTTTAAGCTTCTGACATATTAGGGCTCCCCCTCTATTATATTATCTCTAGTGCTCTCTCTACCATCTGGAGGCTCAGTCACAGCCTTGACTTCCTCCCTTTCAAAAATTCCTCATTGAAGAGAGTTGTGTTGGCTTCCTTTCTGGATCAACTGCTACTGTTCTGTTTTATCCAACAATGAAAAACCCATTAAAAAGCAAGGAAGTCAGTCATAAGAAGGTACTTATGAGTAAGCATGAGGCATTTGAGGGGATAAAGTCTACTTCATTAATTTTTAGTGATTTGTAACATCCATGTTGAAGGGATATCTAAGGACGAGAAACAGACTTCCTCTCACATCTCTTCCTGATGATCAGCCATGCCGCACGAAGCCACGTGGTTTGCTCTTGGTTGAGTGGACAGACAGACAGGGCATTAATGAGTTTATTTCTCAGTAACAATTGCTCTTCCAGGGTAAGGGCAGTCAACCACACATTTCTGTTTTCTGACCATACTTTTAGGGTAAATCTCTACTCATTTAGTAGCATCTCTCTTCCCCACAGGCCCTCCTCTTTCTTCTTTTCTTCTTCTTCCTCCTCTTCTCTAAGCTTTCCTGTTCTTTTTAAAGAAAGGGCCATTAGAAAGTGTGAGAATCGCTCAAGGATTATATGAAGTTGTGGCAACCAAAGTGAATGACTCATTAGCATGTGAGAGAAAAGCCTGAACAACACCATCAAAGGGTTTAAACCAATCCAATGGGCCATGGAGGTGGTGCTTAGAATTAATTTAAATCACTTTAAAGCCAACATGAATGAAAGAATTATCCCCCTAACACTTATTTAGCCTGGCTGTGAGTGGAGTGCACATTTTCATGTCAATACAAACCTGATTGCCTAAATTTGCTCATACATGGTCGCCTATATACTAAAACCGAAATACAAAATATTTTGATATTTCAATTATCCTGTTTTCCTTAGTGGTGATTAACAGAATCCTAAGAAAGCAGAAAAACTCAGGAGAATGGCTAACACAGACGGATTTTAACAGGTTACTGCTGGATGCTGGGAGTTGAAACCCTGAAGACACAAGATGAGTAATGTGATAGGAAGATCTGAGCTGAGAGCCTAAAGAAATCTCTAGATTTTAAATTATGTTCATAAACTTTTTAAAAGTTTCCCATAAAACAGGGTCAAATCTGTTGAATATGAGGTTGGGTTGGGGTGGGAGAGGATCTATGAATCAAACATAATCATAAAAACAAGGATAAAAAAACAAGGACAAAGGAGTGGAGGATGGGGAGGGAGAACACCTATTAGCTACCCAAATTTCCCTTCAAGCCAACAGCGTGGTTCCCTCCAGTGTCTGCTTAAAGAGCCTGTTGTTCATTGATTGAATAAAAGTAACTAGAAGAGTTGGGCCAAGTAGGGTGGGATTTGAGATGGAGCCTTTGTAAAGAGGACACAACCTGAAAGAGACACTGCTTGGTATTTACAGGCTGCAGGTCTTGTGCTCCAACCGGTCTCCTCTGAAGAGGAGAGCATTTGACAAACTAGTGAAAATCCTCAAATGTTGTCAGGAAGTTTGACAGGAGTGAGTACCATGAAAACTGTGTTCAGAGTACCTGAGCCATTGGTGGCCCCTGGCTTGAGCAAGCGGCAGCCCTTACCTCCCATGTGTATCTCTACCTCATGGAAGAGCTAGGCAGAGCAGAATGAAGGGAATGTTGGCTCTCATCAAGAGTTCCTGAAATGCTGTATGCTCTATCAGAGCTTGGTCACATAGAGAAAGAACTTAAAGCTGAACGTTTGCTTAGTGTTTATTGAAATAGTCTGTCTGGAATTTGACAAAAATAAACCTAGGGCAGATAGCAGCCTAATGAAAATTCTAGAGGATAAACGGAGGCTATTGTAATATACACTGGTACTACAAAGGCAAAACAATCAACATGCAAAATGTTGCCTGGGAAAGTCACAGGTATTTCCCCTGACTATGCTGTTGGGATCTAGTTGAATCATCCACTAATTTTATTTTATTTTATTTTTTGCTATTGATTCTATAATAATCTGGGGCAGTCAGGCTGCTCCACTGTTTAGGTCAGACATGCAAGCATGGCTCGTTATTCCCACGGCATAGGTGGAACGTCGCTCATTTTACAAAATAATTTTGAGGGATTTTGACATTTGCAATAGAGATGATCTACAAGTCTTTGATTTGATAACTTGCTTCCTGCTGCCTTCTTCCTGTCAGAGGTACTGCGCTTGAAAATAAGATCAAACTTCCGGAAAGAAATCTGCTTTATATAAATGTTCCCACTCATATTATTTCGTAGTCTCCTATGACAACCAGAGCGTCAAAGATTTATTCTGGGTAGTTTAGTTATACAACAAAATATCTGATGTGGATTTTGGCAAGAAATTCACCAACTGGAGAACTTGCCAGGAGCAGGTACTCGTGTGGGATAAATGGAGGAGTTGAGAGCAGGTAAGGGTGCCCAGCAGGACCTGTGTCTCTGAGTCCCCTAATCTACCTGACAGAATTAATATTAAGCTTATCAGTTTCTCAATCTACCTTTTCAGTAAGCCAGACTTTCTAAACAAGTCATTGTTTTCTTATTCATGAGAAGGCCAACAGCTGCTTTAAACAGTAAAATTGATTGGGAGAGAAAAAAGATTCAGAAGCTTGAAGAGCTAATTACAGCATGTGAATCAAAAAAAAAAAAAATAGAAACTGCAAAAGATCCAGGGGTCTGGTTCAGGTGACTTCTAGACAGGAGTGTTCATTTCTAAATATAAACCTCTCATTTAACATACATAAGGTTTTAGATGATGTTGAAGATAATCCACAGAACTTTAATGGTGGAATCTAATAGTTCTATAAAGACTTTTAGTTTTTTAGCATGAAGCATGTTAAGTCTGACAGAGATATGCTTTGCAGAGTCATATTTTGGGCTATAAAAGGCAACATGATCTCTTGAAATGCTTTCCTTGGACCTCAAGGACCAAGGCATCTTCTAGAGAAAAGGGAACCTAATCAGATGTTTTTTTTTTTTTTTTTTTTTTTTTTTTTTTTTTTTTTTTTTTTTTTTGGTTTGGTGTGAGACACAAGATTCTTTCTCTATCAAGTTGGTTACTAATGCCCCACATTTCGTACTATATTCTTCTGCATCTTAAGTGAAGCTGAAGAACCTCTCAGGGATTATTTGACTTTCAATATCTCATGCTTTTGTTAAAACACATTTCAACTTGTTCCTGTAATTAACACTAACATCAAGTTCTTATTTCTAACTTCAAGGCTCTGAGAAAGCTAAGATTACAATATGATATAGATAAAAATGATTAGAGGGTAAGAGTATTCATAAAGTGTGAATGACAGAAGAATATGTCTCAGAGCCCCCGTTGCTGTGCAGTCCTCCAACTTGTTCCTAAGATTTTTCCGAATATAAGCAAACGTCTGACACTTTGAGTTAACATTTAAAAATTCGCCTCAGTTTTGTAATCCCTGCAGTGCAGAAGTTATTAAATCTCCAGCCTGCAGACAGCCAGGAAAATCTCTGCGTTGTTTGGCTTTCCTATGCCAAGAAATAATTAATATGAAAGTTTCATTTCCATAATTTTTAGATCACATATGTAGGCTTCAGAAGCAAAAAGAAATATATGAAATGATTGATAGAGAAGAGTGTAATTCACAGTAAAATTTAAAATCCTATAAGGATAAGTTGAAAGCATTGACTAGTGGGGTATTTTAATTAACATCCATATGGATTATAAAGAAAGGGTTGAATTAATATGACTGATTGGAAGATATTGTTATGATCAGAGGAAAGGTAATGTATAGCGGTGGATACTGCTGTAGTTGGAGATTCTCTTCAACCTTATTAGGGTTCAGTTAAAATTTAATGAAGAACTACCAAGTGCCCAGCCTTACTGGACACTTTCATAGTTGTTATTGTCTTTGTTCTGAGCAAAACCGTGAGATAGCCTGGGGAAATCTTTTACATCTTAGACTATGTAATACCTTATAAGAGACAGTCAGAGGATTCTTGTCCTGTTCTGGCACCAAGGGTGGTGCTCACCTACTTCATCATGTTTCTTTCTCGAATGCATTGTTTGGCAAGCGTAGGAGAGAACAGAACTCTAGTGCAATATATTTCCTCATTTCTTAGATAAAGTTTGACTAATGAATAAATAAATAAGCAGAGTGTCACAGTTACCACAATCAATAGTGATGCCTGAAATAGAGCTCTTATGTTCTAAGACTTAAACTAGTTTTAGCCACTCTCCCCAGAAAGCTGAAGAAAGGAAGTAAGAGAGTTCACATTTGTAGAGAAATTGCTTCCCGTTTTATAAACGAAGGTACCCAGTCTTTCCCAAGCCCATGCTCTCAACTCTCACAAGCTCAAGTCAGAGTGAAGCTGATGCTTCTGCACAGCTGTGGTTTGGCTGGCACAACATGTTAAGAGAAGGTGAGTGTGCATTTGCATCTTGTGGTTGTATTGGTGAATCACCACCCATGGGCTTCTTAGCCAAATGCAACTTTCATCTGTTTGCACCAGAGCTGTGCAGGCTGTACTGGGCAGAGACGATTTTCTCATTTCTTTTGGATGAGCCTAACAGAGCTTTTGAATGCACTCTTTGTTCCCAAATCCCGAGGACACAATGGAGATTCATCAACAATGACTTGTTTCTTTTTGGAGTGTCAAAAACAATTGAGATAAGCAATGCTTAGAATCTGATCTGCACTTCAAAAACATAAGTGATTCTGAGCTCTCTTTTTAAAAGGAGCATCAATGTTGGATTGCTTGACTGAATCATTGTATAGGTCATAAGGAACTGTACAAAAGTCAAGGTGATGTGTACTGCCCATACTCCACACATCAAATCATTTCTACTTTTGTTTACTAATTTTTTTCTTTAAACCATCCACTCACCATCATTTCAAACACGGCCAACTTTTCCTAATATAAGATTTTCTAAACTCTGTGCTATCATTTAATCCATTTGTATTTATTCTGATTCTTAAACTCACTTCATTTTTCACATACCTATGAATGTTATATTATTTTAAATAAATGAATAAATGGTCCTCTTCCTTTCCTAAGCACTTAAATGATTTCTGATTGCTTTTAGAATAAAACACATGCATTGCTGCCCACTATTCTGTGTTCCAGCTTTTAAATTTTTCTTCTTACACAAGATGTATGATTCTGCCTATGTGCCCTTTTGCATACAACTTGATTTCTTTCCCCTTTTATGGATTCAACTCTTATATATTCAGTTGTAATTAGTGGGTGGGTGTGTCTGGTGTGTATCTGTGTAATACACGTGCATGTTCATGTGTGTATGTAGAGGCTAAAAGTCATGCGTTTTTCACTTGCTCTCTACTTTGTTATGAGGAAGGGTCTCTCACGGAAGCAAGAGCCCACGGATTCAACTCGATGAACCACCCAAGAGCATCAGGGAAAAACCTTTGCTTTTCCTTTTGAGTTTTGGGATTTCAAACATATGCTTCCGTCTCTAGTTTTTTTTATGGAGGTGCTATGAATTTGAACACAGGTGCTCATGATTGACAAACAAGCGGTTTACTGACTAAGACACCTCCCAAGTCTCCAGTTCTTATTTTTTCATGGAAGCCCATTTTCTGTGGCATTAAACTCTCCCAGTATTGCGTATCTTTTTTTCTGACTTGTGTTACAGTGATAACTGTATATTCTTTGTGCTTCGAGTGGTATATACTTACCATTATTCTAAAGTCAAGACACTGTAAACAACGTCTTAGAAAACTCTTTTGATCTTACCTTGACTTTTCATGTGGTTCAATCTCATCTTCAGGAAACCATACCACATACAATTCAGCCAAATTTAAGAAGCATTTATAGACTTTCCTTTGACTTGTATTTTTCTGTAGATATCCCATTTATTTGCAACTGTTGAAAACCTACTTAAGGAGAGTTGTGCCTACTTCTTCAAATCTGACTTTCTCCTCAGTCTTCCAGTTTTCTATCACCCTACTCTGCTGTAGGAAATCCTTCAGCCAGTAGCCTTTAAGTTACTTGCCCAGTTGATAAATTGTACTATATATATATATATATTATATATATATATATTATATATATATATAAAATTATACTATAAATGCCAATGTAATGCACACACTCGCTCTTCTTCTAGCTGCTGGACTTGCTTTCTGTTCCCTGTTTGTGCAAAGGACTGTGATCTATGAGTCTACCCCTAAATAAACAACCCTTATTATACTCAGTTCTAAGCTTGTGTGGTATTTCATTTTAGCATCCGTGTTCACTACTCTATGTAGCTTCCACTGACTTTCATGATAATGAACACATTGATCCTATCAAATTTTGTCACAAAGATGTTAAAAACATTGCTTTGACCCTATCATATTTCTCACCTAATGTTCTTTCATCAATCCCAGTATAGTTTATTATCTTTTGCTGGAAATGTCCTTTTCTTTGTTTTCATGATACCATATAATATTTAGGCTTGTCAATTACCTCACTGACTACTACTTATTAATGTTTAATGAGCACATTAATGTACAAATATTACAAAGATCTGAGTAAAAATGTGAGACATAGTACATTAAGATTAAAACTTTAATTATCTATACCACCTTTTAAAAATTATATGAAGCCTTAGTCACAGGTCCTCTATATTTCCTTATTTATATTTCTATACCCCAAATTACCTTGTCTATAAAATGGTCTGCTACTAGAAAATGAATGGTCTACCATTAAATTTGAAATTGCAAGTTAAAGGTTATTGATAATTAGCAATTATCCCCACATTTATCGATTATATTGGATATAGTTCTTTCTACTGGCTCATCTCTAATGGCTATTATACTTTATAGAAGAACTGTAGTAGATAGTATGTCAGTTACTAGATGATAATTATTTCTAGCCTCATTTGACTTATTAGTTGGTTTTATGTTTTTGATGTCATTTTAAAAAATACATCTTGTAATTTTCAGAAAATACATTGACAAGCAAACTGTCTGTTTCTTGTGAAAAACTTGATAGGTCCCTTCCATGTTTTCCAGTACTACTTGAATACAATTTTTTAAAGTCATCTCAAAATACTTTATTTTTATAATGATGCATTTTTGTTTTCAAACCCCAAGGAAAGAACATGAGAAAACTTGGTTTTGAGTCTAGATGCAGGCTAGTATCTTCTGAACTATCAAGTACTGAGCTTATTATTACCAAGTGAGCCCCACACATACCTTATTTCCTGCTTTCCAGGGGACCATGAACTCCTTGAGGCCATATTTTATATTACCAGCACAAATGACAAGTTTGACACACAAATGTAAATAAACCTCTCTGGAAAAACAGGTAGATGTGGCAAAGTATACTAAACTAATCAGAAGGACTTTGTATGTGATAAGCCGTTAATGACACCATTCTTAGGGGTCCCTTTGTGTCCATCATCTGTCCATAGTGGGGAACTCTTAGGTCTCCCTCCATTCATGATTTTAGGGAATCCCTAAGTTTCATTTTTACCTACAATGGTAAGAACTATGTTGGCACTTACACCTCTTTTCTGATTGAGAATGTATGATTTTCAAACTTTAAATGGAAACCTATGATGAAAAGGATTTATTGCTGTTATTTTGGTATCAGTCTATCCTAAATGTTTAGAATAGTGTTAGGCTTGACATGTACACTTAATCTATCCCTGTGGGATGAGAGAATAAGAGAATAAATGAAAAGTGAAATAAATTAGGGAATTAGCAAGGTATGGCCAGCACTGACTTTTATTAACGATATTAATTAAAATGTATGCAATATTAACTGAAGTGGTGTGGCCACACATGGCAATGCCCTATTTGAATAGAACTGTATGCTTTTCCTTTTACACAAAAATTAATAGAAAGCAGTGTTGAAATATATCAGAAAGTGCTCATATTTGCTCTTCACTATAGCTGCATAGCCCAGTTAATGCTCAGAGATAGATAAAATTTATATTAAATGCTTTTATAGTCATGTCAATGAAGGTGTACATGCCACAGTTCTGTATGTTTTCACTGATGAGCAAGTTTGAGCTTATTGTCAGACTTCTCATATCAGTAAGAATCTTTGAGACTGTTTAAAACCAAATGATGGCCACAAAGTTTCTAAAACATTTTCTCTCTATTTTCTTCTCTCTTCTTTTTGGACCATGATTGAGTTCACTTTTCTTCTCTGTTAGTTTTGGGAATTAAGGCTTTTCTGTGAGCACTTGTGGTGTCAAGCACTGTCTCTAGATACTAGCTGTGTATTACAAACATGCAACATTTCTCAGCCTATGAGAAATCTTCTCCTAGGATATACAGACAAGCAAAGTTCAGTTAAACTGTACAATTAATGCATGATCACTTTGAACAGAGAGAAAAGCTTGTTTTAAGTTGTTCTGTTCTCTTCTTAGGGACTTAAGGTCAGTTTCAAGAAGGGGAATTACTATTCTTTCAAAGTTGCCTCCCCTGATTTGTATTCTTGTAATGATCTCCTCAGAATCTCTTCTGTTTTGACTTGTAAACTCAGCTTAACAAGTTGGATCAAGGCTTAGTGACAGGTAAATGCACCTGTTGGAATAGACGGACAGGTGAGTGACTGAATCAGGGCAGATACATTTCCTAGCCAGTGACCTCATCCATACATCAATTGTTTTTTCTTTGACAAAAAGGCATCAGAAACTTTCCCTCTTACTTAATATAGGAATAAATCTTTAAAAATTGCTTATATTCTCTCATACTTTTTAAGAAGTCTAAGGAGGATCAATACGACTAGAAGCAGACAAATTTTGGAAAATTTACTCAATTTCTCAGTTTTTATGGTCATTTTTCTCTGTGTCTCGTTAGTCACACCTCAGTGTTTAAGAGGAACTGAGCAGATAGGATGTTTTCAGAGTGGCACTTGAAGACTAGTGAAACATCTCTGACTATTATTAGTCACCCGAATACGTGGACAGCAATTAAAATTTAAATTTATATACAGCAATCTTTTCTCTGTATAACAACTCCTGATTCAGATTTGTGATGCTGAATTCTATCTTTTTTATTGACAAAATTCACTTATAGGAGTTGCATGGCTAAAAGAAATATCAAAGTTCAATAGCACAATTTTAAAGATGAGTAAAATGAGCCCCAGAGTGATTTAATTAACCATTATTCTGTTTATTCAATGAATACGTATTGATCTTCCGCTATGTAGTGTTTGCTCTTCTGGGTAACAGAGAAGCAGCTGTGAAAAAGCTGTCCCACTCCTGTGGTGAGATCAACAATCACACACGAATATGAAGGGAAGGGAAGCTGAAGTGTGCAAGTGAACTAGCTGCTATAGGAGGTCAGAGTGGTAATAACTCTAACAGAACCTAAAGGAGGGAGAGGAGAGAGACTCAGTCAGTACAGGGGGTGGTTACAAGGCTGCTGGGCTGCCTAGGGAGATGCAGGACAGGGATCCAACAAGATGGGTGAGGGGAAAGGGTTAGACATCAAGACGAACACATCAGTAATGTGAATATACAAGAACCTTGAAAAAAAATCTTCGGAGACTTTTAAGCAGGAAATGACATCTAGACTTGTATTTTTAGAGAAGCTGTGATTTATTTTATTTACTCTTTGTTGTTTTGCTACAGCCAGGCACTTGATGACAAGAGCCTCATAAACCTGTAAGTGGCTCTTTTCAGAGCCCTCAGGAAAGACAATGGCGACTCTCTCAGAATAAGTGTTATCAAGTCATGGTTTTACAGGCATGCTGGATTTATACCTCTGTCTCAGTTTTAGAGGCTTTAAATTGTCGTGTTTGTTTTGCCTTGTAAGACAGGGTCTCCTCTGCAGTTCGGGCTGGCTTCTCATTCACAATCCCACATCTGGGTGCAAGTGCGGGCGTGCACCTGTGTGTTGCTACCATTGGTCTTCTTTGACACTGTTCCTAGAAAAGGATCTTTAAAAGATTTTTCTCCCTTTCTCTTTATTAAACAAGGGACTTGATCTAGCATGCTCTTTTCTGTGGTTGAAAAGGGAAATGATTAGCTTAATTGTTTTGGCTGGTGTTTCTTCCCCAACAGCTAATTCCTACTTGTGAGGCACAATTCATCTTTATGTGTATTAGATTCATTTCTTGTTTCCTATTCCCATTGCCACTGCCCTAGTTTGGGCCGTCATTACCTCTCACTTGGAGTGTGGCCAGAACCTGCCAGCTCATCTCCCTGCCTCCCAAACCTTTATTTCCTCATATTTATCTTCATAGCGTGCTTTCAGATATCTTTGTACGAGTGCCGTTATAAGTTCCTCTCTGCCTACAGGAGAAATCTTACCCATTGCTCCATCTTCGGTGAGAGTTTTACCTTCTACACGGTCCCTTCACATGTCCTATCCCTTAACTAAGCCAGCTCATGCAAGGAAATCCTAGGCTTTCCACACCTTTACACAAGCTCACAGTGTGATTTCCCCTTCTCGAGATCTGAACAAGTTTTCAGGGTCCAGGATATGCAAGCAAAATTTGCACGACGACTTCCACAGTTATGTTAAGAAGAAGTATCATGACTCTATTGCCCTCAGAGCCTAGACCCGAAACTTTCCTATTACCTCGTTACATTGGGATATGTTGCTGGTCTCCTGTGAGATTTCATGATCCTTGTACATGCATAAGTACTATTCTCTCTGACCTCAGTATATCATCTAATGCCTTGAAAGTAGCAGACACTTAAAGATCATCATTGGATTGATGTCACTTTTTCATGACATTTTAAAATATTCATATGAAGTTATTGTGTTAGAGATGCAAAATGCCTTTGGGAAAATAGCATAATTTGTGGATTGAAATTAAAAATGTAACAATTCTTATTTTTAAAGTATAACATATGGAGGGCAGAAATTGCATCAATATTTTAGCATGGAATGTGCCTCCTGATTAAATTTAAAAATTAAACTAGAATTTATCCACTCATGAAATAGTTATTAAATATTGCTGTATGTTCCATTTATTATAAATTTACTTATAAAAAGGCTACAAGATATCTTCTGATCATTCCCATCTTAAGTTTCTCCTCTCTACATTGTATAAGCTTTGATAGAGATATCTCTATATAAAACCTTCTTAACATTTATAAAGTTATAATTTTATGTTAACATATTTAAGGTTTATTTGTTTTATGTGGGTAAGTGTTTTTCTTGGTTTTATGTACATGTGTGCCTACTGCCTTAGAGTTCAGAAGAGGGCATTAGATCCCCTGGAACTGACATTACGGATGGTTGTAAGTCACCTTGTGTGTATCAGAAATCAAATTCTAGTCCTCTCTAAAAGGAGTAAGTGCTCAGCCACCAAGTCTCATATCTAGCCCTTATTTATTATTTTCTTAAAGAAATTAAAAAGAACTTTGAGTGTAGGGTAGGGGGTTGTGAGTCTTGAAAGGAGGAAGTATGGATGGATTCCATTAATGTGTAAAGTATGGCTGTGTGAAATTATCACACGGAACCCTCTAATTTGTATAACAAACATGTTAATAATAAAAATTATGATACATTTTTATAAAAAGCTTTTAATATTTTCACTCTAATATGTGGTACTAAGCATATATGGTTAGCAAGCATTTGTTGCAAAATTAGTACTTGTCCTGGTTCACACAGGCCAAGTAGGAAATTTCAAATAAAATATCCAAGGAAGTAAATGTAATGTATCTAACTGTGTCCTAAGTAAGACAACGTTGTGCAATGTTTATGGGAATCAAAGAACACGGGAGCTGTACTAGTTGTTAGTGTCATCTCCAATCTGGGAAATACAGAGGGACAAGAAGCACCAGCCATGCAGCTGCTATAGCAGAAGATTGGGGATGCAGAGATACTGATAAATGGCCTAGGTCCTCAAGCTTAAGAGTTTTCCTGAAACAGTGTGTGAGTATTTCCTGTGGATTGATTGGACAGATCCTGTGGAAGGAACTCAGTGCACAAGTTAAGGCCTGACGGACACTAGAACACCAAGAATGAGAACTGTGTAAAATGGAATGAAGGAGCAAGGGCTGAGGAGGTATGTTTGGCTAAAAGAAAACTGTGCCGGGAGATGTAGGAGCTGAAGCCTCGGAAATGGAAAGGAATTCCCATCAGCAGGAGTGCTCATCCTTGGTGTCTCAGAGACTTAACACTAAAAATCTAGGCTCACAGAATGTGTTCTGATGGCCAGGTATGAACCTTGTCCTCACACTCTCCTACCCACGCTGCCTTTGCAGATGTCAGAACAAGCATCAGCAAGAGCAACAAAGAAGCAAGGGTGATAACCCCTGGGAGCGTGCTACTTGCTTTTCCATGTGTTAATCCAAAATATGCTCTTGCTGTCATGGAAAAATATTTACCTATAGTACTCAAAGTTTCAGTCATTATATTGATCTAGGCATACACATTTTTTAATGAAGACTATTTAGGAGTTAAGGTTTCTCATTATTTTATTACATGATCATTTATTGCTGAATAAATTTTAAATAAGAAGAAATGAAAATAAACTCAGTTTATTATTCTGCCTATATTCTATGTCTGCCAAAATGTGACTATTCAGGCCTGTGTAAGACTGTGTAGATGTTTTGGATAAAACTTTAAAAAGACAGATGAAAACAGCATAGACTTTGATGATTGTGAAATTAGATTTAAATATAGGCTTGTAGAACGGAGGAAGAAAATGCATTCAAAGTGAAGTTGTGACTGTGCTGATGTACAAGGCCTGTGTTGGGAGAAAACAGAAAGCAGATGTTGGCATTGAAAAAGACAGCAGGAAGTTATTTTTAAATGAGTTTCCATTTAATTCTCTGAAAACCTAGGAATGGAAGGGAAAAGTCAGGTATTTATTAGGATTCTCCTTTGAGAGGATGCCTCTGTGGATCAACCTTGGGGGCTCACACATGCGAAGAAAAATCCTGTATTATTATGTGTGCTGGTCTGAATGAAAATCACCATAGAACCTTCATCTGGTGATGGATGAAGATAGAGACAGAGACCCACATTGGAGCACCGGACTGAGCTCCCAAGGTCCAAATGAGGAGCAGAAGGAGGGAGAACATGAGCAAGGAAGTCAGGACCACGAGGGGGGCACCCACCCACTGAGACAGTGGGGCCGATCTATTTGGAGCTCACCAAGGCCAGCTGGACTGGGACTGAAAAACATGGGATCAAACCGGAATCTCTGAACATGGTGGACAATGAGGGCTGACTGACAAGCCAAGGACATTGGCACTGGGTTTTGATTCTACGGCATGTACTGGCTTTGTGGGACCCTAGGCAGTTTGGATGCTCACCTTACTAGACCTGGATGGAGGGGGGAGGACCTTGGACTGCCCACAGGGCAGGGAACCCTGACTGCTCTTTGGACTGGAGAGGGAGGAGGAGAAGAGTGGGAGAGGGGGAGGAAAATGGGAGGCGGGGAGGAGGCAGAAATTTTTAATAAAATAAATAATAAAAAAATATGTCTATGTGGCATGCACACACACACACACACACACACAATGACCCCCATAGGCTCACAGGGAGTGGCCCTTTTAGGAGACGTGGTCTTGTTGGTGTAGTTGTGGCCTTTTTGGAGGAAGTGCGTCATTTGGGGTGGGCTTTGATGTTTCAGAAGCTCAAGCCAGGCCCAGTGTCAATTTCTCTTCCCATTGCCTGCAGATCCAGAGGTAGAACTCTCAACTACCTCTCCAGCACCATGTCTGCTTGCATGTCACCATGCTTCCTGGTGTCATGACAATAGACTAAACCTCTGAAACTGTAATTCCCAATTATTATTTTTCCTTTATAAAAGTTGCGATGGTCATGGTGTGTCTTCACAGCAATAGAAACCTAACTAAGACACTAAGCTCTTCCTCTAGCACATTTTTCCCTTTATATTTTGAGACAAAGTTTTGCTTAGTTGTTTAGCTGGCCTTGAACTTGCTTTATAGTTCCCCTGATGCTGAACTTTCATTTCTTCCTTCTCAGCTTCTTGAGCAGATAGGATTACAGACTGGTATCAATGGGCACAAATCTTTTTTGGTTGTTGTTTTATTTTAATGTCACATCATATTTAGTATCCGCATCTCAGTATCTACTGTATACAGTTATCTCTGGATGGTAACTAAAAGTCTGATAAGTAAGTAAAGGAAAGAGGAGAGCTTTGGAGATGCTAAAAATGCTGATGAAGGCTGAGAGAAGAAGGATGTTACCTGGGCTTTGTTTGGACAGTGGTACAAATGAAGATACACATTGTCATGAAAAAGTAACCAATAGAGAGCAACCAGAAGTGAACTATATTGGCAATTCCAAGACTGTAAACTACTTCCTTGAGACCTGGAATCTGTAACTATGAGAAAAAGAAATGGTTTGAGATGGTGATGGTTTTTGGCTTTATGAGCCTGATGTGTAGGGAACCTCCTGTAGTGGTACCTTCAACTGGTGGCCCTGTAGCCAACAAAAGGTCAAGAAAGCCAGGCTATGTGACTTTCAAACACTGTGATGTCAGAGATTCTCAGGCTTTAAAAATGTCTGAAAGCATGCAGGGCTAGGTTTTACTGCTGCTTTCTTTATGAAATTGAGTGAAGGCAAAGTTGTGAAGACTCCCTGGGAGCAAAACCTGGAACGCCAGTCTGAGGCCCCTGCATCCTCTGCTGCTCATCCAACATTCTCTCTTCAGCATTTTTCCCATGTGGTTCTGAGCGCTGCTTTGGAAACTATTTTTGTGAGGTCTGCCAACCTCAGCTAAGCAACCATTCACTTGAAATCAGTAGAAGCTGAGTGGAGAAAGTAAGTTGCCAAATGAGGTTCTCCTCACCCCTGCTGCCCTGCAAATTTGGAGGGGGTGGAGAATTAGGACAAAGCAATGCTTTCCTATGTCCTTTAGATTGCAATAATATAGCCATAAAGATCACATCAGTTTGAAGAGGATAGAGACAAATCAGGTTTCTGATCTTTGAAAAAGAGATGATGTTTTCACTAATGCATTATTTAAAATGTCAGTAGTTTTGCTTCTCAATATCATAGCAAAAAATGAAGAATAAAGAAAGAAAGCGAGAGGTTTTCTAATGTGAAGCCTACAGAAAAGATGATGGCTCGTCAGTATTTATGTATTTTATAAAAATTTACTGCGGGTAACGGAATTGCCTTTGCGATGAAAATAGGAGGTTTCTAGATAGTCATCCTGCTCATATAACTCACAGAAGCTGCTCTATTAATTGAACTTAATAAATAATTGACTTGTGGAATTTAGACAACTGGTTAATCTAATTATTCTAGAATGATGTGTTAACTCATTTGCTACAAGCAAATGGCAGAATGTAGGACCATTATTCCATGCTAAATCAATATGTACTGAATATTTGAAATCCAAGTACTCCAAAACTCCCACGCTAAATCTTTAACTTTCAATAGGATAGTATCTGCAGGTGAGGTCCTTGAAGAGACTATTTGAATGATGTTTGTATTATGCCATGGTTCTCATGACAGGACTGGTAAGTACAGGCAACAGAGTTTTCTCTTCATCATACTGGGAAGAAGGTATACCCCAAATCTGCTGGTTGCTTGACCTTGGAGACCTTAGTGTCCAGAAATGTTTGCTGCGTATAGTGTATTTTCTTATAGTGTCTTGACCATACTAACTGAGGAATGCTTCTTGAACTTGAACTTCTCTCACAAATAATCTGAAGCCCAACTGTATTAGTTTAACTGTATTAGTTTCTGCTAGTCTGGGCTGTGTCTACTCAATAGTCTTCATTTTAAAGTGATTCTGCTGTCAACTTTTCTGGGCGATTCTTTGCTAAGTCCTGTTTGTGAACGAGGTAGCAAGTGGCTGCCTTGTGGAACAGGACAGAGAGTGGAACTGATATCCTCTCCCCCTTTCCTGAAAGATTCCAACTTCTTCCATGTGAGGTGCCACCAGTTTCTGTACCACAACAAACTGTGGTCATAGCTTAAGATCTTAGAAGAACCATGGGAAGAATGAGTGCAAAATATCACATTTTTTTTTCTTGGAAAAATCTTCATTTGCTCAAGTGATGGTCTACCTCATCCCAAATTATTAAATTCTGAGCATTTATGAAGCCAGATCCACAGGATGCCTTATCTTCTACAGAACAGTGCTAAAGGAACTCCATATTCTTTAAACATCCCTACCAAGCTGGGTGAGGTTAGTTTTCTGAAAAATAACCCTGATGATTCAGTTTTGTTTCTGAGACTGTGTACAGAGGAGGATGTAGAGATGTGTGTTTTTGTGCTCCTTGAATGAGATACTTTAGTTTAAGATTTTGAGAACTGCATGAACCAAGGCAGGTGTTAGAAGACATAGTTTGAGAAAGCAGAGCTTTAAATATTACTCAACTATTTTTCCAATGGGCAGGCACTGGTCACTAGACAAGTGGGTCTAAGTCTCATACTGTGGCTTAGGTGTGGGCTGGCCATCACTATCTCCAAGCTTGACAGAAATTACTGGGGTTAAGGAATCAGCAAATAGGGGGTCTCTGCTTGTTCAGAAAAAAAATGAGATGTTTCAAAATAAAAACAATTAATTATTTCCTTCAGATCTCGTTTTCTCCTTGAGGCAGATACAAATTCCAACTGTTTCTGACCTTGTATTGCCATCTCTCAAACTGACATGTCTTTTGACATATTTTTGAAAGATTTTTCCATTATGCTGTATTCACTAACATATGGTGTATTGGAACTGCTAAGTAAAATACAAAATATTACCAGTGATCTATCTGCTATGTATTATTAATAATTGGAGGAAGCAACTTCCACCAGATGGAGGGACAGATCTGGGATATCCAAGATATCTGGAGTATCTTCTTTCCTTCCTTCTTTCCTTCTTTCCTTTCCTTAATTTCAGAAAAAAACCTTGGTGCAAATCACAATCTGAGAAGGATCTTTGAGTGAAGACTCAGGTCTCAGGTCTTCAGTGTTAGGGCAATAGGTGTAAATCTATGCCCAGGTCAAAGAATCTGAGATGGGATCTTTCACAGGGCAGTCCTATCGATTGAGCAGGCCACTTTACTTCTCTTATTCTTGGTGCATTATAAAGTGAGAATCTCTTTGCCCTTCGAAATGCAGGCTGCTGGATATATTACAGATTAACATTCCAGTGCATAAAAATACTGAGACTTACATAAAGATGAACTGTTATTATTTCAGCTGGAAAGATTAACCTGATCCAAGTTGTACTAATCTACAGAACCTTTTCCAGCTCTTTCTGGTGGGAAATAATTAGGTTGTAAGAGGAGAGACACAGGAAGATTTTCGTCTTAGAGGGCAGAAAGACTGTTTACCTCCTAGCTCTTTCAGGAACTCTATTCTTGTCACTGTGTTTATTTTTGCAGACTGTGATGTTCATTGAAATCAGGCCCCGGGAAATTTATTTCTTTCACATTTTCAGAGCTGGTGTTTATTTCTCAGCTTGTTAACAAATCTATCATCTTCCTAGATAGTTGCAATTCTCTGATTTTTCCTTAGGCATATTTAATTATAAATAATGTTTCAGTTTATTTCTTCCACTGTATTTCCTTGTTTTGGGGAAGGGTTCTGTTTAGGGGTAGATGATGTCTTGGCCTGTAGGACATTTCCGGGGTCCCATTCACTGCTCTTTGTTTTCCTTCCTTTGGAATCATGCCCCTTCATTTGAATCTCAAAAACGACTTGTTGAATGAAAGAAAGCTTGGCAAGGAAGCAAACTGGGTGGCAGTATATTCGACAATATAGTCCACGAAGTGTATCTTGGAGTTAGAAAGAAGTTTGGGTTCTTGTTTAGTAACTGCACTTGGGCAAGAGACTGTATCTATTGGACCCCCATTTCTTTTGTCAACAGGCAACCACAATATTTTCTTGAATCAATGAACTGCTGTAATAATAAACCAGACAGTCCTTATTATGTTATAGAAGGTCCTTACCACAGGACCACTGGCCAATAATGATCTATTATTAGGAAAGGTTTTGTCTACCTACAGAATCTAACACAGTATTTCTAGAAAGCACACGTGTGTGTGTGTGTGTGTGTGTGTGTGTGAAAGAGAGAGAGGAGAGAGAGAGAGAGAGAGAGAGAGAGAGAGAGAGAGAGAGAGGATAAACTACTAACAAAGGGACAAATTGATGTCATGGCTCTACACATATTTAAATATTTACTTGAGCAGCATGTGTTTAGCTTTAGCATATCACTATTTTTTATTTGATTAAAAATTTTGACCATTTTACTTTTTTCTTTTTCCTGTGTGTTTGTGTGCATGTGTCTGTGTGAGTGTGTGTGCCCATGTATGTGCTGGTATGAATTTATTTGTATGTGTGTGTGTACACGCATGCGTACATGTGTGGAGGGTGAGAGATCTGTCTGATGTCTTCCTTAAAAATTTTCAGCCTCACTTTTTGGAACGGTCTATCACTCAACACAGAACTTAACCATTTGACTAAACTGACTGGGCAGCAGGGGTACAAGATCCCCATCTCTGCCTTCCCTGCTCTGGGATATGTGAGTACTGGGAAGTCAGGTCCTGTGCTTGAGTGGCAAGTGCTTTTATGGACCAAACATCTTCTTTGCCCCTTATGATTTTCTAACCAAAGATTTAACATTCAATTTTTGAGTTGTTTCAACTTTATATATGCTTGTATGTTTTTGTATTTATTTGAACACTTTTGTGCCCTCACTACATACTCTAAATCTTATTTTGTTCTTAACAGATGCTAATAAATACTTTTTCATCAGTTTTTGGTTTTGCTTTTTTGTTGTTGTTGTTCCCTAATAGCTGACTTTTCTGGTTGTAGTCTTTGTCTTAAGTGAATTTCTTCAAAAATATTCCACAAGCTGTAAAACTCATCCCTGGTCTAGAAATAGTTATCTTAGCAATCCTGTGGTGTATGTACTGGTTGTAAGTTCTTAAAAACTGTGTTTCTAGATTTCTGAAATTCAGTGAATATCTATGCTTGTCCAAATGGCTTTCTCTCTGTTAAAAAAAAGCAATGGTAATAAAAGCATATTCTGACAAGGAACTAAGCATGAAAACTGCTTATTCATTCTGAGGAGTTACCATCTTCACAGGTGGCTTTGTTTGGAAACATGTTGTCTTGGTGTAGACTTCATATAGAACACATATGAACATTTTCCAGGTGTACTTGTGTAAAGTACAGTGGGGGATTTTCCGGTTTTGTAAGAGGGCTACCGATTTGATAAGAAAACAAAGTTTATGTGGAGTATCACCTCTTAGAGTCCCTCTCTGGTTCCAGGGTGAAATCACAAGTATATGAATGGCCTACATTTCCTATACCAAGAAAATTGATTTTCCTTTTGTGTCTAGGGAAAATCATTTTGAGGATACTTGCCACAATGTGATGAATGGCACTATAAACACATTTTACAACTTCAGAAGGGACAATACTGACTTGAAATAGTTTGCTCCATGCAATCCAACTCAGTTTCCTTAATATTATAGTTAGCTTTGTAGCGGTCCTTGTCCCCATGGCTCCCTTTGTCTGCACGGATGTCTCTGTGTAGTCTGATGCCCCACAAAGTAGAAATGTAGCAGCACTTGGTGCTTTTGGCTGCTGATTCACCTCACTTAGAGGCAGCCACTGCTGGATTTGCCAAGTGTACCCTGGAAGGGACTTCCTAGACATTTGCTCCTCTACTGTCTAGCAAAGCATGCGTTCCACTGCCTGGGACTGGGAGAAACAATTGAGTGGAAGGGCGAGGCTACTGAGATATTTTCTGGAGAATCTTAAAGAAGCCTACACAAGGATGTCTGGGAACCAGATTTTAAGTGAACAAAATAAAATCTTGTCCCCCACCCCTCCCCGGCTCATGGTTATTTCAGGGTTTTTATTTTTAAAGTAACCTTCACATATGGTTCCTCCATTTAAGCCTACATATATTTTATGTTGGTATATACATGATGTGAGCTTACTTTTCATGATACAGAGCACTGAATAATGTATTTTTAATTCTGGTCTTTTTAGTTTGTATCAATATGAAGGGACCACTGAAAATTCTAACAGAATTACTATGCTGTGTTCACACTCAACTAACTCCTATACACCATTGCATTCTTAGCACATTCTATTAATTATGGAAATCACTTTCATCTCAGTAGTTGAGTTTGCATGACAACAGCTTCTTGGGCTCATTGGAGCATCTGACCAGCATGTCACAAAACGCTCTTGCAGTGTGGGTGGTGACAGGGCTCTGTTGACAACAAATCTGCAATGAAAATATCTCACAAATGTGCAACCACTCAGAGCTTACTTAGACAAGATCATCTGCATATTCATGTAGGTCACTAGTGTCAGCAAAGATAAGTTCCTCTCTTAGGGTAATCAGATAGATTGTGAGGACATATAGCGACACAAATGCCTGTAAATGGTCATATATGTATGTATGTATATATATATGTATATATATAAAATTGAGCAAATATTTGGATATAGAATTGGTACCATGTGCTCTCTTTTATAAGCATGCATTTTTAAAGTCCTATATAAATGTTGCATTATGACCTTAAATTATACAAGAGGGTCGAGTAGCCCAGAGAAGTAAATGATAAGGACCTAGCAATAATGTAACTCAAAATCATGGAAGAATTAGGCCAAATGCCACAAAATTCTTAACAGAGAGAACCATTACAATATGAAATGGGGTTTCAATAAAAATCTGGAAGAAATCATTACATGAGCCATTTAAAATCACACTGGACTAAAGCACTCCAAAATATAGTAATGCTGTAGGGTCCTAGCCTACATTAGAGGTGGCAGGAGGAAGATGATCTAATGGTTTGTGTGGTCTCAGTTACTATGACTGTATTCATTTTGTGTGCTTCTCAGTAAATAATCTCCTATCATTTTACACTTCTTCTTGAGAGCAGTTCACCAAATTCATCTAATGTAGAATTGTATACATTCAGCAGAATCTCAAAAGAAGTGGGAATGAACAGTCAACTTAGCATAAAACAGAAAAGAGAGACAACTGTGTGTAAACATCAGCCCCTTTTTAGGAACTGACTCCAGAGAAGACAAGTTTTGACTCTATAGCTCTGGCCCTATTCCACCCCGTGGAAATGTAATTTGTCCTCCTCTTTTATCCACAGAAATTAGATATTTTTTCTTTTTTTGAATGTCTTCTTGGGATGATATTGAGAACAGAAAGGAACTGAAGCATTTCATCCATGAACCACTAGGAAATATCTTGATAGCTACTAGCTAGAGCCCTCAAAAGATCATGGCTCATTTCAGAACCTACGATTACAAGAATGAACACAAGGAAGGGATCATTTAACTTGAAATAAAGTTAGAGCTGAAAGAAGAGAAGACTATTCCCACCGAAGCTGTAAGTTATTATTGCTCTGAATCTTACAGAACTAGAGAATCCTCCACTAAATGTGTGTTTCTGATTGATCACCTGCCATGCAGTAGAGATGTGAGGCAGGCGACCTTTTAATGCCCTGGCTCTTTCCTTCAACATAGATATTAATTCTAACATTAAAAAATCACTTATTTTTGTGTTATCTTTGCATTTGTTTAGCTTACCAATTTTAATGGCAATGATATTAAATCAGAAGTGTTGTTGATGTTAGGCAATGTTGAAATAAGTAACAAGGTTTATATTTTACCCCATATGTACACTGTAACTTTTTAAAGGTAGCCATTGTACACAATGAGTGAGTCAAATAGTATGCCATAGTATATGCTTTTATTATTTATAAAATCTGCGCCTATCCACACATTTTCTTAATGTACTGATGGCATATAACTGAAAAATACTAAATAGAGGACCAGGTCTTTCCTTTGTGCACTGACTGACAAATGTTATTTTTTTATGTATTAAGTTTCACAATTTATTGGTAAGGATACAACTTTCAGAGGTAGATGTTCGCACCAGTTTTTTGGGTGTGTGTGAGTGGGTTGGACTTAAGACAAAGTTGTTTTGTCATATTGTTTTAGGCACCTATGAGTGTAGATACAGTTTTCTTTGTTGCATGGGTGCGGGAATACATCTCAAAATTTCTTCTTGAGTCCTTTTGCATCATGAGCACTTCACGTATCACTTAGCATATAAATAAATGAAGAGAGCCCTGGGCATGCCTGTTCAAAATATCCTTGTACTCTTGTTTGGGCAATCAGAATCTAAAGGTGTGGACACCTCAAACCTACAGGTGTGGGGAACCTTCATAAACGTAAGACATTGCTATAACAAAGAGGAAAATGCCACCTTACTAAGGTCTGCTGCACGTTACCTTCAAGATTGTCAAATTATATTGGGCTGGTTTTAGAAGAAGAAAAGGCGAATAACAGTACAGAACCCTCATCGGTTTCCTCACTCCCTTTGGTAGGGATTGCTATCCACAGGCATCTAGGGTACTGGAAATCTGGGTGTTTCAGGTAATGCTGACATCCAATACACTTATATACACAATAGCATCAAGCAACAACCTCGGACTGTGATAGGATAAACCAAAGTCAATCTAGAAACTAAGACAGGTAAATGAATATGTCCAAAAGAATGGTATAACCCACACCCACTCCTAAACAAAGTAGTCAAATGAGCACTTCTGGAGACCAGGAATACAAAGAAATTCAAGCAAAGAAACTCTAAGTAACCAGCTAATCTCAACTCACAAAAATCTTAACGTGCAATGTACCAATGAATGAATACATTGGGTATGTATACATTCAGGGTATCTATAAACATATATCTATTACTGTTTGAACAAGAGTAGAGATAGTATACAAGTTCATTAGATGAATCGGTGACCACACATCTTGATAAAGGTAGGGTTTTATTTATCTTCAAAATTTACAGTACTCTAAGATATTTTGAAAGAAGGTGTTCACCCCTTCAGTCCATCTCATCTTAAAGAGACACTTGCGTGTTCGTTACCTCTTGGAGGAACTAGAAGGAGATCTAAGGGAAATTCCTAAGAAACCAGCTTATTGGATATATCACCTAGTCTATTTTTGGACCGCGGATCTCCCGCCCTCTCCAAGTTATCTTACTGTCAGATAAGAAAATGGAACAGGATCAATGGGAAGATAGGCTTTAAGTCTGGTTTCCTCCCCCCCAACCCCCCTTCAAGTCAAAAAGAGCAAAGGGTAGCGAGTTAGGGGTGATTTCCAAGCATTCTTGCCTGGGGGCGAACCCCTGTCTGCCCCTGTCTGCGGAGCTCATCCTGGCAGCATTGGGGTCCTGCTGACCGCTACCCACCTCGCCTGGCAACCTCCACACCCACATGGAGCTACCACGGTGTCAGCCGCTTATCACACAGTTCCTGTGCACAAAGCCTTATAAACCCCCAAGCGAAGGAATCTTGAGCCCAGAACAGAGCTGGATGGAGGCGGTTGGCGAATGAGACCTATCCCTCCAATTAGTCCCTGTACCTCTGGCTCCTTAGTAGCAGATCTATGATCCGAAATTGGCCTCTTCCTGGAGGGACAGTAGCGCGCGCGCACACACAAACTCTCTCTCACGCACACCCACATTGCGCCGGTGACCCACGTTTTCCCACCCCTGGCAGTTATGTAGAGACCGGTCCATGCTCTGCCTCAACTTTCCCCGCTTTGCCTGCCCCACGCCGTACCCGAGCTCCTGCGCCCTCGCTGGGCGCCCTCCAGAGGGGCACATCCCCCTCTGGGCTTCTTACCTCTCACCGTCAACTCCTGGCAGGAACTGGAGCTGACCGCGGTGGTAGAGGCGGTGAGCCTGCACCCAAGCTCCGGCTCATGGTTGGTCCTCTTCATCCGACACAAAAGAGGGAGCTTGCTGCCTTTGTCCTTTCTAAATCCAAGGGAGAACTTATTTTGCCCCTGAAATGGCCAACTTGTACGCGAAGCTTCCTGTCACAGTGCCCCCTGCCCCCGCCCCCGCCTGGCTGCGCGCTGGACCACTGCCCGGTGGCCCAGCATCCAGGCCTCCGAGTCAAGAAGGAGTGGGAAAAGGGAGGGCTGGAGGAGAAGAGCGGGAGGAGGTTGGCAAGAAGGGTACCCAGTGGTCTTCTGCAGAAGGGAGGGGAGCTTCAGAGCCCAGTCGCCTTCCTCCCCTTTGCAGCCAAACCCACTTCCTAGGCTGAGAAGCAACTTTCCTTCACCTTGGCCAGGCTGAAACAGTCTAACTGGGACTCAGGCAGAGGGGCACGGACCTTCTGACACCCTCTCCTCATTCTCTTTCTCCTTTTCCTCCCCCCTTCTTCCCTCCGTTTATAGGGGTGTATCTGCAGAGTCTTCCGTGAGCTACTGTACCTAGACCTGAGGGTTACAATACGGAAAGCCTGGCTGGGTTTCTGGCTTCTCTGCCTCAAGGTTCGCAGCCCTTAGGCAATGCATGCAAAGGTCGGCGAATTTCGGAGCAGTGGCGTGAAGGGGCGTGGGGAGGTAGAGAGGGAGGTGGCTCCAAGTTTGAAGCTCTGCTAAGGCTGATGGCACGCGGGTGGGCAGGGACCCACAGTCGTTCCTAGTAAGAACTCTCCTGTGGTCCCTATGTAAGGCGCTGACCACACTTGGAGGAGACCGCGAAAGAGGGAGCAGTGTGAGCGAGTCAACCCGGGAGGCCGGTACGCAGCTCTGCCCCACACGCGGTTTAACGGCACATTGCGAGCCCCTGGGGAGGCTTGTGCAGCACAATCTCTGGGTCAGCAGGGAGGGAGACGCTCCTGTTTCCTAGCAACGCTCATCAATCTTCTCGGGATGGCTCCCTCTGAAGGAATTCGATTGGACAGCCCCTTGAGAGAAGCCACGCCCCTTCAAGAATGCTGGGCTGCTGCTTTTTCGCATTCTCCCCAATTTCTTAGGCAGAAGAAGATTCTAGGGAAGTGCTGAGATAATCTCTTCTTTCTGATCCTCCGGTGCCACCACACTGCCTTCTCTGGAGCCACCCCTCGTCACTCTCCCATTAATAATTCTCTAGTCCTACTTCGTGCTTAGCAGGATCTTCACATAACCTTTTCTCTCCTTTTAAAATTGAATAAATAAGCACCTTAAATCGGTGACGTCGGCACAAAGGAGAAAAAAGCACACGGAAAAAGCTTTAATAGGCTGCAAACTACAGATAGTATCGTAAAGGAAAAAAAAACAGGTTTCCATTCTTTGATTAGAAATGCATTACGTTTAGTAACAAAACTGCAATTTCATTAATTTTTCCATCCCGATGTACTAACTTTGTATTAACCAAGGACTGAGTTATATGAAGCCAGACACAATTAAACAGAATGCTTTAAATGTTACATTATCCTTTGATATTTAATGTGAAGTTGTTAAGCAACTGCTTTCTTTTATAATCCAGCAAGAACATTTAAACTACAGAAATACTTCAGCACTGTTTCTCTGAGAAGAATGCTGATTTTTAAAAGACACACAAGCTTATTATAGTTCATTGTGCATGTCACAAAGTCTAAAAACTTAGAGATATTAAAATATATACAAAATGCTATTATACAGTGAAATGTTTGAAGTGCCTGTTCTAAGTGGCCTTTTATTTTTGAAATGCAGTAGAATTGGCCAAAAGAAAAGAAAATGGCTTTTCCTTTGTGTTCCATTACAGCTACTTAACATGTGACATTCAGCACAAACCTATCAGAACTGGGTGAGACAACTTTAAATGATTTCTGCTTAATAGACTCATGAACATCAAGGAACATACACCTGAACAGTGGTGAAGGTAAAATCTGCACACTGTTAGGAAGCCATCGTGTCAGATTTTGGTCCCTTTTGGAACGTTCCAGAATGTATCATGGCACATTTGTAAGACCCTTATCATAATCAGTTGATATTAAGAGCAGCAGAGATCCAATGTTTTTATCTCATTAAAGAGGAAAAGTTATGCCTGCAAAAGAGAAGAGCTGGTGTCTGGACTGATGGCATCCCTGTAGCCTGTGTGGAGGCTGCACACCACACTAGGGTCTACTATGAGCTGTGGTTGACACAGTGAAGCACATTACCAATCTGGTATCAATTTGCTTTTATGGGACAGCTGTTTCCTTCCCCATACTGGCAACCCACAAAGAAATGATGAAGGAAGAGGATGCTGAAATTATTTGATACACATTATTTGAATTTGATTTCTTATTTTTCACCTTTCCTAACTGACATGCTTCTAACATTGGACTTAAACAAAGAATATCTCAGGGGGCTGGAGAGATGGCTCAGAGATTAAGAGAACCACCTGCTCTTCCAGAGGTCCTGATTTCAATTCCCAGCAACCACATAGTGGCTCACAACCATCTGTAATGAGATCTGGCGCCCTCCTCTGGCATGTGGGCATACAGGGAGGCAGAATGTTGTATACATAATAAATAAATCTTTTAAAAAAAAACAAAGAATATCTCAGCTTTGCAATTTTTAAACTAGAAAAAATTGCTCACATCTTAAATTATGTCAAAACTTATTCCTTTCAAGTAGCCTATAAATATTAATTATGACTATTAGTCTTTGGTTTATAGTTAACTGATGACATTTGGATTGGTGAGCATATAGAATACTTAATTGAAAACAAATTAGTCTTGAACTTTAATGCTTCCTTCATGATTTCAAAACATGATTTACAGCCGGGCGATGGTGGCGCACGCCTTTAATCCCAGCACTCGGGAGGCAGAGGCAGGTGGATCTCTGTGAGTTCGAGACCAGCCTGGTCTACAGAGCTAGTTCCAGGACAGGCTCCAAAGCCCCAGAGAAACCCTGTCTTGAAAAACAAAAAACAAAAAACAAAAAAACAAACAAACAAACAAAAAGATGATTTACTTGAATATGACTTAGCTTTTAAGGTTTATTTATTGCTGTATGAATTTTAAAAATTGAAACCCTCAAAGGATAGAGCTAACCAGTAACTCCTGATCTGATGACATGGTGATAAAAAAAATAAATTCTTTATCTTCTCCTCTTTATCTTCTCTCATTCTCATGTATTCTACTGGGCTCCAGTTTTAATCAATTATCATCCATCCTTAAGTATCTCTGGTTTGACATTTTTATATTTATCAAGTCTTTTCCAAGTCAAACACATAAGTTTAGCATTCCAGTCACTCTTTTCAGGTTATATATTTTTTTACTAATTTGTTTAAACTTTACTAGTTTATGGTTATTTGTTTGGATGATTATTCATGTTTAATCATGATATTTTTCCCTATGACACTTCACAGTTAGCATGCTGCTTTCTTGTATAGTGTTGATTTAAATATGGTACATAAAGTATACCATCTTTTCAAGTAATACCCAAGTGGTCAGCTTATCATTTTTAATGAAACTTTCCTGTGCTCTCTTGTCCCTTATCTACCGCTACTAGCATTCCGACATGCCAAATCTCTAGGGACTCAGCCGCTTCGTTGTGATTTCTGTCAGTCAGGAATATGTAGCTCGCTTGAGTGTGTGGTGAGAAGTTATCCAGCTCATACAGCGCAATGCCAGCTTATGACTAACATCCGGTTGTATTTCTCCTTCTCACTTCACTTCCCAAAAAGATCAGGTTTGGGTTTGTCAAATGGCTGTCTGATCTTCCTGACCACTTGGCGTATTGATTACCTTAGCCCTCATTCATTTGCTCCACCTGCACAGTGAATATTACCTTTCTTTGCAGAACTTTTTAAAACTATGATGATATTGACTAATCGATTCAGTGAAAGAAATAATTCTCTCACACACCATATGCCTATGTGTATATATATGTTTACATATATATATGTCTACATATATACATTATATACATGAATATACACATATACATATGTACACATGTATATATAATAAATTTACTTATAGCCTTCTGGATTTACTTATAGGCATTTTTCATTTTTTCCCACCCTTTTCCAAAATGTTCCAACTCCTTACTTTATCCCTGAATTTTAATTTTGATTATTATTACATAATATGAAGGTGAAAATACTCTAGTCCTTGTTTTGACTATGATTAAAAGGTAAAGGAATGCCAAGATTCCTGTATTCCTAAGTGAGACTTGTCAGGTGTCCTGTGCTGGATTAGAGTGAAGCAACCTGAATGCTCTGGGAAAGAGTAAAAATCTAGGAAATGGAAAGAGGTAGGGAATGGTAGTTGATAGATTTAGGGGTATTCTAAACAGAGTTTGAAAATGCAATAATAGGGTTCTACTCTATAGGAAATCATTGGGTATGTATTCCTAGAATTAGGGGTTCAGTAGACTGCTTTGTGTTTCATTACAGAGGAATGTAAAATGCTCTCAGCAGGCCGAGGGAGGAAAATGTGGGGTCTATGAGAAGGATTTCCAGAGCTCTGTTTATTGGCGATGCATTCTCCTATTCCTTCCAGAAGAGCATGTTGGGAAGTCTGGATCCCATAGATAGTCTTTGCAGGACTGTAGTTGTCGAGCCTCCCAGGCTGTACGGAGTGTCCCAGGCTGTACAGAGTGTCCCAGGCAATACAGAGTGTCCCAGGCTGTACAGAGTGTCCCAGGCTGTACAGAGTTTCCCAGGCTATACAGAGTGTCCCAGGCTGTACAGAGTGTCCCATGCTGTACAGAGTGTCCCAGGCTATATAGACTGTCCTGGGCTGTACAGTGTGTCCCAGGCTGTACAGAGTGTTTCAGGGTATACAGAGTGTTTCAGGCTGTACAGAACCTCTCAGGTTGTATAGAACCTTCTAGACTGTGCTCTGCACAAAGGTGCCAGACTGAGGACTGAGAAAGTTGTTTTCTAAGGCTCACCTTCTTTTGTTAGCCTACTTCAGGCTATTGGGAGGCCTCCTGTTTGTTCTCTACTAATCTGGAGGGGGGGTCTCCTTTAAACATTCATTTAAAGGACTTCAGGAGACGCCTGCCAGTGAAGTGGGCAGGGTAGTGAGTGCCCAGTAGAAAATGGTTCACCAGAATCAGGTCCAATCCAGCAGTGAGGGATATCCAGAGCTGGACAGTCTTTTTTTTTTTTTTTTTTTTTTAATTTATTTTTCGAGACAGGGTTTCTCCGTAGCTTTTGGTTCCTGTCCTGGAACTAGCTCTTGTAGACCAGGCTGGCCTCGAACTCACAGAGATCCGCCTGTCTCTGCCTCCTGAGTGCTGGGATTAAAGGCATGCGCCACCACCGCCCGGCCCTGGACAGTCTTCAAAGGCCTGATCAATTGACGTCAGGAAACTCAGCCCCGAACACCTCCAATCTAACAGCAATGCTAGATCAGTTCTGGACAAAGCCGACTTTACTTGGCCCTGCACACTTTGACTTCTTCATCTCATAGGCATCAAAAGCTGTGGACTAATGACTGAGGCAGAGAGAGCATCCTGAACCTGGCTGGACACAAAGAAGGGCCTGTTGGGCCCTGCTTCAATCTTCTGTGTCCTCTGGGACTGACTGAGCAGAAAGCCCTTTGGCTCCCACAGGTCTGGTGATGGATCTTGCTCTGCCTTACATGTTACCCTATCTAAGTCCCAGTCTATCTCGCGCATAATAAAATGAAGGAAGGAAATTTTATCTGGACCTCTTGAAGGTCAAAGTGCTGTGCTCACTGTCTATTCAAGGAGGTATGAACAGGCTTCATTGGCAAGATATAGAAAATCAATGACGGGGGAAGAAAGCAGTTTTTGTAGTGCTTTATGAGACTCCCTTGTCAGGCACAGCTGATCAGCAGTTTGGATGTGGTGTGTGTGTGTGTGCGTGTGTGTGTGTGTGTGTATTCAACAGCAACTATGAGAGTTAGTGCTTGCTTTCTCCCATATTTGGGACAGAGTATCTTGTTATTCCGGTGCTCCCTACCTCAGACTAGCTGGCCCTGAGATTCCCAGGATTCTCTTATCTCTGTCTGCCATCTTGCTGTGGGATTACAGATGTTCAGGACTCTGTCTGGTTTTATCTGTGTTCTGGGCATTTAAACTTAGATCTGCATGCCAGTTCACTACCAAGCCAATTCTCTTTTATTTCTGTCCTTAATTCTCACAGGGAAGAAAAAGAGCCTGGGTATTTATTATGCTTTTTGATTTCTATTAGTCTTAAATGTTGTACAGTAACAACTGAAATACAATAGGTTACAAATTTAAATGCTTAAATATTAAAATACTTTCTTTGAGAAATGTTTGCTTTGAAGCTTTATTTATTTTACTCTTTTTGTATTTGTATGTGTATGTGGTGTGCTTCCATGTGTGTATACATGTTCACATGTATGTGGACATACATTTGAGGACATGTGAAGGTAAGAAGTGGACACTGAATGTCTTCTTTGATTTCTATCAACTTTATATATTGAGAGTAGAGGGTCTCACTTGAACTGACAGATTGACGATTCAGGTAGTATAGTTAAGCAGTTTATTCTGTGGAACCCTGAGCCTTCGTTATGAGATTATGGGCTGGCCACCATTTCCACCCAATGTTTATGTGGTTGCTGGAGTTCCACACTCCTCAGATGTGCTCAGTCAGTGATTTATCCACAGAGCTTCCTCCACAGTTTTAGTTTTGATCATCCACAATTAATAAAACTAATCCATTTCTTTGTACTGCTGATCAGGAGTAGCTGGAATGGTTGTCTTCCACATACAAACTGAGCGCTTCATGAGGATAGTCACTGTGGCTATGGTGTTTCCTCTTATTTCTCTGTTGCTTGTGGAAATGTGTTATATTTACATTTGTGCATTTTATGGGTGTGTGTGTGTATGTGTCTGTGAAAGGAATGGTGGGGAGGGAAGACTATCCCAATAGATAGTTGTGGACTTAGTGTGCAAAGTTTCAAAAAATTAAAATCTCACCTTTTCTTATCTATTATGTCTGATCAAATTGAGTTCAAATATCATGTATATGTGAGGAGGAGGACGTATAGAAAGACTTTGGATGTAGTAGTCTAGTTCACTAGACTGTAAGCTTCACTAGGGGAATGAGTGTTGGTGCCATTCACTTGTCTTGAGTGCTTGAAAATGCTTGGCATTCTCTTATTTATTTATTTATTTACTTATTTATTATAGATTTCTGCCTCCTCCCTGCCACTACCTCCCATTTCCCTCCCCCTCCCTTGTCAGCCCTAAGAGCAATCAGGGTTCCCTGCCCTGTGGGAAGTCCAAGGACCTCCCACCTCCATCCTGGTCTAGTAAGGTGAGCATCCAAACTGCCTAGGCTCCCACAAAGCCAGTACATGCAGTAGGATGAAAAACCCATTGCCATTGTTCTTGAGTTCTTAGTAGTCCTCATTGTCCGCTATGTTCAGCGAGTCCGGTTTTATCCCATGGTTTTTCAGACCCAGGCCAGCTGGCCTTGGTGAGTTCCTGATAGAACATCCCCATTGTCTCAGTGTGTGGGTGCACCCCTCGCGGTCCTGAGTTCTTTGCTCGTGTTCTCTCTCCTTCTGCTCCTGATTTGGACCTTGAGATTTCAGTCTGGTGCTCCAATGTGGCATTCTCTACATCTCAGTGGGCACCTGAAGAAGAGGGAAAAAAGGTCTCTTGTCTCAGAAATATGTTTTTATAATCTGCAAACTAGTTTTAGTTCTAAGTTTATTTACATAAATCCTTTGGTGTGAGAGTGAGTATGAGGGTCTGCAGAAGCTTGTAGGTATTGTAAATGAGTTAAAACCATATCCTCAGGCATGATTTGAGAAAATTAATCCGTACAGATAGTGTACATAGGATCACTGGTATTAATAAAAGCCTATGACTTCAGTCTAAATAAAAGAATACTACAAGTGTCTGAGGAAAATATAGGGTAGAAAAGGATGCCGGCTAGTTTGTTTACCCACCTAAAAATTTATTCTCAGACTTTTGGCCCGGGTTTTCATTGTGTATTTTAGATCTAAAATGTTGATGTTATTTATGTTAGGGGCATATTGATCATTTCTTTCTTCATAATCTAGATCTGTTTTTCACACCTGAAAGTGATGTTATCCTGTTTGTCATTCCTAATTGGTTTTTCATTTCAAAACAACATTTTATAGGTATGTTCTCATCCATTTAATCAAGCACCACTCCTTGGAAATGATGGTGGACCAGTTGATACGGTGTTCACTCTCTGCAATCCCAATAAAATAGGCTGGGAGATTTAAACTCTGAAGCTATTTCTTATGATAAGAATAAGCAGAAGTGTAAACAACGTGTTAAACTCTAACATGATGGAAAATGCATGAAGTTCTCCAAGAGGCATTGCTGTGTAGTGGCCACAATGCTTTGCTCAAGGTGAAATACATGGGCACAAGTGACCTTGATGAAGAGACTACTGCTCCGTGACACACAAGATCAAGACCATGTTTTAAAAACACATGTGCAAGAAGGGAATCCTGCCAGCTAAAGGTTAGTCATACATAACCTCACTGATGACAACTGAATCAAATACTGTTCTTCTTCCAGTTTGTTTTCAAATGTGACGATTATAGAAATAGGCAGAATTTGGGGTTGCTTCAGTGGCTTGGGTTGCCATGGTCAGCATCACTGTCTTTTCCTTCACGTTGCAATACTGCTGCTCCGGCCCCAGCTATCACATCAGGAAGCAGGAACAAATAAGATGTGTTATATTTGCCCTTCTATTAAGAACACGTAATTTTTCTTACAACCACACAATGTGGCAAGGATGTTTGTCTCACTGGCCCATTGTTTCCAAATGCAAATTAGGTTGGAAAGAGTATAATTAGCTTTCTAACTTCCTTAGTGTAAGGCATTAAAATAGAAGGTAAATGAGATTGGTTTGGGGCTGGCTAGCCAGTAATGCCTGACTGGGGAAATAATCCCAACACTTCCTTCTTCTTATATCTTTAATATACTGGACAGAGTATCTTGGGCTGTAATTCAAGTTTTGATATCTGAAGAATGAGCCACCTCTAGAAGTCTCGTGCTTGGGGATTTACTTAGCAATATGAACTGAGCGCTGAGTCTGGGCCTGTCAATGTGCTCTATCCTGGGTAAATAGGACTGATTAGGCTACGATAGCCCTTGGCATTGTGCAGCGTGCAGTTAGAGAATGCTCTATCAATATAAGACCTAACTTTTAGGAATTATCTAACCATAGTCCTTAAGCTATGGGAGACAGCTCCAGACAAAAGTATTATTGATTGTATTCCAGGTTATCTTACTATATTATTCATAATATTATGAATTTTTTATTTTTGGCATCTTGGAGATACGCTTTTTATTAATAAACAAACAAAATTCCCCATTTTCCACCTCCTAATCCTGCTGAACCTGCCTATTTTAAAAATAGTTATTTAATTATTTCTTCTTATTAATTAATGTATGCTTTTTTATCATGTGAGGGTTGCATACTCATCTGGGAAGACTTTACCATCAGGAAAAAAATATCCAAAATCCTTAATAATAAAGAGTATTTATTCCTGGTCCAGTGCAAGAGCTTTTGAGTAAGGACTGTGGGTGAAGGTGGCACATTAATGCAATTGAAAGGCATTAAGCTATCATATCTAAGCCAGAATTTAATAAAATGAGTTCAACATTTCAGAGAAGTGTTTTTCTCAGGCAAAACATATTTGGTTTGAATTATGTTAGCAATTGGGGAAAAAAAACACATTAATTAGGTAATTGCTTCTCTTCTCTGGTTCAGCTTGGTGGTGGAGTCAGTGACCCAGGGCAACGACACTACAGTTAGATGCATGGCCAAATTCACGGTGCCCTGTGACAACTCTGTTACCTCACCAGAATTAACATCCATGCTGCTCAAACCCAATCGTCCCACTCTGTAAAAGCAAACTTGCACCAAAGTTCTGGGGAAATGTTTATTAAAATTGTGTGGTAGATACAGATCTTTCCTTTATTGATGCATTAGTCGTCCTAAATCATAATCGTTCTTACCGTAAAAGTTGCCGCTGCATGTGCTGTGTTTGTTTAGAATCACTAGAAGACTATGAGCCAGTGACTTTCTCCCTTTTGTTTGCCAGAGCAGCGAGGAGAGCAGAGGCAGCAACTTAATTGGCCCCCGAATTTCCTCCACTGATGTTCAATGACCACAGGGAGATCTGAGAATGCTGAGTAAGGTCCCTCAGCGGCGCACAGAGGAGCCTGCAAGCCCAGGGCTCCTCACAGTATTTCCTTCCCACATCCTGGGACACACTGTATTCCAGCCGTGATCCTTGGCAAACCTGTAGTCGGTTGTTACTCCAAAAGTGGATCCTGAACTAAAGCTAAGAGGGACTTCATTCTAGGAACACCCAGCTATCATTGTGACTTGCGCAGACCGTAAAACATGAGACAAGGGGAAACACTCAATTTCTTTATCGTTTTCTCATGACCTTATTAGATAGCTGGGATAACTGGTTATTTCTTCCATCATTTCTTCAGCTGCAGAAATAGCTGTCACGAATACGTAGTCTTTCTCAGTGTCCCCTTTGTGCACATTATAAATATATTCCTCTGATTAGCAGTTCTTTAGATTTAGAAATGATTTCTCTTCTAGATTTTACATCAATACGCTGAATTTTTAAAAATCCCAAATTTGAAAGTACAAATAAAAGTGGCTTGTTAAAGATTACATGGGAATGCATAGTGAAATCAGAACTTCACTCATGTGACCTGATTTTTACCCAGCATGCATCCCAGTATCCTAGCCTGCCATTCATTGTTACGTGGTCACTGGATGGTGATTTTGGGGTGTGTTCAACCTCGTTACAGATTACTCTGCTCTAATGTATGCTTTATATTCAGTTCCTTACATATTCCCTCAATCCCCTCACACTCTGTTGAGTCTATCTTGTCTACAAACCTTCATATTTAGTAGCTTTGGCTTGTAAATGAGTTAACAAATAATTCCATCCATGAGATGCTTCTCCAAGGCCAAGTTTAACATGTCCTCCAGCAGTTTTGCAAAGCAATAGAATTATTAATCCATGAAAATAGTAACTGGAAGGCATAATCACATTGCATTTCTCTATTACAAAGCATTAAATATTTGGTTAATATTCATCATTTTCTGTTTGTCCCGTACTTCAATCAACCTTGGAGTCCTAAAACAATGTCAGAAAACTTCCACTGAATGAGTGAATGGAAAGACAGTGGCCACCAGCTGCTTGATTATAATCACAGAGGGGTGAAGTAGGACATGTGACATTCAGAGTGTAAGTTTCAGCAATGTGACTATTATGTATTTGACAGAGATGAGATTTACTCTATACATCTGCCAGAGTTGACCAAATTCTTCTGGGTAGATAAACAATTTCCAAATTCCTTTGCTAGCAATAAGAGCCACATTACACGTTGACTGAAGATCAGTCATAAACCGCTGTGTTATTCTGTGACCCCAACTAATGGAGTAGCTACTATCTGGAATGTCGCTCATTGTGCAAAGGGAACAACCAGGCCTCATGTCACCACTTAACTGCTGCATGCAAGAAGAGTCACGCATAGACTCTATTAACAACTTGCTGGTGGAATGAATCCCAGCACCCACAAGGGGGCTAGAGATGCAATTCTATCCTATGCCTAGAAGGCAGAGAGATCCAGAAATAACTTCAACAGCACCAATGACAACCACAGCGGCAGCCGACTACTCGTCTTGTGTGGGAGTTGTTTCTGTATTGTGCTTTCTCCTGTGATTAAACAAAAAAAGGATTTCTGTTTGTGACCACTGTGTTAGTGATTTATATACATTGTCTTATTAACTCATATGATAAGACCCTGGGAGTGAGGCATTGTTATTTTTGTATGAAGATGAAGGGACTGAACAAGTGAGGTTAAGTGGCTTGCCCACATAGTAAATGATGGGGCTAAGATTAGCGCTTTTGTCTGTCTGACTCCGGAGACGATGTCCTTAAGAGTGACATTGCATTTACATCATAAAGCTGTGTCCTTCAGGATCCCTCATTCCCTCTGAAGGTCATTTTCTCTTCACCCCTGAATGCCCTTTGCTCTATGATGCTAAGAATGTATGGCTTTAAATACAAAGTGGAAAGAGAAAAAAAAAACTGGTTTTGCTATAAAGTCTCAATGAAAATGATCAAACAAAAGCAAAATTGCTGTTAGATCATTCCAGCAAATAGTCAAAGTTGATTAAACTTATAAGGCCACATAAATATGTCTGTATAAGAAGATTTTGTTCTAGATTCTGTTTCTACTGATTATATAAAAATACTTTCTCAGTGTTTCAAAAATAAATTGCTAGTAATTTTAAAGTGATACCAGGTTTACTTATTCTCTTAAAATTGAAATTTACATTTAGTAAAAGAGCTTCATATTTGCAATTAAGCATTGCTTCAAACTTTATTTTTTTTTCTATCGGAAACTTTCTTCTATGAAGTATAGGTGTTTTCTTCCACATTAAAGATTTTAAAGATAATTTTAGATAACGTTGTGTTTGTAAAAAAAACACTGAAATACAACAATGAATTTTGATTGAGTGGTAGAATCATTTCTTTTCTTGTTTTGCATCTGAAAACCTCAAGACTGAGTAGGCTGCTGCCTGGCTTCCCTTGTTTATTACAGAGGATGTGGAGTCAAACTTCACACAACTAACTTAACATGGGAGAATGAACAGCCTGTATGCCACTTTCTTTACTCTTTTCTTCATATTTGTCCACAGTAAGCATATTAATATCTCTGAGCAAATAAATATTTATGACTGTATATTGTCCTAACTTACATGACAAGTGAGCCTCACTTGTTTCCTAGTGGTATGAGAAATAATAACTCAGTGCACCTTTCAAACGTGTACTTTTTTTATTAGATGAAACATGGTACTCTGTTCTTTGCATAACATACAGAGTTGTTAAGCACCTAACAACACCATACCACTGGCCTGACTTTTGGGCTATGTGATCAGAAGTGCGTTCTGCCTACAAGTTTAATCTATAAAGTCAGTCAGATTCCTCAGTAATAATGATGGCATCTCTTTTCTGACTCATTGTTGAGTCTGTTAGTTTTGAACTTCAACAGGCAAAGACAATCTCCTAAATCTGAAGATCACCTCTTTGACAGCAAATATGGAGCAGAAATTTGGAAGAAAGGGGTTTATGAGTCTGAAGACCTATTGTTAAAGAAAGACCCTCATCCACCAGGGTGCCTTTGGATTTTGTTTTCCCACACAAGAGCAGGGGTGGGAGTCGTGTTTCTTTTTGTGCCTTTGGTAGGTGGTAACTTTTTATAGCATGCCATATGGGTACTTTTTTTCTCAATTTTAATGTT
Source organism: Chionomys nivalis (assembly GCF_950005125.1). Taxonomy (NCBI): domain Eukaryota; kingdom Metazoa; phylum Chordata; class Mammalia; order Rodentia; family Cricetidae; genus Chionomys; species Chionomys nivalis. Next base: position 25,839,422 of record NC_080111.1, on the reverse strand, counting down.
GGTTTTTAGCTCACACATTCTAGGTGGGTGGCAGTGGGCCTCAGGCTTTTGTAAATTGGCCAGGTGGGACTTTGACTTTGATGGGGCACTGGAGCATATTAACAATGTCCTGGGAAAGTGACAGTCTATTCAGGCAAGGCTGAAAGCACCTGTGCCTTAGACAGACTCTAGCGGCAGAGGTCCCCTCATCCTCATTCCTGTAGTCACCATTGGATGAGGCAATGAGATAAAGACCTTGATAATCTTTGGCACAGGCTGGCCTGCTATTTCATGGGAAGCTGCTCAGATTGATCCTTTTGGTGATAGAGGGAATAGCGCTATTTGCTGCTTTTAAGTGGGAAGGCAATGGGATGCACATGTTCTACAGAACACTGGTGGGGCTCTTCATTCTCACTATACCAGGCCTGCGTGGGCAGTGCTAGACCAGCTGCCCCACATTCTGTTAGTTTTTATGCTTTAGCACCTGACTTCAAGATCAAGGAAGCGATTTATGAAGGCAAAGTGCTCTGATGGTCCAAGTTGGTTTGAAATTTGTTGTGACTGCACTTTGCCTGCTAATTCTTATTCCAGGCAACCAAATTATGAGTGTCCTTGAGTTGTATGATAGGATTTTCTGGATGAGGAATGAGAATGGGGGGAGGCCCTTTGGATGAACAGGCTAAGCTATCTTTTTGGAACAAGCTAGAGAGATGCAGATCACAGTCAAATTGTTGCTAACAGCAATGTAGAAGGGCTGGCTCAGCTGCTAGAATATCAGAATGGATGTTTGCGACCCCCCAAATTCCAGCAGACACAACAGTGGAATATGAGCCAGATGGAGAAACTGCAGAGAAGATCCAGGATCTACGTAACTATGGAGAACAGCTTTTCAGTGTTGCAGAAAGACAATCCCTGGCAAGAAAAGTTGACTAAATAGACCTGAAAGACCGAGATGATGCTATCTAAAATATTTTTCCCAGATAAGCAACTCCATTTGTCTCACTTAGCAATCTTTATTTTTGCTTTAACTGATCATGCTAATGTATTTCAAGTTGCCGGAGCTAACTTGATTTCTATAATTTAAAAGTAAACCCTGTTCTATTTTCCTTCTATGTTGTTTGTAACAATTTAATTTCGATCTGTTTCTCTCTACCTCATTCCAAGAGGAAAGTCTAGGCTGTTTATCATTTGGTTGCCTTCGACTATAAAAAATTGAATACATTTAACAGGAGAAAAGTAGGAAGAAGAGTGCAAAAAATAAAATAATTAGGAGCAGGTGAGGTTCTAATGGCGATCACTAAAGGTGTCACGCTAACATTTTCATGTTGTGGGATATTTGAACCCTGTGTGAAAATGTATTGTTGTGATTAGTGTAATAAAAAGCTGAATGCCAATAGCTAGGAAGAAGTTAGGGAGGAGTTCCCAAAGGTTATATAGGACTTCTTGGGAGAGAGAGGACTCTGGGAAGAAGAAATGTGGGTCTGCAAGCCAGATGTGAAGAGGAAACAGGAGGTGAAAGATGAAAGAGAGGCAACGCCACATGGCAACACAAACATTAATATAAATGGATTAATTAAATTATATGCGATAGTGAGATAAGTCTAAGCTAAGGCCCATCTTTCATATTAACAAGTCTCTGTGTCATTATTTGTAGGTTAGCGTTTCCAACAAGAAAATATATTACATATGGACCCAACTTGGGGCCACATATATCCGTATCAGGCCTGACAAAGCTTAAAAAGTTCTTCCCAGCCACTTGGGTCTCTCGGGTAGATTTGCATAAAGAGATGCAGCTCTTTTAAGAGGCCCTGCTTGTAGATGAGCACTTGAGCAGCTGACAATGGGTACAAACTCTGGCTTCAGGCAGACACAATAGTTTCCCGGAGCTGGAGTGGGTAGATGGATGCAGCACTGGTGTTGGAACCTGCTGACATAAGACTAAGCTCTTACAGAACTGAGGTGGGTGGAGCCATCCACCAATGCACCGCTTGCTAAGTGGAGTCACATGGCAATAGCTTAGCAGTTTAAGATTCGGCTCACATTGTCAGAGGAGGCTCCAGATTCACATACACACACACACACACACACACACACCCCAGGCTGACAAACCTTTCAACAGGTTATTGTATATTGAAACATGTACTTGGATGCCAAATAAAGAGAAAGAAAATGAGTAGAGACAGCCATAGAAAAAATAGTTTAAAAACAATAAAGTCTTTAAAGAAAGGCTAAAGTTTAAAAAAAATAAGCCATGTGAAGATGAAAAATACAGAGGGCATCTGGGTCCTATATGATGCTTTATTGACTAAATATTTTCAAAGCTAATGTAAAAAAGCAATAACTGCTGAGAGATATTGGATTGTGGAAACTGTCAAATTAAGCCAGCATATATATACATTTATATATTATTTAATATAAATATTAAATGTCTGAACTTCAAAATGGAATTCAGAAAATATGTTGCATTGTGGGAGAGGTTATGCCTTTGTTTCCACAGAAAACAAATGTTATAGTTCTATTCAAAATTAATAAATATCATACTTGATTGAGGGAGACCTCATGAGCATGTTGACTGTAGATAAGAGAAAAAAAGGCAAAAAAGACTACAAAACAGATGACATATATGCTGATCCCTCGAAATGGGAACAGCTCTGAGACTGGATGAGACAGATAAATCTTGTTGACTACAGGGTCCTCATGACTTAAGTTTGCATTCCATCCTTTCATATGACATGGGTCGAGATTTATATTACAGTTTGGTTATATAGCCTAAACAAAAGTAAAAAGTTAAGAGTTGCCCTTTGCCTCCTCAAACTTAAAACAAAGAATCGTCTTTAACTGACTTGTGCACACTGTGCGGTCCATACTTGTATTAATACAGATAAATATGTTATCCGTATACGTTTGTATGTTTTCAGGAAAAAAGGACCAAGCACCAATGAAAAAAAATAGCCCAGGTGATGCAGCCTAAAATGTCTCTGTTGCAGTTTGCTCAAAATTCTTCATCTAGAACAATTTAAAAACTGCTAGCTGAGATGGTCCAGCCTCACAGATTGCTCCCACCAGGATTTCGTATAAGCTCTATACTTTCCCATCACACAGAGACTAAACAAAAACAACCAACGCCTCCGGGACTTAACCATTATCCAGATTTTTTTTTTCAGGGTCCCCTAAAGATGTCATTATCCTTAAGCAATAGAAAACAGTCTAAACAACATGATTTTCACATTCCCAAGGCATAGGGTAGGTGGTTTCTGGTCATTTGGTGGGTTATGAATGTTTGTCATTATTTAGGGGGTCATTTGATGAGCTATGGATGTTTGTCTTATTTAGTGCATTGACTGTAAATTGCTACTGGTCATGGTAAGAGAGGAAACCAAGCAAGGTAATTTAGATTTATAGATATCTTTCTGAAAAGAAAAAAAAGGGAGATATAGGAATGATAGGATGAAAGGATAGATTATTGAATCTACTTTAAACTATTAAAGCAACTATTAATCTCAAATATTTATGTTGGTATAGATTTTTGTATATTGCTACAAATTTAAGGTTTTTTTTTTTAATACTATATTGTGGGATCCCACAGAAGTGGATCTGCTCCACCATGACTAAAGTTCAGAGAGTTCAGACCTATTCTTACTTCTTCAAAGTTGTATGACAAGAGGTTTGGACTAAGGTGTGGCTACTAACAGGATGATTTTTACCTAGTGTGGTTACTCGTTTGGAATATTAAGAAGGTAATTACTTTCTTTGTACCTTGTATCATGGTAAAGAAGTATTTTGCCTTCCCACTTCTTTTTGGATTGGAGTATTTAAGGCTATGAGAAATAAACTGGAGGGGAATCTCAGTATTTACTAGATGCTCTCCTGATTCTATCTGTTGCCTTTTGTCTATTTTTTCCTAAATCAACACTCTTCACCCCAAGCACAGATAAATAAGTCAGGTGGGACATATAACACACACACACACACACACACATACATATTCATACATACACACACATATATAGATACACACATATATTTATATAAACATACATATATATTTCTATTTTAGCTTACAGTATTGTAACTACATAGCTAATTTAACAATGTAATATATATTCTGAGTCCTTGAAAGTTATCAATATAGCACTCTTCATAACTGTAAGACATGTCTGCTCCTGGCAGCACCAATTTACTTAAAAAAAGGATGATGGGCAACAAGAACTTTAGATGGAGTTTGCTTTTATTGTGATAAAGTTAGTGACTAGACAAGAAGCTGTCCTTACCTTAACTGGTGAAAGTATGTTTGACAAGCAGTACATAAAAGAAAGTAACTACCAAACTTTGCTAAGACAAGATAAGACAGTCCTTCAAAATTCCTGCTTCAGAAAAAAGTCTGTCATATATTTTAGGCCTGCAGGTTGAAGATGGATGCCCCAACTTTGCAAGAGAACCTTGGGTGACTGTCAAGGCAGTCAGGTGTTTCTGTCATTTCTATAGTTTTAGAAGTTTCTGGTTCTACACTTCCTGTTTATTCATGTAATAGATCCTTCTTGATTATTTTATGGGGTTGGATCAGATAGTTATAGTAAAAGTTTTCCTTGTTACCAAATTCAGAAAATAAACTTACATAAGTAACATAAAGTTTGTAATGTTGAGAGACATGAAAGCTTAAGTTGTTTATCTAAGAAGATGTTTGAGGATGGAAATAAAAGTTATGATAAGCAATGGCTTAGGTATAAAACTTTGAACTCACTAAGATAGGATAGATAGTACATATAATACTTTCAATTTTCCATATACATATGGATTTAATATTATAAATATAATTCTTACTTGCTAATTGTTCTTATTGCATATAGTTTTACTATTAGAGTTAAAACTTTTCCTTTTTATTTAGACAAAAGGGGGGAATGTTGTGAAATATTTGTACCTTGTGTGAAAATGTGTTGCTGTGATTGGTGTAATAGAAAGCTGAATACTGATAGCCAGGAAGAGATTAGGTGGGACCTCCAGGAAGAGAATAGATATGGGGAAGGAGAAAGGTGATGTCATCAGCTAGATAGGGAGAGGAAGCAGGAGATGCAGGATGGAAGAAAGGTAATGCCACTTGATAGAACATAGATTAATATAAATGGGTTAATTTAAGTTATAAGAACTAGTGGGAAAATAAGCTAAGGCCAACCTTTCCTAACTATTAATAAGTCTCCATGTCATTATTTGTGGGTGGTCCTGATGCAAAATGATACTACAAGAATGTGCTTGAGAAATTAATAGTATTTGTATTCCTAATGAAGACACAATAAAGATGATACTACAAGAATGTGCTTGAAAATTTAATAACATTTGTATTCCTAATGAAGGCACAATAAAGTAAAGCAGAGTGTACATTAGTTTGAAGAGAGACCTCCTAAAGATTGGGATTATACAACAAATAAAGATGAAAATAGATATTTTTGGATAGACCCAGACTCAGTGATCATCTCTTTTTCACAGTGGAAGGCTCCAAAAGATAAAATATGGAATGTATTACTAAAACAAACTTCACGGTTAGAAAAACAGAGAAAACAAGCATAAATCACTGAAGCTCAGTAAACAGTATGAGCCTGGCATCAGGTAGAAAGAAGACAAGGTAAATAAAATAAAAATGAAAAGGTTGCTAGCATTCTATAAAACAATCAAAGTTGTCCAAAACAAGATAAAGCTAAGCAATTCTCATATCCAAGAGTAGTGTTACGATTCATTGCTATTAGAAGTGAAAGTACTATCTTCAATTAGACAAAAAAAAAAAAAAAAACCTCAAGCAAAAAACTACATACAGTTGAAGAAACCACAATGTGTTAATTATAGAGCATTTATTAATTTTTGTTAGTTGGTTGTGAAGACTATATCAGTGATGTAAACTGCAGACAACAAGGGAAATTTGGTATATGCATATGGAAAAGAGTGTTCAATTTACAATTTAACTTTATGTCTGAAGTTCACATGGAATAAAAGATTTAGAGGATTTGTAAAAGGGAGGTTAGGAACAACTGCTTCGAGAAGGCACCACTGGCAATAAAAGACAGGGTAGAGAAATTGATGGTCATTGCTGAAATGAAAGTCTATCAACCGTGATTATTTATCTGAAGTGACTGAGAAAGAAAGAGAACCCTTTCTTAAGGGACAGATTTTTAAGGCATTCTACATGTATTCAACAGAAATGTTACTGTTTCATGGGACTGAAAATAACCACTTCAAGACATTATGGGTATTGTGTCAGCAAAAGGTGCTGAGAGTTCAACACCAAATACCCAATACACAAAGTCCAATGAAGGAACAAAATTCAACAGGGTTTCAATATGTTGAATGGAGAAGTAAGGCATCTAAGCTGACTGAGCCTATCACGCCTATAATTTTATGAACACCACAAAAACACATGTCACAAAATGAACCCAAGGATGAGATGTTTTAATTGTATGACTTTTCTCCCTGATTAAGTTATTTGTTATCTCATTACCTCGGTAGAAGAATTGAGCTTAATGTATATTGTAGATTCTGGGCATCTCTTGAAGATTAAATTTCATTTTGTAAGGATGACATCAGAATTATCTATACCTGCTTTCCTTCTCTTGGGTACGTTTCGGATTCTGCTGTGATATGTGGCATTAATAAGCACTCAGTTTGGAATTATAATTTTTATGTGATAAGGGTTCATGTCGCATTAACTCTTCATATTCTAAAAAAGATATCTTATGAGAGTCTCTCTGATAAAGTATTTTCAGATTGAGTTACCAGAAGAATTGCCAAGACAAGCAGCTGAAAGTAGTTTCTCCCTAGCATGGAGAATCTATCCTGTTGGTACTGAATTGAACAAGATGTTGAGGGGGATGAAATTTTAACTACATAAAGGAATAGAGCAAAATTTATTTCTCTTGTTTATATGTTATGAGAACATTTCTATTTTTAAATATAATTTATTCTTATGAAGTTTCAACAGGGATTATATTTGGATTAGAACATATTTATATTTCTAGTTTCTAGTTAGATAGTCTTATTATTTAATCACAATATGGACTTTCTGATAAGGACTACTGAATATGATGACTGGATATCATTTTGAAAAGTGTATTTTCTTCTGAAATATATTATTGAGATACATTTGAAATCCAAAATGTATTATTTTCCATTATTGTATAGAAAAATATATAGTGAGAGTAGGTGGACTTTATCAATATATGGTGAAAATCAATGTTGGGATTGTAACTTAAGCTTAATATAGAAGCTTTAGTCATGCCATCATGTGATTGATCCATCTGTTTGCCCATTCATTGAACTATGTACCCCTCATCTGCCTTACACCTTTCAAATAAATTAAAATCTTACTTCAGGTTTTGAATGACAGGGTGCCAGAAATAAATATTTGAATGATTAAGCAAACAAATGACCTCTGTGATAAAATGCCAGTCATCATGTGTATTTATAAAAATTTGTAAGTATAACATGTAAGATTAATCACTCCCTTTCATGTTTACTTTATGAGAGTCTAATGCTCAGTAAAATCAGGTGATATTTGCATGGTATGTGGAACACTATGGGTGACCGACAGCTTTTGTCTCTTAAGTAGGGAAACTTTAACCACACAGAACTATAAGAAACTATGGTTCTCATTTTGCTGGCCACAGTTTGAGTTTTCTTTTTAATTTTTTGATGCATGTGAAGTCTCAAATTGAAATGAAAGTCCTTTTGGCTGGTAGTAATTTACTCTCCTTAGAGTGCTTGGTGGTGACATAATTGATTTTGTTGCCATTGATTAAAAGTCACATTAAGTTTAAAACTGTCAGCTGAACCCAGAGATAACATTTTCATAATGACTTTAATAAACATGGAAGAAGTGATTTCATTGCATTCATAAATTTGATGAATGGCATTTTTCCAGGACCAAAATAAACGAGCTGCTCTTTGCATGTGTAATTACTGCATTACAGGTAGATTCTGTAGTACATTTCTTTTGGGAGGGGACCGTGAGAAAAGAATAAACCAGATATAGGTTTAGGAAAAACTCTAAACAGTACTATTGGAGTTTCAGAAAGCTGATCATGTTTTCATGTAGAAGAAAGAAAAGATGGGGACATTTTTATTCACTCCAACCTGCTTTGCTGAATACTTTCATCTACAAAAACGCTTTAGTTGGGCATTTCTACCTTCCAGGGTCAAATCAGAAGTTAGCTGCTTTGATCACCGCCAGTGGTTTCCCTGCTTCTGCTTCCATTAAGGTTATGTCAATCAAATTGTCCCTTAGATCAATCACATCATGTCATTTTACTGCTTAGGACTTTGAATATTTCCTCTTTTGTTGCAGTCCAGCTCTGAATCTTAACTATGGCCAACATGATTGTTGGGTGCCTGCAGCTGTTTTTCCCTTCGTACTCATTCCTCTGCCATCTCACAATTCATTTGATCCGTCTCAGCCACTCAGGCAGCCTCTGTCCCAGCAGGTTGACATTTGTTACTCCATTTATCTTGGGTGTTTTAATCAAGTTTCTTATATGACAGGAATCATATCTTTACCATAAAGTTCCGGGAAATACGCTCTACAATGTACATGTTGTATTTACCACCTCTTTATTCCTACATTTTGTTCTCACGGTGTTTCTAGATGTGCCATACACATAGAATTTATTTGCCTCTCTTGTTGATTGTTTTTACTTCCCACAGAAAATGTGCCCCAGGAGAGCAGATAGTTCACTGTACACTGCCATATGCAAGTACATAGAACAGTAACTGACATGTAGTGAATATTATATGCTTATTGAATAAGTGAATATGTTTATTATTAAGTATTTTTGATTCTATACCCAAATATAAATGCATAAACACTTAACTCATAAATTAAATACTTAATTGAGGTTTTATATTAGTCTAAAATTTTAAGAGAACTCTCTGCTTCTGGCAAGTGTTAGGAACACAGGAGTCAATAAATCCTGCACATGCTTCTTAAGAAAGAAATTTTTGTTATTAGTAAATGAGGTTTAGAAAATGTGTGTAGATTTTGAAGAGGTAGAAATGCCTGATTCACCAAGAGGAGAATTGTGAGATCATTACCCCATGCTTCTTGGAGAAAGTAGAATTGATCTCTTCATAAAGGGATTAGTTTGTACTTTCAACTCATGACAAAATAGAAGGAACAAGCAGAAGAAAAAAAATCCTTTAAAAATATTATGTATGAGTGTATACACACTGCGTGTATACATCCTGCCTGTCGATTCAGATGAGAGTGTCTGATACCCTTGAACTGGAGTTACCAATGGCTGTGAGTCACCATGTGGGCTATGGGAACCTAACCCACGCTCATGGATTCAGAAGAGAGTGTCTGATGATACCCTTGAGTTGGAGTTACCAATGGCTGTGAGTCACCATGACGTTTATGGGGACCTAACTCAGGTTTTACCTGAGAGGAGCAAACGCGATTTACCTCTGAGCCATCTCTTCAGCAGCAAGAATAATGTTTGCTTTAAAATACATGGGGTCATAGGAACACAGTACTGGACATATGCTATGTTTTTTAGATTTTTGTCAAGTTAAAAATGAACTCTACTCTTTATGCGGAAGAAAGTGAGGCTGACTCCAAGACACAGGAGGAAGTGTGTTTGTATTCCAGAACAAGTCACAGTAGGTACTGTTGAGAAGGATGGTAAAGATTGCGAGTCTGTTGAAGAAAGACTACTCTTACAGTTGTTGTTGAGTGGAACCTCAGAAAGGATGCAACTCCCAGTATGCCATTGGAGATCTTTAGTGAAGTAGAGCGAGGTCAGGAATGGCAATAGGGAATTGACTTTGTTGTACAGCTAATGAAGGATACAACTCAAGAGGAAAATCCAAAAGCATTCACTTGGGAGCTATTCAGAAGCAGGTGAAAATACAAATTCTGTAAACTGGACTTCCACATGAAAAACAACCAGTAGAGTTTTCAGGTCCTTGGTGATTTAATTATCCTTCCTTTTTATCCTTCATATTTATCTCAGTATATACAGAAAAAGGAGTTCCTGTGGAGTACCTGTAGTTTTAAGAAAAAAAAATATTTATTCTTTCTTAGACAGTGTTCTATTGCTGTGAATAGACACAATGACCTTGGTGACTCTTATAAATTAAAGTATTTAATTAGGGTGGCTTACAGTATTAGAGTATTATCTCATCATGGCAGGGACCATGCAAAATGCAGGCAAACTTAATACTGGCAGGGTAGTTGAGAGTTCTATGTCTGGATCCAAAGGCAGCAGGGAGAGAACTGCTGGGTCTGGACTGAGCTTCTGAAACACAAAGCCCACCCCTAGAGACACTCTTTTTCTAACAAAGCCACAGCCTGAATCCTTTCAAATAGTAACATTCCCTGGTGACCAAACATTCAAATCTATGAGTCTATGGGAGGCATTCTCATTCAAACCACAGTGCTTCCCAACTTAAAAAGGCTCAAACCAAATGGATCAAAGACCTCAACATAAAGCCAGCCACACTGAACCTTTTAGAAGAGAAAGTGGGAAGTACACTTGAACGCGTTGGCACAAGAGACCACTTCCTAAATATAACCGCAGTAGCACAGACACTGAGAGAAAAAATTAATAAATGGGACCTCCTGAAAGTGAGAAGCTTCTGTGAAGCAAAGGACATGGTCAACAAGACAAAATGATAGCCTACAGAATGGGAAAAGATCTTCACTCTCCCCACATCAGACAGAGGTCTGATCTCCACAATATACAAAGAACTCAAGAAACTGGTCATCAAAAGAACACATAATCCAATAAAAAATGGAGTACAGACCTAGATAGAGAACTCTCAGCAGAGGAATCTAAAATGGCTGAAAGACACTTAAGGAAATGTTCAACATTCATAGTCATCAGTGAAATAAAAATCAAAACAACTCTGAGATTCCAACTTACATCTGTAATAATGGCCAAGATCAAAAGCACTGATGACAACTTAAGCTGGAGAGGTTGTGGGGAAAAGGGAACACTTCTGCATTGCTGGTGGGAATGCAAGCTGGAACAGCCCCTTAAATGTCAGTGTGGCAATTTCTCAGAAAATTAGGAAACAGCCTTCCTCAGGACCCAGTAATACCATTTTTGGTTATATATCCAAACGATGCTCAGTCGAGCCACAAGGACACGTGCTCAACTATGTTCATATCAGCATTGTTTGTCATATCCAGAACCTGGAAATAACCTAAATGCCCTTCGACTGAAGAATAGATGAGGAAAATGTGGTACCTTTACATAATGGAGTACTATACAGCAGAAAAAATGGCATCTTGAATTTTGCAGGCAAATGGATGGAGCTAGAAAACATTATTTTGAGTGAGGTAACCCAGACCCAGAAAGACAATGATCACATGTACTCACTCATAAGTGCTTTTTAAACATAAAGCAAAGAAAACCAGCCTACCAATCACAATCCCAGAGAACCTAGACAACAATCAGGATCCTAAGAGAGACATACATAGATGTAATCTACATGGGTAGTAGAAAAAGACAAGATCTCCTGAGTAAATTGGGAGCTTGGGGACTTTGGGTGAGGGCTGAAGAGGGGAGGGGAGATGCAGGGGGTGGGCAGAGAAAAACGTCAAGCTCAATAAGAATATAGACTCAGACCATATATATCAGCTTAAGGCACTTCCAAAACAAGCTTGTCGTTTGAAGACTCACGTCCTTTGTGTGCTTGTGTGTGTCATTGTGTGAGTGTGCAGGTACACAGTCTTCCACTTGAGCAGGCCAGAAGCAGATGTTTGGTATCTTTCAAGTTTTCAGCTCTTTGTGGTGTGTCCTTGTGTACACGAGTATGTGTACATGTTTGCATGTGTGTGAGCACATGTGTACACAATGCTGATGTCTGGTAATATTTCTACAAAATTTCTTATCCAAATTCAGAGCTTGGCAATATTGCTCGCCTTGCTAATGGGCTTGATCTGGGAATCCTGTGTTGTCGGATTCTGAAATTACAGGTGGACCACTCATGTCACCTGCATTTATATGGGTTCCGTGTTCAGAGTACCTGCCTGTGGAAGACAGATGTTTCACCTACTGTCCTTGTTTGTTTGTTTTGGGATATACTCAGTTATTTATTTAGGGGTATTCTTGTTGTTTGTTTGTTTGGGGATATTCTTTTTTTTTTTTTTAAATTTTCGAGACAGGGTTTCTCCGTAGCTCTTTGGTTCCTGTCCTGGAACTAGTTCTTGTAGACCAGGCTGGTCTCGAACTCACAGAGATCCGCCTGCCTCTGCCTCCCGAGTGCTGGGATTAAAGGCGTGCGCCACCACCGCCCGGCTGTTTTGGGATATTCTTATTTGTATATTTTGGGATGTTCTTGTTGTTTGTTTTGGGGTATTCCAGTTGTTTGTTTTGGGGTACTTTTGTTTCTTTTTTGAGGTTGTTTTTTTCCCACTAAACCGGGAGCTCACTGATTTAGCTAGATTGGCTTACTTGACTTAATTCCTAAATTATCTTTATAATTGAGTTTATTTGTATCCTTATCCCAATATCTATGTTGCTCAGCTCTCTTTGCCCGAGTTCCATTTTATATTGTGATCTAGATTTTATTAAGAGCTGAGTCAGAATCCTTTATCTGCTCTTCACTGACCTTCTCCTATCTCAGTGAATGGTGCCCCATTGGGCATTTTTGCTGTTGTTCCTTTATAAGGATAGAGACAAGTGCAACCGCTGCTTTCAGGCGTGTATGAATATAGCTACTTAAAACCACTTGATATGGGCAACACAAAATGAAATAAATGATATTTTTATACGTTCGTTGTCTCATAAGGTTTTGACAGGGCCCTTTCTTTTCCTTATCCTTACAGATTCGTTGTGCATGTATTATGACTTCCAGTTCTGTATGTTTAGGAAATTCCTGTGTGTAAGAAATATGAGTGTCTCTGAATATACTATTTTTACTCTGGCTCCTTTTCTTCTGTTTGTTTGCTTTGTCCTATTCCAACTTGTTTGCTTTTGTTTTTATTTTATTTTATTATTATTCCTTACCATCTATTTGTTTTCTAATGAGAAACAGAAAGGGTGTGGGAAGGTGTGTGTGGAATTCTAGGAAGAGTTGGGGGAAGGGAAACTGTGATCAGGATATATTGTATAGAAAGCATCTATTTTCTATTTCTTAATTTAGCATATATTTCTATTGATTCTTTGGTAATTTCCCACTCAATGCCTAGTCTTTCCATGTCTTCCCTTCACCCTTGTAGCCTCCCTGCCAATATAAAAAAAAACAACAACAACAACAAAAAAAGCATTTCATACTTTTTTCTTTCCTGCCTCTTTTGCTGTAGTAGCTTTGGGAGCTGCATTGTTTTTTTGCCTTTTGCCCAAACAACTTTACTTGAGGGAAGCCAGGCAAACTTTCTTCCAGTCTGCCTGGTAAAACATCTATTTTCAATAAAAGAAAAAAAAACTGCTTGATACATATTTTATGATTTAGCATAAAATTTTGAGGACTTTTTGAGTACATATCTTTTCTAAACTGTCTTAAGCAAAAGACAACTTTCATTAAGAGTTATTTGAAACTAATCGAGATTGGGAATTTGATTGGTAGACAAGAAGTGGAAAGACACAGGTTAAAATATTTTCCTCTAAATTATGGTTTGTTTATACTATTTTAAAATGTGAAAGACAGAAATTACAATAGATTAATTTTTATAGAAGGTTTAATTCAGATTACAATAAATTATAGGCTTAATGATATTATATGATACTGTACTTCCCTTACAATAGATAATTATAAAGATAAACTAGGGTATTAAACACTGCATCAACTTGAATTTGCCGTAGGGACACTATATGTGGTTTTGATCTTTTAGATTATTGTGTTTTTCTTGTAACTTACATCTTTTGCTTAAATATGAGGGTAAAAGATTCCTAGTACATATAGTACTCATGTGCAAGTTAGTAATACCACAATTAATTTTCTTCCTTTATATGATTTTCTGTACACACACACACACACACACCTTGAAAACATTTTATTTAATGTGGATTGCCCTGCCTAGTTATTAATGTTAACTTGACACAAGATGGAGTTGTTGAAAAGAGAGAACCTCAGTTGCAAAGCCAGTTCTATAAGATATCTTATCCAGTCAAGGCTGTAGGGCATTGTCTTAATTAGTGATTGATGAGGGCCCAGCCCATTCTGGGTGGTGCCATCTCTCAGCTGTTGGCCCTAGGTTCTAGAAGGCAGACTGAGCAAGACAGAACACAGTCTCCATAGCTTCGGTATCAGCATCTGCCTCCAGCTTCCTGACCCAACAACTTCCTTCAATGATGAACTATGATATGGAAGAAGGATAAGAAAAATAAACACTTTCTTCCCCAAGTTGCTTTTGGCCATGGCGTTTCACCACAGCACTAGAAACTCTAACTAAACCAGAGATCTTTGCCTTAAAAAAAAGCCAAGTAAGTGATGTAAAATTACGGGAAATTGCACATACTGATAATTTTTGTTCTTTGCTTCTAATGATGATTTTTAATGGTATTTTAATTCGAAGGCAGAAACACTGACAATATGTACCAGTTTCATCTATGAAGATGAGAAATTTTTGAGATGAGTACAGCCACTGAAGTTCTTGGATTATCCCCGGGGAGAAGAGGGTTATGAAGAGAATGTATTTTCAGAAACTGAAAGAGGATTTTCTTAGGCGATTAACTGCTTGTGGCTTTGAAGTGTGATGCAGTGTCTTCACCATAATTGGCACATGAGCACTTTCTAAAAGGTTCTCTTCCCATCACTGGGACCAGATGCTCTGTGCTTTAACAGGGTACAGGTTAAGGACTTTTACCCATCCTGCTTCTGTGTTCCTGTGATTTTAGTTTCTAGGAGTCCTGCACAGAGCTTCTAGCCTGTGTGTGTCACGTGTGACTTTGATCAGTTATCTCAAACATTTGTATTCTGCTTATATCTTCTTTATCATGTGAATTAGTGAAAAGACAGTGAAAATATTTCATAAAATAGTTTTAAAAATTAAGTAGTGCACAAACCCCTTTGTTAAACCCCAGCTATGTTCATGCCTCGCACTGATGCTCCACAGAAGGGAGCCCCTTTTGTTCTTGCTGTTTCTCATCCTTTTGATAGGTCTTTCCTAGAGCAAAGATTTTTAATTTTTTAAAATATATTTTTTTGATTAAAATTTTACCACTTTCCCTTCCTCTCTCCAAGCCTTCCCATATCTACCCCAGTCTCTATCATATCGATAGCTTCTTTTTCTTTGATTATTATTGTCACACACGCACACACACACACACACATCATATGCTGACTTTGTTTTTGCTGTTTGTGCATATTTGATTTCAAGATTGACCACATTGTATTGGATAACCAATTAGGGAACTCATCCCTCTGAGAGGCGAATTCCCTTCCTTTCAGCAGGAAATAGTTGCCTGTACTTCTTTGTCTAGGGTGGGGCCCTATGAGATTTCTCTCTTCTGTGTTTACAGGTCTATTGTTTATGGCTATTGTTCATGTCATGTTTAGGTGTTGTAGAAGGCAGCTTGTTTGCTTCCCAGCCACCCAGATTTCTGAAATAATGACACAGAAACCGTATTATTTAAATCACTGCTTGGACCATTAGCTCTCGCTTCTTATTTACTAACTCTTACATCTTAATTTAACCCTTCTCCATTAATCTGTGCATCACCACAAGGTCATGGCCTACCAGCAAAGTTTCAGCACATCTGTCTCTGGTGGCGGCTCCATGGCTTCTCCCTGACTCCACCTCCTTTCTCCCAGCATTCAGTTTAGTTTTCCCCATCTAGCTCTATTCTACCCTATCACAGGCCCAAGACAGTTTATCTATTAACCAATAGTATTCACAGCATACAGAGGGAATCCCACATCATTTAGGCAGCCTTTCTTCGAAACATGGTCTCACAGTGGATGTCCTGGCTCTCTGGATCTTAGAATCAATCTTTATGCCCCCTCTTCAACTATGTTCCCCGAGACTTAGGTACAGGAGTTATGCTGTACATCTCTCTGTTGGGGCTGGCTCCCCACAATCATGTGATC
Organism: Chionomys nivalis; assembly: GCF_950005125.1. Lineage (NCBI taxonomy): Eukaryota > Metazoa > Chordata > Mammalia > Rodentia > Cricetidae > Chionomys > Chionomys nivalis. Next base: position 25,823,429 of record NC_080111.1, on the reverse strand, counting down.
TTTGCACTGTGACCAGTCATAGTTTTATAATTGTTTATTCTGGAACCTTGTGGTGTCTTGTAAGTTTTCATTGCGGCTTCTTGATTTATGGAATTGTAGAGATGATTTATTTCAATCCTACTGTGATAGTAGAGGACTCAACTGCAGTCTATACCTGCAGACTTTGCAGCCAATATATCTATATTATCCCCTTTTAATTTCTTCATTGACAATATTTTTAATCATATGATATAAGAACATCCAAGGAATGGGTATGTAAACCAATAGTGAAGTGTTTGCCTAACAGGCACCAGGCTCAGAATTCTACCCACAAACTCATCAAAACCAAATCTTAATATATTTTTTCTACTTCAAGCAATTGTTTCTGAATCTATAATTTTGCAATAAGACTGCTAATACTCCTGCCTTTGATCACTTCTTTCTCCACTCCTAGTCCTCAACTTACTTCTTTATCAAAGCTGCAAACATTCGGGTTCTGTTCTCCCTTTTTAGAGAGGGTGTTCTCTATGGGTGATTAACAACCCATAGAGAAAACGCTTGCTGCATGAAGAACAAGTGAATTCAGTAACATGTGTGTACTCTCCAATTCCAGAATGAGTGCCCACAGTTACCATCAAGCTTTAATAAGTTCCTTTGTGGCTTTTGACAGCTGCCGGCCACATCTGAGTTTACGTCATATTCCCCAGACAATTTCTCACACAGTTTTATTTTCTGGAGTTCCTGAGGAAGAACAAATCTGCATCTTTATAATCATAACCATTCTTGAACCTCTCCTCATGTTTTGGAGAGCATTCTATTTTTTGAAAGCCAATGAACATTTTACTCTGTTTTCAAGTCATTACTACCCATTTGAACCCGGACTTTAGTAAAACTTCTAATGCTAACAGTTTCTAATTGTTTCTCATTTATTTTTTTATTATCATCACTTTTCACTCAAATTATCAAATTTCATATTTATTCTAAAAAGTTATCCCTTTCTTATTTACATTTTGGGGATAAATACTGCATCTTTGCTGCACTGTGTCATTTGTTCCACTCTGGATTGATTGTGATTGACTTCCAATATTCTGAAGTCCAAGCTAACATTACCATTGCACACTCTTAAGTAACTCTCCCAATTTGCAACATACACGAAATCTCTATCTGATGCTTTGTCACAAAAAGTGCTTCTATTGTAACCTCATAAAAGCTAATGTATTTGTCTGTAATCAGAAACATTGTTTTGACACAGACTTTCGAAGGAATTTTTCTAATTGTTAACTCATATTTAATATTGCTGGCTAAAATTCACATGGGAGGTTATTTTGTTATTCTTTGAAAGTGATCCATTCAGTTTTATCAGTGGTAGTTGACTTCGAGCTATTCTTGGTGGTCTAAAAGTTTACAATAATATTTTCTGATGACCTTAAAAACAGAGTCTAGTTGAAATCAAGAATCCTGAAACTTCACAGTCCTCATTTCTTTTACTCTATAATGACTTGTCTTTCTTTAATTTTCTTAAGACATTTTTCTCATTTTGTCTTTCTGGAAGTATTGGTAATTGGACAACTGAACTATTAGATCAATTGGCCAGATCTCCAATTATTTCATATATATGCTCAATATTCATATATATATACATATATAAATGTATTATATTACTTTATATTTCATATATTCATACATAATATTTATTATTTCATACGTGAAAATAGCTGTATTATTTCTCTACTGGGTGCTTCACGGAGGGTTTATTGGCTGAGCTAATCAGGAATGTTAGCTTGGCAGCTTCTCAGGACCACGTTAGTTGCTGTAACTGCTCAGATGGTTCCTACTGTTTTGGGCATGTATATGTGTTCCTACCTGTGGAGGTTAGAGGTCAATGTCACATGTCTTTCAATTACATTCCACTTCAAGTTTTTGAGAAAGGGTCTCTCACTGAACTTGGAGCTCATGGATTGGTTAGATCAGCTGACAACTGAGTTTCGGGGATCCATCTGTTGTTCTCCACACTTGCCCCACCCCCATGCTAGATTTGCAGATATGTGCACCATGAGTGGCTTTTACATGGGTGTTGGGCCTCCAAACTCAGGTCTTCATACTTGCAATAACAATTTTGCCAAAAAACTGATGTCTCCAATCTTTCGTCATACATTTTGAGATTAGCCTACTACTATATACGTGGTGTGATGATATTTCTCCCATTGTCATTTTAGAGGAGGCAGATAATATTTCTTGCACATACATGCACATATACACGCACTCATACACACACATGGGCTCATACAGATGTTAACACTGTCACCGATGAATGTATTTTCATATGTGGCCTGTGGGAGCCTTTCAATTGATTTCTAACATTGCTGCTAAACTAGTTTACATGTAAGGAGATAAAAGATGCAGGGCTGCTTTCTCCACCATCATGATCATGTGCAAGCCATATTTTTTCAAACATACTGTAGATACCATTGGCTTCGTTACAAAGTATAATTATTTGTCTTCTCTGTTGAGTCTCACGGGAGTACTGAATCTTTTTTAGACTTATCTTTTTGTGGATTATATATCCATTTCCTTCTGGAGCAATTTTCTTGCTCTCTTATCTTGTTGTCTGTTTCACGTCAAATACTCACCCCCATACCTTGAGATTCTTTTCTAGTTAAGGAATGTGTGAGTGAATAATGAGCTTTGTGTAGGTGGAAAATTTTGTGAAAAGGTAAGTTTTGCTTTATAATGTATTGTCTGTGGGATTCCTAAGCACTTAATATAGGGAGTGTTATTTGGGGATGAGATACCGATGCATCACCCCCTTTTTGATTTAATAATATCCATCCAATTTTTCCATTTCCCCAGATGAAGCAGAAATGACACAAATACATGGAGGTTAAGACTTTAACAAAACAAAGTGTGTATAGGACATTTATGTGACATAAAAAATTAGAGGCCATTATCTACAATTCTGAGGTTTTAGGCATAACCCATAAGTATCTTGTCTCTACACAAAGAACATACTTGCTCTCACCCTAAGAGTTTCTAGTATAAGTGCAAGCTACCTTGGGAAACATGGTAAATGCATTGGAGTATTTTATACCCCACTGGTAAGCATTATGAAAATTCTAATAGGGCTATGTTTATGTACCTGCAAAGTGATCTATCTGCATAGCAAAGAACTCCCTGAACATGGCATCTCCCCTTAACAATTGTTTTTATTTTATGAGTTTTGATATGTTTTTTTTGCCTTGGTTGTTACTTTTTCTATATCATCGTAGTTTTTCAGACTTCTGTTAAAACATCTGAATATTGGTAAACCAATGGGCTATTAACTCATCTATTATATTTTAAATAGACCTATGAAGTTAGAAAAAATTGTGAATAATCCTTTTCCATCTACATTTAGAATAGGAAATGGTCTTTTTTCATAAAGACATTTTATGATTTTGTATGTTGGTTTTATTTAGTAATAGAGAGAAGCATATAGCAAAAAAAGTAAAATCTGCTTTAGAGGGTGATGTTGAATTCCTTCCTTCCTTCCTTCCTTCCTTCCTTCCTTCCTTCCTTCCTTCCTTCCTTCCTTCCTTCCTTTTTTTTGAGACAGAATTTCTCTGTATAACCCTGGCTGTTCAGGAACTTGTTCTGTAGATGAGCCTGGCCTCAAGCTCACTGAGATCCATCTGCCTCTGCCTACTGAATGCTGGTATTAAAGGGGTGCACCATCACGTCCTGGGCTGATGATGAATTTTTTTAAAATTTATTTATTTATTAATTAATTTATTTATTTAATTATTAAAGATTTCTGCCTCTTCCCCGCCACCACCTCCCATTTCCCCCCCTCCCCCAATCAAGTCTTCCTCCCTCCTCAGCCCAAAGAGCAATCAGGTTTCCCTGACCTGTGGGAGGTCCAAGGACCACCTACCTCCATCCAGGTCTATTAAGGTGAGCATCCAAACTACCTAGGCTCCCACAAAGCCATTACGTGCAACAGGATCAAAAACCCATTGCCATTGTTCTTCAGTTCTCAGTAGTCCTCATTGTCCGCTATGTTCAGCGAGTCCGGTTTTGTCCCATGCTTTTTCAGACCCAGGCCAGCTGGCCTTGGTGAGTTCCCGATAGAACACCCCCATTGCCTCAGTGTGTGGGTGCACCCCTCGCGGTCTTGAGTTCGAGACCAGCCTGGTCGACAAGAGCTGATGATGAATTTTTAAAACTAAACGTTAAAATTCTTTTAGCAGTTCAGCAAGTTCCGTGTTTTAAAGTGTCATTTCTATTTCTTTTCAATCTTAGGAAACGTTATATGTATTATTTTAGGCAGAGATGAAGAATCTAGTCAGGCTAGCCTTTAGTGAAGTTGAATATATCATCATTTTAATTAAAAAAAAAGGTGTAATTCAATTTCTAAAACATGAGATTTACAAAGACAAGCATTTAGAGTAAAAATTTGTTGTTACTGTTCATCGAGTAAATTGATAATTAACCATGTTGCAAAATTATTCTAAATGAAGAATGATTGCTGCAATAGGCTGCCTAAGCAGAAATCAAATTTATTTTATTTACTATGGAGCATCCTGACATTTGAAACTCATTATTAATTCATAAGAATTATAGCACTGCCGGTGTACGGTCTATTTGAATTAGTGGTTCTTCAGATGAAACAATCTATCTGTCCTTAAACTAACCTACATATTTTTAAGAGTTCAATAAAGATTGCAATTGTTAAGGCTTCACTGAGATTTTACTTCTTAAAGGTTTTACTCTTTTGCTTGGTTGTATATTAAATAGACCTTAGTGAAAAAATACTATTTTATTGTTTTTATTAATGCAAGATGTAAGGTGTCCTGGAAAAAACACAGTTATACTCTAGAGGTGACCAGTTTTTAAGACTTAAGTTTGCCACTTAAGCTGTTTTAGCTACTTTGTTCTGCTTATTTTAGATTGCATTCACACAGAGAGACCATCTGTATTCCATACAAGGCTCTAAATATTTAACAAAGGTTTCAATGTACTACTTAAAATGAAAAGCTGTATTTCTGTACAGATTTAGCTCATGATTGCTTTAGTCTTTTTAATTACCTGAAATTCAGAAAGTGTTTTTGAAAAGAAATATCTGGAGTTGGGAATCATGGCTCACACTTGTCATCCTAGCAGGTAGAGAGAGGGGACTGAAAATTTGAAGGTTGGTAGAATTCATAGGGAATCTACCTCTCCAAACATAGATCTATATCTATACCTGTCCGTCACAGCATCCAAGACTATAACAATAAAATATAAGGAAACTCCTCTTTGTATGATCTTGCAAAAAACACAAATTGTTATGCTTGGTGCTGGAGAGATATTTTGGGGACTAAGAGCACTTTGCAGCTCTTTCATAGGCACCAGGTCAGTTCCCAGCATTCAAGTCCTGTGGCTCAGAATTATCAATAACTCTGGGGGATCAAACTGTTCTGGTCTCCATGGGCACTGTACTCAAGTGTCACACAAACATACATAGCTTAAATACATAAATTTAAAAATAAACCTTAAAACTTGCATTCTTGACAAATTATGTAGTAAGAGTGAGAAGAGTTAAAATATATTTAGGCCAGTTCAAGTCCTTTGGATACAAATTAGATGCAGAGTGATTAATTTGCTTATGAAAGTGTAGGCAAAAATTCAGTGCCATTTCTTAAAGGAAAATCCTTTTTTAAAAAAAATATTTACTTATTTATTATGTATACAATATTCTGTCTGTGTGTATGCCTGCAGGCCAGAAGATGGCACCAGACCTCATTACAGATGGTTGTGAGCCATCATGTGGTTGCTGGGAATTGAACTCAGGACTTTTGGAAGAGCAGGCAATGCTCTTAACCTCTGAGCCATCTATCTCTCCAACCCTCTTAAAGGAAAATCTTTACAGAGCTCCTGACTCTAATTCTGTCACCTTGACAGTTTTGGTTTCTTATAGTCACTTAGTCCAGTGTGCACTAATAGGAACTTCATATCCAACAGAGGCATCTCTTTTGAGAGAAGAGAGATTGCCAATGTACTGGTGGGTACCACCTTCATAGGTTTACTCCACAGGATTCATGGGCACACCTGTATACATGGCCAGAAGGTCTTTGTTATTTATAGTATTCAGGTCAGTCTTTAATAACAAGTAAATATAATTTTATACTTCTTGAGTTTTTATGGACACTTTTTTATTTTTTAATTTTTTATGTATATGAGTATTTTACCTGCATCTCCAGCTGTGTGCCATGTTCATACAGGGCCCATGGAAGCCAGAAGAGGGCATTAGATCCCCTGGAACTAGAATTAGAGACAGTTGTAAACTCCAATGCTGGTCCTGGGAATCAAACCTGGGTCCTCTGAAAGAACAGCAAATGCTCTTTCCCACTGAGCCATCTCTCCATGCCCAACTTTCTAATTTTTTAAGGCTTATCTTACGCAAAATAACTATCTTTTCACTATAAAATTAGCTTGACAATACTATTTTTTATGTTTTTTTATTTGCTATAACTTAAACAACTTCATATTTTTGCATATTTATCTTCTTTTACTTTTCAAAGTTTTATCAGATATTTTGTGACAGCAGCTCATGAAGTCACTAATAAAGGGGCATTTTTAATTTTCAGAAGCACTTTGGATCTTTATTTTGGGGTAGAATTATTTGTACACAGGTTGATCTATCGAAATCTATTTTTTTGATTGACAAAATTTTCATATAATATTTTCTGATCATGGTTTCTACTCGCTCAACTTCTCCCAGATATTTCCCACCTCCCTATACACCTAACTCCATGCTCTTTCTTTCTCTCTCCAGAAAGCAAACAGACGAGGAAACAAACAAAAACCCAACCAGAATATTTTTAAAAAGAAAAACATAACACACAAACACTCACTATTAAAACACAAATCAGAAGCCACAGTGTTCAAGCAAAAGACCAATAAGACCTTTAAAATAAGCCTCCCAAAAGTGATATGAATGAAAAAAGTGTATAAAAATACCGTTGTGTTCATTTTGTATTGGCCAACTACAGCTGGGCATGAGACCTATTCTTAAATGTAGTTAATATTCCCAAGTGAGGTTCTATTGTAGAAAGCTAATTCTTTCTTTTCCAGAGGATGTCAAGTTCAGATAGTCTCTTAGATGTGGGAGCCGGTGTCCTTGTCCATCTCTCAGTGCTGAGACTCCATGTGGCTTGAACCTCTGAAGGCTCTGTGCAACAGAGTCTCTTTGAGTTTCTATGTGTATCAGTCCTTTTGTGTTGGAAGACACAGTTTCCTTGGTGTTATAAATCCCACCCCACCTCCAAGTCTTACAATCTTTCTGCCTCTTCTCCTGCATAGCTCCCTGAATTCTGAGGGAGACATGGGTTTGATGGGACTATTCCATTTAGGACTACGTTTTCCAAAGTTCATTCCTCTCTGCACATTGTCCAGTTGGGTTCTCTGTGTTAGTTCCCATCTACTGTGACAGGAAGATTCTGCAGCAGCTGAGCGAGGCACTGATTTATGGCTAGAGAAGAAGAGTCTGTACAATAGCAGAATGATAGTACTTGGGTTTTCCCTAGGCCAGTAGTTCTCAAGTAGTGGGTCATAACTCCTTTGGAAAACCTCTATCTCCAAAAAATATTTACATGATGATTCATAACAGTAGCAAAATTACAGTTAGGAAGTAGTAGTTAAAATAATTTTATGGCTGGGGGACTGGCAGAGCCATAACTGATCGGGATGGCAAAAGTCATAAAGCCAGCACAGCTGCTTGACAAAGATCCACAAAGCTGAGCCACCTTCGGTTTTCATCTCTACCTGTTGCATATTCGGGGGACTTTTAGTATTTGTATGATTTGGAGATAATGGACTGATGAAAAAATTCTTATGAATCACTTATGCCTTCTCCCAGGAATGTTGCTTCTAAACTTCCCCAGGACAGTCCTGAACATATTATTCCCCCCACGTTAGGGAGATATCCTTATCAACTTGAAGGTTTTCCTTATGCCTTGGAGGTTGTGACACACACAGGGAAGCCAGAGGTCTCTTTATGAGGCTATGAGACATTCTTGATACATTTATCTCTGTACTTATACAGGATCAAGATAATCAAAACAAAGCAAATCTAAGAAGGTCAGCAAGATTCGGTGGGCTAAAGGAGTTGACTGCAAGCCTCTCTCCACTATGGCAATTATGTGGCATATACATCAGCAAAGTTAGATGAGCTGATGTTACCTCTGTCCTACACAGGAACATATATTGATGATCAAAGTAAGGACTAGAAAGACAATAAAAGAATGAGATGTTGGGACCTCCGTTTTTTAGAAAAGTCAGCACATGCAGACCCACTGTGGTGTCATATGACCAAGGAACAACAGAATGCCAGGATTAGACATAAACACATTCTATAAAAATATAAAATATAAACATTGTATTATGCCAGAATTTCAGTAGTAACTGCAGCAGCTTTGATCTGAGAATTTTTTCCTGGGCACTCTGATCATTAAGAGTTAATAATACACTGCTTGGGACATGGCACTATGCCCAGACTAGCTTGAAGATTTTGTTTCACTCTAGTGTCCTTGAAGAAACCAGAGTTACCAGCCTGAGAACAGGCTGTCATATGCCTCTAGATGCTTAAAAATTGGGTTATGGGGTTAATGAGGAAGAATGATTATTAAAAGATGACTCTGTTTATCAATGTTGTCAAAACATGAGGGAAAATGATAATTGGAAACAATAACTCTGTTCTGTCACTGTTTATTAAGGATGACTAAAAGATGACCAAAAAGAATTGAAACACATATTCAAAAACAAAAATGATATGATCTATGTTTTGGAACAACATGAATGTATATCTGCTTACTAAATTTTGTATAAGTAAAGAAGCACTCTGGCTATTCATCAGTCAGGCTGTAAGATTCTCCTGCCCATCATGGCCTGGCTCATTTCTTTCCTGTGCCTACTCCTTATTTCCCCTGCTGAGACCTGTATTTCCACCAGGGATGTGCTTCCTCTCTGTCCTTCTGTCCTAAAACAAAACTAATAAGTGCCCTGTATTTTATTCCTCCCATCGCTGCTCTTGCATCTTCTCATCTTCAGACTCTTCTCTCATCTGGAGCTGGACTCTGGCAGGGGCCACTACATCATGAAAAATTCTGTTGAGGAGTTGCAGCACGGGGAGAGTGGAGAGCCACTGCCCTAGTCCCACAGCCTATCCAGTCTAAGATTCATGACCAACAGATCATGTTAGGCATGGATTTCACCTTGTGGCGTGGCCTTAAATACATTCAGAGTGGTTGGTCACTTCCACAATATTTATGTTACTATTGCACCAGTATGTCTTGCAAGCAGATTACAACTGTAGATCACAGGGTTTGAAGCTGGGTTGGTGTTGACATTTTATTGACCTGTGCAGATCTTGTCTGCTAGATCTGGGATCTGAGGACCTGAAAGAATGGGGCAGACTACAGTCTAGTGCTGTAGAGAACCTTCCTTCAGTCTCAGTGGACTTTTACACATGAAGGAAACAAAGAAAACAATGATCCACAGAAGGTTGTTTGAGTTCAGAAAAACATGGCCAGGAAAATATAGTCAGAAAACCATGTAAGTAAACACCAGTAAGCACATACTACATATTAACACAGCAGCCCTTTCCAAGAACTGTCTTAGTCCCGACAAATTTAAACACAATTGCCTGACTCACACTAGAGATTATATCTGGGAAGTTGAGAGCAAGGCAGAAGACTATCTCCAGATTCAAGATACCCTGATCAGATTGGGTTCTATAGCTACATGCTGACATCTAACAACAATAAACAAGTCATACAAATTGAGTGTACATGTTTGTCACAGGAATCATGAAATTATGTCCAAGAACAATCCAGGGAATAAAAGATATGCACTTGAGGTATAAGGCCCTCTTCTTTTTTTTCCTGGAGCCTCTCACAGTTTCCCAAGGTATTGTTCACCATGAATCATTCCTTTGACCATGTTCTGATAGACTGGTGTTTACCTTTCTCCTCTGGTAGCACACAGAGCACATTCTAGTACCACAATAGCCAGTAGGGTGGGGGCTCTAGCTAAGTAAGCACCAACTCAGCTTCTCTGTGTTCAATGAGATATTGAAGTGTTGTCTTCAACAAAAGGATCTTAGTGTCAGTTTGTGGAGAACCACTTTGGCAATAGCCTGATATGTTTAGGGGTTTCTATGGGGGCACTTTTGGCCAATGAATAGATATAAGTCATTCCTGGCACTGGATACTTCAGTTGGTTTCAAAAGATGTTTAGTTGGTTTCAAAAGATGTTTAGTTGGGTCACTGGCTACCCTGTTGTTTGGTGACTCCATTTAGGTATCTTCCATGCACGAATATATTTTAGTGAGCTTCTTTAGTAGTAGGTTTCATTATGGACCCTCAAATAGTCCTTAGTGTTACTTGACCTTCATCATATTTCATTATTTACCCATATCATTCATCCCCTCTCCCCATTTAAGCCTCCCATTTCAGTCTTTCCTGTCTCCCCATAACTATATCTTCTACTTCCCCTTGCTTAGGGGATCCTCATATACCCCCAGTACTTATACCTAAACTGATACATGTGGACTTTAATACGCTTATCAAAGGCTGAAAAGTTACTATTCATACATAAGAGAAATCTTTTGATATTTGTTGTTTGGGGTTGGGATTATTTCATTCAGGATGATTTTTTTCTATCTTTATCCATTTAACTGGAAATTTCACAAATTTTAAATTTTATCAGCTGACCTACGACTGACTATTAAAACCCTGTCTTAAATATTCTTAGGTGAAACTCTAAGCATCAATCTAAGGTTATTTTCAGGTCCAGGGGTTTGCCAAGCAGCCATTTGTTGAATCCCTTTCAGGTGACTCTGGTTTCCTCCCTGCAGTCTACCCAACTCATCAGCACATCTTCAGGGCTCACTCCCTGAAGCCCTTCTTCAAACTCTACCCTCCCTGATGGTACAGGACTCTAAGCTGTCTTTGGCACACTGTCAGATGATACTGGACTTTCCTTCCAAGGATCACACAATGGAAAGTTACGGTGGGCAGGTTGAACCCCCCCCCACTCTCAGTGCTTCGCTTCCTTCTTAGTGTCTGATGCTTTGAAATTTTTTCTTTATATATTTTGTTTAGATTCTTTTTTAATGCTGTGATTTAGTCATTTTTTTGTTGACTAAAAGCAAAATTTTCCCTCCTTTAATATTTTATAAACGTAGCTGTAGCACTTATGTGAAAGTTTAACTAGATATTGAACGACATACTTTTAATCTGATTATTAATTGGTGAATAAAAATTGGATGGCTATATTTTAAAATTGACAACATAAAATTCATTTTTAAAATTTTCTCTTTTTTGAGATTATAATTACATCATTTCCCCCTTTCCTTTCCTTCTTCCAAATTCTCCCATGTACCCATGTACTTTATCCCCTGGACCGCTTTCAAATTCGTGCCCTTTTTCCTTTCATTGTTGTTATACACACACAATCACACACACACATACACACTCACACACACGCACACACGTGTATACACATGCACACACACACTTCTAAATGATATTGTCAAGACAGCAAATTTTAAACTATATTAACTTCATGTTAGAACTAGAAAAACTTAAAGTGACAATTAAGAAATAATTAAGGTAATGTTTTAATGCCTTTTTCACAATTCTGAAGTCAGAAGAAACTATAACCAGGTATAAATGTTGTTATTTATTGAGTTGGTTTAAAATTCATTTACTTAAAATGTTTGAGCTCTAGTTATTGGGTGGCAATAACACACTCGTATTTGTTGAAAATTATATATATATATATGTATATATATATATATATATATGAAAATTACATTGAGTAGAGTCATTTTATTTATTTATTTATTTTTATTTTTATTTTTTTTGGTTTTTTTAAGACAGGGTTTCTCTGTGGTTTTGGAGCCTGTCCTGGAACTAGCTCTTGTAGACCAGGCTGGTCTCGAACTCACAGAGATCCACCTGCCTCTGCCTCCCAAGTGCTGGGATTAAAGGCGTGCGCCACCACGAGTTTTCTTTTAAAATTTTAATTAAACAAACAGAAGATACATTTTATATGAGACAAAACCACCATCACCTTCCATAACAGTTCCAATCCTACATTTATTTGTGGGTATTATAATAATAATAGTAAAAACCCCTTCAACACCAGAGGTTGACATGCACTTACTGGAAATAATAAAGCCAGTTTAGTATATCTATGGAAGTAGGTGTCATTTACTTAAAATTCTTGTTTTTCCAATTGTCAGGAAATTTCATGGTGTAAGTAAACAATGTGTTTGTGAAGTTCTTTTCTTTTTGTACAAGGACACATTATACATAAGAGATCTTTTCACATGAAGTTAGTATGTAATAATAACTTCCACTTGGAATTCTTATTGATAATTTAAGGCAATATCAGAATTAAGCAGTAAGTAGGTTTGTTTGGTTAGAGATGTGCCCTTTTTCTAGAGAAACTTGGCAAGAAGATGCGAGCCCAGGAGAATGCTGCCGCCATGAGCCACACTTTATGATGGAAATGGTTCCTAGCCCCATGCTTCTCAACATACAAACAATAGAGAAGAATTCTGAAGCTAAGCCTGCCTAACAGTTTTGTATTTCATGTGAGTAACACCAATTTTGTACAAGTTGATGGAAGGGGGGAAAGAAAGTATAATACAAAATTTAAAACACATGATTTGTTTATGAAAGGAGTATTTCCACTTACTTGAAGTATCATTAAAAGCTGTCAGCAGTATTTTATCATAATTACTATATATAAGCTTTATAGTAAATTTTGTTAATTTTATCCATGAATGGTTTTGATTCTATCTTAAAATTTCAGTTTATTTCTGTATAAATATAGAATATATAGTATATAAGTTACAGTTTGTATTTGTCTACTTCAGTCTACATCCTGCATGGTTCTGATAGTCAACCACTCTACACTTCTTTCAGATTCATTTGCATGTATGCTTTCTATGCCCATAATCCCACAGATGTGAACAATATTTCTCATTTTTCAGCCGTCTTTGCCTTTTCAGCTTCTCTTTAACTGGTAAAGAATATAATGCCATGCTTAACAGAGGTGTCTAGACCAGACAGACTGTTCTCTAGATCCTAGAAATTTTACTTTTAGCAAGAAAAAGGTAAATAGCCTTAGAATAATATATGCAACGGTAACACAAAACTTAGCTATTAACATTTTTGTTTTAGAAAAAAAAATCTAGAACTGAAAATACAACAAAAGAATTTAGGTGGCTAGGAATGGGAAACTTTCTGGGCTGTGGACCTTTTACACCTTTAAGCTGATCCACCTGGTAGGTATGAACTTCGGCCCCACATTGGGTGCCAGATGAAGAAGGACACTAAAGGAAATTCCACAGTAGCCAGAATCAAGTATAATAAAAGGTTATTTACTTAGGGGTAGACTCACAGATCCCAATCCTATACTGAAATGGGGAACAAAAACTGAATCCCACAGCCGAAAAAAGAGGCTGGACATGCACTTTACATCAGCATATATAGTATTAGAGGCCACGCCCAGTGGGCAAATCACTTAAAGGCTACTGGTGGTAGGAATTCCTACAGAAAAAGAATCTTTATATAATATAAGCACATTAATTCTACATGTTTTTACCTGGATAGGAAAAGGAAACCAACATCACATTTTTATAATGGTATTTTTTTCTTCGTGTCTTTTTGCTTTTCCAAGTACTCCACTTTGAATTTTTAATTACGCAAAAATCCTATAATGTTCTGTTAAGAAAGAATTGTCAAGGACACAAGAAATGTTGCATAGAGCACAGAATGGAACACTAAGAAGTCCTCTATCCTTGGAGGATTGGCAAGTCTCAAGGGAAACTTCATGTCTATGTTGCCATTTAATTGGTGCTTCCTATCTTCCTTCTTCCCTACTTAATGAGGCATGGCAACTGGAGAAGAGTTAAGCTGTGAAATACACAGATGTCACACAATGTAATCATAAATAAATCGAAATAGAAAAAGCCAATTATAATTGGAAGTGTCATTAAATTTTACAATGGTGATGAAAAGGATGGTTTATGTTTTGCAGGTGGTATTTTCTGTTTCCCAGACACGACAGGATACTTTGTGCTGGAGAACCAGGAACTAGAATTGTTAAATTGGTGAGCAGAAATGAATTATTTTGACTTGAGGCAAGTTGACCTGCCAGAGAAATGGAAAGGAACAGAGGGTGTGTTCCACACAACACTTCATTTTCTATTTCTATCTGTGCACATGTACAATACCTTAAGAAGTAATGTTCTATTGTGCACTTTATAGTCAACCATTATTATGAGAAATTGGAATTTAGTATTTATGACAGTAAGTTAACTGTATTCTTTTGGATAAAATATAATCCAGAAAATGATTCACACTTGAATGAGATATGCTAAGATACTTATCTTAATATACTCTGATATTTTGCATTTCCAGAATGTTACTTAGTACTTAATAGCCATTACAGGATGAGATATGATTCAATTTCTACTTAAGTAGTGGTACAGCTTCTTTTTATATTAGGAGCAGATTAGAAACATTTATATTACAATAGAAAAAGAATTTATAGGAGTACTTAAATATGCACATAGGCCTTCACACACACACACATATACACACAATTTGGCATTGCGTTATACCCTTATCAACATTAATGAATATTTTAATGGAAACACAATATTCCTCTGAAGGAAAATACTCTCGCTCCCCCAAGAGCCAATGTGTTGCTGATACATTTTTTTTGTCCCAGAATGGCCTAATATCATTAAGCTAATAAACTTCAAAAATAGGTTTATAAGCTCCAATTTAACTGATTATACCATCAAGTTATAGCAGAAATAAATTTCTATGCAAATTCTATTTTCTTTTTTACTGAATATTGTGCCATTTAAATAACAGCATTTTAATTCTTATCTACTAGAAGGTTAAAATATCATGTAAACTGCCTCTCAAAGTTCTATTAATTTTCTTACTGGTAGCTCTGATGTTTATAAAGCTAATTGAGCTTTCCTTACTTATGTTTCTTTGGAGATATATTATGTTTGTGGGGAAAGTTACTATATAAATAAAACATGAGAATCACAACTATAAAAATACCAACCAGGAGGGAAATTCCCTGGCTGCTTTATCTCTAAAGTTTGGATAATTTTTCCCATTTTTTGGGATAGGGCCACAATCAGGTTTAAATTAGCTAATTTTTCTATTATAGATGCCATTAAGAGGCCAGGGATGTAAGGTGTTTTTCTTTGAAGATAAATCCAGTAGGTACACATAAATTCCATTTTTCTTTAGATAACACGTTTATTTTAAGGGAGGACATTCTAAAATTAGTGTTTCACCTGTATTGACATTTTCTGTTGAGTCATGATGTTTGTAAAATATATAACAGTCAGCAAGGAATCAGAAAATATTTAGTTCAAAATTATGTTGCATTCAGGATATGGTAGGCTTGGACACACATACACAAATATGAATTTTACTATTAAGATATTTATATTAAAGGGACAGTAATACATGTTGAGTAATGGTGAACAATCAACATTGGTGTTTTAGTTTGGATCAGGAATTTCCTCCCAAGGTTCAGGTATTAAAGATTAGGGGAGATTCGGCCTAGTAGGATGTCTTCATGTTATTGGGGCACACTTGGGAATGTATGATGGAACCCTGATCCTTTCTGCTTTTTCTGTTTTTGCTTTTTGGCTATGAGATGCATACTTTTACTTTTCCAAGAGCTTGTCCTTCTCTAGGTACGAAACAGTGGAGTATCCGCCACAGAATGAAATCACTAAAACTGTGAGCAAGAAGAAATCTTTTTTTTTGTTTTTTGTAAGCTGACTAGCTCAGCTGCCTGTGACAGTACTGCACATCCAATAAGGTGCTTTCCTTGAAATGCATTTACTATGGAACTGTTTTGAGTATTCTCAGCTTTTAGACATGACAGGTGGGTCTTTTCTCTCTCAGCTATTCGGCAACGCAGATTGAGTGAACCTGGGGGGCTATGTGAAAGTTATGAATAAAAATCGAAACCACGGAGAATACTGTCTGTGAACGGTAAAGTATGATGATGGTAAGGTATAAAGCAAAATTGTTCAAATACACCACATGCTTATTTTACTTTCAGCTGTAAAACCATGACATGCTGGTGATATGCTCCTGGGATTGGGCAGAAGAAATTCCTTCTGTACCAGTTTTCTCAGGAATTTCAGGTTATTGAAGTAAATTATCCAAAGGCTATTCTTTCTGAAGTTTGATAAGGCTGTACACCGGTGAGTGTTTACCTCATCAAAACCTGATACGAACATACACAAATAGCAGACCAGACAAAGTACTTTATTTAAGAAAACTTATAATTAATTAAACCTCACTGATTACTCATGAATAGTGTTCACCATTGGTCACTTTTGGAAAGGGTTTGGATTAAGAGCTTTTACATATGCTTCAATGTGAAGAGACTGCTCAACAGAAAATTTTATTAGATGTTAGGCATTTTTTTGAGAACAAGTGTGTATTATAATTAAACAATAGCATCTACTAGGTGCAATGTAGCAATGCCATTTTAAATTATAAAGTTCAAGTCAAATATTAGTTTTGAATCTTTGAGGTATTCACACGTAAAAGTTTAGTCTTTTACCCATAACACAGACTAAAAAAGAAATGAACCAAACAGTAGTGAGTACAGAAGTGTTATGTAAGTCTGTATAATTTCACCTATATGCTTGGCAATCACCCTGATGTGAGTTCCTTGCTACTGTATCTTTACTTGTTTCCTTACTACTAGGAATGGGGTGACCTGAGGACTGACTAACTCTGGTTAAGGCAGACTCTAACTAACAGATATGCAGACAAACAAGGTAGCTGCATGAGGAAATATATCATATAGGTTCTCAAGTGTTGCTTCGGATCATTTCAGTTAGTTTTGTGATGTGATATGAATGAAATATATAATAACACTTCTCAGTCTAGTCTTTTTCCCTGCAGGTTACCACAAAAAACTATAGACACAAATACTGTTACATATCTCCACAAAAACAACATCAAGTGTAATCATAATTTCTTCAAAGGCCTTTCTTTTTAGATATGAACTGGGGTGTTTGTCATGATTAAGAATTTGAAAAGACACCTAGGTTTAAGTGTATTATAAAATTAGTAAATTCTATTCTCCAAACAGTGAGCTGTTCTTGGTTATTAATGAAAGAGTTTGCAATCTCATGAACAATTAACAGAAAGCTAAATATTCTTTAAAATATTTTATGCTTAAAAACTTTATTTTAATTAAGCCCTGTATATCTTTTAGCACACATTTGTGAGGTTTGCAGGATCATTACTTTCTCTGAAGCAAAAGAGAGATGCATATGTTTCTCTGTGGCGGGCTTTAGTCTGAGCTTGCAGATTCCTGAAAACCTTAAATAGCTCCAAGCACAAACTGCCAAGTCCAAGCCTGGGGACACTGGCAAAAGGCCTCCTGATTTAGGACTCTTAGATGCACACATTTTCAGTGCCGAAGTAATGTCTATAATCTGTGAGTGAAAGCTCTCAGAAATGATTGGGACCATTAATCTTCCTGTTGGATTACCTCAGCCCTGTCCTGCTCTCTCTCAGGGTTTTGCTCATTTTGGATGTTTGGTTTTTATATAACACTGATATATGCATGATGATATCTTGTATTGGTAGATACAAGAAGGATACACGATAAGTAGGCATATAATTCATAGTGTGTGGTTTTAATTTCTATGACGAATTGGGTTGTAAATATTGTTTCTTCCTGAACTTACAAAAGAAACCCACTGTCATATAAGTTAAGCCGAAATTTCTACTCTTTCTTGTAATATATTTGAAAAGCAAGACCATGAAAAATGTGACTCCTAATGCATCCACCTCTAATATTGCCAAAGAGTAGAGTCCTGTCTTTCAAGAATTTTGTCTGCCTTTGTCATGTAGCTATGGCAGAGTGGTCAGAAACTGTCATCTTCAGTGACAAGTGAACAAAGTTAGAATTAGTGGAACCATTGTTAGAACTGGAAAACTTCTAGGGAATACTGGAATGCATCTTTGAGACAGGTTCCCATGTTGCCCAGGCTTGTCTCCATCTTTAATGTAGCCAAGGATGACCTTGAGCTTTTAATATTTCAACATCCTTGTCCCAAAGTGATGGCTGTATGCAATGCTGGGCCTTGAACCCAGGACTTTAGACATTGTTAAGCTCTTGGCTTCACTGTAAAACTATAAACTCTGGAATTTCACAACTGGCCCCAAATCTATTTAACTAGAAGTTCCTATCGGCTATGTTTATTTGTAGACGGTAATTAATTGGCAAAGGTCCACCTGATCTCAGATAAAATGTTCCATCAAATTATCTATTCCTCTCTGTTATGACTCTCTAAGCTTCATAATTAACATGGCATTATAAATTTTAAATGATGAAAAGTTTATAGTTAATTTAGTATTCCAGATGTTTTTATTCTGAGACTGATGTGCTCTGATCTTAAAGGTTACCAGACAGGGACTAATCAAATCTTATTAATCTGTAACTTATTTCTGTATATTTTATGAGATGAACTAAGAATAGTTTTCACATGTTCAAATGGTTAAAAATCAAAGTAATAATATGTAATATTTAAATTTCATCAAGCACACAAACATAGCGTTCCACACACAAGGGTTCTCTATTTGTTGCTCTCATGCTGTAAAATGTGAAACAGAGTAGTTGTAACAGAGATCGTATGATCTGCAAAGTATTTGCTCTAATGTTTTACTGAAATATTGGCTGCTTTTTGCTGTAGTTTATTGCCCATAATCTGTAAGTGTTCAGAAATGAATCCTTATCATCTTCTCCTGGAAACGGGACAGAAAATTGATAACACAACATCTATAAGGTGAAAATTGCAGGGGGAATAAATAGGGATAACAAACTGGCATAGAAGGGCAAAGTGCCACTATCTCCAGTGCTCTGAATTAGTTGTTGCTGTGTGACACTCTGACTGATTTAACCAATACTAGGAAACTCTTTCATCATCTAAAAACATTGTGAAATACAATTTTATTTCTATGAACTTAAAGTAGTAAGTTTTCTCAAATATATTGTTGAAATATTAGCCATTCGGCACATCCATAAGACAACACATGTGAGAACTTCTATGTCTAGTAAATAAAAATTTTGTTTCTAAAACTCAACTTGAAGGAATGAGATAGTCGAGATGGAGGAAGGACAGAGAAGAGAGGAGGAAAAAAGATATCTTGATTGAGGGAGCCATTCTAGGGTTATTAAAATCTGGCTCTAGAGAAATTACAAGGATGACCCTAACTAAGACCCTAAGGAAGAGAGGAGAGGGGGCCTGATCTTGACTTGCCCTGTAGTCAGACTGATGATTATCTTAAATATCATCATAGAATCATCATAGAACCTTCATCCAACAACTGATGGAAACAGAGGCAGAGACCCACATCGGAGCACCAGACTGAGCTCCCAAAGTCCAGTTGAAGAGTGGGAAGATTGAGAATATGAGCAAAAAATACCATGATAGGTTCACCCACTGAAACAGTCTACCTGAGCTAATGGGAGCTTACCGACTCCAGATGGACTTGGAAGAAACAAGCATGGGTCCAAACTAGTCCCTATGAATGTGGTTGACAGTTGTATGGCTGGGGCAGACTGAGGGGCCACTGGGAATAGCACCAGGACTTATCTCTACTGATTGTACTGGCTTTTGGGGAATCTATTCTCTTTGGATGTATAACTTGTTCAGCCTAGATATAGTAGAGAGGGCCTTGGACCTTCCCCAAGCATAGTGCCTTACCCTCTCTGATGGGCATGCGAGGGTATGTGGAGGGAATGGGAGGAGGGGAGGGAGTAGGAACTTGGATTGGTATGTATAACGAAAAGAGATAGTTTGTTTTATTTTTAAATAAATTTTAAAAATTATATATACACACACATACACACACACACACACACACACACACAAATTCATTCTCTCGTTGTCTATAGTGAGGAATAAATTCCCAGGCATCCAGACTATCAGGTTTACCACTCTGAAAAAATAAAATGATACCTAAAATTAAAGCTGGATACACCATCCCCTGAACTCTATACTAGTGCCCAAGTCCTGGCAACTTTATTGGAGCTCAAGCTGGTCCTAGTGACCTACACAACTTAGAATTTCTATTGCTCTGAAGGGACACTATGATACAGCAACTCTTATAAGGGAAATATTTAATTGGGGTGCCTCACCTGCACTTTCAAAGGTTTAGCCCATTATCTTCAAGGTGGGTAGCATGGTACCATGTAGGTAGAAATGGTGCTGGCTACATGACAATCAAAAGACAGCAGGCAATAGACTGAGGTACTGGGCATGGCTTGGGCATATATGAGACCTCAATATCCACCACCATGATGAAATGAATAAAATCCCTTAAAGGAATTGAGGAAAAGACAAAACAAAAACTTGGATAAAGCCAATAAACTCCCCAAACAAATGCCAAGAAAGCCAAGAAAGAACAAACAGGTGAAGGAAATAGTTCAAGACCTGAAAATGTAAATAGAAGTAATAAAGAAAACATAAATTGAGGGAATCATGAAAGTGGAAAATCTGACTAAGTGAATAAGAACCACAAATGCAAGCATCACTAGCAGAATACAAGAGAAAGAAAGGGAATCTCAGGCATTAAAGTCACAATAGTGGAAATAAATTCATCAGCAAAAAAAAAAAAATGGTAAATAAAAAGCCCTAACACAAGCCGGGCGGTGGTGGCGCACGCCTTTAATCCCAGCACATGGGAGGCAGAGGCAGGCGGATCTCTGTGAGTTCGAGACCAGCCTGGTCTACAGAGCTAGTTCCAGGACAGGCTCCAAAACCACAGAGAAACCCTGTCTCGAAAAACCAAAAAAAAAAAAAAAAAAGCCCTAACACAAAATATCCAGGATATCTAGGGCACTATGAAATGACCAAACAGAAGAAAAATAGGAATAGAAGGAGAAGAAACCCAGATCAAAAACCAAGAGAATATATTTAACCAATTTATAGAAGAAAACTTTACCAACCTAAAGAATGACATGCCTATAAAAATGCAAGAAACTTAGAGAACATCAAATAGATTGGATCAGAAAAGAAAATCACCCCACCATATAATAATCAAAACACTAAACATATGGAACAAAGAAAGAATATTAAAAGTAGCAAGGAAAAGGACCAAGTAACATATAAAGGCAGACCTATTAGAATCATGCCTGACATTTTATCTGAGATTCTGAAATCAAATTGAGCCTATATTGATGTCCTACAGACTCTAAGAGACTCTGAATGCCATCCCAGACTGCTATACCCAGCAAAAACTGTCAATCACCATAGATGGGGAAAACAAGATATTTCATGACAAACTCAAATTTAAACAGTATACAAAAATATAGCTCTATAAAAGGTACTAGAATATTCCAACCCCAGGAAGTTAACTCATCCACCAAAACAGAAACAATCTCACACCAGAAAATTCCAAAGAAGGAAAACACCCCCACTCCCACCCACCCACTATTACCACCACCATCAGCAGCAATAACAAAATAACAGTAATTAATAACAGTAATTGATTTTTAATTCTCTTCAATATCCATTGTCTCAATTCCCCATTAAAAAGACACAGACTAACAGAATGGATACAAATATAGAAGCCATCACTCTGCTACCTACAAGAAAAACACTTCAACATCAAATATAGACGTTGTCTCCGAGTAAAATATTGGAAAAAAGATTTTCCAACCAAGCATACCTTAGAAGCAAGCTGGTGTAGCTGTTCTAAATATCTAACAAAATAAATTTTCAAACCAAAATTAATCAAAAGAGATAGAGAAAGGCATTTTAGATATATCAAAGGAAAAATCCACCAAAGCAATGTCTCAGTTTTGAAAATCTATTCCCAAAATGTAGAAGAAGCACATTTTTAAATTGGTCTCCATTCTGGTATGAGAATGATTTATGTCAGGGCTGGTCCCTGACAGTAAATAAACATTGCTAAAGCTTAAATCACACACTAAACTCCATGCAATAATAGTGGGAGACTTAAACATCCCACTCTCACCAAATGAACAGGTATTCCAGACAGAAGCTAAACAAACAAAGAACGCAACTAACAGAAGTTATGACACAAATGGACCTAATAGATACTGCGGAATGTTTCTTCCAAATACAAAAGAACATTCCTTCTCAGCACCTCATGGAATCTTCCCCAAAACTGACCATATGCTTGGTCACAAAGCAAGTCTCAAGAGATACAAGAAAAATGAAATAACCTCCAGTATTTTATCTGACCACTATGGATTAAAGCTGAATTTCAACAACAGAAACAACAGAAAGCCCACAAACTTATGGAAACTGAGCAAATTTCTACTGAGTTACCACTGGGACAAGGAAGAAATAAAGAAATTGAAGACTTCCTATATTCCAATAAAAATGAATGTACAACATATCCAAACTTATGGGACAAATGAAGGAAGTGCTAAGAAAAAAGTATATAGTACTAAGTGCCTTCTTGAAGAATTTGGATAAATCTCATACTACTCAATTTAACAGCAGACCTAAAGCTCAAGAACAATAAGAAGAAAATACACCTAAAAAGAATAGATGGCAAGAACTATTTGAACTGAGAACTAAAATCAATAAAATAGAAATAAAGAAAACCATACAAAGATTTAATGATAAAAGCTTATTCTTCAAGAAAATCAGCATAATAGATAAACCCATATGCAAACTAACTAAAAGGCAGAAAGAAAATATGCAAATTAACAAAATCAGAAAAGTGATATATAACAACAAACTCCAAGGAAATCCAGCAAATCACTAGGTCATGCTTCAATAACTTGTATTGAAATGGTCAAGTTTCTTGATAGATACCACTTGCCAAAGCTAAATCAAGGTCATATAAGCAATTTTAATAGACTTACAACCCTCCAGGAAATAGAAGTGGTCATTAAAATTTTCCTAGCCAAAAAATCTAGGACCAGACAGTTTTAGCACAGAATTCTACCAAACTTTCAGAGAAAGCTAATACCAATACCAATACTCTTCAACTTATTTCACAAAACAGAAGAAACATTGCCAAATTCATTTTATTAGACCACAGTCACCCTAATACCCAAGTCACACAAGGCTCAATAAAGAGACCTACATACCAATTGTACTCATGAGCATTGATGCAAAAATACTCAACAAAATGCTGACAAATCAAGCTCAAGAAAACATCAAAAAGGTCATCCACCATGGTCAAGTGGCTTTATCCAAGAGATGTAGGGATAGTTGAACATGTGAAAATCTGTCAATGTAATCAGTAATAAACCACATAAACTGAAAAAAACCCCACATGACCATCTCATTTTATACTGAAAAGATCTTTGACAAAATCCAACACCCCTTCATGATAAAACATAATAAAATCAATATACTGCAAATAAATTGCCAACATCAAATTAAATGAAGAGAAATTCAAAGTAATTCCATTAAAATAGGAACAAGACAAGGTTGTTCACTCTCTCCATACCTATTCAACATAGTGCTTGAAGTTCTAGCTAGAGCAATAAGACAACTAAAGGAAAGCAGGGAATATAAATAGAAAAAAAAGTCAAAGTATCATTATTTCTAGATGATATGATAATATACATAAGCGACCCATAAAATTTCTACCAGGGAACTCCTATAGCTGATAAACTTCTTTAGTCAAATGGCTGGGTACAAGATTAACTCAAAAAATCAATAGCCATCATTTATACAAATGATAAATGGCTTGAGAAAGAAATCATGGACTCAGTGCTCTTTACAATAGACTCAAATAATATAAAATGCATTTAATAAAACAAATAAAAGACCTGTATAATAATAACTTCAAATCTTTGTAGAAAGAAATTGGAGAAGGTATTAGAAGATGGAAAAATTTCCCATGCTCATGGATTAGTAAGATTAATGTTGTAAAAATAGCCAATTTACCAAAATTTATCTACAGATTAAATGCAATCCCCATTACAATTTCAGCACAATTCTTTACAAACCCTGAAAGAACAACACTCAATTTCATTTGGAAAACCCCAGGACATCTAAAACAATTCTGTCCAATAAAAGAACTTATGGAGGTACCACTGCCCCTGATTTTAAGCTGCACTATAGGGCTATAGTTATAAAAACCACATGGTATTGCCATAAAATCAGACAAGTGGATCAATAGAATCAAATCAAAGACTTAAATGAAAATCCACACCTATAGACACCTTTAGATACTTGATTTTCAGCAAAGATACCAAAATTATAAAATGGAAAAAAAAGCATCTTTAGCAAATTATTCTGGTCTAACTCAATGTTCGCATGTAGAAGAATGAAAATAGACCCATATCTATCACCCTGCACAAAACACAAGTCCAAGTGGATCAAAGACCTCAACATAAATCTAGATACACTGAACCCTATAAAAATGGGAAATAGCTTTGAATGTATTGGCACAGGAGACAGCTTCTTTAACAGGACACCAGTAGCACAGAGACTAAGATTAACAATTAATAAATGGGACCTCATTAAATTGAAAAGTTTCTGTAAGGCAAAGGAAACCCTCAATATAACAAAATGGCAGCCTACAGATGGAAGGGCTGATATCCAAAATATATAAAGAACTCAAGAAACTAGACATCAACAAACCGAACAATCCAATTAAAAATGGGGTCTAACAACAAATCTAAACAGAGAATTCTCAAATGGCTAAGAAACACTTAAAGAAATATTCAGTATCCTTAGTCATCAGGGAAATGAAAATAAAAATGACTCTGAAATTCTATCTGAATTTCTGCACCTGTCAGAATGGCTAAAATCAGAAGCACAAGTGACTACTCATGCTGGAGAGGATGTGGATTAAGGGGAACACTCCTCCTGCTACACTACTCTACTGTTGGCGGGAGTGCAAACTTGTACAACCAGTTTGGAAATCAATATGGCATTTTTTTAGAAAACTGGCAATCAATCTATCTCAAGACCAAGCTATACCACTCTTGGGTATACCCAAGGGATGCTCAATCAAATCACAAGGACACTTGCTCAACTATGTTCAAAGCAACATTATTTATAATATCCAGAAATTACAAATAACCTAGATACCTCTCATCCAAAGAATAAAGACAATGTGGTAATTTATACATTGGAGTATTACTCAGCTGTTAAAAACAATGGCACCAGATAATAAAGGAAAATTGATAGAACTAGAAAAAAATAATCCTGATTGTGGTAATCCATCCAGAAGATACATGGTATGTACTCACTCATAATTGAATATTAGCTGTAAAATAAAGGATAACTATGTTATAATCCACAAACCCAGAGAGACTAGGTAACAAGGAACATTCAAGGAGTGACACCTAGATCTCCCTGGAAGGGGAAATAGATGAGAGTTCATGAGTTGACTGTGAGCAGATGGGGATGGGAACATGAGAGATCAGGTTGGGGGCAGGTGGAAAAAAGAGTAATGGAAAGGGTCTGCATCTCAGTGTCAGGTAAAATTCTGGTGCAAGGGAATCTACCAGGAATCTACAAGGATGACCTTAGCTAAGACTCCTAGCAAAATGGATATATGGACTAAACCGGCCATCCCTTGTGACAAGGCAAGACATCAAGCAGAGGGAATAGGTAACCAACCCACACACATAACCTTTGAGCTATGGTCTGTCTTGCATGTATGATGTACTGGGGAAAGGATCACCTACAGTTTGATGGAGTGGCCAACCAATGACTGTTCTAGCCTAAAACCCATGCCAGGAGAGTAAGAGTAAGGCCACCCGGACACTACCTGTAACACCAGGACTCACAGGCTGGATGACCCAGACACCTAGCTTAGAATCAAATATGACTGGAGGAAAAAGTCAGAGTAATGATGCCTAACGATATTCTGTTATACTCATAGATTTGTGCCTAGCCCAATTATCATCAGAGAGGCATCCTCCAATTAATGGAACAGATGTAGAGACCCACAGTCAAATATTATGTAGGATACAGAGAATCCTGAAGAAGCATGGAGGAAGGACTGTAGGAGGCAGAGAGTTCATGAGCACCACAAGAAAACCCACAAACCAACTGAACTGGTCTCAATGGAGCTCATAGATTGAACCAACAACCAGGGAGTCTGGGTTCTGCAATACAGCTCACTGAAAATAGAATGGAGAGTGGTATGAGTCAGAGAACACGTTTTTTTTTTTTTTTTTTTTTTTCTTTTCTGGCAGAAACAGACATGATGATTTGCTACTTTGAGGCAAAAGAGCATCAAAGAGACAAAAAATATATAATAAAATAAAACCAACCAGTGATACATGAGGGTTTGCTATTGATATAATCAATTGCAGATGGAAAAAACACAAATAAAATCATTATGTAGATTTGCTTGTGTGACTAAATTGTTGAGATTCTATGAGGACCTTTACTTCATTAGTAATTGATGGGAGAGGATCCATCCCATTGTGGGTGGGGCCACGCATGGGCTCTTGGTCCTAGGTTTTTATAAAAAAGCAGGCTGAGCAAGCCAGGAGGAACAGGTTAGTAAGCAACATTCTTTGGTGGCCTCTGCATCAGGTCCGTTCTCTAGGTCCCTGCCCTGTTTAAGCTCTTGTCCCTGACTTTTTTTTTTTTTTATGATGAATGGTAATATGGAAGTGTAAGCTAAATAAATCTTTTCCTCCCTCACTTGGTCATGACGTTTCATCAAAGCAACAGTAATCCTAACTAGGACAAATGTGATATAGATTTCAACAGAGAAGATAGTGACAAATAAGAATACGGAGAAATAGCAGAAGTAAAGAAATTTGTTTATTACAAAATGCATACTATGTCTTACTAAACTAGTAGTATCTATTATTTGTTATGGTGTAGATAAATACATTTTTTCTCGTACACTTTGAATATTTGTGATGATGAAAGAATGGCATATAGAGGTTTCCTACCCATGGAATCATGTATATTTTTGTCATCACATAATTTCTTATAATATGTATTCATTATTTAGAACTTTTATTTTAAATAAAATAATCTTATTTATATAATTAATATTTCTGAAATGAGTTTTTTGAACTGAAACTTAGGAATCCTTATAGCAGAAAGATATACTTCTATCTATCATTGAATATATGATCTAAGAGTCAAATTGTTTTTCTTCAAAATGATTATATAAGTATTAAAATGTGATCTGTACCCAATGGCGCTTTGTAAACAAGCATCTTTTACTTGTTTTGATAGTAATTGTCAAGGAATTGCTGGCAGAATGTTAGAACTGAATACTATGAACCGAAAGCTTATGGGTGTGCAGATGGGTTCATGACTTAAGGTTCCACATCTGGAGAAGTAGAAACATTTGACTCTAGGCCGGAAAGGACAGAGACATGGGACTCTAAGTGTTGTGTTTGGCAGCTCTAGCTTCTGTTGCTATCGGCCCTCAGTAGACAGTATAATCCTTCCCTTTTAGCAGCCAGTGGCATCAGCAGTCATCACCAGGTGGTGATGGCATGAAAGCCTTGCGTGTAAGAACCCAGAACTGTGTAACAACAGCTGCTGTGAGCGCTCTGGAATCTCAGGTGAAAAAGAACCCCTGGAGTAACATCATTGTTCTTTTCTTGTGCTTTAGGTCCTTTGGCCCTGAAGGCTTTGTAGCTGCTCTTTTCATGACCAAGGCTCACAGTCTTAATGTTTGCTTTTTTTTGCCATGGCTATAAGCTAGAACCCCTCAGTAAGCCTCTTGCCAAAGCTGAGTGCTATCATTGCTATCGTCATTACCACAAGGTGGTAGTTTCCATTCCACAGTTTTCTTTTTGTTTTAACCCTAATATATTCATGATAAAACTTAAAAGGTAAGCAAAGAAAAGACCACAAGACAACCCTTCCATTAGGCAGAATATAGTAGCACAAGTAGGCGACACAGGAGGGTGTCTTTGACTTCTTGAAGGTGAGCTGAGGAACTTGCTGACACACCCAGGGAAGCACTGCAAGAGCTTGCACAAACCACCACACAATCCTTTATACAAATGACTGGCTGTGTTTGTACTAACCATAGACCTTCTGCTGCATCAAGGGAGTCAGGTTTGAGAGGGTAACTCTTCCTCTGGCTCAGATGAAAATAGCTCCAGTCAGTTAAGTTTCTCCTTGGCTTGTCTTCTTAGAGTCTTGCTTTTTAAGCCAGAGTCCAGAGTGGTCCCAAGTGCAGTGTGTTTTCAGCTGAGATTCTTGACTGCCCATTACAGGTGGGTGATTGCCAAGTGTGCCAAACTCCTGGCCTGTGATCTGGATAGTCTAGCTGGCTGCTGGTAAAGGGTGGCTTGGCTAATAATTCCCTTACTCAAAACAGCCACGCATAAAGAGAAAAACCTGTCAAACAGCCCACTCTTGACAATTTTAGTCATTCAGAGGCAGCATTAAAATGGCATTTCTAATGAAAACTCAATGCAGAGCTGTCAATATCCTCATATTTTAGCACTGAAAAATGTAAGATAACATTTACCTCCTTGTCGCCGATTTTTGAGCTGTCATTGCTCTTCTTTGAGCTCACTGATTACATGCATAGGGAATATTTTTCATTTTTTATTGATTTTATTGAGCTATACATTTTTCTCTGCTCCCCTCCCTTCCTCTCCCATTGTCCCCATGCTCCCAATTTACTCAGGAGATCTTGTCTTTTTCTATTTCCCATGTAGATTAGGATCTAAGTATGTCTCTCTTAGGGTCCTCATTGTTGTCTAGATTCTCTGTGAATTGTAGGCTGTTTCTTTGGTTTATGTCTAAAAGCCACTTATGAGTGAGTACACATGATACTTGTCTTTCTGAGTCCAGGTTACCTTATGTTTTCTATATTGATCATTTTGCCTGTGGATTTCAAGATGTCATTATTTGTTTCTGCTGTGTAGTACTCCATTATGTAAATGTACCACGTTTTCCTTATCCATTCTTTAGTTGAGGGGAATTTAGGTTGTTTCCAAGTTCAGACTATGACAAACAATGCTGCTAAGAACATAGTTGAGCACATGTCCTTGTGGCACGATTGAACATTCTTTGGGTATTTACCCAAAAGTGGTATTGGTGGGTCTTGAGGAAGGTTGTTTCCTAATTTTCTGAGAAATCAGCATACTGATATTCAATGGGGCTGTACCAGCTTGCATTCCCACTAGCAATGCAGGAGTGTTCCCTTTACCACACAACCTCTCCAGCATAAGTTGTCATCAGTGTTTTTGATCTTGGCCACTCTTGCATTTATAAGATGGAATATCAGAGTTGTTATAATTTGCATTTCTCTGCTGGATAATGATGTTGAACATTTCCTTAAGTGTCTTTCAGCCATTTCAGATTCCTCTGTTGAGAATTCTCTGTTTAGGTCTGTACTCCATTTTTAATTGGATTTTTTTGTTCCGTTGATGACTAATTTCTTGAGTTCTTTGTATATTTTGGACATCTGCCCTCTGTCTGATGTGGGGTTGGTGAAGATGTTTTCCCATTCTGCTAAGCTGCTGTTTCGTCTTGTTGTCTGTGTCCTTTGCTTCAAAGAAGCTTTTCAGTTTCAGGAAGTCTCATTTATTAATTGTTTTTCTCAATGTCTGTGCTGCTGGGGTTATATTTAGGAAGTGGTCTCCTGTTTCAATTTGTTCAAGTGTAGTTTCCACTTTCTCTTCTATGAGATTCAATGTGGTTGGGTTTATGTTGAGGTCTTTGACTAAATTTGGACTTTAGCTTTGTGCATGGTGATAGACATGGATCTATTTTCATTCTTCTACATGTTGATATCCAGTTATGCCAGCACCATTTGTTAAGTTTGCTTTCCTTTTTTATTTTATAGATTTTCTTCTTTGTCAAGAATCAGGTGTTTATAGGTGTGTGGATTAATATCTAAATCTTTGATTAGGTTCTATTGGTCCTCCTGTCTGTTTTTATGCCAATACCAGGCTGTTTTCAATACTGTAGCTATATAGTAGAGTTTGAAGTCAGGGATTGTTGTACAGGATTGTTTTGGCTATCCTGGGTTTTCTTATTTTCCATATGACGTTGAGTACTGTTCTTTCGAGGTCTGTGAAGAATTTTGCTGGGATTTTGATGGGCATTGCATTGAATATGTAGATTGCTTTTGGTAAGATTGACATTTTTACTTATGTTAATTCTACCTCCCAAGAGCATGGGAGATTTTTGCACTTTCTGGTGTCTTCTTTAATTTCTTTTTTCAAATATTTAAAATTCTTGTCATACAGGTCTTCTACTTGTTTGGTTAGAGTTACTCTGAGATATTTTATGCTGTTTGTGGCTATTGTGAAGGGTGATTTTTCTCTGATTTCTTTCTCAGCCCATTTATCATCTATGTAAAGGAGGGCTACTGATTATTTTGAAAGCGTTTATGAGTTGTACAAGTTCCTTGGTAGAATTTTTGGGGTTGCTTATGTAAACTATCATATCATCAGCAAATAGTGAGAGTTTGACTTCCTCTTTTTCGATTTGTGTCACCTTGATTTCCTTTTGTTGTCTTATTGCTCTAGCTAAGACTTCAAGAACTATATTGGATAGATATGGAGAGAGTGGACAACCTTGCCTTGTTCCTGATTTCAGAGGAATCGCTGTGAGCTTCTCTTCATTTAGTTTGATGTGGGTTGTTGGCTTGCTGTATATTGCCTTTATTATGTTTAGGTATGTTCCTTGTATACTTGCTCTCTCTAAGACCTTTATCATGCGAGAATGCTGTATTTTGTCTAAAGCTTTTCCAGCATCTAATGAGATGATCATGTGCTTTTTATTTTTCAATTTTTATATGGTGGATTATATGGACAGATACTCATATGTTGAACTATCCCTGCATCTCTGGGATGAAGCCAACTTGATTATGGTTGATAATTTTTCTGATGTGTTCTTGGATCTGATTTGCCAATATTTTATTGAGTATTTTTCCATCAATGTTCATGAGTGAGATTGGTCTGTAATTCTCTTTCTTAGTAATGTCTTTATGTGGTTGGTGTAAGGGTAATTGTAGCCTCATTGAATTCTAGAAAGTCTTTAATTTCTTCCTTCATTTCTTCCTTGACCTATTGATGATTCAGGTGAGCATTGTTTAATTTCCATGTGTTTGTAAACGTTCTGGAATTAATGTTGCTGTTTAAGTCTCATTTTAAGCCATGAGGATCCGATAAAATACATGGGTTATTTCAATTTTTTTGTATCTGTTGAGGTTTGTTTTGCTACCTAGTATGTGGTCAATTTTTGAGAAGGTTCCATGAGGTACTGAGAAGAAGGAATAATCTTTTATGTTTGTATGGAATGTTCTATGAATGTCCATTAAATCCATCTGAGTCACGACATCTGTTAGTTCCCTTATTTCTCTGTTAAATTTTTTGTCTGACAGACCTGTCCAATGGTGAGAATGGAGTGTTGAAGTCTCCCATTATTAGTGTGTGGGGTTTAATGTGTGATTTAAGCTTTAGAAGTGTTTCTTTTACATATGAGGGTGCCCTTGTATTCAGGGCATAGATGTTCAGAATTGAGATTTCCTCTTGATGAGTTTTTCCTGTGACTATTATGAAATGTCCTTCTATGTCTTTTCAGATTGATTTTGGCTTGAAGTCTATTTTGTTAGATATTAGGACAACTACACCAGCTTGTTTCTTATGTCCATTTGATTGGACAATTTTTTTCCAACCCTTTCCTCTGAGGCAATGTCTGTCTTTGAGTTTGAGGTGTGTTTCTTCTATGCAGTAGAAGGAACCATTCTGTTTTTGTATTCAATCTGTTAGCCTGTGTCTCTTTATAGGTGAGCTTAGTCCATTTGTATTAAGGGATATTAATGACCAGTGATTACTATCTCTTATTATTTTAGTTTTCATTGTTGGTGATGTTATTTTGTGTGTTTTCCTCTTCGTTGGGATTTGCTGCTGTGAGATTATCTGTTGTCTGTGTTTTTGTTGATTTAGCCAACTTCCTTGGGTTGGAGTTTTCCTTCTAGTATTTTGTGTTGTTCCGGGTTTGTGGCTAGGTATTGGTTAAATCTGGTTCTGTCATGGAATATCTTGTTTTGTCCTTCTATTGTAATTGAAAGTTTTGCTGGATATGGTAGTCTGGGCTGGCAACTGTAGTCTCTTAATATCTACATACTGCTTGACCTGGATCTTCTGGTTTTCATTGTTTCCATTGAGAAGCCAGGTATAATTCTGATAGGTCTGCCTTTATATGTTACTTGAGCTTTTTCCTTGAAGCCCTTGATTTCCTTTCTTTATTCTGTATGTTTAGTGCTTTGATTATTATATGGCAAGGGGAATTTTTTTGATTCATTCTATTTGGTGTTCTGTAAGCTTTTTCTGTCTTCATGAGCATATCTTTCTTTAGGTTGGGAAAGTTTTCTTCTATGATTTTGTTAAATATATTTTCTGTGCTTTTGAGTTTGACTTCTCTGCTATTATTCTTAGATTTGATCTTTTTATGGTGTTCCATATTTCATGGATATTTTGTGTTAAGCTTTTGTTAGATTTAACGTTTTCCTTGATTGATGAGTCTATTTCCTCTATTGTATCTTCAACACTTGAGATTTTTCTCTTCTATCTCTTGTATTCTGCTGTTTATGCTTGCATTGTGGTTCCTGATAGTTTTCTAATGATTTCTGTTTCCTCGGCATGTGTTTTCTTTATTTTCTCTATTTTAGTTTTCAAGTCTTGAATAATTTCTTTAATATGTTTATTTGCTTTTTCTTGGTTTTCTTTAAGGTATTTATGTTGAAGTCTTCCAATTTTTTTGTTTGTCTTTTCCTCCATTTCTCTGAGGGAATTTTTTATTTTCTCTTTAAGGGCCTCAAACATTCTCCTAAAGTTAATTTTTATGTCATTTTCTTCCAGTTCATTTATATTTGGTTGTTCAAGTCTTGCTGTTGTAGGGCCACTAGTTTTTACTGGTGTTGTGTTGCTCTTTGTGGTGTTGTGTGTGTTTTTACCTTGACTACCCATCTTCTCCTCTAATTGGTGTAGTTGGGGCTGTCTGTGATCCTGGTGAGCAATCTCCTTGTGGTGCAGTCAAGTCCAAGGTTCCAGTAACCCTGTTGGTCACTTCATTTTCCTGAAGGTAGCTCGGTGCTCACAAGGTTTGCTCTGCAATACCAGGAGTCATATGGGCCTTCTCCTACAGAAATTGCTTGCTTGGGCCTCTTTTTGCTGAGGTTGCTGCCTTGGGCCTGCTCTGGTAGAGGTCCTGGCTCAAGCATACTCAAGCATATCTGAGGTTTCAGATTCGCACCTTGGACACGCAGATCTCTAGTTCTAGCCTACTTCCTTGGTGGTCCCAGTCTCACACCCAGACCTGCAGAGTTCCTAGCTCAGGCCTATTTCCTTAGAAGTCCTGGTCCAGTTCTACTTCCTTGGAGGTCCCAGACTCACTCCCGGACCCGCAGAGGTCTCTGGTTTCTGCCTACTCCCTCAGAGGTCCCAAACTCGTGCCTTGACCCACAGAGATCCTGGCTCAAGACTACTCCTGCAGAGGTCTCTTAAGAATATTTTTTTAAAGTTGTAAATGAAATACTACTCAATTTCCTAAAGAAGATAATTTAATTGTGATTAAATTAATATGACTATATAATAAAGAGTATGTGACATTTTTGAATTCTGAATGAAAGTTATTAATTTAAAAATTATTTCCAAGGACTAGTGGAACATGTGCAAAACGAAAATAAAAGTGGAACACATGGGAGTCAGAGGATAATTGGGGATTTATCAAGAAGGTGGGGGAGACAGGTAGGTGGCTGGGGAATCAAGGCTAGGAATGTATTGAAAAGTCAAAAGAATACTTGATAATGGCAAGCAAATCAAAAAATAAAGTTTCTTTGAAAAATAATTTCATCTATAACAACTTCAGTAAGAACCAAGCTGTCATTATTTGTGTTCTACACATTATTCTATACATTATATGTTTCATCAATGTGGGCCTCAGGGGATCGCGAAGCACCATCCTCGTTGAGTATTGCTGTGAAGCGGCAGATCCTGGGATCTACCACTCTCAGCTAGCCACTATGTTGAAACCACCTCTTTATATAGTCTCATCTATGGGAAAACAGGATTTCCCCAAACTCTACATCTTTCTCAAACATAGGCATTTTTAATTCTTTAGTCTTCATTTTTGTCATATCATTTTCACCGTTTTATCTGTCAGACAATTGTCAGTGTTGTCTTTCTTAGATCTGTGAAGGAAGCTTTGCTGTCCTTTTCTTTTGGGGAAACTGAAGTGCCTCTCATCTTCTGTTGTGTCAAAAGCCACTTGAAAAATTCCAGCAGTGCTTGTCTGCTAATTACTTAGCAGCGTGTACTGGGGAAAGTGGAAGCAAAACAAAACAAACCTGTCTTAGGAGTGGCAGCCATCTGTACTCAGAGCTCTGTCTCTCCTGAGTCCTACTGTCCCCTGAAGAATTTCTTTTCTGTTTGTGGTGTGGTGTGTACTTTCATATTCCGTACATTTTTAAGAAAAACTTATTCTAACTTGTTGATCTCTGCAAACCTTCTTTTAATGTTCTTTATCTTTCCTCCTGGGATTCTTTTTCTTCACTTTAGCTTTATTTCTCAATTACTACAAACAAAAAATTTTCAAGTGCATCTTTACCTGACATACAATACTTCTGCATAGTTATTAGGTAAAAGCTGATAATTTGATATGCACTTAAAGTCTGTAAGGGCCAAATATTAGATGAGCATTTCCATCTTTTCAAACACTGAAAGTTTATGCTTGGCATCTGCAAAAATCTTCCAATTCATTTTTCAAAAAATATCTTTATTAGCCCTTTGACAATTTTCTACAATAGTTTTATTTGTTCACTGCCTCTACCAAATGTTCCTATCTCCCCATTCCCTATGGTGTATTATTTTTTAAATCACCAAAAGCAATTTATGCTGCCCAATATTCTTGAATATGTGGTATCATGTTAGAACACGATTGACTTATAAAAGGCTACACTCTTAGCAGAAAACTGACTATTCCTCTTTAAGCAGCTAATAATCGCTAATACCTGTATAGCTAGGGATGAGACTGTGTGCCTCACTCCCCTCTCCATCCTGGGATTTTGTGTGGTTTGGGCTTGCATAAGTCTTGTGTATGTTGTCCCCACTGCTGTTTCCAAAGGACACTGTTTCCTCATAGTTGTTACTGCCTCTGACTTTTACACTCCTTCTGCAATGCTTCTACAATGATCCCCAAGCCTTGGTGGCAGAAGATCATTACATAATTTTCATTTAGGATCAAACATCCTGTGATCTCTTATTCTTTTATTCTTTGCACTTTGGCCAGTTTTGGGTCTCTTTGTAATTCACTACTTACCAAAATTATAAGCTTCTCTGATGAATATTGAACGATACATAATCTATGCTTATAACAATAAATTAATAGGAGTGAGATTAATACTATGTTCATTCAGGAGCATAACCTTAGCAGGTTGTCTGTCCTATGAAAAGCCACAGGTTCTTGGCCTATAATGGTGCCAGGTCTGGGTTTCATTTTGGGAAGCAGTACCTAAATCCAATCAGAGTTTTTGCTACCATCACATTAGTGGCTGTGTTTTGGCAGGACAGTTTTTTTGTAGTTCACAGGGTTCATAGCTTTTCTCCACTTGTAGTGAGTATAGCACTGGAAAACATCATAAAAACTAGCCAAAAGGGAAGAAACTCCCAGGTAAGTACCAATGTTTTATGACTCAAGAGCATGGGCAATTGCCTGTGACATTTGGCAGTTTGGGAGATTGGGAATTGCTCATAGACAAACAGTTCCAAAAGAAGTAGCTCATTTCTGGCACGGGGCTTTTGTTTGTCTATTGTGCACAATAAAGACATTGTTGCTCTGTTATAAGGTCTCTCTCCTCTCTCTGTCTCTCACTCTTTCTGTCTCTCTCTTTCTCTTAGTGTGTGTGTGTGTGTTGCATGTTTGGAAATTTTTTTACAGCAGACAATTCTCAAAAAATGAAATACAAATAGCTGAGAAACATTTAAAAATATCCTTAGCATTCAGTAGTCTTGGCCATCAGGAAAATATAAACTAAAACTAGTTTGAGATTTCATCTGACCCTAGTTAGAATGAGTAAGTTAAAAAAAAAAAGATGATAAATGATGGCATATATGTGAGGGAAGGTGTATACTTATTCACTTCTCTTGGGAGTGAGCATTAATACATCTACTTTTAAAATCAATCTACTTTTAAAATCAATTCTTTAAAATTCTAGAAATATAGCTGCCATATGATCCAGCTATTCTATGCTTAGACATTATTGATGTGGGATTCCCTTCTCTATATTGTGAATATCATTGGTGAATAAAGAAACTGCCTTGGCCTGTTGATAGGGTAGAACTTAGGTAGGCAGGGAAAACTAAACTGAATGCTGGGAGAAAGGAGGCAGAGTGAAAAGAAGCCATGGAGCTGCCACCAGAGACAGGCATACTGAAACCTTGCTGGTAGGCCATGAGCCTCATGGTAAAATATAAAATAATGGAGATGGGTTAATTCAAGATGTAAGAGCTAGCTAGAAATATGCTTGAGCAATTGGCCAAGCCATGATTTAATTAAGACAGTTTCTATGTGGTTATTTTGGGAGTCTGGGCAGCAGGGAAATGAACAAGTGACCTCCTTACTACACATATACTCAAAAGTTTCCATGTCTTATTATTTATTTACCCATATTTATTGTTGCTCTATTTAAAATACTCAGAAATTGGAAACGATCTAGATGTTCACAAACTAATAATGGACAATGAAAATGTGGTACAACTATACAATAGAATATTATTCAGATATTTAAAAAACGAAATTACAAAATTTGTTGGCAATTAGGAGGAAC
Source organism: Chionomys nivalis (assembly GCF_950005125.1). Lineage (NCBI taxonomy): Eukaryota > Metazoa > Chordata > Mammalia > Rodentia > Cricetidae > Chionomys > Chionomys nivalis. Next base: position 25,786,623 of record NC_080111.1, on the reverse strand, counting down.
CGGAAACAATCATTCTGAGTTAGATAACCCAGACCTAGAAAGTTAAATATCAATATCAAATGTATTCTCTAATTTGTGAATGTTAGTTTAAAATATTCATATATATATATATATGTGTGTGTGTGTGTGTGTGTGTGTGTGTGTGTGCTTCATTTGGAAATGCTCATAAAGATCAGAAAATTACTAAGAGGAAATCAGAGGAGTTATTATGACCAGGGTGATAGCATAAACTCGTATAAAGAGTTAAAAGGGGATATGGAACAACAAAGGTAAAATTAGGGTTGGGGGCTCAAGGCGGAGGTGGAAAAACAATGAAAGATAAAGAATACTGAAGACCTTTTGTAAAAATCATGTGGAAACCCACTACTGAGTCTTCCTCTTTCAGTTTCTTTTAATTCATAAGATAAGGGTTTGTGAACCATAAACTGCAGAACACTGATTTTTAATTTTTATATCTAGTTTTATTTTATAATTCACATCCAATTTCCTTCTGACCATCTCCCGCTCTAATAACCATGTCTAAATTACTTTCTATAAGATAGATTTTAGATCTGCACATGAATGTGAACATATGATTCAAATTGATGAAAATTTCACCTATTTTCTTGTTTGCTGCGTATCATTTATTTTACTTTCCATTTTTATTTTATTTTATTTTCTGGTATTTCTCTTCTTGTTTTCTCCCAAGCCCAGGGAAGTGGACCCAGAGCCTGACAGAAGCTAGATATGCACTTTTCGTGTGATCTGCAGCCCGGTAACATGCTACTTCTTCCTTTAGACTCCTCCTCTCACCTGAAATATCCTTAGCCATTTACAAGTTATACTGCAGTTAAAGTGATTAATTTGTTTAGATCTCTTCCACTTGTCTAGGTTCCAGTTTTCCTCTTTGCAACTCTTTATTTACTATCTCATTCTTGTTTTCTTCTTTATGTTTTTAAAAGAAGTTGTTTCTCTTGCCTTCCTTCTTCCATTATGTTTGTAATAATCATGTTTAATTTTTTGATAACTAAGCTTTGAAAATGAAACTCAAATGTGACAATAAATCATCTAGAAAATTTAGTCAAGAACACATGCGTGTAACTTACAAAAACATGGCAAATATACTTCCCCCCTTTTCTATATATTTCCATGGATGCTTTGAGGAAAATATTTATTTTTGAAATGGTTTTCTTCATTTTTTTCTGCTTTCCTCATCATGTAATGTTATCTTTGGTGATATAATTTATACTAAGAAAAATCTTAAATATTACCCACTCATTAAATTTGATTGTAGCAATGGTGTGCTGAGATTGTATATTTTCAGTATTATTCAGAAGTAAGTAGCTACAATGAGAACGAGAGACATTTTATTATTATTAACATTTTATTTTGAAGATATGTGGAAGAGGACTGACTATCCTTCACCAATTTGGAAGTTTTCAAACTGCTTATATATATGTGGCAGAGTAGAGCAGAGATTCCACAACTATGTGTTGTTTCCATCCGTCTTTCTTACACGGACCCCAGAGTCCTTACTAGGATGTGTCCTTAAGCTTCTGTGTTCTTCCCTGCTTATCCCATATGCCAGAAACAGAATTTGTAAGTCAAAGATAATATCTGCATCTTTCTCCACACCCATATGTGTCTGCGTATTTATATCTATGTCATGTATCTCTCTATCTCTGTGCCTACAATCTATCTGTATATCTACACCATCTATCTGCAGAGTGGAAACATCATCCAATCTTGTAGTTATGATAAAAATTAAAGGGGTAAGATGTAGTATCCTTATACAGTTTTGGAGAAAGCTGAAATAGTAACATTTAGAATAACAACACTACGGACGATAATAAAGCTAGTATCAACAGAAAGCCTATTTTTAAAATAAGGTTGAAGAGAAAATAGCAACAGTAATGAAATCTGCTTTTTAAGGCATGGTATTAACCAGGTTGTGTGTTAAGGTTTTTTTTTTTTAATGTGTTATTTTTGCTTTTCTTTATTAAAAGTTGTAGGCAAATGAATGGAGATAGAAAACATAATATTGAATGAGGTAACGCAGACCCAGAAAGACAATTATCACATGTACTCACTCGTAAGTCGTTTTTAAACATAAAGCAAAGAAAACCAGCCTACAAATTCACAATCCCAGAGAACCTAGACAACAATGAGGATCCTAAGAGAGACATACAGAGATGTAATCTACATGGGAAGTAGTAAAAGACAAGATCTCTTGAGTAAATGGGAGCATGGGGACCGTAGGAGAGGCTTGAAGGGAAGGGGATAGGAAGCGAGGGGAGCAGAGAAAAATGTATAGGTCAATAAAATGAATAAAAACAGAAAAAAACTAATGGATTGGAAGCTTTTTAAAAAAAGAGATTGTCTACAGCTAAGTAATTTGCTTAATGTCACAGAGTGGGCAAATGCATGGTATAACTTGTATATCCATATGTTCTCACCTCCAGACACTACGTTTCTCCATTCCTTAATCAACATTTTACCTGCTGTTGGTAACCATATGTTAGCATTGCAAGATGCATTAACTCCCTTTCCAAAACCATGTGGTTATGGTGTCCCCTATCTTGTAACATATTTCCGTTATTAAATAAGAAGAAATGTATAAATTATATACAAAAGGAAAGAAAATATTACAGGCCATGAACCAACTTCCCAAATTCACCGCTGGTGCACCCTTCCTTCCCTTTCTGCAGTGTAGCATCCTTGAGAAGTCAAACAGAAGATCTACTTCTTGTCTCTCCCAAATTTAAAGATAGTACTTGTCATTAAATTAAAAGGCTTGTAGTCTCTTAGTTTCAATGCTATCTTTTCCATTATTTGATTACATGTAAGTTATCTTAATGTTTTTCATCTAAGAAATGAATTGCCATTACTGCTGCTGGCGGGAAATAACAAGTTCGAGAATTATGCAGAAACAATGTAATAGCTCCATAGAGCATGGAGAAACAAACAAAGCAGGACAGGACAATTAATTTTCTGTTTCAGAGAGTGAATAGTGTTCTATAAATATGAACTCCTTCCTATTAGCATGCTGTAAGTGAAATGATTCACTTGGTAGGTTTTGCTACTCAATGTGCTTTCGGCATTAGAACTAGTAAAAGGTAATAACACTGCTCAGTTCATTTTCATAAAACCAATTTAATTGTATCATGGCTTATTGATACAAACCAAGCAATAAATGGAGATAAAATGCCATGAAGTTTTAATTCAGTATAACATAAAATTACTAGCCTCTGACAGGGAACAAGCTAGTAAAATGCATGAAAGTAATCATGTTTGAACAACACAACAAAAATGAGTGGGGAAACTTTTCTGCTTCTTACCAGCTATTATCAACAACTCCTGAATTATAATAATATTAATGAATATAACTACATTGGGTATACTTGCATTCATATACATGGAGAATTTATTATTATAGCAATTTTAGACTCATTAAAACTGGCATGAAAGTTACAATGGTTACTCATACAGTCCCTGCCACCACACTGGGCTTGCTATTATATCATTGCACAGTGTTATTAACATCCCTTATAAGTTTGGAACAATTATTATAATTGGTAAAATACATTACTCTTAAAGTCCATAGTTTATCTTTTAGTCTGTATTCCTATAGTTTGTCTTAGAGTTCATTTCTGGTATTGTATATTGTTTGTACAAATATGATATAGTCACTAATAATACTGTAGACAATAATTTTACAGTCTTCAAATTCATCTGTGTTGCCTATTCATTCTGTTTATTTTCCTGGTTCTTAGAAACTATTACTTTTTTAAAAAGCCTCCATAGTTTTGTTCTTTCTAGAGTAAAAGCAATTTGGAATTATACAGTGTATGTCTTTTTCATGGTGGCTCCTTCATGAGAATGTGCACTAACATTTCTATGGATTATAAGCTATTTTTCCAATGTGGAACAGCAGCCACAGTTTATTAGTTCATCCACTAAAACATGTTGCTGCCTTCACATTTTGTTAATAGCATAACATTATGATAATAGCATAAGCATTTATATGAAGGTTTTTGTGTAGACATAGGATTTCAAACCCCATTGGATAAAATCTTACAGTGTTATTTTTGTATTATTTGTAAGAATATATGTAGTGTGGCAAGAAATTGCCAACTTGCCATGCAAAGTGGCTTATTTTACATCCTCAAAAGCAAAGCACAGAAATCCTCTTGATCATATTTCTGTGAACATTTATTTCATTTGAGACTGTTATAATGATACCCCTTTGACCTTTAATTCTGTTAATTTTTGTCCTTTATCTCTTTATTTTTCTCAGATCATGGAAGCGTTTATCTATCTCATTTGGTTTGTTGATTTGATGTGTTTTCCTTCCATTCTCTATTTCATTAGCTTTCCCCAACCTTAATTAGTTCTAGCTGTACACTAGGTTTAGGATTGGCTGCTTAATGTTATGAAGAGCCTCGGAGTGCATCATTTGGTGATTTATTTGATATATCTTAGTTTTTTTTAGTTTTTCCTTTATAAAAAATAGATTCTCTTCTCATACAGTATGTCCTGATTATACTTTTCCTGCCCTCTAATCCTCCAAGTTCCTTCACACTTTCCCTTCCTTCCAGATCCATTTCCTTTTTGCCTCTAATTAGAATTAAATAATATTCTGAGATAACAGCCAAACATAATGAAATAAAATATAAGATAGGAAAAATCATCATATCAGAGTTGGACATGGCAACTCAACAGGAGAAAGAGTTCCCAGAGCAGATGTAAGAGTCAGAGACCCACTTATTCGTACAGCCAGGAGTCCCATAAAAATACAAGCTAATGGCCATAATATTTTCGCAGAGGGCCTTGTGCAGACCCCTGTGGGCCCTGTTCTTGGTTTTCAGTCTCTAAGAGCTCATGTGTGCCTGGATTTGTTGATTCAGAAAGTCTTGTTCTCCATCATCCCTGGCTCTAACAATCTTTCTTTCTTCTGCATGATTCCCTGAGCTCTGAGAGAGCAGAATTTTATGTATTTTAAAATTACATTAATCATTGTTTTTATTCAAAGTTTTTCTTAACATCCGAAGTAAATACTCACATAGCTCTTATTTTTAGAGCAATTAATTCTAATTATAGCTTTGCTTTTATTTTTCTTCTGCTTTTCTTATTACTGAAGGATAAAATAACTGGTTCTAATTGTCCATTGAATAAAGTTATATGACTTTGGGAAAAACAATTTAAGATTTCATTCATAGTCAAAGTATATTTAGAAAACTTTTACATGGGTATTTGAAAATATATGTGCTAACTTAGCTTTCAGACAGAAAAAGCACTGGTATATTATTACCCACGGCCTCAGAGCACCCTGTTTTCCATATGTAAAATAGAAGAAACCTTTGAACAATTAAAACATCCAAAAATACAGCATTGATAATTAAAAACAAATAGTATATTGCACAGTGACCTACAAAGAGACATTTAGTCTGTTTCATATATTGGTTATTGAACTAATACATTATAATGCTATGTAGTAATGGAGTTCATTGTGATCTTTTAATACCTGCATTAATTATACTTCACCACATCTCTTCACCCCTGACCTTCCAACTCCAGCACCCTTATCAGTCCCTACTAATAACGTTTTTGTTTTCAGGTTAGTTTTTTTCTTAAGTTTGTATATAAAATGAAGGACATTTGATATTTGTCTTTCTGTACTTACTATATCCCTTAATATGATGCTATTTACTTTCATCATTGTGTGACATAGGGCAGAGTTTCTCTTCATAGTTGAACAATAGTCCTTTGTGTATGTATACATAACTATGTATATTTATATACATACATATATATGGGAAAGACAGTGTTGCATTATATATGTGTATATATATATATCTATATATATATATCTATATCTTTTTCATCCATAAGTTGATGGGCACCTGGTTGATTTCATATCTTGGCTTTTGTGAAAAGTGTCACAATAAACTTGGTTGTGCAGCTGTTTCTTTTATATCTAGATTTTATTTTATTTTTTTTTGGATATCTGCCCACAAGTAGAATACCTTGATAACATGATAGCTATAGTTTTTTCTTTTTGAGGAATTTTGACAGTAATTTCAATACTGGGTAGATGAAATTATGTTCCCACCTGTGATGAATAAAGATACTTGGCAACATATTTTTCTAAAATGTATTCTAACTTATATGAGACAGGGTCTCAGTTTAGTTTTATTTACATTTCCCTGATGGCTAAAGATATTGAGCATTTCATGTGTGTGTGTGTGTGTGTGTGTTTTATGTTTTTTCTAAGATGTGAATAGTCATAGCTGGCAAATGGCACAACAGATAAAGGTGCTTCCTGCCATGCCTGACCACTTGAGTTGGATCTGTTTGATGCACAAGGTACAAGACTCCTCCATGTTGTCTGACTTCCCAGGTGTGCTGTGGGGAATGCAGATATATAAACACACACAGATTCACACACACACACACACACACATAACTTCATATTAAATGAAATAATGAAAAATTTAAGAAAAAAGACATTTAATTAGATTATGTGTTTCCTTTATATTTTCCTGTGATAGTTTTTAATATACCAGGTTTGACATTAATGTACTTGATGAACTTTGAGAAGTGTTTGGCACTAACTGCGAGACACAGTTCGTGTGTGTGTGTGTGTATCCCTCTCCCTCAAATTCATGCATTTAATAGGGGGGTTATTCATGGTAAGTGGACATTTTCACAAGATTTGTCCTACTAGTCCATGAGCATGAATGGGGGGGTCATCTTTTTCATTTTCTGGTATTGTTTTCAGTTTTCTCCTTCAGTATCTTTCTTATGGTTCCATTGCACAAATCTTTCATTCCATTGGTTAAATTTACTCCAGGATATCTTAATGCTTTTGAAGCTATTGTGAATGTACTGATTCCTTGACTTTTTTCTGTTTGTTTGTTGATTATATATAAGGCTACAGATATATAAGGGCTACTGAGTATTGATTTTGTATCCTGTTATTTTGCAGATTGTATTCATCATCTGCAGAAGTTTTTGGTAGAGTCTTTGGGTCTTTCATATAGAGACTTATATCATCTGTAAATAATGGTACCCTAACTTCTTCCTTTTTTAGTTGTCCAGTTTATCTCTTTCTCTTGGAATACAGGAGAGAAACCTCAACATAATAAAGGCAACATGCAACAAGCCAAAGCCTGCAAACATGCTAAATAGAGGAGAAAACTCAAAACAGTTCTAGTTTCAGTAATATGAGGAAGCAGACCACCATGACTGTTTTCATCACTTCCGGTCATCACGGTGCTTGGCGTCTTAACTAGAGGAGTCAGAAGCTACGGGGTTAAGAATATTGATTTTATTATCATGCTACTTTACCAGATTTATTTATAAATTCTATTCATCTTTTTGCTGAATCTGTAGATTATTTGCTTATCAAATCATCTCATAGTCAAACAAGGACAATTTGCATACCTCCTTTCATATTCATGTCTTTCATTTCTTTCTCATTCTTACTTTGACTATAACTATTAAATACACAACTTTCTATTCTTGTTGGTTTTAGTGGAAATGCTTCCAGTCTTTTTGCATTCAGTATTGTGTCCAGTTTGGCTTTATTAGAGCCAGCCTTTTTGATGTTAAGGTGTGATTATTCTGTATTTGTTTTGCTCAAGACATTTATCACAAAAGAATATTGACATTTTTGAAAATTCTTTTTGCTGTGTCCATTGAGAAGATAACATTGTTTGTATCTTTCCTGCTTTATGGACTTTAGTTTGCTGTTTGTTAAGGTGCTTTTGTCATGTTTTCCTAATAGGATAATATTAGCATCATAGATAAATTCTGTTAAATTCCTATCTTTTAATATTGCTAAATAGCTTGAGAATTACAGGTGTTAATTCTTCATTAAAAATCTGATAAAAGTACCAGTGATGCTCTCTAACCAAGAATATTCCTTGGTAGGAAATTCTGTGTCACTGATTTACTTTCTTTGTTTATTATTATTGTTAGCTTTTTTAGTTTTGAGGTTATAATGTAGTTAAATGTTTCTCTCTTTACTTTCCTCTCTCCAAATTATCCCACATACTTCTCCTTGCTTTCTTGGTTCAAACTTGATGGGTTATATTTCCTTAAATAGCACCTATAGTTTTAGAGTTTTCTAATTTATATCATATTGTAGAAGTGTCATGAGGTTTTTCAATGGAAATATTTCAACTGTTTGATGGTGACAAGCAGCTCACATGATTTTTTTTAATGCTGCTAAAAGTTTTATTATTTTGTGTTTTTATTTTGTTTCAAATAATATTTAGGTTTCTTTTTTATTTCAACAACCTAGTATTTGTTCAAATTTTTGCTCTTTGGTTTCTACATGTTAGTATAGTTCAAAAAGCTCAACTGCAGCTGACATCAAGTTTCATTTTACTATGATGTATTAAGAGGCAAGAATTTATTTCAATAATTTAGGATTTTAAAAGCATATATATTCTCATACTTAAAATAATTTTTTTCTCCATTTCTCTTTTGAGACAGGATCTCATTATGGATCTCTAGCTGTCCAGAAACTCACTATGCAGACTCAAACTCACAGAAATTTTATTTGCTTCCTGAATGATGGGATTAAAGGCATGTACTACCTACTAAAATTTTGAAATATTTAAAAATATGCTTCTTATGTAATATGTAGTCTGTTATAAAGGTCTATGTGCCTTTATAAAAGCAAAAATCATTTGTGTCTTAAGAAAAGGATGTATATTCTACAACTATTGAATCAAAGACTCAGTAATTGTTTAAGTTCATTAAGCATTAACATAGTTAACTCTGCCCCATATTGGGTGCCAATATGTAGCCCAAGTTCTAATAAATCATAATAACACAGCCTGGAGTCAAATATTGCGAGGAAATGCTGAGAGATGAGAGAAGCAAAGGAACAAAATCACAGACACCTTACATCTCAATTTCCCTAAAAGAAAGTGAGTTCCTGTCTCCTCCTGCTTTATCACTTTCTCTCTCTGCCCAAACACATTACTTCCTGTCCATTTGTACAGACCTCCAAACCTGTATGATTTACTAGTGGCTAGCTCTGCCCTCTGATCTTCAGACAAGCTTTATTTGTACAAACAAGATATAAACACACTCTGATGTTGCTCTGTAGTTGTTTTTCTGTTCTGGGTAATATATTCATGATAAGAGTAAGGTACAGAAATTGCACATTAGTAGTATACTGGTGTGTACTTTCCACATTAGGTCTAATGAACTGGGTGTTTAATATTAGATTCACCCATATTCGTAATAATCATCTTTATCTTGCTTATGAATTTCTTTATTATTACACAGTAGCATTATTGTCAATTTTCAGTTTTTGCTTCAAAGTTCAGTGTTTTCTTATGTAGCTAGTCTGTAAATAAATAGAAAATAACCTTTTTTATTCCATAGGTTTGTAATATTGTCTTGAAATCTTTCATTTCTATCTCTGTGTATCTTAATGCTAAAGTGAGTTATTTATAGGTAGAATATCAGGTGTTTTGCTTATCCACTCAGCCAATCTCTGTACTTTAATTTGAGAATTCAGTCTATTTATATTCAGTGTCATTGAAGGGCATAGAATTTTGTTTTCTTTGTGTTGTTCTTGTGATTGTTTTGAATGTTGCTATTTTCTTTGTGTTCATGTTTATAGCTTCACCGAATTGTCAACTCTGATTCATATTGAAATATCTTTTTTGCATGTACTGTTTCAGAATTTTTATTTTTACATTATATCAAAATGACAATTCATTTTCTTTCACTTATGGTTGTAGTTGTAGAACTTCTTTAATTATCTTTTGTATGACTCTTTTTGTGATCATGAGTCATCCCAATCTTTGGTTATCTCTGAGAGATATTATTCTTTATTTCTGGAGAATAACTTGGCTAGGTATAGCAATAATGATTGGCAGTTATTTTACTTCAGAGTATGAAAACATTAAATATTGTAATGTAAAGTTCTGGCCAAGAACTCTGTTGTTGCCGGGCAGTGGTAACGCACGCCTTTAATCCCAGCACTTGGGAGGCAGAGGCAGGTGAATCTCTGTGAGTTCGAGGCCAGCCTGGTCTACAAGAGCTAGTTCCAGGACAGGCTCCAAAGCTACAGAGAAACCCTGTCTCAAAAAACCAAAAAAAAAAAAAAAAAAAGAAATCTGTTGTTAATCTAATGTTTACCTGGAGGTTTCTCTCCTACACTGCCATTCCCGAATAACCACTCAAGTCTTAATATTAATTGTAAATTAATAGCTCAGGCTTATTACTAGATAGTTCTTACATTTAAATTAACCAATTTCTATTGACTTAAGTATTGTCATATGGCCACGGTCTGTTGGCATGCTATTCTCTGGGTGGCTTGATGATGTCTTTAGACTCCAACCTTCCTCTCCTCTATAACTGCAAAGATTTCCTACTTTGCTCTATTCTGCCTTGCCATAGCCAAAGCAGCTTTATTTATTAACAAAGGAGATCAAAACATATTCACAGCGTACATAAAAACATCCTACAGCATGTTTACAAATGGGGTCCAACATGGGAGTCTTGAATTTCGATAGAGCCTGAGAAAGTTTTATTTTTTTTTTTTAAAAAAATGGAGACAGCTCCTTTAAGAATTTCTGCAGGACAGTAAGTTCTTCATTAGCAGCAAGTACATTAAATAGGAACAAAAACAAAGTATAAATGCCTCCCACAACACAAGTATTGACACTCTAGTGCTCTAGGAAAGGCTTAGTGCAGTTCTCAGTCCTGAACCTCCGACTGTGCTGTGAGCTTTAGGCTAGACATTCATGACTCAAAAAGTGGGTGGAGCCAGCCAACAAAGCCACAGGCAGAGGTCCATGTCTTTTAGCAGTTTAAAGGTTTGCTCACACAATTAAAAAAGGCTAAAAGATTCACAGCATAAGATGTCCAGACAGGAATACCTCTAAGCAGGTTCCATTGTGTTTTACTATGTGTGTAGGCTTAAGAAAGAAAGAAAATGGGTGTATGAAGTTAAAGAAATAGTTTTAAAAATAAAATAAAGTATTTAATGAGACAGTAAAAGTAGCATAAAAGAAAAAAAATCACATAAAGATGCAAAATACACAGGGAGTCTGGATCCTGTACATTATATTGATTTTGAATTTTTTGGTGGCTGATGGGCAAGTCACAGCCGCTGGGAGACAAGGGACTGAGAGACTGATACAATGTAACAACATAAATATGTTAAAAATGCCTTAACTTTAACACAGAAGTCAAAGAATATATTTTAAAATGGAAATTAAAAGAAGCATTTCTTTGGATAAGCAGTTTTGTTTTTGTTTCCACAGGAAACAAGAAGCTATGTATTTATTCCAGGTTAAGATGATCCACTTTGATCAAGGTAACCTCCTGAAACTTGACAGATGATATCTATCAACAAAAGTAATCACTGTTCTTCCAAGGACTTTGCCATTATCTCAAAATTTTATCAGGAATACTAAAGATACTTCATCTACAGACAGCAGGAAGCAGTTTGGAAAAAATGATTCACATGTTCCAAGATTTGGGGTCTATGGATGGTCTTTGGTTATTTGGTGGATTGTGGATGTTTGTTATATTTATGTCAGTTGAGGATAAAAAGACAGGTATTCATCTCAGATTTTTTCCTTGGCATGTATTTCGGTTTAATGATACAATATTAAGGTCAATCTTGTTTTATTCTATGTATTTTCTACTCTTGCTTAAAATATTATGTTTATACAACTCATTTAAAGATGCAATGTATAATTAAAATACAGATTAATAGTCATCTATAATAGTCAAACTTACAGTCATATTAGTTAGATTTTTTAGGTATACAAAGATAAATTTCCATTAGGTAAGTAAACTTCAAACACTTCAAAGCCCTAAAGAATATGGCACTTAAATGTTTTAAAAGCTTAGACTTTTCTCAACAGTGATACCCCTCTACTCCTGGCAACACCAATTTCTTCAAAGAGGATGATGGACATCAAAGAAACTCATTATGTAGCTTGCTTTCAATGTGGCAAGGCTAGATATTTAGAAAAGAAACTTTTAGTTTGGACTGTTTGATCGTGTATGCTGTATAAACTGGACATGCAGGACCTTCAGGAAAATGACCACTAAACATTGCCAAACAAGGTGAGATGGTCCTTCTGGATTCTTGCGTCATATGAGAGTCTGTCAAACATTTTGTAGGACACAGAGGAAAGCACCTGACAAACTCTGCCAGTATAAGACAGAACAGTCCTTCAAAATTTCTGCTTCACTAAAAAAGCTGCCAGACTGGCCTGTAGGCTGAAGATGGATGCCCCAATTTTGCAAAGAACTCTGGGTGACTTCACAGGCAGCTGGACATCTCTGTCATTTCTAGAGTTTTGAAAGTTGCTTGCAATGTACTTTCTGTTTACTCAAATAATATATCCTCTGGGGTCTTTGATGGACTTAAAGACTAGATCATTATAATTATAATTTTTCTTAGTTATGATAAAAGATAAATTAGATATAAAACTTTAGATTAACAAAGAAAGGATAGATGATAAAGTATTTTCTTTAATTTTTGCCGAATACAAATAGACTGGATATTGTAACTGATTCTTGCTTGATATGTTTTGTTATATGTAATTTTACTATGTTAAAAAGGCAGATAAGGAGAAATGCTGTGGGATGTCTTTTTGTATGTTGTGAATATGTGTTTCTCTCATTCGCTGATAAATAAAGCTGCTTTGGCTTATGGCAATGCAGGATAGAGCCAGACAGGAAATCTAAGCAAAGATAGAGGAGAAGAAGGATGGAGTATGGGAGATGTCATTTGGATGCCCAAGAAACAACATGCCAAAAGACTGGTAATGCTATGGTCACATGGCAATACTTAGATTAATAGAAATGGGTTAATATCAATGTAAGAGCTAGCTAGTAAATAAGCCTAAGCTATTTGCCAAACATTTATAATTAATTATAAGTACCTGAGTTATTATTTGGGAACTGCCAGGATAGAGAGAAATTTCCAGTTATATTAGTAGAATTTACTTTATATGTAACCTCATACTTTTTTCTTTCAAAATTAAAATCTACTTTTGAATCTCAACTTTTGAAAATTCAACTATAATATATTCTCATGAAGGCCCTTTCTAGTTCTGTCTATTTGACATTCTAAATGACTACTGTACACAAATGTCTTTGTATGTAATAGTATACTTTATAAAATAAAAGTTTTATATTATTATTTTAGACAGTTGGTTCTCAATGTCCTTCCTCTTTACCTCCTCATGGTAGGATTTTTCAATGATGTGAATTATTTATTATTTCATAGCAGCCTTGAGTACTTTCTTTATTCTTTGTTTTTTATTTCTCTGTTGATGTGTTATTCAAAGGTCAGCCTTGAATATTTGAATATTCTTTCTTCTGCTTGATCTAGTCTGTTCAAACTTCAAATTGATTTTTATCTTGTGGAATGCCATGGATAATCTCCACTGTTAGTTTAACTTGATTCAGAATTATCTGGAAAACTCAGACATTCCTCTAGGTGTATTTAATAAGCACATTTCCAAAACTGTTTAGTAATGGGTGAATGTGAGTGGCATCACTTCTTTAGCTAAAGATGCCAAACTGAGTGAAATGGAAAGGAACGCCCACTGCTCTGTTTCCTACCCAACGTGGTATGGATTGCTTTGATCGGCCATGCCCTCCCTGCTATCATAGGCTGAATTTTGAAATCATAAGCCCAAAGAAATCCTTCCTCCCTTTCCTTGTTCCCATCAGCTATTTAATTACAATGATGAAAGTTTGATTAGTATGCTGAACATTTTATTTCCCGGATTTTTGTTTTTGTTTTCCAAAATAAACTGAGTATTTAATGAATTTTTATTTGTATCCTACTGTGCTTCTAATTTCATTTAATCATTTATTTATGTTCGTTTTGATCTCATTGAGATTATTAAAATAATTCTTTGGAATTCATTAGCAGGTGTCCCATTCATTCTGACTTCTTTTTCACTGGCTGCTAGAGAGTTGTTATCTGTGATGGTATCCTTGCCTTCTTTGCTTTTATTTCTTATATTCTCCCAGTGAAAGATGCACACATTGGGCACCTCTGCCACTTTTGTAAGATTGTCTCCATAGTAAATAGTTTTCTCCCAAAGATAGCTGTTGCTTTTATTTTCTATTGGAAGGTTGAATTTATCTGTAGTGTTGCACTGAAATGTATCCTCTTTGTCTATGATTAGTGATGTTAAGCATAGTACATATCATGTCAGAATTGGTAAGATCCACAATCTTTGCAGGTTTAACAAGAGTTAAGAAACAAGCAGTTCAAACGATTGCATTATTAACAGAAGAGAGAATGTGGTGCAATAGTATGGCTAATTTTTGCAGCAGAATTGAGAGCCCCAATCTGCTGATCGTAGTTCCCTTGGACACTGGTAATGCTGGCTCTAATATTTGAAGTATTGGCTGTGTCAGTAGTGGTGAGTGGACAGACTGAAGTATTTTTTTTCAAAAGGCTGCAGTGTTGGTTTAGATGTTACACAAATAGAGGCAGAAAGGGATGCAGTGCACCATGGAAATCAGACACAATTCTTTTAGAATACATGATCAGATGAGGTGTGGATGTGTCCAGTGATGGAATTTCATAGGGCCGGTGAGGTCACAAGTCATAATGTCCCTTTATGTTCCCAGTGTGGGTATATTTATTTAGGAGTGGAGCTTTCAGCCCATGGAGGCCAAATGTGCCTGTCGGTGTTGGCACTAGTAATTTCTTCCCCCCAAAGACTTTTTGTTAAAATGCCAATGGAGCAAGAGAACATATATTGTCAACACTAGGTATGGAAGGCAACCTTGGCAAGGTAGAACCAAGGGGCACCACGAAGTCACACCATAAAACAGAACTCATGTGAGGGAGTTACTGGGGAGAGATGCATGGGTAGCTTCTGAGGAAGAGCAGAAGGAAAGAGAGAGGGTCAGGAAGGGTTTGCCTTTTAGAAGGAGATGCAGCGCATGCACAGAGGGAGAGTGCTCTACTTGGTGGGTGCCCTACATACAGTGTCATGTCTTGGTTGCTGCTGCTGCTGTGTCCTGCTAGGTACCAGAGAGCAGGCCAGTGGAAGTTCCTGAAAACTAACCATGGGCATAGTTTTCTTTGGACAGATTTAAAGTACACACAAAAAGAAAGGCAATTGTTGGAACCATGACATTAAACAGTGCTGCCTCAAAGGGTTCCTGTAAGCAGGCCAGAATTGGACCCATGGAGTTCTTTTCCTGAACAGCAACATATAGATTTGTGTTGTGCTTGAGGGAGAGATGCTGTGAACTTCCGGTTCTGGCATCAGCAGAAATACACAGATAATTATGCTAATCTCAGAGGACTGGCACCATGATGTTTTGATTCTTTCCAATAATGTCACCCATGCTGCCCATGAGATAACGACTCCCCTATAACGCACGGTACTCAGTGGGTTTGAGTTACAGAGTAGCTCTACCATGTTTTGTTAACAAGGTAGTTTCCTGTGGAGTCAGTGCACTAAAGGCTCCTAGCAAACTCCAAATTCAGATCTTAGGAGAGTGCAATGCCAAGCAAGCAAAATTGCTTGGAGATAATATGCAGCATCCTTTCCAGTGTAACCATGCTCTAGATTTTAAGTTAATCATAATGGTAGGCTGAAAGCCTTTAGGGTTTTGAAGTTTTCTACTAGGTAGCACTCGCAGTTTCCATAATGGTAGAATATATCGCCATTCTCTCTTTCATGTTTAACCCCGTAGAAGGGAGACTCCTTGCCCTAGCTTCCCAGCTGGGAAAAGCAGTAGAATGTAATATTTTCTATGTTGTTGCCCAGTGTTTTATTGTTATCGTCCTCAAAAAGTATCCGTGCACTGGGAATTGATCTATCTCAAGAGTCAGCTATACTACTCCTGGGCGTATACCCAAGGGATGTTTCATCTTATCGAAAGGCATTTGCTCAACTATGTTTATAACAACTTTACTCATAATAGCCAGAAGCAGAAAATAACCTAGATATCATAACTCGATGAATGGATCAAGAAAATGTGGTACATTTATCCAATGGATTATTACTCAGCTGTACAAAAACAATGACCTCATGAAATTCAACGGCCAGTGGATGGAAATGGGAAAAAAAATAATCCTGAGTGAGATAACCCAAACCCAGAAAGAGAAAGATGTTATGCACTCACTTACATGTTAGCTTTCAAGTAAAGGACATCCATGCTACAATCCACGACCCAGAAAAGCAGGAAAGAATTTCCCAGAGAAGGGAAAATAGAATAGATTTCATTTTTTTGGGGGGGGGGGAATTTCCCTCAGGAGGGGAAATAGAATAGATTATTATTTTCTACACTCAGGGTGAATTGAGCGTAGGTGGGGTTTGAGAACAAGATTGGGTGGATGGGGGAGAAAGTACTAGGAGAAATGAATGACTGAAATTGGGTGCATTTTGGGGGTGATGTAGAAACCGAGTACAATGAAAACACCATGAAATTTATGAAAGTAACCCTAGTGAAGACTCCTAGTAATGAGGGATATGGAGCCTGAACCAGCCATCTTCTGCAGCCAGGCAAGGCCTCAAGTGGAGGGATTGGGATACCAACCCAGCCAGAGAATCTTTGACCTACAGTTTGTCCTGCCTGGAAAGTGTTCTGAGACCCGAGCAGAATTGTCATTGAAGAGACCAGAGAGATTTCATCCAGCAACTGATGGGAGCAGACACAGAGTCCCGCAGCCAAACTATAATGGAGGTCCGGAAGTCTTGCAGAGGAGGGGAAAGAAGGAATGGAGGAACCAGAGAGGTCAGGGACACCACAAGAAAGCCCACAGAATCAACTGACTGGGACTTGCAGATATCAGGGAACCTGTAGGGGTCTGATCTAGGTTCTCTGCATGTATGTTATGGTTAAGCAGCTTGATGTTCTTGTGGTATTCCTAACAGTGGGAGCAAGGGACT
Source organism: Chionomys nivalis (assembly GCF_950005125.1). Taxonomy (NCBI): domain Eukaryota; kingdom Metazoa; phylum Chordata; class Mammalia; order Rodentia; family Cricetidae; genus Chionomys; species Chionomys nivalis. Next base: position 25,769,719 of record NC_080111.1, on the reverse strand, counting down.
GTCTCTGACTTTTTTTTTTGTCTTCTTGTGTGACCCTATATCTCCTACTGGGTTGCCTCTTTCAACCTTGATGTGATGGCATATGCCTGGTCTTATTATGGCTTCTTATGCTGTGTTTGGTTGATATCCTTGAGAGTCTTGCTCTTTTCTGAAGGGAGGCAGAGAAGGGTGTCTATGGGAGAGGGGAGGTGGGGAGAGAAACTGGGTGAGGGGAGGGAGGAGAAAATGTGGTTGGGATGTAATATATGAGAGAAAAATAAAAATTTTAAAAATTACAAAAAGTGCTGGTCAATGTATATCCACCTCAGCGGGCTGACCTTTGCACCATCCAGGTGATAGAGTGGTCCTGTATCTTCCGTCAGACACACAATGCCCATGGAGCATGGATGAGGAGGCAGGGCAGACAAGAAGGAAGATTCCCAATGAGATGAAATACTCCTAACCTGAGAGACTGGGAGGGCAGCTTCTTCTCCTCATACAATGATACTTTGAATTATATATGTCCCCTATAGACTAAGGCATTAACACTTGGTTCCCAACTGGTGGCAGTGTTTAGGAGAGGTTACAGGGGCTTTAGGAGGCAGAGTCTTGCTGGGGTAAGTATGTTATTTGAGTGAGCTTTGAGGTTTTACATCTTGGTCTTATTTTCTGATTTCTCTTTTTCCTGTGTGCAAGTGAAATGTGATTCCGCTGCTTTCTGAATGTCAGGCTGGCCTGGTACTGCTGATGCCATGCTTCCTTGACATGGAGGACTCTATTTCTTTGTAATCATAAGCCAAGAAAACTCTTTGGTGTTCTGGAAAAAAGGATAAAGAAAGAAAGAGAGTAGCTGGACATCATTTGTTGCTTTAGGACTGAACAGCTGTCTTCCTTTTTTCCCCTAGAAGATTATTTTTTATTACTTTATAAATAATGCCAATCAAAATTTCCACTTCTTCCCCTTCTCTCACTTCCTTCCCGCTTCCCCTCCCCCTCCCCTCCAGTCCTAAGAGAGAGCAGGGAACTCTGCCCTGTGGGAAGTCCAAGGCCCTCCCCCCTCCATCCAGGCCTAGGAAGCTGTGCATCCAAATAGAATAGGATCCCAAAAAGCCAGTACATGCAGTAGTGACAAATCCCAGTGCCATTACCATTGGCTTCTCAGTCTGCCCCAATTGTCACCCACATTCAGAGAGTCCAGTTTGATCCCATGCTCGTTCAGTCCCAGTCCAGCTGGATTTGGTGAGCTCCCAGTAGCTCAGGCACACTGTCTTCTTTAAGATCTCTCTCCCTCTTTCTCCCCCATCTCTATTTAAAATTGTAGACGGAGAAAGATATGCACCATTTATTAGACGATGAAAGAGATAAAAAGTAATACAGACGGTATGATTTCATTTCCAATGTAATTACCTTGTCTAGAGAAAGATCAAGGGCTATGTACCAACATGTCAACACTGGATACTTTGGATAGTGCAATTAAAAGTAATTTTTTTTCATTTCTAATTTTTCAGTAGTTTTGAACTTCTTGTAAACAAGATGATGCATTATTAAAGAGGTGTTTAAATAAAGACATTTGAAAGGCCTTATTTGAACTGGCCTATTTGGCACTGCTTTCATTTAGTGTTATTTTCACTGTTTCTATTTTCATAAAAATGACAGGATATCTTACAATTACTATATAATGTCCAAACAATACAGGGACCATCCAAGAGAAATTAAAATGGCTTTGAATAAATGAGGATGATGATGGAGGTGGGGTGGAGTAGATTTTGTAGGATGTTAGTAAGTAGAACTGAGTCTAAGCCTTCCATGAGCAAATTTTTGGGCACCTTGCTTTTATCTCAGTTCAGATATAGTTTTGGAAAGCTTAGAAGGGAAGATAGTTTCCTTTAAAAAATCTGTGTGAAAGCTGTTCATTTGATGGAATAGCATGATATTTTGATATGTTTACAGATCGCGTATGTTTATATTAGAGTAAGGATTTATACAAATTTATGTTTCACAAATGCATTTTCTTTTTCTTTGTGCTGAAAAAAAATGTACAATCTTTCGTTGCAGCTTTTCTGAGTGTACAGCACATAACTGCTGTTTATACTAGCCCCAACAAGATGACTTTCTACTAAAGGAAAATCAAGTTAGGAACTTAAATAATGGGAATGTTTTTAAGGATAAAACTTGCTAATAATTAAGTTAGTTACTTTATGTAAAGCACATACCTCTCAATCCATGTAAGCTATACTTTTCCTCTCAATATAGAAAGCCAAGGCACAGCTTCAGATAATGTAAATAATACATATTGACTCCCATGAAACACAGTGGAGATGCTTTCAAACATGTGTGGAATATCACATAGTGCCCTTACTTAATGCTACCAGTCTGTTTCTGATTCTTGAGTTCTCAGAAAAGATAAAAAACATGAAGAGCCATCTAAGTTGATACATCTTGTGAAGGAAGACTTGAATAAAATTTCAAGTCAAAATGAAGCGTATTTTCATCCACTTTGCTGGAAATTTGTATTTTAATATGGACCTGTTGTTGTTGTTGTTTCTGCTGCTGCTGTTTGCTCTTTTTGACTCTTGGGATCCCGCCACCCTGGAACCAAATACACATACTGAGGCTTATTGTTACTTATGAGCACCTGGCCTTAACTTGGCTTGTTTCTTGCCAGTTTTTCTTAATTTATCCCATCTACCTTTTGCTTCTGGGCTTTTATCTTTCTCTATTTTTGTATATTTTTACTTCTTACCCTGTGTCTGGTTGGGTGACTTGGTGACTGGCACCTACCACCCTCTCTCCTCCCTTTCTTGCTCCTTCCCTTTTCCCATATTTTTCCTTCTATCTGTACTCTGCCTGCTAGTCCTATCTATCCTGTCTCTTGTCTTATCATTGGCTGTTTAGCTCTTTATCAGACTATCAGTTGTTTTAGACAGACCAACAATCAGCTTCACAGAGTTAAACAAATACTGCATAACGAAAAGCATCACACCGTAAAATAATATTCCATAGCATGTACCCATGTAAAGTTTCTATGAAGAGACTGTGTGGAAGACAAAGAAATGCTTCTTCTCTCACCCAGAGGAGTATACAAAAATAAGGGAGGGCCACCATAGGTTGTATAACAGCCTTGATATGACTCTGTCTGTGATATAACTGTGCCTTTATCCTTCATGAGATTTAGTGGGTTATTTATTTTTATAATTAAATTACCCTTTTAACTGTAATCTGCCAGAAAATTTATTTTATAATTAGCACAAGGTGAGTCACTCTCCTCTGAGCTTGAGTTTGAGCTACCTGTATCTGAATATTATATATTTAGCAACTGAAAACATTGTGAGTTTACAAATATAATTCCGAGAGCAGAGTAGCATCAGTCAATGGGCTTTGAGTCATAAGTATTCCTGAGTAAGATCTTTGGAAAGAAAATCTGTATCTCAGTAAATTAGCACTGTGAGCTCCTCAATATCCCTGTAACATCGAATATCTTTTCTGGGTCCATTGCACATTTGATAACAATATAAAGATGAGAAAACACTATCAGCTTTGCTATTAAGGGAGCATAAGCGTAATTCAGTATTTCAGATCATGTAATTTCAATATGATTTAAATATAGCAGCTGAAGTTTAAGCCATTAAATGCATTTTCCGGATATTCATGCTTTCTCAAGAATATGTCAAACCTAGAATTTTAGTGTATGTAGTTCATGAATGTGTTTGTGTGTGTGTGTGTATGTGTGCATGTGTGATAGACTAAACACAGAGAGAGAACATAAATTATCAATGAGGAACCGTGGAAGAACAAAGAGATAGTAATTGCAGTTCTCTGATTCTTTTTCTGTTTCCTCTTGACAGAGCGTAAATTTGTAGGTTACGCTGTGAGATACAGCTGGGGGCTTGTTTCTGCCCTCTAAGAAATTATAGTCTGTGACTTTCCCTTTCCAGTCTGTGTTTTCTAAACTCCACGAGGTTAGAACTGTAGAGAATAATCAAGTCAGCAATGGCTATTTCTTCAGTGCCTTCGGAGGTGCTGAGAGCTGAAACAGAGAAAATGAAGAGCTGTAGATGTTTCTGCTCTGGCTTTGTGAAGTAGTTTCTCGATATGTGTTTCCAAGGGGACACTTACACATCTTCACCATGTATTAGAAGAGAAAATATTTAGCCAGACCATTAGAACATCTTTAATATCCAATATATTATTTCAAAATTAGACATATTAAAGCATACTTTGCATATTGTATAACTCACACTTCTAAGTATACTGGCTGATAAATTTGATAAACCTATAGTCATGTTGTCTCTACAGTCAAGATACAGAATACTCCCCCATCAGCATCTTGACCCACTTCCCTCCTCCCCACAGCCCGCATTAGACCTGGATCAAGTCCGTCTCCTCCACCTCCAGTTTTTCCTCCCTTTGCTTTGCAGTGTCAGACACTGAACTCAGAGCCTCACATGTGCTACATCCAAGCCACGGTCTCGTCCTGGATATCACATAACCAAAGCATACACGGTGTAGCACACATAGCGTAGCTTTGGGAGACAGGCTTCAGTCACATGCTATAACGTACTTGCTATTACTCCATGCTACTACATGAGCTGAAAGTTCAGTTGTGAGGTGGAGAGACGGCTCAGCAGAAGGTGCTGACAATACTGGTTTCTGGGAGAGGAATCAATGTGTGTAGTACGTGAGTATAGTCTGTGTGTGTTGTGTGTACATGTCTGGGTAGTGTGTATATTGCATTGTGTAATGTGTGTATATGTGTTTGTATTGGTGTATATATGCAGTGTGTATAGTGTGTACTTGTGTAATGTATGTGAAATATGTATGTAACATGTATGTAATTTATATGTGTGTAAAGTGTGTATTTGTGTGAAGTGAGTGGGAAATGCGTATGTTTGTGTAGTGTGTGTAGCATATACCTGTGTGTATACTGTATATGTCAGAGTAGTTTAATTTTCTTTTTTTCTAATTAATAATGTCATACTTGTTATGTAATTATATATTGTCTGTGTCTCACATTTGGTGAAATTAGTATTCATAGATGTTTCCCACTGGATTGATTTTGTTGTACACACACACAGACACACACACACATAGACACACATATAGACACAGACACACACACAGTATGTAAGTTTTATATATCTCATATATAATAGATCTTTACTTCCAATCTATCTTTGCAGTTTACTTGTTTTTCACATATTTCTCTAAGGCACATTTTAATGTTAGTGTAGTCCAATGTTGTCTATCTTAAATAAATTGTTAGTTTTTTTGTCATAAATTAAAACATTGCTATTCTCTAGATTAGAATTTCCCTATGTAATTATTATTGCTTTTAATTTGCAATGTATATTACATTTAAATTTGTTTATCAAATATAGATTCTGCATCAAGATTCATTTATTTTTATCATTTTAATATTCTTCTCAACCTAGGTTGAATCTGAATTACTAGAACCTCTTGTCTCAGCCTCATATGCTGGGTTACAAGTGTCTATGATCATACCTACCTATTTTGTTTTCAATATGATTATGTGGTTGAATTAAAACTATTTATTGAAATAATTAAAACTACATTTATCAGCTTATTGTACTCAAGTGTGGGGGCTGCATGTAGGGGGCCATGCAGTGGGCATGTGTGGAGGAGCGTGTGTGGTGTTGGCATGAACATGCAGAGGCACCTGTGTGCAGGTCAGAAGACAAGTTGCAGGAGCTGATTCTTTCCTTCCATGATATGGGTCCTGGAAACGGAATTCAGGTTCTAAGGCTCAGCGGCAAGGGCCTTTACCACTGGGCCATCTTGATGCCACACTGATCTCCTGATATTTCTGCCCTGAACTGTAACTACTGAGGTTTTAAGTTGTAAATGTAAATACCATACCCAGCTTTTAGTTGGGTTTATTTTTAGCAAATTTTAGATTGTTGTGAATGAGATACTTTTACTGATGTTTTCTTGGTAGGTTCATTATTAGTATACAGACATAACAATGATTTTACATGCTGATCTCATCTCTGGCTCTTCTGTCAAACATATTCATCAAATTGAAAAGCTTGCTGTGATATCTGCCTTTGAATCTGCAAATCTGTTCTTGCACATCTTCTCTCTGTTTCTCTTGGTGAGTCTGTCAAAAGGCCTGGCATCCTTATAAATATTTTCAAAGGATTATGTTTTTGTTTGTCACATTATTTTAGATTTTTATTGCAATGATTTCATCTCTAATGTTTATTATATCTTACCTTTCAATGACTCTGGACTTGGTTTATTCCTGCTTTGAGTAGACTTCAAAAGTTATCATTGGGTTATGTATTTCAGATCTCTTGAATTTATTTTTACCTGCCGAGTGTTAAATCCCAGGGTCTTGTAGCAAGCAGTGCAGCAGCGAGTGACATCCCCAGTCTGTGATTTGTTTTGACTCGTGGCAATCATAGCTGTAAATTCTCCTATAAGACTTAAACTGGTGTATTGTATTATGATATGCTGAGCTTTATTAATTTTCATGTTTTAAAATGTATGTCTTAATTTATAAGTGCTCCATTAATCAGTACAAAGTACAACAGTTTATTTTCCATATTTTTATAATTTCAGAATGCGATTTATTTCTAGTGTTGTTCTTTGTGATCTGACATGATACCAATAGTTTCATTTCGGGGTACTCTCTAAAACATGTTTTGTGACACATGCATATTCTGGTTTGGGGTAGTACATTCTGTTTATTATGTCTATTCAGCCGATGGTATAGTAAACTGAAGTTCTTTGTTGATTTTTATCTTGTGAGTATATGGCATATCTGTGACAAAAGAGAGTATGTAGGTCACCCCTGCTTTTGTAGTGTGACCTATTTATCTGTCTATTTCAGGCAGTGTTTGTTTTATGCAGTAGAGTAGTATTATCTTCTGTATGTGCTACTGACTCATCAGCACACACTGGCTTTTCTGCCTTTTCTGTATCAGATTTACTCACTGCTTATAAATATCGCTGCTCTTGCTTATTTCTGGATTCCAGTTGCTGAGATCATCATTTTTCAGATTTCCATGTTCAGACTTCATGTCTTAGCGACCCAGGTGTGTTTCTTACACTAAGTAATTAATTGCATCTCACTTTTAATCAAATTAGCCAGCCTGTATTTTTTTTTACTTGGGGAATTAAGGTCATTTACATTCACAGTTATTATTGAAAAGATAAACTAAAGTTCGTCATTTTGCTGTTTGTAATATTTAGTGCTTTCTTGGCTTTCATTTGCTCCTCTCTTCACAGCCTCGATTTACTCCTCTACTCTTGGAATTGTGTGATCTTCTGCCCAGAAGGATTCCTGTTGCTGAGATAAAATATTGTGACCAAGAGGGAAGGTATGGTGAGAAATCAAGCTGAAAGCATGGAACAGCACTGCTTACTGGATTCCTCTCTGACAGACATTTAGCTTCCAGTCTATGCCTGACTGCCTAGGGATGGTACCATCCACTGTAGGCTGGGTCCTTTTAAATCAACTACCAATCAAGCCAGTCTCTTACAGACACATCCCAGACCAACATGATCACGCCATTCCCCATTGCGGCTCCTTCTTCCCAGGTGAGAGGAAGCGTATCATCTTCTTTGTACTAGATTAGTTTAAGGAGGTTCAGCTGGGTGGTGTGTTGCATGCTTTTAATCCCAGCACTCGGGAGGCAGAGGCAGGTGGATCTCTGTGAGTTCAAGGCCAGCCTGGTCTACAAGAGCGAGTTCCAGGACAGGCTCCATAGCTACAGAGAAACCCTGTCTCAAAAAAAAAAACAAAAACAAAACAAAAAAAACCAAAACCAAAAACAAAGAAAAAAACAAAACTTAAGGAGTTTCTAAAATTTTAAGTTAGTTGTGTATTTATGATGCTTTTCTTAGAATACATTATTTTCCTTTGATTCTGAAGCCTAACTTTACTGGAAATAGCACTCTCAGCTGGCAGACATTTTCTTTCAGGACTTGGAATAACTTATCTCACACTTTCGTTGCTTTTAGAGCTTTTGTTGAGAAATCTTGCTGTTCCTCTAATGGTCTTGCCTTAATATGTAAGTTGGCATTTCTGTTTTATAGCTCTCAATACTTTTGTTCTGTTATATATTCTTGGAATTTTAGATATAATAAGGCATGGGGAAGGTTTGAACTATACCTATCTTTGACTATAAAGGCAAATATTTAGAACGTAGTTAGGAATTGTATGTCTTTAGTAAGTAGCAGGTGTAGGTGTTCTACTAGCCCTAAATACTTTATCTGATTTCCAGGACCAGGTATTTCTCTCCTGATTGGAATCAGAATACAGTTGGAGAAATTTTAGTTGCATTTCTGCTCTATATCTGTTTTTTTTTTTTTTTTTTTTTTTTTTTTCTACTTTTCTGCTCTATCCTTCTGTCTTTTTCTCTCTTTTAGCTATACTTTAGTCATGGCACCAGGCTGCCACAGTCTCAGGGCCAGCAAGTTCTTCTTAATCCTCCCTTGTGATAGCACAAGTCTCTTCTAAGTTCCAGCAGTGAACCTAGGTTTGTGCTTTCATTCGCCTACCTTTCTGAATAGTTTTCTGAGATGCTTGTATTCTGAGTCTTGAAAAGGGGCTGTAATGTGCTACAGCTTGTCATTTATGATACTAAGTCTTATTCTAGCTCCATCATTTTGCCATGACAAAACAACCAGACCAAAAACCACATGGGGGGAGGAAAGGGTTTACTTGCATATAATCCCATTTGATAAATCATCATTTTGGAGAAGTCAAGAGTTAGTCATTTCACATCCATAGGAAGATCAAAATAAAATAGACATATTCTTGTTTGCTTGCTCTTTTTTTTCCCACTCACTTAGTTCAGGCTCCAGCTCAGGGAATGGTGCTTCCTACACTGGACTGGGTCTTCCTATATCAATTAACAATTAAAACAATCTTCCACAGACAGGCTATAAACCAACCTATTTTACATGATTCTTCAATTTACATTCTCTTCCCAAGTGGTTCTACATTGTGTCAAGATTACAGTTCTAGCTAATCAGCACAAACTTCCTAACTTAAATATTCTTTCTAGGAGTCTACAGAAATGTGTCCTGATGGGGGAGAGTCTTCTGTTTTGTGTTGATTTCATTGGTGCTAATAAAGAAACTGCCTAGGCCCATTTGATAGGCCAACCCTTAGGTGGGTGGAGTAAACAGAAGAGAATGCTGGGAGAAAGAAGCCGAGTCAGTGAGTAGCCATGATTCTCTCACTCCAGACAGATGCAGGTTAAGATCTTTCCTGGTAAGCCAGCTCGTGGTGCTACACAGAATATTAGAAATGGGTTAGATCAATATGTAAGAGCTAGCCAATAAGAGGCTGGAACTAATGGGCCAAGCAGTGTTTAAAAGAATAAAGTTTCCATGTAATATTTCGGGGTATAAAGCTAGCCGTGTGGGTGACCGGGTACCAGGAACTTAGCCCGCCACTCCATATTTCAACAGTGTCCATTTTTAGGATCTAAATGGAGAGGGTAGAAAAGTGTATAACTGAATAAGATGGTCCAACATATCTTTTTTACAAACCAATTTGCGTGTTTGGGGCTAACCTGTGTGGCTGCCACACATATTGGGTCCAGGTCCTTGTGTGTTTGTTTGGGGTTAAGAGGAAAGTGAGTGAGAGCATATCTGCCACTCAGCACTCACACACTGGAAAGCAGCTGGATTGGGTCTACTACCCATGCACCGCACAGGAAAGTATGGCAGATTCCCACTGCCATACACATGCAGCACACTGGAGCACAGACAGAAAGGGTTTACGTGCTGCACAGTGCTTTCCAGAGTTGAGGTGTGAGTACGGCTCCCACCCAGCAGTCCCAGGATGGTGGTAAATGTACATCTGCCATTTTAAAAGGCCAAAAGAGATGGAGCCAGCATCCAGGGTTGCCCCGACCACACTGCTTATCATTTAAATGTTCCTTGTCAGAAAAAGATTTCAGATACACAATAAGACAGATTCAGACATAAAATACCTCTAAACGAGACACAGTGTATATAAAAAAAATGTATGTAGGCTTGGGAAAGAGAGGGAAAGGGTATAGATGGTTATAAAAAGAAGCAAGTAGTCTTAAAAAATAAAACAAAATCTTTAAAGAGACAGCAAAAGTCATATAGAAGAGTACATAGAGTAAAGAAGCCACATAAAGATGGAATATACACAGAAGGTCTGGATTATGTATACTATTGTGTTTTCTTTGACTTTTTGACAGTAGAGAGATATTTAATTCTAGGAGCTGCTAAGCTAAACTAACATATATATTTTAAAGCTATCTTTACTTCAAAATTTGAGTCTGAGGATATGTTAATTTGGAAAAGAGGTTTTGCTTTTCTTTCTACAGAAGATGAGAACCTATGGATTGCTTCCAGGATAATGTGGTTTGATGGCGCAAGACCCCTGTAAGGTCTCCAAGAACCCTAAAAAATACATCACCCAACAAACAGTAGAAAACAGTTTGGAGAAAACTACATCCAAATTCACAAAAGGATTGTTTATAAGTGTTTATTTTAATTTTAAAATGGTTGATTATAAGTGATTAATGGTCACAGTCAATTTCTAATAAGAAATAAAGGGCATATGATATAAAAATGAATACTTTGTATTGGGATAGATCTTGGTCTATTGATAGAAATTTATGGTTTATTTTGTTACACTGTGTGTGTGTGTGTATATATATATATATATGAGTGTGTGTGTATATATATATATATATATTTCCATTCTTGTTTAAGGTATTATGTTTGTGTAGTTCATTTAAAAATGTTATTTATAATTTAAAGTTACAGATTAATAGTCATTTATAGTAGTCAAACTTATAGTCATGTTAGGTTTTTTTAGATATACAGAGATATATTTCAATTAGATATTAACACTTCAAGACCTATAAAACATTACATTTAAAATACTTTAAGAAATTAGACTTCAGTGTGACAAAGCTAGCCATTTTGGAAATAAACTGCTCTTGCCTAGACTGTTTAATGGTATGCTGTATGAACTGAACGTGCAGGAAAAGTAAATGTTGAACTTTCCAAAAGACAGGATGGTCTTTTAGGGCTCCTGCTTCACAGAATGTCAGGAGCCATGTCCCCCCCAATATTATTATAGGAATCACTGCCTTGAGGAGTTTTGCAGAGAGCTCTACTTCCCAATTGTATTGATAATAGTTTTATTGACAAAGCCTATCCCACACCCAAATTAACTGTTAATAGAGAGCTATCTGTTAACGGAACCCGCCTCACATTCCAAACTAGAGAACTAGGTGTGTCAACTTGTGACTTCCTGACCAAGGAATTGTGACTTGACCAATGGTAACCTCTTGGCCTAAGTGACGGGCATGGACCACGTGGCAAGATCCCGTGCCCCAGCCCCCCAAGCTCCTCATTCAGGGGCTATATAAGCTGTAACCATGACTCTAATAAATGGAGGCTTCGACAAATATGCTTAGCCTCATTCCTCTTATCAGCCCATGTCTTTCAGGTGGTACCTCTCCGTGACCCTGGAATAACTGACCAGTCAGGCGGGTTACAGACCCTAGACAGAGTAACCCGTCAAGGCGGTTGACAACAAAAGAAACTGCAAGATACTCTGCAGTCCACAGAAGAAAGCAACTTTTCCATTACAATGCAGAGCAGAGCTTCAAATTTCCTGCTGCCTGGAAAAGTCTTGTGAATACTATAGGCTTGTAGGATGAAGATGGATGTCCCAACATTACAGAGGAAGTTTGGGTGACTATCCATGCAATGAGAAGTCTCTGTCAATTTAGAACTTTGGAAGTTGCTTACAATGCACTTTCTGTTTACTTAGGTAATACTATATCCTTTTGAGCTCTTTGAAAAGTTGAAGACAAACAGTTATAGTTTTCCTTAGTTATGATAAAAGATAGAGATAAAACTTTAGACTCATAAATACAGGATAGATGATAGAGTATTTTCTTTAATTTGTCAAATGTAAATGTCCTAATATTGTAACTGTAATTCTTGCTTGGTATCTGTTTTGTTATATGTATTTTCATTATGTTATTGTTTAATGAAAAGGTTGTTCCACCTAAAGACTTAGCAGAGTGAAACCAGGTGGGAAAGCAGAGCAGAGATATAGAAAGAGAGTAGGCAGAGTCAAGGAGATGACATGTAGAAGCCACAGGACACAGACACTGGACACTTACCGGTAAGCCACAGCCTCATGCTGATACACAGTTTAATAGAAATGGATTAATTTAAGGTATTAGAGTTAGTTAACAGGCCAAGCAGTGTTGTAATTAATATAGTTTCTGTGTGATTATTTGGGTCTGGGTAGCTGGGAAATGAATGAGCACTCTCTATTTCTAGGATTGAACAGAGAAAATTATAAGACTTACCCAAATTTAATGGATTCTGAGGACAAAAAAAAAACCCCAAATATCAAAACTTGAGCATATCATAGTTAGAAAGTTTATGTGTAAAGCAGATAGTTACCAATTTCTAAAAGAAAATTCATAAATTTAAAGTCTTGATGAAGAGTCCAGCGATTCCATTGAGAAATCTGAGTTGGTAACTGATAACTGAAAGGCTGAAGTAGCATGAGGCATCTGCCTCCTAGAAAGACTGGTGTGTTGTGGGAGGTCCTTCCTCTCCTCCAGCCAATAGCCGCTGAGATACCAGCCCATTGGGGCGTGGTCTCTTTCCTTTTTAAAAAGCAGCTACTTCCCTCCTCGCTCTCTTTACTTCCTGCTCCGGTTCCGGCGACTAGACTTCTTCCTAATTGTGCAGAGGGCTGTTGTCTGGGACGGTGATCTGTAAGTTTTTTCCCCTTTAAATAAATACCACCCTATTAATCATAATTCCAAACTCGTGTGGGATTGTTTATGACTTACGCCATCACTGGTGTTAAATGTTGGCTCTGTTATATACACAGAGTCACTTGAAAATGCAAATACTCAGCTCTTTCTTTACATATTAAGTGAGTAGATTAATGAAAGCCTGAGAAACATCAGCATGTTTAAGGGTTCTCATTTGATTAGGATATGCAGCACATTTGGAAAACATTTTAGAAAAAAAATTACTACTACACTTTATTTCCTTGCATAAGGTTAGAGTGACAAGACATTGTCATTGGAAGCATAGTAACAGGAATGGCCTCTTCCCCTTTACATCTGTTGAGTGACATTGGCAAGACCAGGAACAAGAATTCTTGGTGTAATATTAGAGGTGTGTGCTCTTTATGTTGTGCTTCCCCCCCATCTATTAGCAGAGTATTTGGGGGTATATTGCCTATCAACTATCTTGTGATACAATGTGACCCATGAGTCATTTGCTATGCAGAAATTCAGAGGTGGCAAAGTACACCAGTACTGTCCACATGGCACCTTTCCCAGAACACCTAAGCCACAAGAAAATATTGCTGTGCAGTCCTACATTGCTCTGTGAATTAGCTGGAAGAAATAACTTAACATTCCTTTTATTGAACCTAGAATCTATGTTTATTTATTTTTATACCCAAATAGAACCAATTGTTCTTGTGTCGTTTGATAGGCCAAGCAAACCTGAATGCTCACAGTTAGGCTTGTGTGCTAGCAATGCTATTTTGGGGTAAACAAAACAAAGCACGTTTTTCTTTGTAATTAATGTATTTGCACTAAAAGTACTATATTTCAAAACAACAACTGGTGATTAAAGCGATTGTTGTACTGTGAACAGTTAACATATGTTACAAGGAATAATATTCAGTATTTGTGAAATATAAAGTATTTGTTACCCACCTACATATTTAATATTTACTGGGAGCCATGAATATACTCAGAACAGGATTTTTTCTTTTTTTTTAATATAAGGAGTTTTCAATGTATTTAAGTAAGTTTTTTCTTTAAAAAATATACTTTTATTTTATATGTGTTGTTTTTTTTTGCCTGCATGTTTATGGCCACACTATATTCATGCTTGGTGCCCACTGAGGTCATAAAATAGTGTAAGATTCCCATGGAACCAGAGTGACAATAATTTGTGAGCCACTATGAACATACCCTGAAAATGGAACTCAGGTTTTCTGGAAGAGCAGCCAGTACTCTTAACCATTGACCCATATCCCCATCCCTTTAAGTCAGTTTCTTGATTTAGGAGTTTTCGGTATGTTGAATAATTAGACAGCATTTTCAGTGGGATCCTGGTGTAGGACAATGGTCTGTATTCTTTCAATTATATTTTAAATAAATGCTAATAGGCCAGTAGCTAGGCGGGATAACCAGATAGGAAGTAGAGGTGGGTTGATGAGAACAGGAGGATTCTGGGAAGAAAGAAGTATATTCCTCTGGAGTCCTGACCTGACCACAGAAGAAGCAAGATGTGAATGCCTTGCTGAATAAGGTACCGAGCCACATGACTAGCATAGACAAGAATAATGGGCTAATATAAATTATAAGAGTTAATAAGAAGCCTGAGCTAATGGGCTAATCAATTTATAACTAATATAGACCTCTGTGTGATTTCTTCGGGACTTAACAATTGCAGGAACCAGTTAGGACAGAAAGCTCAGTCAACAGGGCCCAATATACACTTGTAGAGTATAATTTGTGGGGAAACAAGGATTGTTTCACTACAGTAGGAGAGGGGTCATTCACCTTTTAAAACTTCTTTTGCTATTATAGGAAACTATGTAATAGCATAGTCCAGAGCAGAGGCACCAAAATCACCTGGGAAGGATGGGATTAATATGAGAAACTTTCAGATATCTTTCTGTATCTAAACAGCAGGGAAGACTATGGAAGAAAGAATACCTTCAATGAAGGACCAATAAAAGTAAAAGAAATAAAGCTCATTGAGCTTCTCTCAGTTACCCCTGTGTTCTATCCTTCAACACAGAGAAAGCTGCAATGACCTCTTCTATGTCCAGATGTCTCTCTTCTGTATGTTGAGTTCCTTGTTGACAGAGGCGGCAGTTTGCTCATCTCAACCCCTTGACACGGGCCCTAGTGCTCTGCATATGAAATGGGAAAAACACGAGAGTGACAGAACTCCTCTTGTTTTGAGGTAAAAGACAGGGAAGCATTGGTTAGGACCTGTTTCTGTTTTATTCTAACTTCCTCCAAGATTGAAACTTTCCATCTTTTAGGGAAACTTCCTGAGACAGGATATCTTCATGGAAGTGAAACAGAAGAATGTTTAAGAGGAGGTGGGAAGTCTTAAAACAGGGAAGTCTCTTAAAACAGGAAGTAAACAACTAAAAACACCTCCAGGAAATTCCAGAAATTGAATACATTCACTAAGTCCCTAACAGAGGATGGGCAAACTAAACAGTTGTGTGACAGGCTTCCTGGGAGATATGGACAAATGTTTACTCCAGACAAGGACCAACTCTCTTTCCTACTGGCTTGCCTCAACCAACCATGGTATAACGGTTTGCCTAGTCTTACGGTGACTTATTGTTATGCTATGTTTGTTTGCTATCCTTGAAATACTTACTCTTTTTTGAAGGGAAATTGATGAGTGGATCTGAGGGAGAGGGGAGGTGGTGGGGGCTGCAGTCCAGATCTAATGTATGAGGAAAGAATAAAAAGGGAAAGGAAACCCTTGCCCATATTTCTTATGAAATCCCAATGAATCTCATTAGTTCATCAAAAGAGACTTTGGTAATATTTTTACTCTAGTTTGTGGCTGGTCCTTGTCCGGAGTAAGTAAACATTTGTCCATATCTCCCAGGAAGCCTGTTATACATCTTTGTTTGCCCATCTCGTGTTTTATTTTTACACACTTTTTAGGATATCGCTTCTAGATATCGTGGAATTTTATTGTCTAGAACAAAGTGAAGATTTAAATTTTTCCATACTCTTATATGGATCATGCTAAGTTAATTTGATTGTAAGGCTTTCTGGCACATCCTTTAATCACAGCAATGAGGCGGCAGTGGGGCCATATCTCAACAGGTTTGAGACCAACCCTCAAATAAAATCACTTCGATAAATAAAGTATTGAAAATGAACTAATACCTAACATTGAATAAAACAAGGGGCTGGGGAGATGGCTCAGTAAACAACAGTGTTGATGTTTGTTACTTAAAGTAATCCCAAGTTTTTCTAATTTTCATGGACTTTACTGTTTTTAAAAAACCTACAACTATGATATACATTCTCAATTGTCTACTTATATTAGAAATTAAAACTCCAGAAAATTTACTTGAATTATTGAAATATAAACAAGAAAAGATCAAGTGTAGTATAATGACCCTTCACATTTTACAATATATACCTGGCAATCATATATATATATATATATATATATATATATATATATATATATATATATGTGTGTGTGTGTGTGTGTGTGTGTGTGTGTGTGTGTGCGAGCATGCATATGTACCTAATGTATATATTCAAGAACTTTGTTATTTTATTAACTTTCAATGTTACTATTTTATTAATTAAAGAAAGAATTCAGAGTATATTAAATGTCATTTAATTTAGAGAAAAAAGGCTAATGTATCGTAGATAATTAGCACTTAGTTTTGTTATTTTCCTCTTACCTACATTACCTGTACATCTATGTAAACTCAACCAAAATCAAGACACCAAAATTCTATTATCTCAAAAGTTACCTCATGTGTGTTCCAGGAAATCCTCTTTCATATCCAGTGACAGCCACTGAAAACTTTCAAATTTTCTAAATGATGTAAGTCACAAGAATGTGTGTGTGTGTGTATGTGTGTGTAATTTGTATTCTTAAAGTCTGGTTTATCTGCAGGCATGTTGAGATTCATTTGTATATTATCATTAGTTCTTTGGTTTTTAGAGCTAGTAACATTGCATTGAATGATTATACCACAATTTGTTCATGTGTTCACCTATTAAGAGACATTAGGGTTTCACAGTTTGGGCTATAATGAGTAAACCATCTGTGATCATTTGCTGAATATCACTTTTGTAGACAAATGTTTTCATTTCTCTTGATTGAATATCTGTAAAGGAAATGTGGTGGGAATGGAAGTATTTGGTTGGGAAAACTGTCAAGTGGATTTCGAAGGTGGTTTGCTGTTGTTGCTGTCTTTTTGATTCTATTCATCTGTTTTTCCCATCTTTTCATTCCTTGAAGAATGACAATTCTAGTTGCTTCAGAGCCCCGCCAAAATTTGAATGAGTCATTTGAAATATGACCAATAAATTAAGTCTCACTTTATTTTTTTCTTTAATTTTTATTTCCCTGATACAACAACACAGAAAACCTTTTGATGTACTTACCATCCATTTTTATATCCAATTTTGTGAAAATTTTAATTTTGGACAACCTATACTATACAGCTTCTCATACGGAGTGATGATTTAGAAGAATTCATAACATAGTCTTGGTACAATCATTTACTAAACATTTGTATTGAGAATATCGAGAATTTTCTTTTAGGGTTTGTATTGACTTATTCTTACATTTTATTTAGTGAATTCCATTTTTCTTTTGAATGATTTAGCTGTTTTCTGATGTCTCTGCTTACACCAAAATCTGGACTCTGATTTATTTCAGATTAATTTTGCATTGCTGTAAGGCTCTAGGTTATATTTTGATGACATTTAAATTTATCCAAGACTATTTTCTCAATTAATTTAACTTAAAATCTTTGCTAAAAATCAATTTATTGCATTCACATGGTTCATAGTCTGAATTTGTACTTCATTCTTATGATTCATTTAATTATCTACATATCAGCTCCATAGTCTATTGTGCCTGAGCTATTTCTATTTATTATTTATTATGTGACTAAATATATTCTATTTTCATTAAATTTTACCACAAAATTATTCATATCATATTTCCATGAATTTAAAATTCACAGTTTAATGTAGTCACATTTGCAGAAAGGCTTGCTTGGTAATTGAGATTGTCTTGAGTATGTCAGTTTCAGGAGAATTAATAGCTAAAAATTATGACATTTTCTGTTATAATTTTTAGACTTGTAAATGCTTATTAAAGTTTAATTTTGTTTATATGCTGTTTTCTAGACTGTTGAAGCATTTCAAACTTTTAAATATTTTCATTGTATATCAGTGTGCTAGACAAATATCTTACTGGCTCAAATAACCTTTTGTAAATTTCTTGGCTTCCTAAATATATTATGTAAGAAATAAATGAAGACATGCCTCTCTGTCCTTTTGATTTTTTTGTTTTAAAACTTTTGTTTGTCATTATACTGCAAATTATTTTTATTGTAATGTTGAATAGAAAATTAAAAGTACACACACACATATATATATTTATATGTTTATATACATAATTGCACTATAAGTTTTATAGCTACCTTTTGTTAGGCCGAAGTTGTTGTTGTTTGTACCACTAAGGTTTATTTAGCAAAATGTTTCATAGGAAAATGCACATGACCCAATTCTGCCCCAGAGTCAAACAGGCCTTTGGGGAGAGATGCAGACTCCTGTGCTAAAAAGCCATTGTTTAGACTCTTTGCAAGGCTTTATACATGATGACTTCGTTTCCTTGTGTGACCACCATTCTGACATTATTTTGATGGTCTCTAGTTGCCATCTTCACATACTCATCAATCACAAGATCCAGAAAGGATCAAAGTCCTGTAGTATTCCTTGTACATATCTGCCACCAGTTAACTTCAATGATAATTTCTTGGACCTCTTCTTAATTTTCTTTAAATTTTTAAGACGTAGTAATATTGTTTAAAAACTTACGACATGCTTCTGGAAATCTTATGTGTATATGATGTATATATGTGTATGAATGTACAATTTAAAATATTTGTTAACACAAATTTCATGAGAATTAGTTTAGTTCTCCTAATGATGTATTGTGAGGAATGTTTCATGTATCCAACTATTTTTATTACTGTACCATTCTCAATATTTAGGCAATGAATTCAGTCAACTAGTCCATTGGAAGATGAATCAATAGAGAAAACATGATGAATAGAATGGATTATATTCACCCAAAAAGAAAGGTGGCCTCACAATAATTGCAGGAAAATAGATGGATCTGGAAATCATTATGTTAAATGGAATAAGCCAGATCCAGAAAGACAATAATATTTTAAAAATCTATAAATAACATTTATATAAATAGTAGTGTGTTACATGTGTGTATGTACTGAAACTAGAAAATGAAGCAGAAATAGAAGACAATGGAGCACATGTGGTTGAGAGCAGATAAAGGGACAGGTCGGGAGGGAAAGAGGAAGAAGGGAGTTACAGGTAGGAAAAGTAGGGAGAATACTTCACAACAAAGCACAAAGATGTGTGTATGAAAATGCCTTATGACACATTACCTTGTATGATAACTTATAAATAATGAAAAATCCTCTGACACAGTAAAGGGCAGTATTGCTCCCATGTCAGATAGCTGGTAGAACTGTAATTATATTTCAAGCGTAGACCCGAGTTACCTGGAAGACTCAATTGTGAATGAGTTTGAGAAAGTTTAATTGTTGTGCTTATTCTGTCTCTTCCTCATTAATGGTGTATGTGTCCCTTTGTCTCTTCCTGATTGGTGAGTTATGTGTCCCTTTGTCTCTTCCTGATTGGTGAGTTATGTGTCCCTTTGTCTCTTCCTGATTGGTGAGTTATGTGTCCTTTTGTCTCTTCCTGATTGGTGAGTTATGTGTCCTTTTGTCTCTTCCCGATTGATGTTGACTTAGGAAAAGTTATAACAGAGGTTCAGTTCACAATAGGAATATATTGATATAAGATTGCTTTGCATTGCCAGGGTCTCAGGGAACAAAATATATCTTTCAGAAGAACGAGAGGCAGCTGTATTTTAAAGGAAGAAAATATGCAAGTAGTATAAATCAATGATGGCAGATAGTGGTTTATGAAAATAGGAACTATATCTAAGAATTTCTGAGCTGGTTTGGATTATTGATGGGGATACTCTATGTACTTTTCCATTTTATTTCTTAAACAAACTCAGTTTATTTGTATAGTATAGAGTGAGACAAATGCATGTCAGGATTTTGATGTAATCTCCTTACTCTTCATTAACATTTTAATAAATAGGGGCAATTTAATCTTACAAATACAAAGTTTGTAAGAAAAATTGACTTATATAGCATGGAAGAATTTGCATTTTTGTTTAACTTTTTTCTTATATCAACCACATTCTAGTAAGAAATATATTTAACAAAATTTCGCTTTTTAAAACTAATTTAATTTTTCTTTCTCTCCATCTCTTTCTCTTTGTTTTTTGTTCTCCTTTTTTGCCTTACTTGAAATTATGGTTGATGGACAGAGGAAGAGACATCAGATTTATACTCTTAGATTTTTCCCTTCATTTTATGCCTCAATTGTCCCCCAACTGTATGGCAGGGAATTCTATTTGCCCTTACATCACCAAATCTTCACTTATAACCCATCTCACCACCTGTAACAAAGCAGTATTACTTCCTTGGTTGAGCTACCATTTTCTTAAATCCTTGGCTATAGCAGTCACTTTCTGTTAGTTACAGCTTCAGCATCTAATTATAAACAAAGCAACTTGATTTAAAGTAGCTCTCATCAATCTCCATCCCTGGCTCCCTGTTTTCTGAGGGCCAGTCCATTCCCTATTGCCATTTCATTGGGCCCCAGGCTATATTCACATCTCTAGCATCATTCATTTTTCTTGTTTGTGTTCTTGTTCATTATTCCTGTGTTATGGGTATTTTTCATCTTCCTCTGACATAATCCTTTCATACCTAAATCTGGACTTCTCCAGCTTTCTTCAGGCATCTTTGTGAATTATTATCCAAACTCTTTTTAAGATTTACTTAATATTGCTTCCTTTTTTCTTTCTTTCCCTTTACTTAAAAATATTCTTTTCTCATACAATACATCCTGATTATAGTGTTTCCTTTAATCCTCCCAGTTACTCCCCATCTCTCTTACATTCCAGACCCACTACCTTTCTGTCTCTCATTAGAAAATAACAGACTTCTAAGAGATAGCAACCAAGTATAACAAAACTAAAACACAAGATTACACAAAACCTACCCTAGAAAAATTGGACATGGCAACCCAAAAGAAGGAAAAGGAGTTTCAAGAGCAGGTACCAGAGTAGGAGACCCACTTATTCTCACATTTAGAAATCTCCTAAAAAATACTAAGCTAATAATTATAATATACATGCAGAGTACTGGGTGCAGACCCCTCTAGATCCTGTGCTTACTGCTTCAGTCTCTGTGAGCTCATATGCAATTTACATAATTGATTTCAGAGACCTTTTTCTCCTAGTGTCCCACACCCCTCTGGCTCTTACAGTCTTTGTCTCCTCTTCTGCATGACTCCCTGAGCTCTGAGAGGAGGGATGTGATAGACACCTCCCCTTTAGACTCTCTCCTTCTAATTTCTGGCTGTGGCTCTCTGCATCTTTCCCCATCTACTTCTGGAGAAAGCCTCTCTGATGACTGGATAAGGTACTGATGTATGAGTATAGCAGAATATCATCATGAGTCTAGGAGTTGTTCCTTTGTTACTGTTTTTAGACACATTGGCACAGGAGATGACTTTCTGAATAGAACATTGATAGCCCGGGCACTAAGCACACCGATAGGTAGAAGGGAACTAATGAAACTGAGAAACTTCTGTAAAAGCAAAGGACACCATCAGTTGGACAAAGTGGCAGCCTACAGAATAGGCAGAGTTTATTTTAACTGTCTTCACATCCTCCAGAGAACTAATACCCAAAACATCAAAGAACTTTAGAAATTAGATATTCTTAAATCAAATAATCTAATTAAAATGGAGTATAGATCCAAACAGCAAATTCAATTGAGGGAAATCAAATTCTTAAGAAACACTTAAATGAATGTTCAACATCTTTAGTCACCAGGAAAATGAGATTCCATTTTATGCATGTCAGAATGATTAAGATCAAAAACATTAATGGCCACTCTTGTATGAGGCTGCTCTTTTCCTGGCCACCCAGACTCCCAAAATAATCACATAGAAATTATATTAGTCAAATTATTGTTTGGCCTATTAGCTCTAGCCTTTTATTGGCTAGCTCTTATATATTAATTTCACACATTTTTATTAATCTCTATAACACCACGTGGCTGTTGCTTACCAGCAAGGTTCCGGCGTGTCTGTTCCCAGCGTCAGCTACATGGCGTCTCACTGACTCTGCCTTCTTTCTCCCAGAATTCAGTTTAATTTTCCCCACCAAGCTTTCTGCTAAGCCAAAGGCCAAAAATAAAAAAGCTTTTTTTATTCATTAACCAATAAAAGCAACACATATACAGAAGGACTTCCCATACAACTCATGATAGAGAAGGTGTGGAACAGGGGGAACATTCCTCCACTGAAGGTGGGAGTGTAAACTTGTAAGTCACAATGGAAATCAATGTAGCAGTTCCTCAGAAAGTTGGGAATTGGTCTATCACCAGATCCAGCTATACCACTCTTGGGCATATACCCAAAGGACATTCTATCCTACCACAAGGACATTTTCTCAAACATGTTCATTGCAGTTTTATTCATAATACCCAGAAACTGGAAACAAACTCGATGTTCCTTAACTGAAGAATGGATAAGGAAAAGGTGATACATTTACACAATGGAGTATTATTTAGCTTTTTAAAAAGGGGCATCATGAAACTTGCAGGCAAATAGGGGGAACTAGAAAAAAATCATTTTGAGTGAGGTAACCCAAACCCAGAAAGAGAAATATGCTCTGTATTTTCTTATAAGTAGATAATCCATTAAATAAATGATAGTCAAGCTACATTCTTTAAAAACAGGGAGGCTAGGCAAAGAGAAGGGGTCTAGATGGATCTCCTTGGGAGGGGAAAATTAAATATTTTTATGGGGTCAATGGGGTTAGGAAGGAAGATAAGGTGATGGGATGGAAGGAGAGAATAAGGGGAGAAATGGCTGGAGTTGGGTGGCATTTGGGGGTAGTATAGAAGTGTAGTGTAGTGGAAACTTCCTGGAATGTATGAAGCAGATCCTAATGAAGATTCCTAGTAATGGGGGACATTACATCTCACCTGGCCTCACCAAATGAGGCTTTCAGTCCCAAGACTGGGTTGCATTAGTTGAATTGTTTTTCAAGGGTTCCCATGGAAATCTACAAACAACCCAGGCAGTTGTCAAGACAGTGGGATGCTCTCTGAAAGTTGACAATAGGGCCCATTGCTGATGATCACATCCACACAAGTGGTTGAACCTGGAGAAGTTTAGCTGTTGCTTATAGAGAGCCCTTACCCATATGTTCTAGTCTTTTTGGCATGGGAAGTTACTCTGCAGGCTACTGAGAGAGAAATATGAAAACCAACCCAGCCATTAAACCTTTGACCTACGATCTGTTCTGCCTACAAAACTTGCTAGGACAATGGTGGTACGTATCTACAGGACTAGCCAACCAATGTCTCATTTGACTTAAGACCTGCTTCACGAGAAGGAACCCATGCCTCTCACTGCTTGGGTAACCAAGAACCAGAGACTGGATAGCCAGAGACGTAGCATAAATCCAAATACTGCTGGTCTTAATGTTGCTTTCTTATTGGATCTTCTCTGATCATATTATATTAGAATCCCAAATTTCCCTATCATGTTTTTAAAATTCTTTCCATAATAAATATTGCCTTTTAATATACTATGTAGTTTATTTTCAATTGTTTTATTTATTATCTATCTACATCATTTTCCTTTTTTTCTCTTTTTCTTTTCTTTTTGGCAGAATGAGGTTTCGAGACACGCTTTCTCTGTGTAACAGCCTTGCTTGTCCTAGAACTCACTTTGTAGTCCAGGCTGGCCTCAAACTCAAAGGGATCTCCTTGCCTCTGCCTCCTGAATTCTGAAATTAAAGATATGTGCCACCATGCCCTGTACAACTTTAAAAAATTATTTTACTAACATGGGAGCATACATTCAACCACATGCATGCACATGAATGTCCACCTATGATTAGGCATGGGGTGGGGCGTCCTCCTCTCTGCCTTTTTGCTCTGAGACAGGTTATTTGACCAAATTCAAGATCCTTATTTTGGTGATTCTTGCTGTCCAGCGAGCTGAGAGGGATTTCCTGTCTCTGCTTCTGTAGAGTGTTTAGGCACATGCATCTATGCCTGGCTTTGTCAGTGTGTGCTGGGGATGTGAACTCAAATCCTCATGTCTTCACTTCTGTAGAACAAATGCTATTACCCACTGAGCCATCATCTCTTCAGTCAATGTTAAAAAGTATAGGACCTTTCTAGTTCACAAAATGGTAATGGAATGGATAGATATCTTCTTTTGCAAATGGTCAGCTAAATACTGAATCTAATAGAAGCAACAAAATGCTTTATGGCATTCACTTTCATTAAACAGAAAAAGGACGGAAGTAGAATTTCCCAAATCTTATGTTTATCTTGGATTGTAACTGACAACACATCTTATTTCCCACACATTCTACTATGTTTTATTTTCTGCTTAAGAAAAAGGGATGAGAGTAAAGGGTGTTCTTTATGAAATCCAGGGAGAATTTAGTCACTTTAGTGATAAGGTTTTAGAAGCAAAGGCGTTCCCTTGACAGTCCCATAAACTCTGTTGGGATAAAACACATGGAAATCAAAGTCATCCATTCTTTGCTATCGCAAAACGTATCACTTGATACTGTTTTAGAGAGTCATCTCTGGTCAGAATGTTGAAGATGTGCTTCTGGAGACAAATGGTATTGCTTTCTGAATAATACCTGAGCAACAGCTACTCAAGTAAGCGAACCTGTCAGTTATGGAATAAACTAGGAAAAGGAGGACTGCATATTGCTCATATTTTCATTTAAAACATGTCTCATTTTGAAACGTTTGGTGAAAATACATTCAATGTAATTGTCCCAAAACTGACCACCTTAAGCTGGGTGTCATAAGCAAGGTTAAATTATTTTTAACTTTGTATAAGGCAGTATATGACTCATCTTTGATAATAAATAGACTTGCTGTAAGATACCTTGAGTACAATATTTCAATATCAAATATCTCTATTGTACAGCCACTTCCTTATTCTACTAAGCATGTCATAAGCACCGCTGATCTAGGACCTCACATGGCAGCCTCGTTTAGATGCTTCTTAATCCTAACAACTGTCATTCAAATTTTGTAGCATGAATTCTAATTGGTCTTAATAATAAAAACTTGGAGTCAGATATCAAGGGGTAAAAGCTGAAGGATCGGAGAAACAGAGTGGCCAGTCACTAGAGAGTTCTTATCTTTACCAATTCTCAGATGAAAGGGCAGATCCTGTCCTCAGCCTGCATCCCCAGACTGCAGTACTCCTCAGACTGCAGTGCTCCTCAGACTGCAGTGCTCCTCAGACTGCAGTGAGCTCCTGTCTCCTCCCACCTTATATTCCTATCTCTACCCAACCATATCACTTCTGTCTCTACCTCACTAGTGCTGGGATTAAAGGCGTGTGATCCTAAATGCTGGGATCACCTTTGTGTGAGCTCTATTTCTCTTTTAGACTAGGTCAATTAAGTATAGCCTAGGTGACCTTGAAGTAACAGAGAACCATCTTTCTCCTGAGTCCTGGGATTAAAGGTGTGTGCCCACCACTGCCTGGCCTCTAGAGATTTAGTTCTGCACTTTGGCCTTCAGGCAAGCTTTATTTGTTAAAATACAAACAAATTATCACTATTGGATTTTCATACTATAAAGCAAATTAATTTTTGAAGTGTTTCCTTTTAATTTAACCTTTGATTTCTGCAATTTTGAAAGAAGTTATGGGTGAAAAACTTCCACAATCCCAGCACAACCTGAGACACTGTAAGGCTCAATTTTATAGAGTTTCATATCTCTAAAATGTCCTAATTGATTGACATTTCAATGTCTATATCATTTATTTATTACTAAATCAATGCATTCCTTTCTAAATTTTATCTTAATATTGTCTGGAAAGCAACTGTGGTCCTAATATTTTCCCCCATTTAATAGCATGTCTGAGCATGTTTCTCATCCTCACTCAATCTCTATTATAAATATTGCCGCAGGGATTTGAATGGGCAACAGAATAGAGCTATAGTTTGTTTGTAGAGCACTTACCCAGCAAGTCTGAGGCTGTAGGCTCAATCTCAAGTACTGCACATAAAAAAACAATCAAACAATGAATTTAGGGCTGAAGAAATGGCTCAGTTAGTTATTGTGCCTACTGCACAGGAATGAGAACCTGAGTTTGGTTCCTAGCACCCAAGTAAAAACTGGGTGCGGCTGTAAATGTACCAGTAACTTGAGTAATGTGGTCTATTGAGGCCTGAGGGCTGCAAGGGTTGCTGACTGCGGTCCTAGATTGAGTTTCAGTGACAGACTCTGAGTCAGAAAATGATGTGCAGAGTGATAGAAAGGAACATTTGATGTTATATGTCTTCCATACACATATACAAGGTTGATATGCATGAGCCCACATGTATGTATACCATGCACACACACTCATGCACACACACAAACAAGTACATACATACAAGTACACACTCACACACGCTCACGAACACTGACCCTGGGTACATACCTATATGGACACACACACATGATAGTTTTTTACATTCTCTCTCTCTCTCTCTCTCTCTCTCTCTCTCTCTCTCTCTCTCTCTCTCTCTCTCTCTCTCTCTCTCTCGAAGTATATGTGTGTGAATACAGGCACGCCTGTGGAGGTCTGAGAACAACTTAAGGGGCTCAGTTCTAATTTTCTAACTCATTGAGGCAGAGCTGCTTTTGTTTCTACTGGCCTGCGAGCTTTCTGGTAATTCTCCATATCTCTGCCTCCTATCTTGCCATGGAAGTGCTGAGAGTCTTCCACATTCTGCTACATCCAGCTCTCCCTCTCTCTTTCCTTCCCTTGCTCTCCCTCACCCCAAGTTGTTGCTTTTCCACAGGGATAGAGGATCAAACTACTATTGTAAGGTTTAGGTAGTTAACATTTTTAAAATTTGCATTCCCTGAGCTATCTCCTTAGGTCCTGGCATATTCTTTAAAACACAGTTTTCTCCATTAAACATATTTTAAAATGTAAAGTAAGTGTGGTTTAGTCAACAGAGAAGGAGATGAGAGAAGAGAGGAAGTCTCAATTAGCAATTCTTCCCCTCCCATTCTCTCCTCAGACTTTTATCTACTGCAGGGAGAACAAGGATGGCAGCTGGTGAATGCTGAAAGGAGATGCTTAGGCAGATTTGAATACAGCACCACTAATTGGTAAGTGTGATGTTCACTAGTGATGCCAACTTTCAGGTAGAACTAGGCAGCTGTTGGGGGGTGGTTCTGACTGCAATGAGTAAAAAACAAATAAATTTTGTGCAGTTTCAAGCAAGATCAGTGGATAATGCAAGGTAACTCTAGAAGCCAGACATGATAAACAAAATACGAACAGATCACCCAAAGGAAGTTCATTACTTCCAACCATTATCACCTGCCATTAGTAAGTTTAATGGAGGCCTGAGTCTCTGTAATTTACCCTGAAGCAATACCTGGTTGTAGGAAGAACCACAACTGAGATTACCCAAGCACAACCCAGGAACAGACCATCCAAAGGAAATGCCTAACATTCCAACTGCTGTAGATAGGACGATCGGCCATCACACACTCACCAGAACACCCCTGAACAAATGTCAGCCAATCAAGGGTCTTGAACCTAAGGAACCCCTCAACCCCACCTTTACTACTATAAAATATGAATTATGTGAAAATATATTAATCCAAATTTACTCAATGTGCAGTTGACTAAGAACACATATATGTGAATTCTTAAGAACACAGCATAACATCTATGTTAACTATCAGACTGATTAATTCCATCTATCCACACCTCCTTTTTTATTAAATATAAAAGTACAGTTATTAAAAATCATATTTGAAGAAAAATATCTCCTGTATCTTTTTAAATTTTTAGTCTTTGTTCTTATTTTTGTAGTCCCCAAAGGTATTAACAAAATTTCAAAAATATACACATATTTATTAAAGTCAATTCATACAGGTTTATCATATTCTTCAGATTACAAAGAACCTGGTGTATTGTGATACTTTGCATTAATTTATTAAAAGTTAATGAGAAATAACATGATGATGTTTTTATGTATAAAGTACAAACAGAAGACTTAATTATTTCATATAATTATACTTCAAATTTGATCTGACAGTTTTAGTTACCTTGTTTTGTATTCATATTCTGTATGATCCCCCGATATATATATTATGATAGTATATGTGCAGATGCAACTCTCTCTCCAGATTTAGGTGGTGGTTTGCCCTATGACCTCAGCTTTCTGATTTATGCATGAAAGGTTATCGATTTTCGAATTGTCTGATTTTTCCCATCCTGGCTTGGTGTCAGTTGATTGATTTTTCCCCTCATTATGAAGTACAGTTCCTTGCTTCTTTGCTAGCCTCATAATCTTTTATTGAGGGCAAGACATTGTTCATTGTCCCAGTTTGCTAGTTGGATGTAGTTGCTGTCCTTTAAATAGTCTTCAACGTTCTTCTGACACTTGAGTCTCGTCTGGCAATGTCACTATGCTATTTCAAAGCAGTTTGATGCGTCTGGGTCTTGTATGTCAGAGTTTTAGAGAAGCACACAGTAATGTGTGTTGCAGACTTAATTACCACTTCCACTGAAACAAGATGCATCTGTGCGTTTTTCCCCATGTCAATAATTTGGTTTGGCTAGTGAGTGAGGTCTGTTCCTGAATTGTTCCCCTCCCCTGCCACTCTGTTTTGTAATGTTGTTATGTGTATCCAACTCGTCTAGTTTGCTTACCCACATGAACTGCCCAGCACTGAACTGAATAATCAGTTGAGGTCCTATGAGAAATACCAGGACTCTCTAACCACCCTTCCCTCTCCCTCACTCTCTGCATCTCCTTGAAAGCAATACCTACTTAGGTCTCCATGTCTACATCTTTATAACTTCTCAAAGCCTATTATACAGTATTCAGTATAGAGCTGGTCCTGACAAAAACAAGTGGATACAAAAACTGGTATAACCTGTTTTTGTTTGCACCAGTGACTATTGTAGAACTTCAAATACAGTGAATATGTTGCCCAGTAAAAAGTTGTGCCTTGGTTCCTTATCACAAGTTCACTAAGCTGTTGCTGTAAATGAATGTTTGACCATTCAACAGAGACTAAAATTGATCTATTGAGATACTAGCCAATCTCATAAAGCAAGGTGATTCTCTCAAATCTCTTCAATTTATTTTAGAGGGATCAGATAATTGATTTCATATGATTTTCACATAATGTAGGCATAGGTTTGAGTTTTTCTTGTTTTTGTTATTTCAATCAGGACCACTATGAGAAGACTTAGACTGAATGTTTCTCTTTAGCCTTAATGCCTGATATATCTCACTTTAGGTACAATCTGTCACTTTACAGTGATGGCCTGGCAAGTTCCTATGACCATATTGACACTATTCAGGATATTAGGGATGATGGAATACTGGGAAGATATTTAAAGTCTATCTGGGAATACCATGTTTAGGAATTTCTATGAACTAATGGTTCTGAGCTTTGTTTAGGTATTTCCATAGACTAACAGTTCTGCGCTTGTGATAGGTAGGACTTGTAGGTGGAGGTAACAAGGATTGAAGTCCATCCTCCTTACAGCTTTCCATAGTCATAGTTAGGACATTTGTAGTTAGGTTAACAAAAGATCCTGATTCTAGAGAAAATATACATTTATGAGCTGACATAGGAATTATAGTTTGTCTTCTTTAGTTATTGTGGTAAAAAATAGAGAAAATATGTCTGCCTATAATACTAATGTTTGACATTCAAACTTCAGTTAAAAACTATGCCTGTCACATACATATTTATATTATAATCCATCAGGAGATGCTGTTTTTAAAACTGACTCCAGAAGAGATGAAAAGTTCAGATAATTTTAAATGTTAAAAATAAAAGAGTTTTACTTTTTATAAAAAGGTTTTTGATTAGCTTGGGAATAAACAATAATGCTGCTTCTTAGCTTATATGAATGACATTTCCAAAATGTTAAGTCAGACATTTTTACAACTATAAAACTTTGACAAAAACATTTGACTCATACAAGCTACACTTATTTTTACAAAAACTGTTGTTTGCAAAAGAGTAATGAGCCATGTATTACTTTAGCTTTCTTAATCCTCTTGATTAAGTAGGGTTAATTTAAGTGTCTCTGGGAGAACATATGTCCATATGTCAAGTTAGATTAATAATTGCGTGGTAGCTCTTCTTATTTTCTGTATCTCAGTAACTGTGAAACAAAGAAATCATTATTTGATAAACAGTGCCGTAACTCTCCTGTTTTCTCTCCCTCTTTTTTTCTCTGACAGCTACTCTATCTCATTCTGTCTGTTTCTCTCTTTCTCTCTCTCCCTCCCTCTCTCTGTCTCTGTCTCTGTCTCTGTCTCTCTCTCTCGTGTGTGTGTGTGTGTGTGTATCATTGTTTGAGGATTTTTGGCAGTTGTG
Source organism: Chionomys nivalis (assembly GCF_950005125.1). Classification (NCBI taxonomy): domain Eukaryota; kingdom Metazoa; phylum Chordata; class Mammalia; order Rodentia; family Cricetidae; genus Chionomys; species Chionomys nivalis. The sequence goes on along the minus strand of NC_080111.1, from coordinate 25,739,391 downwards.
GATGGTCTATGCACAAATAACAAAATGGGTACCATAACAGATAATATAAGAGAAAATTAAAACAAAAAAACCAAGCAGTTCTTATCCTTACTCATTTTCTTCTCAGGATCAGAAGTGAAATAAAATTATTAACACTTACTTTCAAAGTATTGACTTAGAGGCTGCAGGTGTAGATCAATGGCAGGATGAAAACGTTAAACGTCTATACCCTTGGATTTGCTCTTGATTCAGTACCACAAAACAAAGATGAACCCAGAAAATTAATGGAGCAGATAGAAAGATAAGAAACAAATTAACACGAAACACCACAAAAACACAAATCAAGAAACACAAAGACTTCTGTCTACCAAGTTTTGTTTAAAATAGAAAATTTTTTTAATTTTAAATTTCGTTATGAGAAATACATGACATAAAATAAAACTTTAAGGTATCTAATTCATACTAATAAGTCTTCAAATGTATGATGCTAATTAATACAGGTGTACCAGCAAATATGTTATTGAAGGGGTTTATTTTCCAGTGTATTTAAAGCTAATGTTATTATCAAGAATCCATTTGACTTTTATATTCCTTCTATGTGTTAATGTGTGTTTGTTTACTTATGGAGAAAGGTTCCCTTTCTGTTGGCTTCTAATTCATGCCGATTCTTCTAGCTTATCTTTCTAAGTACTAGAATTGAAATTATAAGACATTTTATACATATATTTAACATATATGCTTTTAGATATTAGTATAACAAATAAATTCTCTACATATGAATTTTAAAACAAATCTATATCAACAAGCACAGTGGTTCTCAACTTTCCTAATTCTGTGACACTCTAATATAGTTTCTTATGATGTTGTGTCCCCTGACCATAAAATTATATGTTTGTTACTTCATGGCTGTAATTTTGCTACTGTTATGAATTGTAATATAATTATTGGTGTTTTCCTATGGTTTTAGGTAACCCCTGTGAGAGGGTCGTTCAACACCCAAAAGGGTCATGACCTACAGGTTGAGAACCATTGAACTATCAGCACACTCAATAATTATGCCATAATGTAGCTGTTTTCTGTGATTTCTACGTGTCCCTCTGAAAGAGATGTTGGGAGGTTGGAGTGATATCTCAATGTATAAAGTGCTAATTTTGTAAGTATGCTTACCTTAGTTCAATAAACAGATCTGACATTTAAAAAAGAAAGTGTCATATGGTGATGTCCTCTCTTAGTCCCCACATTTGGGAGGCAGATACAGAAGTATCTCCATGAGTTCCTGCCCTGTTTGGTCTATATAGTGATCTGTAGGCCACCCAACATTACCTAGTGAGACCCTGTTTCAAACAAAAAGAAAAGAAATAAAGAAGGAACAAAAAGAAAGAAAAGACTGGTCATAGTGGTACATGTTTGTATCTTAGTACTGGCATGAAGGTGGTAGGCATAGGTATAGGCATAGGCATGGGGTTCATTGAACAGCCAGTCAAGCCTAGGCACAATCATTCCATTCATATGGATTTGTAATCAATAGTTCATATTTGATCTTTTATCAAAATTATTAGTTTATATCTATAATTCTGGCACTGGCTCTGTAAAAGTATACCTACACACACAAACATACATATATAGAAAGATACACAGATAAAGAAAGAGATGTTAAAATGAGCAGATAAAAGTTCACAAACATATTAGTCATCTAGTAATTTAAATTCAGACCCTGTAAAAAGAAGATACAATATTTTGTTTAACCTTTGTTGTGGTCTGGAGATGTCTGTGAAATGTTAATATATTGTAAACTCTATCTGCAAATTTTTCCTAATGGAGTTTGGAGATCAATATTTGAAAGCAGATAGGACTAGAAAGTTGTGGTTAGAATTTCTATCATGGTATTAGTGGATCTGTAAGAAGAGGGAAAAAAACCCTGGCTAGTCCTCTACCTACAAGACACATCTGCCATGTTCTGATACAGCAAGAAGTTTCTTTACTTGATGCCAGTCAGCTGTAGGAGTGACAGTTACTTGGCTCTCCCAGTCTTTACAATGTTGAGACAAACTATCTCATATAGTTGCACATTACCTACTTTAATATTATGTTATAGCAAAAGGAAATTGATGGATCATGTTGTAAGTAAGCCCAAATCCTCCATCTCATGTTTTCAAAGAAATTGAGAAGGGGTTTCATTTTTACATTATAATAATAATAATAATTATTATTATGATGATGATGATGATGATGATGATGATGATAAGAAAACATTTCCAAGATCTGGCAGTTCCTTTTCCTACTGAATCACCCCGCAGAGAAGGGGCTCACTCTTCTGGGCAGTGAGTAAGGAGAAGGAGCAGAAGTTCTACTGTGTTTAGTACAGTCATCTTTATACACATCTGCTCATTGAGAGTGTCTTCTACTCAGTTCTCTGCCCGAAGGTACACTGCCTTCCTCTGCAGAGTGAGATGGATTGCATTAGAAGATGTTGGAACTAGGAGTGTGACTCAGAGGTAAAATTCTAGCCAGTCTGCACCCTGTCATCTTTATCTATGACTGCTATATTCCCCATTATCCATAAGTTAGAAAAGAAATAGCTTACTGCTTATTGGTATAGACATTTAGTTAGTAGCACCCTTCACTGTTGTACTGAGAAAATGCAGTTACTACATTAAATAAATGAATGCTATAACTTCTGGTTAATTATACAATATGTGCACTTAAATCACAGTTTTAATGTCATCTGGGGATAGAGTTTACTTTCTATTGAAAGGGTCAATTATCTCAGTGCATTTGAGGACCTGTGATATAAATCTATTAAATCAATGTCCAATAAAACAAGTAAAATGGAGAAAAATACTCATTGCCAATGGAAAACACTGCAGTAACATGACTCAACCTTAAAGGGTCAGCAGGGCCATGCTTACAATCAAACAGTGCCTCATTGCTTTGCTACTTGTAAACCTACATCAGCACAGAAAAGAAATGCCCCGATTCCTTGAGCTTTCTTTGGTCTTTGAAGGGGAGAGTGATCTTCATGTCAAGTTCATTTCCAAATAGTTGAATATGTACTTTCGTATTTTCTTCTTTCCATATCTTATGAATAGGATATTACCACTGAATGAGAAATCACATAATAGATATTAGTTACCCCTTATGAAGTTTGAGTCTAAAATATATGTTCCGTGCCAAGCAATAAACTTTTTACAGTATAAATAAAATTTAAAACTATTTTCTCCAACCCCAAATTTATCTCTTATAGTTACCTTTTTTAAGCGCCTGGACAATTGTTTTACAGTTAGGTATAAAAGCTAAACATGCATAAAGCTGAACAAATAGTTGGGAATTATTAAATAATTGTGGTAGGAGAGACATCAGCATCAGTATCTGCATAGTCAATTCATTATTAATACTTTCCATACACTACAAGAGATGCTAATCTTTATGGTAACATCAGAACACCACAGGGAGGGATGGCTACTTAAAGAAAATAGAGTTAATCTAGGAGCATTTGAAACCTCACAAGAAAACCTGGGTTAAGTGAAAGAATTGTGGGGTCCTGAGATATTTTTGTCTGAGCATATGTGAAACATGCTCCCAAAGACTTTAAAGACTTAATAAATAGTTATTGGCAGAGACCCTGGTGATAGGGCTCTAAGAAGAGGAGCAGGCATGATTTGTCCTTATGTTCATAATATGAGAAGATAAATATGTGGATGAAAATGGCAGAAAAACCGTCAGAGGTAAAATAAACAGTGTATCCCATTAAGTTAAAATGGATGTTTCAAAGTGGATGGGGAAAGCTATGATGCCTTGATCTCACATTAGGAATTATAAGCAACAGAGGAAAGCTGGAACGGGGAGAGGTCCCAGGGAAAAGCACTCCAGTTTGCTGACAAATGCCAGTGATCAGACTTGAAGACAAACATCCATTATACAGACTAAACAGGTTATACTTAGAAATATATATGTATATAGATATATGCATGTAATAGCAGTTAGTGAAAAAGGAGGCCATGAATTTAAAGGAGAGTAAGGAAGGGTATATGGTAGTGTTTGGAGAACTGAAAGAGTGTTTTTTTTTTTTTTTTTTTTTTTTTTTTTGATTTTTCGAGACAGGGTTTCTCCATAGCTTTTTTGGTTCCTGTCCTGGAACTAGCTCTTATAGACCAGGCTGGCCTCGAACTCACAGAGATCCGCCTGCGTCTGCCTCCCGAGTGCTGGGATTAAAGGCGTGCGCCACCACCGCCCGGCTAACGAAAGAGTTATAACTATATTATAGTCTCAAAAAAATTGGGTCGCCTCTCTGATTGAAAGCTGAAAATGTAAGCTGAGTGAGGATTTCACACAAGTCATTTCTAGTTTCTAAGTTTCCCAGCTTCCTTTGTTGTTTTCCTTTGTAAAAATGTTGCTTGTTCTTATGCAGAAGTCAAAGGCAACTTCATTATATGTTTCCCTCATTGGTATCACATGCCAAACAGAGATTCACCATTTTGGTGGCACCTGGCCAGAGCTCTAGGTGTCCACTGTCATTTATGTTGTTCTCCAGATTTCCCTCGTTTTATATCAATATACCATGTAGCTCAGGTTCAAATAATCATGTCCGAGACTTAAGAAACTCTAACTAACCTCCTTGTATAGTGTAATTAATAAGTGGAATAGAAGTTAAATTATATATACATTGTACCGTACGTAAGTGGATAAGAAGTTATATTATATATATTTATGTATACACACATCTATCTATCTATCTATCTATCTATCTATCTATCTATCTATCTATCTATCATCTATCTATCGTACCACATACATCATACATTTAATCTGTGGACTGTATGAAAGAGTGGTGAGTATCACAAGTGTTAAAGGGCTTATTTGGAGCGGTTCCTTAAAATTGCCTAGGAGAATATGCTACAGACAAAAGTATTTCTATAGGGACTTTTCTTTGCCTTACAGGGTTCTTATTCAATTAAATCTCCACTGCTAAACTTGGCCGGTTTACACTTCCTACTACCACTTAGGTTAAAAAAATCATTGCCAGGTAGTGGCAGTGGTGCATACCTTTAATCTCAGCCCTGGGCAGGCAGGGGCAGGTAGATATCTATGAGTTCAAGGCCTGGTCTACAGAGTGAATTCCAGAATTTCCAGGGCTATACAGAAAAATCTTGTCTCAAAAAACAGAACAAAACAAAATTATTCCTATAGATATTACAATGAAGTGATAAATAAAGATACTTTACTATGTTGGAAAGAAATGAACTAACCACAATAAAATTTCACTTGCATTAAGGTACATCATTAGTGAATGATCAGTTTACAAAATCATAATGCCAGTGACTTTGTTCTTTAGAAATTATTCTAGCCCGTAATTAGCAATAACTTTTTTTTTCTTGCTGATTTTTTTATTAATTAATTAATTTAATTATTAAAGATTTCTGCCTCTTCCCCGCCACCACCTCCCATTCCCTCCCCCTCCCCCAATCAAGTCTTCCTTCCTCCTCAGCCCAAAGAGCCAGCAGGTTTCTCTGCCCTGTGGGAGGTCCAAGGACCACCCACCTCCATCCAGAGGTATTTGGGCATTATGAAGGCAATTTCTGTTTATCCTGTAAGACTCCTCAGGAAGTATAGAAGCTTTGAGTAGCATTGATCCAAATATTGTCTGACCAATTTGCTTTCATTATACATGAACTATGACCAAGGCAAGAGCTGCACCTACTGCAGCCACAGCTATGGTTTTTGATTCCTTGCTTCAACACTGTTCCGCACCTCTATTCTTAAAGAGATTGGTTTCATGTCCCAGAGCAGGCATCAGCTTCTCCAAGAGGTTTCCCCTGTCTCATCTGAAGTAGCAATAGCAGTCACTCTCTTTGATAGGCTGTCTTGTTTTTCTTCATTTCACTAATAAGTGATCCTTATTCAGGAAACACTTTTTGGGTATCCGGAATGTGTCTGGCACTGTCGCAGGACTGAAAATGGTTGTATCAATGACAAGATATAAATTTACTTTTAGAAAAGAATTCATATTCACTCAATTTTACTATCTTCCAACAAGAAAGTATGAGAGCAAGCAGTTCTTAGTCTGGGCGGGATTTCCAGGCTGTTTTCCACAGTGACTATAATAACTTTCTTACTTGTCAACACTGTATGAAAATTACATTCTTTCCCTGATTTTCTTTTTCTATGACATACAGTCTGTTTCTTCTAAGACTGTGTAAAATATTAGACATACAAGTGATCCTATTCTATGCAAAATCTTACAAATTGTTTGTTCATTTCTCACCAGTAACCAGAATGCAGATCAATCATTTTTTTTTTTATAAAAATACTAGCACAACCTTCAAACATGAACGTGGCCATAGGTAGTAGGTAACCCAAGCATCTTGGTGGTCTTTGATGGCAACATGGGTCATGAATGTCAACACAGACCCCAGCTCAGGAAGGACCACAGAACCAGGCATGGCCCTTGACAGCATCCCAGGCTGAGATTCTGTCACCCTTGCCGTAAATGGCAGATCATGTTGGTATCTAAGGGCTGTGCTGCCACCCAGTGCCATCATGACATCTAGGCCTGAGCTACTACTAATGACTGTGTCTGAGTTCTTGGCCCTCTGCAGCCAGAGTCTGTGTTGATGTCCATGACTGCAGTAATCCATGAATTCCCGGGGTCTTGGCTATCACCTAAGGTCAGGTAAGCATCTGAGGATGTTGCTACAGCCTGGACCATACAGATCTGAGTAGCTTGTTTTGCCACAAGGTGCCATTGTGATGTCTAGACATGGGCTGAAGTTGAGGGCCATGTCTGGGTTCATGGCTCTACAGCACCAGGGTCTGTGTTGATGATGTCTGTGGCTCCTGATATCATTGGAGGCTATGTCAATGACAAGGTGCTAGGTCTTCAACATGACCATATTGGTGTTCAAAGTTCACATTGACACTGAGGCCCTGCCAATCTGGGTGGTCTATGCTGCCATCTGGGGCCATGGTGACATCTGGGTCTGGGTTGCTGCTTAGGACAATGTCTGGGTCTGTGGTTCCACCACATCTGGGATCTGGATCCATGACCCATGCTGCCACCAAAGACCAGACAGGACTAGGTGGCAACTTGTGGCCATGCTGGTGTTCAAGCACCTGGCCATGACTGGAACCATGCTGATCAGAGTGGCCTACACTGCCACCCATGGTTTTGGTATGGTCTGGACCCAGGCTGATACCAAGGGCCATGTCTGGGCCCATTACCTTAGAGCAACTGGGGTCTGACTTAATATCCTTTGCTCCTTTTACAACCAAATGCTGTGCAGATGCTCAGAGTCCGGTTAGCTATGTGAGACCACGTTGGTATCCAAGAGACATGCTACCACTAGGGCCAAACTAATTTGGGTGGCCTGTACTTCCTCTGGGGCATGGTGAGATCTAGGCAAAGCTGCTGCCAAAAGCCAAATCTGGGCCAGCATCTGAGGTCTGTGTTGATGCCCATGGCCTGTGTTACCACAGGAAGTCATAGGAACCATTTTGTGTTGTAATCTGAGAGCTATGCTTAGCTTGATCCTCTTTGGACACTAAAACAAGAGAGTTGACCCCACCTCCTCATAGGAAAGCTGTTCCCCAACAGACAAAAGCGTATACTGTGTGACACACTGAAGCTCAAGATGCCATTAGGATGAATGCAGAGGTGTTGTAGAGACATGAAAGACCGAGGAGTAAGTTGGGTTTGTTAAAATTAATTTTGGGGTGTCTCTTTTGGTGGATGCTGCAGGGATGAGGGCCAGATATTGGATATGGAGCAACTGTAAGTTGAGTAGAAATGATGAGAAATTCCAAAGAATCAATATTATATATATATATATATACATATTCACATATATATATGAAGACTAACATAAAGAATAAATAATATATATTCATATATATTCACACACACACACATATATATGAATACTAACACAAGACTTTGCATAGAACATGATAATGAGTTATTTCATTGACTCTCTGGTTACTCTGTTCTTATTAGTTGAGCTGTTTGGAGTTATTTAGTTGTACTTTTCTAAACATTTTATTCAAAAGTATGGCATTATTAAGTGATGCAATGAAACTGGACATACTCATGAGGTGCACTGTGGTATTACAGTGCATGTTTTCAGTGTGTGATGACCTATAAAGTGTCTGTGGCAAATCCATCACCTCCAAAAGTAGTTATTTGTCTTGGACTATTCAGATTTTCTCATATGCCTATTTTCAATACACATTAACTTTTTGTTAGGTTAAAGTGTTCTTACTGCTCTATAGAGCCTTATAATTTATTTTCCCCATTTAAGAACAATTTTGTAATTGTTAATTAACCTTCTTCCACCCTCTATTCTTTCCTAGCTCTGGGAACAAAATCCTATCATATCCTACCAAAATCATGCCAATTATTTTTAACGCCTATACATAAAAGGGAAGATGGGGAATTGTATTTGTCTTTCTGTGATAGGCTGATTCACTTGATAAACTTCCCTCTGTGGTCATGCTTGTTCTGAAAGTAAGAGTTTATTTTTTTATCACTTAGGAATATTTTATTGTGTGTTTTTATAAGTCATCTATTGATAAACACGGGTTGTCAGCATATCTTGACAATAAATGCAGGGATAAACACATCTCTTCAATATACTAGTTCTCTTTTCTTTGTGTACACACTTAGTAGTGGAATTCTGCATCACAAGGCAGTTTTATTTTTATTTTTATTGTAACCTCTAGACTGTTTTCTATAATGACTGTACTAATTTGCATTATTGTGTATGAACATTTTACTGTATAATCTAGGCAAGTACTGTATATTGACTTACTAGCTTAGCCATTGGCTGTTTGAGACAAAGTTTCTCTCTGAAGCCCAAGATAGTCTTGAATTCATCATTTATTTCCTTCTGCTTCCTAAGAACTAGGATTCTGAACACATGCAATCACGCCCAGAGTTTTTCTACCCTCAGATAATAACCAGTGGATAGAAATGATATATCATTATTATTTTGATATATACTTATATGATTATTAATAATGATAAGAATTTATCACATACCTGTTGGCCATTTGAACTGATAGACAACTGACCTTTCTGCAAAGCTTCAAAGAAAATATATTGGGAACAGAATACTCTCTCACAAATATTGATGTGAAAGCTACATATCTATATGCAAAGAATGAAACTTTATTTTTATTTATACCATATTATTAGCAGATAACAAGTAAATTATGAATTAAAACAAATGTCAGACTCAACCCATAAAACTACTAAAAGAAAACTACTAAGAGGAAATGTGTTTGGCAATTGATATAGACTAAGTTTTCTTTGAGGGAAATTAGGATCTTAAAAACATACATAGAAACAATTGCAATAAACTAAAATATTTTCAAACTAAAACCTTGTTTGTGGCAAAATAAATGACTATCAGAATACAGAGACAATCTTTTGGATAGTTAAAGATTGGATTGTCAAAACTATTTTAATGAGTTACTAATCCCAAGAGCATGCAAAGGATATAAGCAACCTAACAGCAAAAGTCAAATAATCTGATTGAATAAGTGTCAAATAATCAGATGAATCAACAGTCTCATTGTTATGCAGCTCATCACCACGGATTTAGAGATTTAAAGCAACACACCTTTGCTGCCTCATTGCTCTAGTGCATCAAGTGTCTGGGCCCACCTTAGCCTTTTACTCCACATTTTTCTGAGTCTCTTGTCAGGCTGAGATTGAAGAATTAGATAGGGCTAAACTCCTGTGAAGAGTCAACAGAGGAATTACGGCCTTAAGATTTATATGATTCTGGGGAAATTTGCTTTATTGGGTATCTTTGAAATGAAGTCTTTCATCTGATTCTTGGTTGGAGGCCACACTTGACTTCCTCCTGAATTGGTCTCCTAAATATGGCAGCTTGTTTCGTGAAAGCCTGTCAGCTGTAATGTAAATAGTTATAAAAGAGCATTGGCTATCCCAAGGCAGTAGAGTAAGAAATGAAGAATAAAGTCAAATTTGTATGCCTACTAATACATAAGTGACATCCCATATCCTTTATCATAGTCAATTGATTAAAAGATGGACATTTGGTAGGCCACATTCAAGACCATGGACTTATCTAATGGTATGATTTCTAGAAGACAGGGATTATTAAAGACATCACAAGACTACAAACTATGACTGTTGTTGAAAGTGTTGTTTTATCATTTTGTTAAACTAGTAATAAACTAGTAATAAAAACCAGTGATATATGAGTGATATAAGTGATTGCTGACATAAAATTTTCATGTTGGGTAAAGACTTTAAAAGTTAATTTCTCTAAGTGAAATATTCTTGAATTATATGTAGGCTTGAATGCCAGAAAAACTATAATTCTGCATATTTGTTTTTTCATAATATCTAATTTACCACCAAAGAAAGACAAATTCAAACTATAGATTATACCTAATCCATTATGAATGTGGCATATGCAACAGAAGCAATGTTAAAATTTTTCTCTGCCCTACTGCTTGATCAAAATACTGGTTCCACAAATATTTCTGTTTGCTTTCTGATTTTAAAGATTTTCTTTTCATTTTGGGAGCAATTATATAAATTCATCATTTCCCCTTCCCTTTCTTCCACTCAAACCCTTCCATATACCCCTGTTTGTTCATTGATCTCTTTGAAATTTATGGCCTCATTTTCACTAATTCACACACACACACACACACACACACACACACACACACACGCATGTGTGCCTGCATTCCTAAATACATATATACAAACTTCTTAATCGGTGTAATAATGTTTTCAAGGCTTCTGGTCTGATCATTTAGTATAAGATAACCAGTTGGTGGGTTCTTCTCGAGAGAAGACTATTTCTCTTGTTCCCAGCACTTCTTGGTTACCTATAGTTCTCTATGTAAGTTTGAAATATTGAAGGTTTCCCTTGTTTATTGTTTTTGTCCCTGCTTATCTCATGTTTAGGAGTGAGGGTGGGACTTTATAGGTATAGTTTCTGACATCTGAGAGTGGGGATACTGTAGTAAACTGTGAAGAAATATGATTTGGAACCAATTAACTATTGTAAAGGTTTATTTGAAGACAACATGTAAAAGGGATTGTTGCAAATGGCCTGGAAAATGAGATAACTGATAATGTAAAATTTCTTTATTCTTTTGGAGGGGGTTATTTGACACAAGAAGGTGCATAATTGAATACAAAAGAAAGACTTGCTTACATCTTACCTTAAAAAATGACAGAGATCTGTTACACTGACAGAGTGTTGACTTGTAAAGTTCTGATAAAATTGTGGAGAGAAACTGCATATGTTTCCCTAAGAGAATTTAACAGATAGGACAAATAAACATAATGTTAAAACAATGTCTTAAATACTTTAAATATTTATCCTTCTGACCAACACTTTACATTTCTTGAATAAGTATGAGTTTGATGAGTTCTACTGAAGCCATCTAGGCAAGCTGGTTAGCTAACTCAGCCGTATTCAGAATGACTTTTGGGAAAGGCATGTCCTCGTGTCTATCCTTCCGACTGCACTCTGACTGAGAAACAATGGAATGGTAGATTTGAAAGGAATGTAAAACTCAGTTTTTATTCCATAGAATGGCTAATCCTCTAACAACAATACAGAAGGCTGTCATTTCCACTAATTCATGATGAAAACATCAAATTTGTGAAATTATATGATTCAGTTGACTCTGAATTCACAACAGAGTTAAAACACCTAATCATTGGTTGATAATGCCTCCACTAAAATATAAATTCAAACAAATGACATTGTTCACATGACCATAATAGATAATTTTAATGCTTATGATTATTTGATTGCCTCCTTTTTATTTACTCTATTTTTGGCATTGCTATGGGGCAGCGGCAAACACTCAGCAAAAGCATGACCATCTTGTGGAATTACTGATCAGTATGAACATGTGATCTAGTCCTGCCTGTGAGACTCAGAGCTTTTTTTCCATCTATGGTTGAGAAAGAAAATTTTCTTGTTTTCTAGAAGATATGTGGCTCATGGGACATGGTACTGTTTCATCCAAATTATTACCATGATTTATAACAGGTTAAAAATTGGATGTGCATCGAGTGGTGATGATGTACACTTTTAATCCCAGCATGTGGTAGGCAAAGACAGATCAATCTCTGCGAGTTCAAGGACAGCCTGATCTACAGAACACGTTCCAGGACAGGCTCCAAAAAAACTTTGTCTCACAAAACAAAAACAAAATAAACAATAAAACCCAACAACCAAACCCCCAAAAAACAAAAAGAAAAACAACAACAAAAAAATGGATATACACAAATGAATAAATGAGGTTGGAATGAAGACAATTGGAGCATAATTTCAGGTAAGGTACATCAGAAGCCAGTCCTAACTTCTATCTTTCAGTAAAGTCACTAATAAGGGACAAGGTCAGAGTATTTTCCAAGTAAAGTGAAATATAATGTTATAAACAGACCGGGCACATACATTAGTGCATCATACAGTTTCATTAGAGAAGCTTTTTCTTGTAGTAGATGGTAACAAACACAGAAACCCCAAACTGGACAAAGTGTAGAGGGTGAGAGACTTTAGGGAACTTGGCCCTAAATGGGATGCCTTTATCAAACCCTCCTTTTAAGGCTGAGTGAGCTATCTAAAAGAGGAGGAGCCCAACGACTAGAAAAGCCATTGGTGATGGATGTCTCCAAGGAGCCAGTATTTTACACACACGACAGGACTGATACACACATCAACACAGAAACTGCAGCGGCCTGCTTCAAAGGTTCAGATCTGATAAAATCACAGCCCTGAGAAAGCAAAGTGGACTCAAAATCCTAACCCTAAGAGAGAGAAAAAGAGCAGGAATTTGGGTATGGAGAATAATATTCTGCAACGGGAGGAATTTGTAGGACATATCTGGGGAGAATTTGGGGAGAGGAAAGAATATGATCAAAATATACTGTATGAAAATTTTAAAATAAAAGGCAAGGAAAAAAACGTTACATTGGAAAAACAAATAAAAGTATGTGAAAAAAATGTAAATAGAATTTTATTAGCAAATCATTATTTACTAGGCAAAGCCTCAGGGCACAGTGAGTCATAGCACAGAGTATTTGAAGTAGAGGCTCGCTCCTGCTCAAACCATCACCAGTGTCTGGTGACTGTGTACCCGTGTTTCTGATGGTTCAGCGGTCATCTATAGCTGGTTACCTTTTAACTTTTGATGCTTCATTCTGCTGTTAGACATGGGGAAGTTTTTACTGTGAAATAAACTGTACCTCTACTTGCTCATGCTATTTTTGTCCACACCTTGATCATCTTTGGCTAACAATATTAAATATTTATCGGAGTTACACATAACTGGGAATTATTAGTGATTGACCACAGCTGTACGCCATCAAATATTCATTATATTTTTTTAAATTATTGATTAATATTTCTATGCACAGACACCATAATAGAACAAAAGTTTAGAATTTTCCCCTTTGACAAGTACTAACTTTATTTGTATTCTTTTTTTTTATGGGAAACCAACAAGACTGATACTCTATTTTCATGTCTTTTGATGTTGTTTTTTTCATATACGTTTGTTTCTTGTGAAAGACCGACAGGTAAGATAATATAAGCAACAAAGTAAAATAATAACTGTGAGCCTTGTAATATTTTTATCACTTTTCATATTTCAGCTCATAGTGTCCTTTGACAATCGCAGCAAGTATTACTCCCTCTTTCCATAGATGATACAGTTGAGACATACAGATTAAGTCATGGACTCCAAATCAGTAATCTTGAAGGTGTTGAAGTTGGATTTATACTGCCACATTTTTATTAAAACTGAAAGGTGTCCTGGCTTGACAACTCTAGCAGGTTTTCACACTCAAGGTGTAGATTGGTACTCACAGAAAAGGCACATCTTCATGACTGGTGACAAGCAAACCAATCGATTATATGGTTATATCACAAAGGAATATTCCGAGTAAGGGCAGCTGACTAAAATAACTGAGAGCTGTTCTTTATTAGGAGACTCTCAAAGAGAATGATTATCCTGCTATGTAACTGTAGGGATAAATTTTCAACTTTACTAAAAATGTACCAAGTAGTTTTTATTTCATAAACAGTTGTCATTTTAAAAACAATGAAGGCTAGAAGAGTAAATGCTTTTGCAAATCTTGGAGAATGATTTTGACGTTATCTTTTTTTTTTGTTTGTTTGATTTAGTTTTTTGTTTCTGTTTTGTTTTTTTGTTTTTGTTTGAGGTGTAATGAGAGGAGAAAATTATGATCATACATTTCTCAGAAAGTCTTTGCTATGACAGCAGATGGAAGTTTAGAGAAAGCTACCAAATCATTTCTGTTTGGTTGGAAGCTTCACCTGCTGCTGCTGGCATCTTTATATCCGAAGAGTCTGGTAAGTTTGGGTCCAGGCTTCACCCCAGCCACTGGCATCCATTCTGGAATGTTTGGGTGGAAATTTTCATCCCAGGCCCTTCCTTTGGGAGTTGCCTCAGTCCAGACTTCACCTCCAAAAAAACCTGCCAAATGGTGACCCCTACCCAGAGAGGGTTAAGAGCACTCCCACAGGCTATTTAAACTGCCCCCCCACCCCCAAGAGAACAAACACATTGTCTTTCCGGTCTTCCTTTCCTCTCTCCATGGTTTCCCAGTCTTCCTTCCTGTCGCCATCCCTGGGGTACCTGGAAGGCCACCTGGGAGCACTGGCATCCATTACCAGTACTTTTTAACATTTGGTTTGATATAGTCTGATTTGATTATTGTGCCAGAGGAGAGGCTTATTGGGTCGTAAAAACTATGCAATTTCCAAATAATAAAAGACAAGGTAAAAATTGGATATTTCATGTGTGATCAATGTTTAAAGTAAAATAGTTATGCCTCTGAGCTATACTACTGAAAAATAGGGGGAAAAATACAGCGAGGCATCACATATGCCCATTATAAGAACCCTTATACCAGGAATGGGTTGCCTCTTTTTAAGTTGTTGCCAGTGGGGTCACATAGTCCCACCAAGCATTACGAGACAACACTGTTGGCCTCCAGAACTTGAGGTAAAGACCTCACTGCTGAAGACATCAGCAACTTTAATCATAAATCATGAAGAAATCAACCTGGTACTCACCTGTTAGCTTCATTCTGAATAGTACCATTCATGGTGCTGTAAATTTCTAATAATGTAGAGAAAAGTAATCCTCCATCTCACCAAGCTGTGAACTCTATGCTACAACAATGGTTTGGTTAGACATGATATTCCCATTGGTACAATAGGAGCATGCCAGGTATTGGAGTAGCCAACCACTTTCTTATTGGGTCTAAAATTCACTTATGATATGGAAATCGTACCTTCCACTATTAAAGATAGCAAGATCCTGTAACTAAACAGAGACCCTAGGAAAGTATGAGTTTTATATTCTGCTGAATAGACATGATATCAAAGTAACTTACTGTACCCGTAGATCAGAGAATGTCTTAGCACTCATCAGAGAAGAATCCCCCCACAAAAGCTCAGAGATCTTTACATAAGAGGGAGTAGAAAAATTGTAAAAGCCAGAGGTCATGGATAACATAAAAGAAAAAAAGAAATACTGTTTTCCAGACAAGGGCATGTGCACATATAAACTCACAATGACTGTAATAGAATGCACAAGACCTGGGTAGCTCCAACCAGACAGAATACCAGCACATATGGGCAAGGTGAACCTAAAATCCTACCACAACCTGGGCAGTTATTAGCATTTTATAGTTGTTGGAAGAGGAAGAGTCAGTTTTAGTTAACAATGTGTCTTCTGTTAGGCTGGTCACATGCCAGAATAGACCCCACACCCAAGACTAGCTGAGCAACAAAACTTAACAGAAATTTGAAAGTTGGAGAAGAAGGGATAAGCAAGGTGGTAATGTGAGAAGCTGGATGAGTATATTCAAGATACCTTGTAATTCTCAAAGAATTAGTAAAATTACTATTAAAAATATGGTACCTCTATTATACTTCTTTGTATGTGTGTATGTGTGTATTTCATAGTTTCTCTAGTACTACATTTCCTTAAGACTATCTCTCCCCTTAATTCCCCTTCTACATAGTTTTCCCAGTTAAATCCTTTTTATTTAACTATTGCAATTTGTTATCTTAGCTGGAAAGATGACTCAGTGATTAAGAATATTGGCTACTTTCCAGAGGACCTGGGTTCAATTTTCAGCACCCACATGGAAGCTCATAACTGTCTGTAACTACAGGGGATCTGGCATCCTCACACTGATATATGGTAAACATTTTGTCATTTTATGCCTTTGTGTTCTATTTCCTCCTTCTTTGGAGGCCCTGCTCCCCTTATATTCTCTTACTAAATTCTTGACTTCTGTAGATATTCTAAATAAAACCCACATATCTGGAGATTTAAAATAGCATCCAGAAATAAGTTTTAAAAATGTGACATTTCTCTTTCTGTATCTGTGTCACCTCATCCTCGATGGCTGCTTCCATCCAGTTAACCAAAAATTTCAGAGTTCCATTTTTCTTAACAGCTGGATAATATTCCATTGTGTTAATGTACTACATTGATATTATACATTGGTGAGTTGATAGATATCTATGCTATTTCCATTTCCAGACTATTATCAATAAAACAGCAATAGATGGGCAGGTACTTTTTGGTATATGTATCCAATATTAATAAAACTGGATTAGTAATAGATCTGTTTTCAGTTTTGGAGAAATTTGTACAATGACGCCAGAGTGGCTGTACCAGTTGTACCCCACTGACAGGGAATATTTGTTACCCTTCCCCCACACCCACGCCAAAATTTGCTGACATATTTTAATCTTAGCCATTCTGACTGGGATAAGATGAAACCTCAAAAGTAGCCTTAACATTTAAAAACTATTTCTCATCCTCATGTATTTCATATTTCATCTTTTGAAACTCTCCTTTAATTCCATGGGCCACTTTAATTGGTTTATTTTTTCTTGCTTTCTTTCTTTAGTTCCTTGTATCTTCTAGATATTAATCCCTTGTCAGACGGATAGCTACTAAAGACTTTTTTTCCATCTGTGGGCTGTCTCTAAATTTTAATGAAGGTTTTCTTTGCTCTACAGAATCATTTAGTTTCATGAGGCTCCACTTATTAATTTTTCGCTTAATAATTTGTGTTATACTGTATTCATTTAATGTCTTATCAGTGCATCCTTGGACTGCATTGAAAATCTAATTTTGATTTTTATGAGGGTCAAAATTTTTTTGCAACATTGGGTTTTTAAGTTTTATGAATAAATGATTATTTATCCATAAGGATGGGTAGAAACTGGACATTAGTCTACAAATCTAACTATCTCAATATCATACCTAAAGAAAGCAGAACTTAGGTGGGACTATTGAAGTCAGCTCTGAACCACTCAGGAATTCTGATGGATTGTCCAGTCTTTATTCACTTCCCCCACCTCATTCCCATCAATTTCACTCTTTCTCTAAAACAGTGGTTCTCAACCTTCCAGGTGCTGGGATGCTTTTAATACAACTCCTCATTTTGTAGTAACCTTCAGCCGTAAAATTATTTCATTGCAACTTCATAACTGTAATTTTGCCTATGTTATGAATTGTAGTGTAAATATCTGATTTGCAGGGTGTCTGATATATGACCTCTGTGAAAAGGTCATTTGACCTGCAGGTTGTAAATTATTTCTCTAAAGTCTATTTTTTATTATCTTAAATCTCTTCCATAAAAGTCAAATGGCTTATTTTTATCCTAAATGCTCATTAAATTCTGTATTACTAAGCATAATGTTTCTTATGAGGTCTCAAATCAAAGCTAATCAATAAATCTTCTCTATTCTGTAAAAATAGAGAAATAACCAGTGGTTTTCACTTATTGCCACCTTATCATCTTAGAGATAAAAGGACTGTCTGGGTTCCTTATATGTCAGCAGCTTAGCTGCTTATTCATGGGCTTATTCAATGACATTTACCAAAAAGCAGTAATTAAAATGTATTTGTTTTACTAACATTTGATTAGAAATGAAACAAAACTATGAGAAAATATTGAAAAGAGCTGGGGATGGAGAAATAGTTTGGTAGTTATGAGCACTGGTTGCTCTTCCAAAGGATGGGTTCAATTTGTACCATCTACATGGCAGCTCATAGCCATCTCTCACTCCATTTCTAGGGGATTTGATACCTTCTTTGGTCTCTATGAGCACCAAGCATGAAAGTGGTACACAGATAAACATGCAGGCAAAAAAAATCATACACATTAAAAAGGAAAGTAAATATGAAAAAAGTTGGAAGTGGGTTAATAAAATGTGAGCTCATCTATGGGCATTTTCCTCCCTCCCTGAAACCAAAATAGAAGAACAAAGAAATATCAGCTCAACATATGAACATAGAACATTTCTCTTCTTGGAAAAACGTGCAAAATAATTCATCTTATAGTTTAGAAATTTAATGATTAAAAAATAATGGTAACAGAATATATAAGGCTCTGAGGCCATCCTCAGTACTGCCCAACCCATCCAAAAGAGTAGGTCAGATACACAGTTTTACAATTTTATGTAGAGTTATCATATAGTCATATATTTGAAAAATCAACATAAACATTTTTAGAGAGCTGGAGAGTTTGCCCATCAGTTAGAAACATATACTGCTTTTGCTAGAACCAGAGTTTGGTTCTTAGCACCTACAACAGATGGCTCATATTGTCTCTCCAGCTTCAGAGTATCCAATCCCTCTTCTGAACTCTGCTGGTATCTTCAGCCACATTCATTATCCACTCCAATATTCATCAGAGAGAAATTTGGAAAGTCCAGGAAATAGCAACTTTATTTATTATCTAGAAATAAGCAATGTTAACAGTTTATTTCAAGTGTGTATCATATTTACCAACAAGTAACATACTTCCTCCAACAAAATGTAATTAAATTCTACATACACTTCAACTAGAATGTTGTACTTCATATAGTTTGAGGATACTGTCATTTCAATTATTAAATAACAATCAATATTATTTTAAATACGACAATTGAGTATACTAAAGCAAAATATGCCAACCTGAAAAGTTATGTAGAATTTAAACTTAAAGTACATTGTACCTTCCATTAGCTACCAAATTCTATGTTTTGTTTATTTCTTGCTAATATTTGTTACCAAAGAAAATTTTGTCACAAAAAGGTAGATTTGACCTTGATACACTGTTCTGAAGAACAAACTCTTAGAATATTCATGATTAATAGTGGAAAGAAGCAATTGAGCAAATGAATCCTCCATCCGACAAACACCCATAAACGAAGTTTCACACACTACCAGTGATCAGTGTGCTACTTCTCTAGATAGAATGAATTTACAGAACTCTTTATGGTAAGTCCCATCATATTCTGCGTCTATCAAGCATGCTTGTTTTTTAAATATTTATTTAAAATACGTACATATGACTTATTAAAATACAAAGATCAGTGGATCCTGGGGAGTCCAGCTCAAATACTTACATCCACAACACAACTGAACACTGCAGGCTTGGGGTACCTCATGAAACGGGGAAAATGATTAAAAGGGTCAGAAGATGAAGAAACCTGCTGTGAGGTTGTACCTCCTAGAAATGACAGGGAAGCTACACCCATGTCATATTTCAACAGTATGACTGCCTAAACAACTTGAACAATGACAATATCAATACCTATGTTTACTCAGAAGAGAGACTCTCAAGGGGTACCACACCTGAACAATGAGCTACAGGCAACTGACCTCTGAGAGTGGGAGAGTTAGCCTTTCCGGGACAAGCCACCCAATCATTTATCTAGTACCAAGATAATCCTTGAAATAATACACACAGAAGTCACACTCAACAGACTCAGCAGGCCATATGTATATATTTAAACATATGTGTGAGTACGTGAGTGCATGTGTGTGTGTGTTTATGTATGTGTAAAGCAATAATGAAAAGAGAGGGAGCTCAACAGGGCATAGGAGGAGTTGGAGGGAAGAAAAAGATAGGGAGAAGAGATATAATTATATTTAGTTTAAAAATAAAATAAAAAAATCATTGAATTGGGATTTGTGGTGTGGGGATATGAATGCAGCTGAAAAGGGAGAAGGGGATAGATAAGAAAATACTTCATTGTATACATATATGAAATTCTCAAAAAAAATGATAATTACGTTTTGGCTTTGAAAAAACAATGGTCTGTATGTGTGTCTGTGTCTCTTTTTATAAATGGCTGTGTCAGAGTCCCTGGACCTGGAGTTACAGGTGATTGTGGGTTTTGTGATACAATTGCCCAACAAAGATGCTCGGAACAGAATGTGCATCCCCTGGAAAAGCAGGAGGTGCTCTTAGCTGCCGAGCCATGTCTCCAGCCTCAAGGGTCCCTTTTCACATGTGTGAGGCTTGACCCACAATAGTGGTGCCCAAGTATTGTCTGAGTTGAGTCATCATTGGGCTTGAGTTTGGGCATACTGAAAACAATTCCCAGAGATGCTTGTACTTTGTCATGGAGATGAAGAACTGCTTTAAAGAATAATAAATTGCAAAGTGAATTTCATGGAAATAAAATCTCATTTTCTTTTCCTAATCAATGAATAAACAGAATGAGTAAATTGAGGGTAAACAAAATGGTAAAATGTATTTTTAAGATCTTCTTGTTTGTTTGGAACAGAAATGTACACAACATTTACATTAAAACAGAATATTTATCTTTAGAAAAATGTAAATTTAACCTCTAAGCTTTTTTGGAGACAATATCTAGTTAGTAATTATTTGTCCTTTATTTACAGAAAAAAAAAACAAGATTCAAAAATTTACTGTTTATGGCTAGAAACCAAATATGAGTGAGTACATCCCATGTTCCTCTTTTTGGGTCTGGCTCACCTCACTCAGGATAGTGTTTTCTATTTCCGTCCATTTGCCTGCAAAATTCAGGAAGTCATTGTTTTTTACTGCTGAGTAGTACTCTAATATGCATATATTCCATACTTTCTTCATCCATTCTTCCATTGAAGGGCATCTAGGTTGTTTCCAGGTTCTGGCTATTACAAACAATGCTGCTATGAACATAGTTGAGCATATACTTTTGTTGTATGATAGGGCATTTCTTGGGTATATTCCCAAGAGTGGTATTGCTGGGTCCAGGGGTAGGTGGATCCCGAAATTCCTGAGAAACCACCACACTGTTTTCCAAAGTGGACGTTGAGCCTATTATGCGTGATCCTAGAGAAGCTAATTAAGAAGGTGAACCCAAAGAAAAACATTTAGGCGATGAAAGGAGACAGAGACAAAGACCCACATTGGAGCACCGGACTGAAATCTCAAGGTCCAAATCAAGAGCAGGAGACAGAGCACGAGCAAGGAACTCAGGACCGCAAGGGGTGCACCCACACACTGAGACAATGGGGATGTTCTATCAGGAACTCACCAAGGCCAGCTGGCCTGGGTTTGAAAAAGCACGGACAATGAGGACTACTGAGAACTCAAGAACAATGGCAATGGGTTTTTGATCCTACTGCACATACTGGCTTTGTAGGAGCCTAGGCTGTTTGGATGCTCACCTTACTAGACCTGGATGGAGGTGGGTGGTCCTTGGACTTCCCACAGGGCAGGGAACCCGGATTACTCTTAGGGATGATGAGGGAGGGGGACTTGCTGGGGGAGGGGGAGGGAAATGGGAGGTGGTGGCGGGGAGAAGGCAGAAATCTTTAATAAATAAATAAATAAATTTAAAAAAAATTTACTGTTTATGCTTTTATAAAGAAACCTTTATTTTTATTATAGAGATAAGTACCCTTACAAACATCTTATGTATGACCTACAAGCTGATCATTTTGTGATGATCTTAAAAAATATTTCAAATAATCATTTTAGAAATCACATTTCTTATCTTGCCCAGAGTATTTCTGTTATTTCAAATTTGTGAACAAGAGAATGGTTGATACATAACGACAAGGGTCGTTCCTAACTGTAATAAAAGCTATTTATAGCAAGCCGTCAGCTAACATCAAATTAAATGGAGAGAAACTCAAAGCTATTCCACTAAAATCAGGAACACGACAAGGTTGTCCACTCTCTCCATACCTCTTTAATATAGTGCTTGAAATTCTAGCAATAGCAATAAGACAACATAAGGGGATCAAAGGGATTCAAATCGGAAAGGAAGAAGTTAAACTTTCATTATTTGCAGACGATATGATAGTGTACATAAGCGACCCCAAAAACTCCAGCAAAGAACTCCTTCAGCTGATAAACACCTTTAGTAGCGTTGCAGGATACAAGATCAATTCCAAAAAATCAGTTGCCCTCCTATACACAAAGGATAAGGAAGCAGAGATGGAAATCAGAGAAGCATCACCCTTCACGATAGCCACAAATAGCATAAAATATCTTGGGGTAACCCTAACCAAGGAAGTAAAGGATCTATTTGACAAGAACTTTAAGTCAATGAAGAAAGAAATTGAGGAGGATACCAGAAAATGGAAGGATCTCCCTTGCTCTTGGATAGGGAGGATCAACATAGTAAAAATGGCAATTCTACCAAGGGCAATTTATAGATTCAATGCAATCCCCATTAAAATCCCATCAAAATTCTTCACAGATCTTGAGAGGACAATAATCAACTTTATATGGAGAAACAAAAAACCCAGGATAGCCAAAACAATCTTATATAATAAAGGATCGTCTGGAGGCATTACCATCCCTGACCTCAAACTCTATTACAGAGCCTCAGTATTGAAAACAGCTTGGTATTGGCATAAAAACAGAGAAGTCGATCAATGGAACCGAGTAGAAGACCCTGATTTTAACCCACAAACTTATGAACACCTAATTTTTGATAAAGGAGCTAAAAGTATTCAATGGAAAAAAGAGAGCATCTTCAACAAATGGTGCTGGCAGAACTGGTTGTCAACGTGTAGAAGAATGAAAATAGATCCATATCTATCACCATGCACAAAACTCAAGTCCAAATGGATTAAAGTCCTCAATATTAGTCTGAACACACTGAACCTGATAGAAGAAAAAGTTGGAAGTACTCTACAACATATGGGTACAGGAGATCACTTCCTACGTTTATCCCCAGCAGCACAGACATTAAGGACAACATTGAATAAATGGGACCTCCTGAAACTGAGTAGCTTCTGTAAAGCAAAGGACACTGTCACTAAGACAAAAAGGCAACCCACTGACTGGGAGAAGATCTTCACCAACCCTGCAACAGACAAAGGTCTGATCACCAAAATATATAAAGAACTCAAGAAACTAAACTTTAAAATGCTAATGAACCCAATAAAAAAATGGGGCACTGATCTGAACAGAGAATTCTCAACAGAAGAAATTCAAATGGCCAAAAGACACTTAAGGTCATGCTCAACCTCCTTAGCGATAAGGGAAATGCAAATTAAAACAACTTTGAGATACCATCTTACACCTGTCAGAATGGCTAAAATCAAAAACACCAATGATAGCCTTTGCTGGAGAGGTTGTGGAGAAAGAGGCACACTCATTCATTGCTGGTGGGAATGCAAACTTGTGCAACCACTCTGGAAATCAGTGTGGCGATTTCTCAGGAAATTTGGGATCAACCTACCCCAAGATCCAGTAATACCACTATTGGGAATATACCCAAGAGATGCCACATCAAATGACAAAAGTATCTGTTCAACTATGTTCATAGCAGCATTGTTTGTAATAGCCAAAACCTGGAAACAACCTAGATGCCCTTCAATGGAGGAATGGATGAAGAAAGTGTGGAATATATACATATTAGAGTACTACTCAGCAGTAAAAAACAATGACTTCTCGAATTTTGCGTGCAAATGGATGGAAATAGAAAACACTATCCTGAGTGAGGTATCCCAGACCCAAAAAGAGGAACATGGGATGTACTCACTCATAATCGGTTTCTAGCCATAAATAAAAGACATTAAGCATATAATGTGTGATCCTATAGAAGTTAAATAAGAAAGTGAACCCAAAGAAAATCATATAGTCATCCGCATGGAGAGGGGGAAGTAGACAAGATTGCAGGGCAAAAACTGGGAACTTGCAGGTGAGGTGGCATGGGGCAAAGGGGAAATGGGATGAGAAATATGAGAAGGGGAGGATGGGAGGAGCTCGGAGGATTGGGATGGTTGGGATATAGGAAGGATGGATACGGGAGCAGCGAAGTATATATCCTATCTAAGGGAGCCATCTTAGGGTTGGCAAGAGACTTGACTCTTGAGGGGTTCGCAGGTGTCCAGGAATATGTCCCCAGCTGGTACCTTGGGCAACTAAGGAGAGGGAACCTGAAATGACCCTATCCTATACTGATGAATATCTTGCATATCACCTTAGAATCTTCATCTGGCGATGGATCGAGGTAGAGACAGAGTCTCAATTTGGAGCAACGGTCTGAGCTCTTAAGGTCCAAATGAGGAGCAGAAGGAGGGAGAACATGAGCAAAAAATCAGGACCACGAGGGATGCACCCACCCACTGTGACAGTGGAACTGATTTATTGGGAGCCCACCAAGGCCAGCTGGTCTGGGACTGAATAAGCATGGGTTGATTCCGGACTCTCTGAGCATGGCGGTCAATGAAGACTGATGAGAAGCCAAGGACAATGGCACTAGGTTTCGATCCTAATACATGAACTGGCTTTGTGGGAGCTTAGCCTGTTTGGACGCTCACCTTTCTGGACGTAGATAGAAGGACCTTGGTCTTCCCGCAGGGCAGGGAATTTGGACTGCTCTTCAGTATCGAGAGGGAGGGGGAATGGAGTGGGGGGAGAGAGGGAGGGGGAATGGAGTGGGGGGAGGAGAAGAGGAGCGGGGATAGGGGAGGGAAGTGGGAAACGGGGAGCAGGTGGAAATTTTAATTAAAAAAGAATAAAAAAAAGGAAATATAAAAAATGTCATTTTGATGAGATATTTTTAAAACCAGGCTTCTCTGTATAGTTCTTTCTGAGTGTATTGCCTTTAGTGATATAAATTAACATCTATATTCTGGGCACAATTATTGATTAGAGTTGATGGAGTTTCCTTAATTTATAAGGTGAATAAAGAATTTTTTAAAATCATAAAAAAAAACAATTTTAATTCTTTCCATCTGAGTTGTTTAGTTTTATGTGAACTTGATGCAATTGAGAAAACTGCTTACATCAGATTGGCCTGTGTGATGGTCTATAACGCATTTACTGAATCAGTGATTGATGATGGAGCCCAGATCACTGTGGGTGGTGCCATCCCTGGGCTGGTGGTTCTGGGTGCTCTAAGAAAGCAGACTGAGCAAACCATGAGATGCAAGCCAGCAAGCAGCACTCCTCCATGGCCTCTGCATCAGCTCCTGCATCAGAGCTCCTGCCTTTATTGTCTGTTCTGACTTCCCAGGGTAGTAAGCCCTTCCCTCCCCATGTTGCAAGATTTTGGTCATGGTGTTTTATCACAAACTCTTAATTAAGACACAATCAAGGAATCCATGATATCTTTACTCTCTTTTTCTGTTATTTCACTAAGTTTCTGCTGTTCTTAGTGTAGGGTTGGTCCATCTGCTTTGTAATTTACATATTCTGTTTTATTTGGTGCTATTATACGAATTCTTTTTAGCTACAACATTATCAGTACATAGAACTTCCAATAATTTTCATGTATTGATTTTTTTATTCTGTTAAAATAGATGTAGCATAATCCTCATAAAATTCCCATTGGATATATGTTTGTACATATATACAAAACACATATTACTCATTCTTGAAGGGGGAGAGTTTATTCAGATTTCCATTATGTGTTTGAGCCTTGAAGTTATTTTGCTATGTAAAAAATGTCAGACAAAGCAAGTAATATACTGCATTTTTAGCATGTATAGAAATATATATAGAAGCAACAACAGGAAGTAAAACCCTCAGGGCTATAAAGAGAAGAAAACAGCACTGGTGACACTGGGGTTCAGAGAACCAGGAACATGAAAATCACAGGACAGAAATCAACATATATGTAGGATGAACAACATTAAAGATCTAGTATACAACAGGAGAACCAGCGTTAGGGAGATTAAATTATATTATGAATTTTTGTGAAATGAGATTTTAACTGACATGTCACAAATAGAAAATACTGTGTTAATATAGTTCATTATAGTAATCATTTAGTCATCATCTTATGATTACTAAATTATGATTATGGTAACTCTATAACATTATACTCAGTCTTAACAAACACGATAACAAAAAAGATAAACCAGTTCTATAAATGCTGAGGCAATAATGCACATTCAGCACATTTCTTTCCTGTTTTCAGCTTTGCATTCTCTGCTGTCTATATGACCATTCAGGACAGTGTCTCTCTGAATTTTTGTCAAATCTTTTTGTGTTGCACACATAAAAGATGAACAATAGCTATTTGCTTCATGGTTTTTAAGTGATGAAGCCTCAGGGGTTTTTAAGTGCTCCCTTCCAATGCCTACATCTTCACCCTCCTTAGGATTTGTTATTTGCTTGCCACTATTATTTCTTTACTTCGTGGTCTAGTTATTTTCTGCCTCTCTTCCTGGGTCTATTTGCATTTCAGATCTTTCTTCTATGACAAAGGCAAAGTAACTGTCCATTGCTGTTGACAGCATTATCTGCACTGTTTTGGGGCACATTTGTTCTCAGGAAGTGGAAATCCATTTGAGTTTGACAAAAATCTCTGAGAAATGAGATTTCTTTGTCTTTCAATGCAATGTGCTTGTGAAACATTGTTTATTCAATTGGAAATTTGAATTTCTTTGAGTGAAAGCCGTTCCCTAGTGCCTCATTTTCCATGGCCTTTTAAAGACTACTTTCTCCCATGAATTACACAATGGCCATTCTGAACTAACTTTTCCATGTTTTGGAGATAGACTGTATCACCTTTACAAAGACTGCTCTGCTTGGAATGTCACCTGAGTATTATTCTTGGTTCACACCCATAAGTATTTGTAGGATATATATATATTTGTATTTGTATTATCTTTCTCTTTTCATAACGCTGTCCATTTCTCTGCTTTGGTTTGCATTATCATACACAGAATTCAATCTCTAGCCTGAGAGTTTTTTTTTTAAGGCAATGAATACTACTTAATCTTTCCATAACAGGTCTTTGGTGCATGCCAAATCAGTGCGTTAATGGATCCGTTTTCAGCTGAACTGATTTGCTTATAAATCTTGAATTAAAGTGAACCTTGCCTTTTCACAATCCCAAGATTTCACTGGCTTACACGCACACACACACACACACTCTCTCTCTCTCTCTCTCTCTCTCTCTCTCTCTCACACACACACACACACACACACTAAACTTTAAGTGTAGAAGTTTTGATTCCAAATACTCAAATGAGTTGTTCACTCATGTATTGTTTGTTTAAGCCTTT
This sequence comes from Chionomys nivalis, assembly GCF_950005125.1. Taxonomy (NCBI): domain Eukaryota; kingdom Metazoa; phylum Chordata; class Mammalia; order Rodentia; family Cricetidae; genus Chionomys; species Chionomys nivalis. Next base: position 25,712,097 of record NC_080111.1, on the reverse strand, counting down.
TCTCTTTCTAGTGTGGTACCCCCACTTTTTTTTCTTTCTTTTTTTTGGGGGGGCGGGAGGGTGGTACACATAATTTTTGCAGTTGCACATAATTTAGAAAAAAGTTGTGGTAATAAATTAAAATAATTAAAATTATTAACAGGGCCCTGAATTAGAACACATATTGATTACCAAGGACTTTTTGACTTTTATGATTTCATTTCCTTAGGAAAAATCCACCTCAGAAAGCTCTAAGTTCGTTTTTATTTAACAAACACACATGATATTTGCTATGCATCAGAGTCTGAAAAATTTAGAGACACGGGTGTATCTAATTCTTATGAACACTTTACTGCAGGGATCCTCTTGTGATCCATGCTTTAGAGATGACAAAAACCAAGTAAAGAAGGTCAATAAATGACCAGAGTGATATCATTAAGAACTAAGAATTCATTTTGTTTCCAATCAGCTGGACTACTAGAGTTTGTCCTTTTATGACTCAGCCATGCTACTTCCATTGTGTTCTAGGTTTCTATTATTTCAATTTTGAGTGGCAGAATCTCTGATTAGTAAAACATTTCACCCTGTGAATTTCTTCAGATACTTAAATTAAATCTTGTTAATAGGCTGGAATTTACTTTTTACATTGTAATCATGTGAGATTTTTTGAGTAAATGAAATGATTTTAAGTGAGGAAGAGGCTTTCAAGTAAGTTATGGCTTTATTTATTAATATGTTGGACTAGAATTACATCTTTCCACTCCCTTTCCTCCCTCCATCTCCTATTTTACTTGAACCCCTCTTATTCCTCCTTCAAATTTGTAGACTAAATTTCTCAATATATATGTAACAATATATGTATTTGCATATACATACACATATAATTTGTTAAGTCTATTTTTTGTTTGTGGCTATATGTGTTTCAGGGCTTATATGCATGTTTATATTTGTTATATATGTTTCAGTTTGTAGGTTGCAATGGTGCAAAGAAAAACAGCAGATAAGACAATAGGAGATTAAGCATTGCTTCAGGAGAGGATTAAGTTCCACCTGCTCATTCACCTTATACACTTATTGTCTACTAAAATGTGATACAGACATTTTAATTGTCCATTAAAATGTAGTATCTTATGAATAGTTTTGAGAAGGTGCTTAAAGACAAGAGAAAATAATTATGAACAAAAAAAATGAACAAGGAAAAAAACAGAGGAAAATTTATAGGAAGGCAAAAAGGAGCAATAAAAGAAGCTATAGTCACAGAGCACTAAGTATCTCTATATATTTTAAATTATCCTCTCATTTCATCAATACCACAGCCTTGAGGGATGCCTGCTAATATGTTTTTACAAGAGTTAACAAAATTTACAGATGTTTTTAATATTAGTTCTCTTAGCTACTATGCTATCCCGTCTCATAGGAAAAGATAAAGCCTTAAAGGCAACAACACAAAGGCAGAAAGCAAATAATTCTATACTTTGGGGCTGAATTATTGCATTAGTTACAAATTCCTATTAATATCTTCCAAAGCTTGGTAGCTTAAAGCAAAGATATTTACTATTCACAGATCCTGTGGATTAGTAATTTTTCTAGTATAACTTGGTACTTGTAGTTTGGGGTCTCAGATGATGTTATAGTCAATATGACATTGATTATCTTATGCTCAGCTGGGGCTGTCAAAGCTCCTTCTAAGTTCATTTCCAGAGCTACCATGGGCCATGGAATGGCCATTCTCTAGCTCAGTTTCACAAGTATTGCTTACCATGATTGCCACTGAGCCTTTATTGAGGTCATGGCAATATTGCCATAGTAGGGCAACTGATGGCCAAACATACAGAAATATCACAGTCTTTATAATCATTGTTGAAGGAGACCTTCAACATACTTACATATTTTATTTGTTAGAAGGTATTAAGTCCTGCTATGATGAAGGACTGGAGTTACAAACGCATAAATAACAATAACAGAAATTGGGGATCAGTGCAGGACATTTTAGAGTTTTCTTCTTTAGATTCACAATTATGATACATTTAATCAATATTGTTCAGTTTCCCTGATTTGTATTTCTGAGGTCTTCAGGACTCTTGTTTAGCTGACTCAGAATTAAGAGAATGAATGTTTACAGAGTCTGAAAATTACTTCTAAACATAGAGTGTCAGAAAAAAAAATTTGTCTAGTTTTCTCTGTGGTGTCATTTTAAAGTTTTGTCAGAAGACTTTAAGAATTTGTCAAGATATCTCAAGATTAAAAATAGAATAAGAAGATTACAAAAACCTGGCTGTGCTTGTTCTGTGAGGGCAAGAAGCTAAAAAAGATAAAACTAAGACTCTTTTAGTTAATACAAAGATATTTTGCACCAAATAAATTATTGAATACTTTTTATAGAGAGGATTTAGCATAACATCACATCTATTCTGGAAATAGTCACATTTCATGGCAGAGAAAATACAATGAACAATCATTATTGTTTCAGGCTGACTAATAAAACAGTATCTAATTAATACATTTAGGGTGACTCATAGTTTAAAACCATTCATCACAAGGACTCATTGATCAATAATTAATTTTTGAGTCCTTGCTATGTGTGTTATTACATGTAGGGCATGTAACTTTACTGTGGAATTGTAAATGGGATTCTTTAGCTTTTATGAGTTTCATCTGCTTCATTTATGTAGTTCATTGGTTATCAGGATCATAGAGGATTTACTACATGTAGCAAGTATTCTAATTGGTCTTAATAATAAAAGCTCAGAGTCAGTTATTAGGGGCTGAAAGTGAAAGATCAGAGAATCAGAGCAACCAGCCACTAATTCTTGCCTCTATGAAATCCTCAGACTGAATTAGGTATCCTTTCTCTACAAGTCCTTAGACTGAATGCCTTGAGCTCAGGTCTCCCCCACCAGCTTACATTTCTCTCTTTGCCCAGTCATATCCTTTTCTGTTTCCATGTTCTTAGTGCCGGGATTAAAAACATGTGACTTCTAAGTTCTGGGATTAAAGGTGTGAACCATCATTGACTGCCTCCGTTTCTTTTTTAGATTGAATCAATCTTGTGTAGCATAGGATGGCCTAGATTTTACAGAGATCTGTCCACCTTTATCTCCTGAGGACTGGCCTTTATGGTTAACTAGTGGCTATCTCCACACTTTTATGTTCAGGAAAGTTTTATTTGTTAAAGCACAAACAAAATATCACCTTTTGTCTAAACAAAAAAGAAGGCTATAACTAGTATAAGAAAAACTATGTACAATAAGTACAATAACTATATACAATATATACAAGCAATAAGTATATCAACAATATCTAGCCCATTTGAATTTGACAAATTCAGAGAAATACTCCATTATCTAATTATCTTGGTGAGTCTAAAGGATTGTACATAGTTTACCTTCTATTCTAATTTGTTTTACTGAAACCATCTTTTAATGTCTCCCATTTTAGTGAATTTTTTCTGAATCTGGTAACAAGGAAAACTATAAATACAAAGTCTTCAACTTCATCAGAGACCCGAGAAGAAAATACTATTATGCAAGTAAGGAGGAAGTGCAAGCAAGAGACTTCTAAAAAATGTGAAAATGGCAGAAACAACTGGCTACATGTACAATCACCTAAGGTTCCTCCATAACATTGGTATATCATCTTTGCCCTACTGGCCTAGTATATTTGACAGTTTTCTGGGAAACAGATTACCCTGAAGGGTTGTCCTACCTTGTCTTGGTGAAGTTCGGCAGTCACTTCCTTTGGTGTTCTGCTTGTCCAATTTGGACAGCATACTGTCAGCAGTGGCAGTAAGACCACTCTCTTGCCCAGTGGCTAACTTTTGCTACAAAGAAGGTAAATTCCATGTGGAGTTTCTTCTCTAAAATAGATTGTTGCAGTTAGGAACAGACATGTCTCATTGTCATAATAAAAGAACCCATATTATCAAAACATCTTAAATGCCATATTTTGTATGTCACTGAAGTGTTTGAAGATGACCTGTTTCTCTAAACTATATCTCTATTTGACCTTGAAATCATACCTAATATGACTACAAGTTTAACTGTAATAGATAACTAATTACTAGCTTCATTTCCTTATTATCCTGAATAGCTGATAATAATAACTTTCAAGGACCAGAAATTTGCATTACATTGTTAAATTAGCTGTATAGGTGCAAAACCTTAAACAAGATTAGAAATGTTGTAACAAAAATAATATTAAATTTGGATTTAATTCATATTAGCGTAAAATATTTAAAACTAATAGTTGATTTTTGGTTTAAAAGTAGATTCAATAATATACCCTTAATCTATCAACTACATGTACAATCTCTCTGTGACATTAATATTACAGGGTTGGGTGAGGATGCATGCCAACACAGATCCACCAATCTTATTCCTACTTTGTAGAATCACTTGGTGCTAGATTTTAATTTGAATCATATGTATTTTTATATCTCAATTATGGATCTGTATTCCTAGTTCAAATATAGCAGACCCACACTGAAGTATCTTTTAGATGACTTTTAATTCATCGGTACACTACAATTATTATATTCAAATAATATTAGTGTGAGGATATCTATATTTTGATTTTGCTTTAGGAACTATTTACTCAGGGTACTTTTTTCTCATTATGTCAGAGTGTACATTTTTGTATGTGTGTTTCTTTTGTGTTCTCCTAATCATGTGGAGTGTATTCTAATTTTATTGCCCATCTTTAAAAATATATGATGCCTATTTAAAAGTAAGTCATGTCAATCGTAAGGCTTCATCATCTCATCATTATTTCATCCCCACATAGTATAGTGTTTATTAGTGTCTATTATGTGTTGTTATACATCTAGATGAAGTGAACAATCATGAAGTCTACTCTTATGTGGTTCACATTTATTGGAAAGATGAAACAAATAGACAAATAAGTGTATATCAGTATAAATAAAGAAGGATATAGGGATAACAGGGAGATTGGGAAGATAAAGAGATTAAGAAGACTTTTGATGTGTTAACATTTGACCTGATAACTAGAAAATGGGTGGGAAAAGCAGAGGGGCAATGCGATCCTGAAAAGGGAAGAGAGTGCATACTTGATTGAGACTAGAGAAGAATGGTGATAGGCAAGCAGGATTAGCAACTTCAACAAGAGAGGGAAAGCAGAGAGATTCCTATGGTGGAGCTATGCAGAAGTCCGGAACTCCCAGCATGTAGCAGAAACAGCTGATACTTACTTAATATACACTCAATATTGTTAGATTAATTTCAATAAATAATATTTTTATGTAGTATTCAAATTATTGTTAGAGTACTTTGATCAATACACTGAAACCTGCCTTGTCCACTAGAGTCACCAAGCTTTAAAAATTATATCTTTTAATCTATTGATTGATTGATTAGTTGTGCACACACACATATGTACCATAGTACAAATCTGGTAGTCAGAGGTCAATATGTAAAAGTTGCCTCCTTCCTCCTGCCATGCCATGTAGTTTCCAGGAACTGAACTCAAGTCAACTTGGTCTCATTTCCCTTAATCCATAAACTGTCTTGCTGTCTTCAATATTTTTTAAGGGTTGTAATTTTAGAGTTTCTATTGCTATGAAAAGGCACCATGACCACAGCAACTCTTATAAAGAAAAACATTTATTTTAGGGTGGCTTGCTTACAGTTTCAGAGATTCAGTCCATTATCATCATGGCAGGGAGCATGCAGTATATAGGCAGACATGGTGCTGGTTATATCTTGATCAAAAGGCAACAGGAAGTGGACTGTCTACAATATTGAGTAAAGTTTGAGCAAAAACAGAGACCTCAAAGCCCACCTCACAGTGACACTCTTCCTCCAACAAGGCCGCACATATCTTAATAGTGCCACTCCTTTTGTAATTATGGGGACCAACTACATTTGAACTACCCAGGAGTGTTTCCAGGCTATGTCAGCATATACATAAGAATCTCTGAGTAGCATCTTTAGTTTTTAAAGTTCTTTTATTCACTTTGATAAACAAGAGAATAATTATGATGAATAGTTTTTCAAAGTGTGGCCACCACCAAACATAGCTGGATATAATTAGAAATGCAAGTCATCCGGGCCCATTTCATATCTCTTAAGATCAGAAATTCTAAAGATAACACTAAGCAAGCTACTTTAATTTTTTCTATTCTTAAAATTTTTCTAGGTAATTCAGACTCTGGATTTGGGCTAAAATCTTTGTTATTTTATTTCATTGTATTTTTGACACATTTATTTTTTGTTTTTGTTCATGCGCAAATTTTGAAGTGTCATAAATGAAAAAAAGTATTTCCAGCATTTCAACCACTTGCTCTCTGCCACCCAACTCCTTCTTTGTTCCCCATAATTTATGTCTTCTTCTTTTTTAATTACCATTATTGTATTTGTGTGCATATACAGCCTTCTGCATCCCATTAGTACTTGGGTTTAGGGCTGACCACTTAGGACTGGGATTATTTCTCAGGAAAATTGACTCCATCTCTCAGCAGCTGTGATTTGCCTGTCATTGTTCAAGTAGGCTCGGAGCCTCGTGAACCTTCCCTCATCTATGGTGGAATGTTGGCTGATGTGCCCTTCTGCAATTTTATTATTATTATTTTTTTTGCAGGCAACACAGAGTTACTTGGTTCATTATCCCTGTCCAGAAGCTACTATTTCGTAGCAATCCTCCTGGTCCCCTGTCTCTTGTAATCTTTTGTCCTTTCTTTAGTAATATTTATGATCCTTGGGTGCAGGAGTTGTGTTAAAGATGTCCCATTTGGAACTGGACATTCTATAACCACATGCTTTCTAAACTTAGACTACTTGTAGTTCTGTGTAAAGCCTCTGCCAAGAGAAGCTTCTTTCATGAGGGTTGAGAGCTTTACTTACCTATGGATATAAAGATAAGAGTTAAGAGGGCAGTTGAATATTACATTTATTAAGCAAAATGCTAGTAGTAAATTCTCTAGGGTCTATAATCTCTCTAGCCATAGACTCCTTGTTAGGTTTAGAGTCCAGACATGAATTTCTTTCTATTGAGCAGGCTTTGAGGCCAATAGAAGACAATAGTGCCATTATCACACCATTGCACATATCTTGTTTTTATTGTAGTTTGCAGTATTTAAGTTTGAGTAGAACTGTTGGTAATTTTTCTTCCTTGGAAGCTTGAATAGCAACTTCTGACACCATGATAGCTAATTCTATTGCATTAAAGGCATGAGCCTATATGAAAGAAAAATTGGCAGTAAATTTTGTGGAGTTAATTGTTCAGGAAGATGTTTTCTATAATTACTATGTATACTGTCGCAGATACTTAAAATTATACCATTTAGTAATTGGATCTTAGAATTAAAACTTTCATTTTACACTCTAACCCCAGTTCTCCCTCCCACTCCTCCTCCTGTCCCCCATCACCTCCCCTCAGCTCATACCATCTACTCATCCCAAAGGGTAAGGCCTCCTATGGGGAGTGAACAAAGCCTAGTCCATTAAGCTGAGACAGGACAAGGGCCCTCCCCTTTTTATCTGCTTTTAAGGAAACCATCTCTGTAAGTAAAACATAAAAAATGTGAGAAATACTTTTGTGTAGGGGAGTTTGTTGTAATGATCAGAATGGGGCTACTCTCATTATAGAGTGGCTCAAGACAGAAGAGAGAATTTCTGGAAAAGATGAAATGGGTATGGTCACACTAATTATTATTTTATAGTCTTTGTAACTATAATTTTGAAGCTCAAAAGCATTCCATACAATTAAAAATAATTAGAAAATGGTTTTCTTGTATTTTAAAAATTGTTTTGGTACGTGCTATTTCCTTTTTAGTTAGTTACCCATTTGATTGTTTCTGCTAGTTAGATTTCAACATCTGAAAATATGAACTAAAGTAATTATTTATAATAAAAATGGAAGGCTGGTCCAGGATCTTGCCCTCCTTCTTCTCTTTCTCAGACAGCTCCGTCAAGTTGCCCAGGCTTGTATTTGGGGTCCCAAAGGCTTCCATTCGGGAAGTCACATCAGCATCCATCTTCCTAGAGAAGATGCATTTGCTTCCACAAAACTCCAGTATTAATATGTACATAAGAGTTTCTCTTTCTTTTTCTCTTATCTTAGAATAATAATGAATGGAAGAAAGTGAATTATGAATGCAGCTCAGAGGCATCCTGAGAGGCCCAGCATGAGCAATATGCTAATTCTGGCTTTGCTGTTCTTATCAATCCAGCAGGTTCATTCAGACTTAAGAGAGCAGTGGGGAAGCCTTTTGTTGCCCCACTGTACAAGTTCTTCTCTTAAGTAAAAAAAAAAAAAAAAAAATCAGTTTTTTCATAATGGCTTAACCAGAGGCAATACCCAATATTGTCTGTAAAGTGCAAGCAATATATCTTCGAAGCACTTGAATAATATTAGTATTTTGACTGAGTGTAGGAGAGAAAATAATCTATAAAGGCACAGATAATACAATTTTTAAAAGAAATTTCCATATGCTGTAGGATTGCATTCAGCTTGCAGACAAAGGGTTCCAGAAATAAGAAGTGCTTAAAAAGGGGGAAAATATAAATGCACGAAATCATCCATGCTAGCTAGCTCCAGTTTGTGTCTTCCCGTGTTGCTGATGTGTCTGAATGATCAAAGCCGTTCTGAGTTCCACCGTTCAGGATCAAAAGCTGCCTTTGTGTTTTAAAATGAGCAATTTTCTTAGCTGTCATTCAACCTGCTGATGTGCTTTCTTAATTTTCCTTTGTATGTTGCTTTTCAAGATAAATCCACACCATTGCTGGAGAGGTAAACATAACCTTTTTAATATCATGTCCTCCATGGACTCCTGATGTTTCTGTAAATGTCAAATTTCTCTCATTGACAATTTTTACAACAGACATCAACTTTAACCGAATTTGAAAGTCTGTTTCCAATATTTTCTTTCAACCAGCTCGTAACAATATCTCCTAATATATCACTGATCATAACAGTCATATCTGAAATTCTTCAATCACAAATAGGATTGAACTGTTAATTGACCTTCCTCCTTTGCAAACTTAAATGCTTTGAAATTATATTTGTTGCTTCTTGGCACATATTAGAAACCATGAGTGACTTTGTGTTGTTGGCTGCTGTAGCATAATAAACTAATACAAATGCGTGTATTTGCTAATTACTCCCCCAAAGTTAATATATGACTACTTACTAAAAAATTACATAAGTGATTGGAGCAAAACTTTATGAAAGGATAAAACAGCTATATTAAATTTCAGTTTAAAATTATGTAACTGTGCTTTTTATGAAGGATCTGAGCACACTCCCACACATAAGCAATTCACTGAGTGCAGACACTACCACACACTTACACAGAAAGAAACATCTCTCTCCTTTCCTCTTCTTTTTTATCTACATTGTTGAAAAAATGTCTCATGTCTTGATATCTGTCATATGTTATTGAAATTTTTATCAAACAGTGTTTAGCTTACTGGTGTTTGAAGGTAGAGTTCTAGTTGCAGCTATTCATAAAGTCTATGAATAGGGAGAAGGTGGATCTAGTAGGGAAACCTATTTTCTACCAGCTAAAGCACAATAGCCACAGAAACATAAACAAAAAGATTAAACATTTTAAAATGCTAGATAGGAAGCAAAGATAATACAATTGAGAATGATGGTTGAGATGTCTTTAGATGAATAGGCAGATGCTGTATATACTAAAAAACAGAACATGTTAATCAAAACCTAAATGTTAAGAACGGACCAGAGAGAAAGGCTTAGTGAGCAGAGTAGGACCAGAAGATGCTGGTGAGATTACAGGAGGCAAATTCTGAAGTTCTGTGGTCCAACTACGGTTCTGGGTTTTCGTCTGTTACTAATCTAACATATGAGCATGCCAAAGAACTTATGTAAGTTTCTCATGATGAAGGAGAAAGACTTGAACAAGAAGTGCTTGGAACAAGTGTACTGAAGACAGTAGAACATTGACCATGTACACTTGCCACATTGAGTTACTCAGCTTTTCTTGTTGGTTCCTCTAAGCATCAGCACAAGTACTGATATCTTAAATTCTTAAAGCAGTCCATTGGAATACAAAGTGTTCAACCATTGTCTTTTTTTGAAAACAACAATTACTTAATGATGGTACCAAATGGAAATAATATCTTAATGGACACAATATTTCAGTATATGAATATCAAGTTTAGTTTCCTACACTGTGATGGACTTAAATACTGAACCTGGCCAAATCAAACCAAAGAAAACATTTTTTTAACCATACAAATGGACACATACATTCATGTTTTATGGCCACCAGGTGGAAAGCTCACCATCTGGCAGCTGCTAAAGATGCAAGCACTAGAAAAAGGAGTTCATTTTCACCAATTTAATTACTCCAGCTTTCAGTTGGCAGGGTAAAAGAAGAGCAAAGTGTACGACAAAAAGAAGTGGAAAGGAGGGTGAAGTCTGGGACTGTAATGTTCCTGAAAGCATGCTTTCCTTTCCCTCTCAAAAAACAGCCTCTCGCTTCCTATACAAAAGATTATCATGTACACATTGGATTGTTGACAGGAACAAAAGGCAACACATATCTGACTAAGCCAAATACAGAATGTAGCTGGGCTATGGTGGTGCACACCTTTAATCCCAGCACTTGGGAGACAGAGACAGGTGTGTCTTTGTGTGTCTGAGGTTAGCCTGGTCTATAGAGCCAGTTTCAGGACAGCCAGTGCTACACACAGAGAAACCCTGTCTCAAAAAGCCAAAACAAACAAGTAAAAGGGAAGTAAACACACAATCTTATATTTGTTAACTTGTTAATGACTTTCTTATAGAATATATTTTGTAAATATCAGTATTTTTTAATATGCTGCATATATGTTCAACATGGTATCATTTTCTTAGGGTTCCGGTTAACTTATGTTACAGTTCAAATATTTGAGAAGTATTAATTTAGACATACGTTCTAGATGAATTTAAACAGGAAATTCAGGAGTTTTGTGTAATATAGACCTATGAATAAAATACAGTAAAGTGTACTAGTATGGTAAATAGAATTAAATTAAGTAGGAAGAGATCATGTGAAGCAGACAATAGAATGAGTTTTGGACTCAATCCAAACTGGGTTTTATTCTTAAATCTTCTACCCACCTATAATTACTATGTAAGTTTTAAACAATTATTAAACTGTACAATGACAACAATAGACATACTGACATGGACAGGGGAAAGGCCATGAAGCCCAGCCCTACACAAAGAGCTACAAGCAACTGAAAAATGCTGAGAGCAGAGGAAATAATCTCCCTGGTGGAAATACTATTCATTTTTGCAAGTTATTTTATTTTCTGTAATTAATCCATATAATACAGTCATAATACTCAATTATTACAGAGAGAATGAGAATTAAATAATACACAGAAATACTAAATTATCATAGGTGAATGGTCTGTGTTCCTGATGAACCTATAAAAGTTATAAAATTCTCCTTTATCACATTTTATTCTCTATACATTTCATAAATATAATTACTGTACTAACACTATCTCCCTTTTGGCATATGCAAGCTTCACAGTTCCTGTTTTGTTTACAGTGTCTTCTAAGATCTTAGAACAATGTATCATATATTACAAGCACATATGGATGTAGTCAGTGGCAGGTTCTGGCAGTGGCACAGCTCTAGTATATCAACATGGCCATGGGATGTAGCCTAGACCCCAGACATCTGTCTGACTTTTGGTGGCACAATGGGCCACGGACATCAATGCAGATTCCGTTGTGGTAAGATCACAGACTCAGACATGGCGCTAGGCAGCAACCCAGGCCCAGATGTCACCATGGTTCTGAATGGCAAGCAGGCCATCAACATCAGCCTGTTTCTCATAGCCCTCGCTTGTTCTGAACTGCCTCTTACCACAGCACACGGACCGTTATGCCTCTCTTCCTCTCCCTCTATTCCACAATATACTTGTTCATCAAAATGGCACCCATCTGCCTGGTGCCTTGAAAATGCCTTCAGGCAGGTAAGATCATGAGGACTCAGAATGCCCCGTGGGTGTCTTTTGCTTGCCTGAGCTGTGCGGCATCAGGCAGGCCTCTAGCTAGATAAGCCAAATATTTTAAAATGTTTCTTACTTGGAACTCATGTGCATTCTGCTGGTTTAAAGATTTTTCCTGCCCTATTACTATTCACTTTCTTGAAAGAGAGAGAGTGATAAAAAACGGACATGGGATTGCTGAAATTCATAGAGAAGGTTCTGAGAGTAGTAATACGTGAACTGATAAAAAAAATCAACTAAGAATTATTTAATTATAAATCTACATCAACAACATAAAGTTTAAGTGTTGGCATATGTCTACCCCTTATCCATTCATTATTTTATTATTAAGTAAATACATTTACAGCATGGAGTATAGCAAAGGCTCATTAGTTACCCATTATGCCAGATTCTTCAACTTCCTTAGCTTCTAGATTAAATTTATTGTTGTTAGTTGTTTTTCTTTTGCTGTAGCCCCATGGTAGAGCACCAAAATGTTGTTGTTTGTTTTATTCTTAGCTCTTTGATCTTTTTTTAGGGGGTGAGTTGGCCCACCACCCAACTCCTAGATAACTCACATATGGAGGCTTATTCTTACTTATAAATGCCTGGCTTCAGCTCGATTTGTTTATTGCAGTTTTGTTTTTTTTTTATCTTAAATTATACCGATGACCTTTTAGACTCGGGGCTTTTTTTTTCTTACTTCTGTGTATCTTACTTTCACTCTTACTTCATGGCTGGCTGAGTGGCTGGGTGGTTGGCTGGCTGGCCCCTGACATTCTTCTCTCCTTGTTCTCTCTTTCTTTCTTCTCTCTTTCTTCCTCTATTTAATACTCTCTTCCTACCATGCCTGCCTATCCTTTCTCCTGACTCGCTATTGGCTATTCAGCTTTTTATTGGACTATCAGGTGTTTTAGGGAGGCAAAGAATCACAGCTTCACAGAGTTAAACAAATACAGCATCAACAAATGCAATTCATCTTTACATCATTAATAAAATGTTCCACAGAATAAACAAGTGTATATCCCTAAAATAAAAATCCACAATAATTTATAAACTACCATTCTAAGTAAGCCCAGGAGACTGAGTTCTAGGCCATAGGATATTAAAAGTGATAGGGACAATTACTAGGCTTTGCCAATTAAACATCTTGTACTTGGGTTTTCATTCTGTTCTCCAGTCTGTTGGCCAAATAAATGAACCCCAAGGCTTCAGAATATGAAGGAACACCTGGTAAATATTTCAGGCTCTAACCATTTGCAAAGCTGACCCACAACAACAAAGTATGTTTTGATTTCCTGAAAATAATTATACTGATATTATGAAGCATGGGTATTAGGTTGCTTTCTTAAGTACTGGTAGTAAAGAGTTATCAAGTATGAGTATAAGATGGTACCTTTGATGAAAAGTCTGTGAAAAGATTTCCTTCCTAGTGGTAAAATGGAATGGAAATTTTTCTCTACTGTCTTTACCCATTGCCACAACATCATGACATCTTGCTTGTAAAATACTTGAGTGAGTTTGTATTATACCATCATTATTTATTTTATTTTCATCTTGTTTCTTAATTATTTGTATGGTTCCTTAAAGACAGGCTATCTCAAGATGCTATGTAATACCTGGAATTATAAATTAAGAAGGAATCTGAAAGTCTGCTCACAAACACACATTGCCAGTGGTACAGGTCTTTTAGGGACACTCAAAAGAATGGTGATATCCTACTACAAAATGGTAAAAAGATTGACATGAATATATGGGTGGGTCAATGATGGGGGTTAGCCAGTCTCTCTTGCTTTTTTGTTTTATTCTTTTTTCTATTGTTTTCATTGAACTATATATTTTTCTCTGCTCCCAGCCCTTCCTCCCACTCCACTTCTGCCCTCTCCCATGATATATATGCTCCCAATTTACTCAAGAGACCTTTCCTTTTTCTACCCTAAAGAGAAAAGTGCTTTTATGCTATGTGGTGACTCAGAGTAGAGCCTAGCCTGCTCTCAGCATATTGAGAAATGTGTAGCTAAGAAAATGAAGTCTTTCATTTTTACAGTTCTTATGGTAAAACTGAACGTGGAAGTGATTTCCTTCAACCCCAGTCAGATATTAGTTTTTAAATGAAATAATTTTAATGATAAACTGAAGTTGGTAATGTTATGATAAGTTGGCTATACTTATAACACCATTTCATGATCAGGCTTGTTGGTGAGCAGCACAAAACTTAGGCCCCATCTGGAGTTGAACGAAATGTTTACTGTGTTCAAATTTATCACAAATATTGAAAAAGCAAAAGGTGAATATTTGATATCTAGTATAATATTTTTAGAAAGTCATGGTACCTGCTATAGCGTGTGGATTCTTTACCTTAATAACTTAACCACAGGTTGAGAACAAACATTTTCAATCATAGGTCAGAGCAAGTAGTTTCAGCAAAGTTGGAAGTCAGATACTGAGGCCCACATGGAGCAAACAGACCTGCACACTCACTCTGAGATAGTTGATATAATGATGAGTGTTGACCTGCACATTCACTCTGAGATAGTTGACATATTGAGATGAGTGTTGACTTGCACACTCACTCTGGGCTAGTTGACATATTGAGATGAGTGTTGACTTGCACAGTCACTCTGAGCTAGTTGATGTACTGAGATGAGTGTTGAGAGAGCACAGCTTTGTCACACTGTGTGCCGCACAGGTACCTTGAGCATCGGGGTTGGATCTCAAAAGTGAAGGGGCATGGGGTCATCGTAGAATGATTTCACGGCTCAAATTATGTGATAGGTTCTGCAACCCATTGTCTGTTCTGGGGTATTGGTACACTGTGTGAAGAGGTATTGCTGTGATTGTTGTAATAAAAAGTCAAATGGCCAATAACTTGTCAGCAGGTACAGACAGACAGAGAAGAGAACTCTGGGAAGAAGAAAGGCAGAGTCACCAGCCGGACATGGAGAGGAAACAGGATTGATGGAGGAGTTACTTTCATTTAATAAAGAAACTGCCTTGGCCCATTTATAGGCCAGCCCTTAGGTGGGTGGAGTAAACAGAACAGAATGCTGGGAGAAAGAAGCCGAGTGAGGAGTCGCCATGATTCTCCCACTCCCGACAGACACAGGTTAAGATCTTTCCTGGTAAGCCAGCTCGTGGTACTACACAGAATATTAGAAATGGGTTAGATCAATATGTAAGAGCTAGCCAATAAGAGGCTGGAACTAATGGGCTAGGCAGTGTTCAAAAGAATACAGTTTCCGTGTAATTATTTTGGGGTATAAGCCATGCGGGCGACCGGGTGCCGGGGACGCAGCCCCGCCACTCTTATTACAACACAGGATGGTCAAAATAGAAGAGAGATAACACCGCATAAGAGAACATAGATTAATATGAGTGTTGTTATAAGAGCTAGTTGAGATAAACATACACTAAAGGCCAAGCATTCATAATTAATAAGTCTGTGTGGTAATTTGTATGCTGGTGGCTGATAAAGAAGCTCAATACACATGGTGCCCAACACGGGGCTCAATTATCCATATTTGAAAGCAGTCTCTCAGGTAGGTTCAACATATAGAGGCATGGGTCTTTTAAGAGGCCCTGCTGTACAGCTAAGTACTTGAGCAGCAGACACAGTACAATCTCCTGCTGTAGGCAGACACAAAAAATTCCCAGAGTTGGGGTGGAAATGAAGCTCTGGGGCTGGTTACCCACAGCATGAAGCTAGGCTGTCATTGAGCGGGGGGGGGGGGGGCAGAGGCATCTGCCAGTGCCTCTCTGTTGTGGTAGCCTGGCAGTTTAAGATTTGCCTCTTGTGGACAGAGTGTACAAAAATCCAGGTCCAGACATAGATAGTCATAGAAAAAATAGCTCAAAAAGGACCAGACACCAGTAAAGACAAGTAACCCAGGTGATCCAGCCTCTTCTCTCTTAATTCCTCTGTTGCTGTATCCTCAAAATTCTATATCCATAACAACGTTGAAGCTGCTAGCTGATATGGTCCAGGCTCACAGACTACTCCAGGCAGACTTCATAATAAGCCCTACACTTCCCATCACACAGAGACTAAACATAAAAGAATATAGCTAGCTAGCTCTCCATAAACTTGCCCATTATCCTAGTTTTTTCAGAATCCCCTAAAGATGCTGCAAACCTCAGACAACAGGAAACAGTATAGAGAATATAGAGATGCCCACATTCCCAAACACAGTGGGGTGGTGTTTTTTTTTTTTTTTCCTTTTAATCATTTGGCAGATTATGGATGTTGTTTTCATCTAGGGGGTTGTTTTCTAGTTATTATTGGTCATGGTCAAGGAAAAAAGCTAAACATAGTAGCTTATATTAACATATCTTGTTCTGAAAAAAAGGGTGGATATAGAAATGATAGGATAAAAAGGTAGATTATTGAATGTTCTTATAAACTAAAAAAGGAAAGTCTTAAACATTTTATAATTGGTATAGATTTTTGTATATTGATACCAATTTAAGAGTTTTTATATAGTAGGTATGTTTTCACTCTTATTTAAGGTATATTAGTATATTGATACAAATTTAGGATTATTTTTGTTTTAATATAGTGTATATATGTTTCTACTCTTGTTTAAGGAATGTATGCAGTTCATTTTAAAATGCAAAGTTCTAGTCCTTAAAGGATATTATTAAAAACTGTTTAAGATAATTAAGAAATGTAGGTTAGTAATTAGTCATCTACAACAATCAATTTTGTGGCCATGTTAGGTATGCTTTCAGGTTCAAACAGAGATATAATTTAGACAGAAAAAATGTTCTTCACACACTTCAGAGAATATGGCATTTAAGATGTTTTAAATAACATAAGGTTTTTCATGACAGCAAGACATGTCTGCTCCTGTCAGTACCAATTTACTTCAAAAAGACAATGGACATTGAAGAACCTCCGTATTGACTTTGCTTTTATTGTGGTAAAGTTAGCCACCGGGCAAGAAAGTGCCCTTGCCTCGACTGCTAACACTATGATGTCCAGAGAAGGCCACTGTCAAACTCTACCAAGGCTATATAAACAGTTCTTCAAAAACTGCTGCTTCACAGAACAGTTTTTCAGATATTCTAGGCCTGTAGGCGGAAGATGATGCCCTAATATTGCAGAGGAAACTTGGGGACAGTCCAGATAGCCAGCTGTCTGTGTTGTTTCTATAGTTTTGGAAGTCGTTTGTTCTGCACTTCCTGTTTACTCAGGGAATAATATAGCCTTCTTGGGTCTTTGATGGGGTTGAAGACTAGATAGTTATAGTTACAATTTTCCCCATTACTAAATTCAGAAAAGAAATTCATGAAAGATATTTAATGTAAAAGGTTGACAGAATAAAAGCTTAAGTTGTTTATCTAAAAAAAATGTTTTAAGGTCTAAAGAAATATTTTTGGAATGTTAAAACAAGTATAAGACATAAAACTTCAGACTGATAAAGATAGGATAAATAATAAAGTAATTTCTTCAAAATGGCCAGATACAAATGGACTGGACGTTGTAAATGATTCTTATTGTTTTATTATAATTGTTCTTATTGTATGTAGTTTAACTGTTATGAGCTAAAAAACCTTCCCTTTTTATTTAAAAAATAAGGAGGAAATGTTGTGGGATATTTGTATACTGTGTGAAGATGCATTGATGTGATCGGTGTAATAAAATGCTGAATGGTCAATAGTTGGGGGTATAGATAAGAATTCTGGGGAAACAGAGATAACTCTGGAAAGAAAAAAGGCAGAGTCACCAGTCAAACATGGAGAGGAAATGGAACGTGCGTGGTGGGAGAGAGGTAATGCTGCATGACAGAAT
Organism: Chionomys nivalis; assembly: GCF_950005125.1. Classification (NCBI taxonomy): domain Eukaryota; kingdom Metazoa; phylum Chordata; class Mammalia; order Rodentia; family Cricetidae; genus Chionomys; species Chionomys nivalis. The sequence goes on along the minus strand of NC_080111.1, from coordinate 25,694,361 downwards.
GTATATTAATGTAAATGGGTTAATTTATGTTATAAGAGCTAGTTGAGGCATACCTAAGCTAAACACCAAGTTTTAATAATTAATATTAAGTTTCTGTGTGGTTATTTGTGAGTTGGTGGCTAATGAAAAAGCTTGGTAAAATTGTCCCTAGCAGAATTTGTTAGATCCTCTATTTTTCAGTGGGAGGTAGACTTGGAGAAATAAAGAAAATTAAAAATTATTCATATTGGAAAGAAAATCTTATGGAAGAACAAAAAAACGAATGGTTTTAGACATGTGGTATGTAATCCTCTATTGTGTTTGAAGTTTCTATACTGTGCCCAGCAAAGTGCTCGTCTCGATTTTTAACTTGCTGAATCTATTGTTTAACATAGCATGTGCCAGCTGAGCCTGACCACCATCATTTTCCATTGCTTTTAACAACAAACATTTACAAAAAAAATAGATCTTGTGACATGAAAAGTAACAATAGAATAAACATTAAGTATTATTTTTCTCTTAGAGTCTTTAAATTGTCTGGTTGATTGATTGATTAGAATGGACTTCCACATTCCTTTTGAGAGGGCTGCAGCCTTGTGTAGGAAGGGTAAATATGTAATCAGACACGTCTCTCTTGTCTGTCAGTTCCCTGATAAACACTCTGAGGCTTAAAATTACTTATAAATGCATGGCCGATAGCTCAAGCTTGTTGCTAGCTAACTCTCTTCTGTAAATTAACCCATATTTCTTACCTATGTATTTGCCATATGGCTTATGGCTTGATAACCTCTTTTTCTATAGATCCTGCTTCTGGCATCTCTCTGACTCTTTCTTCTTCTTCCTAGAGTTTCTGGCTGTACCACCTGTACTGCCTGCCTGGCACTGGTCTGTCAGCTTTTTATTAACAAATGAGAGTAATGCATATTCACAGTGTACAGAAAAAATACGCCACAGCCCTTCTTCCTTCCTGTTTAGTTAAAAAGGAAGGTTTTAGCTTTAACATAGTTAAATTACATACAACAAAAACAGTTATCAAGTAACAATTAAAATGAGAGAAAATAATATATTTTTAAGTGAGTCTAAGATTTACACATAATTTGCAGTTTGTCGTAACTAAGGGAAACTACAAGTTTAACTATTTAGTCTTTATCTCTTTCAAACACCCCAGAAGAATGAAATGTTTCCTAATGACAGGGACATCAGGCTGCCTGGATAGTTACCCAAAGTTCCTCTGTAATATTGGGACATCCAACTCTGGACTACAGTCCTGTTCTATCTGCTTTGTTTTGGTCTGAGTCTGTCCATACTCCACATCTGCAACCTTTTCTGTCTGCTTGAGCAAAAACCCTAAACCTGCCATGCAGCACGCAAGCAGTGGTTGAGAGAAGCCTCTCGATACTGCGACCTGTGGAAGACAGCACAGGGACACTTCAGGCCACTGAGCTCATGGCGGGTAGAAGCATCTTTATCCCGCAGGCAGCTGTTTGGAGATGCGTCTCTGCACAGCAGCTGGTATGAGACTGGGAGAATAGGAAGCTGCATTTGTCTCTGTTGCTGTGCGTTTAGAACGTTTTCTTTTTTCTTAAACTTTCTCAGGTTTATATGGAAAATTCTTGCTAATGTTTGGGTGCCATATGTAGTCATACATTTCTCTCCTGCCTGCCAGATCTCAAATAACCAGTTCGAGCCTTAATATTACTTATAAATACTTGGCTGCTGGCTCAAGCTTGTTACTAGCTAACGCTCCCGTAAATTAACCCTTGTTTCTTTACTATGTATTTGCCATGTGGCTCATGCCTTGCTACCTCATTTTCTGTATGTCCTGCTTTCTTGGCAGCTGTTTGGCATCTTTCTGACTCCACCTTCTTTCCAAAGTCCTCTGTTACTGATTTTCCCACAATACTTCCTGCCTGGCTACCAGCTGGTCAGCTTTTTAATAACCAATGAAAGTAATACATATTCACGGTGTATAGAGAATTATTTCATAGCATAAATACAATATTTCAATTTATGTCAATAAATATTATGAATACCACTTAGTGGAATCTGTGGAGGCTAAAAATATGAGACACTAATCTTGACCTCTATACTCAAGCTTTGTGGATCAGGGAATAAAAAATATTATTACTAATAGCAATGATGATAATACAAGGTTTAAGGGAACAGCAAATTTTATTTAGCTGAAAGGTGGTCTGGTAATTACTAAAGGGAGCAGCAGGCTATAACTTTGTCTTGAAGAAGCATTTGACAAGCCAAAAAAAGGGACTGAGGTACGTGATGTCAAGGTCAAACCACCCTGCTAAACATTGGAAGCACCCTACTAAGCACAGGAACTGCCCTCCTGAACATCACAGGACTTACGACAAGATGCAAATACAACAGTGCTTTATAGTTTGTCATTGTGAAGTGCACGGTTTACTGCTTCTGTATTTTCTTTGTAATACGCTTTGTTATTTTGGAGAACTTGTAGCATTAGTCTCACAGAACCCCAGTACAAAGCCTTCCCCATATCTGTTATCCTGCTTCACGAGCTGCTGACAACTTATACAGCCACTGCACAGCCTCAAAACTGGGAAGTTTCCTTTGGTAAGCATTGCTGTTATTCAGAATGCCAGCCCTATTGAAATTTTGACCTTTAATTTTTTTTTTTTTTTTTTTTGTGAGACAAGGTCTCATGTATCACATAGTCCAGACTGGTCATCAACTCTCTGTGCATCTGAGGATGCTCTTGAAATGTTCATCTTCCTGCCTCACTATCTTAATCATTGGCATTACAAACATTTGGCAACATGCTTGGTTTATTCAGGGTTGAGGACCAACCCCTCGGCTTTGTTTAGGATACACTAATGCTCAACCACTGAGATGTATCTCCAGGGGTTTCTTGCCCTCTTAATGAGGCAGATGAGAGAGGTTTGATGTTTTTTTATTTTTTTGTGAGAATTATAAAATTGGGCTGAGATTTATGATTTTCTGACAAAAGTAGTATACAGGCAAGAAAGAATTCAAGGAGAGTAAATAAAAAATCCTGATGATACTGCAAAGGAGTAATAATGAGAAAACAGAAAAGATGAAAGGCCACTGTTAAATATGCCAAACAGAGGGTAGGAGCCCCTCCTGAATATATGCAGCTGTTGAATAATTACAAGGTCAATTTGCATGCCAGGAAAGTTACACTCCAACCTAATATATAATATTTATATGTTCAGGCTTTATTTTTAAGTACTGTAAGAACAACGATGTTACCCTCCTTCTGCCTGACGATGTGAACTCACGAGAGTAGTGAGAATGACTTAGAAGCAGGGGATAGTACCATCCTCAGACTATGACAGCCCATTAGAGCTGACTGGAAAAACAAACATTCTCCACCAGGATGAGGCAACACAGGTCCCCCAAAAAATTAGATCAAGAACCCAAGGGCATTTTAATCCGAGAATTGAATGACACTGTGGGAAAAGGAAAAAGAAAGAGAAGCATTCATTTTCTGTTCTAACAGCTGTAGCAGCCAGGATTGTCTCTGTCATGACAAACTCATGGCTAGTAGAGGCTTCTGTTCTAACTGCCATGCAGCCAGGATTGTCTCTGTCATGACATACTCATGGCTAGTAGATGTTTCAAACACAAAAATCTGCTTTTGAAACAAAGACTTTTAAAATATAATTCCCTGGTAGAGATTCTTTCTTATTACTTTTATTATACTTAAAATTGTTTAATTTTTTCATACAATATATTTAATAATAGATTTAGCCTTCCTAAATCTTCCCGGATCCTTTCCATCTGCCCTCCCACCTAACTTCTTGTTATTTTTTTCTCAAAAACAAAAACAAAAAACACCCAAAACCTACAAACAACCTAAGAAAACAAAACACAAAAAGACATAAACCACAAAACCATAGCAACAACAATAGAGCACACTGAAAACATGGAGCATGTTCTGTGTTGGCCAACCACTCCTGAGCGTGAGGCCTGCCATGTGTGAGGTTAATCAGTGTCACCCTTTGCAGAAACGTGATTTTTTTCCCCAACAACTATCAATTGCGAATAGATTTGTGGTTAGGAGTAGAACTTGGACTATATTAATTTTGATTGTGATAAATGCTAGAAAAAATTTAAAGGCTATAATTATCTTCTTGCACATCACAGAGGCTGAATCACTTTATTTCCCTCAGGCCTTAAAATCTTTTGTCACAGAGTATTGAAATACATATTCCATTGATGATGTGTTTTAAACACTAGTCTTCTCAAGTTTAATTTTTAAAGATCACATTACAAAGGTGTCTAACTCTGCCTTCAACGAGGAACAAATTCAGCATCTCTGAATGATGTACTTAGATTTCTTCCCTTGTTTTCCAAATAAATATTTGGCTTAAAAGTTAATAAATAAAATCTCTTGTGATAAGGGTCAATACTTTCTGGGGGGACAAACTGGAGGACATAGAACTTAGCTGTGCCATCTGCGGACTGAAGGGTCATGAAGAAAGCACTTAACCATTTTCTAAAAGCTGATAACCCCATCAATCATTTAACAGCATAGGAACTAAAGGACCCTCTCCATTCTAATGCTTTCATAAAATCTGCACTGTGATTATTTTATGTACATTTTTGCTGTTCATTCTTCTTATTTGGCACTTGGATTGGTCCAGGATCATTCTTAGCGCATAATAATAATCTGTGTATTTTTTACATAAATCATTTGAAGACTTGTAAGTACAAAAATTTCTTTCAAGAATTTCAGTTTCTATAACTTACATAGTAAATTTATCTATAGAAATTCTTAAAAAATGTTTGTAACTTTGTCTTTTGTCACTTTAATTTTAGATAGTTTAGAAATGTGAGAGTCAGTTTCTTTCAGACTCAATCTTTTTATATATTAATATAAAATTGAGTTTATAAGTGTCACCATGCTTAAAAACCAGTGGTTTTTATTCTACCAAAAGCAATCTGCAAATTTAATGCTATACCCATCAAAACCCCAACTCGATTCTTTACAGACTTTGAAAGTATACTACTGAACTTTTTATGGAAAAAACAAAACAAAACAAAACAGGATAGGTAATACAATCTTTAACAATTAAAAAGAACCTTCTGGAGGTGTCATATGCCTTATTTCAAGTGGAACTACAGAGAAATGGTAATAAAACTGCACGGTATTGGCAAAAATAGACACTTTGATCAATAGGATCATATTGAAGACCTAGATATAAATCCACACACCTATGGACACCTAATTTTTTATACAGAAGCCAGAAATTCACAATGGAAAAAGGAACCATTTTCAAAAAATGATGCTGGTATAACTGGATATCACCATGTAAAATAGTCCAAATAGATCCATGTCTATCACCCTGCACAAAACTCAAATCCAAGTGAATCAAGGACCTCAATGTAAAACCAGATATACCGAGATTGATGGAAGAGAAATTGTGGACTGCTCTTGAACAAATTGGTACAGGAAAATACTTTCTGCAGAGAATACTGATGATGCCGTGAAACTGAAACGCTTCTGTAAGGCAAATCACACCGTCAAAAGGACAAAATTATCTATAGATCACAGAATGAGGAAAGATCTTTACCAACCCCACATCCAACAGAATATAAATAAATTAATAAAACTAATAAAGCACGCAAGAAACTAGACTAAATAATTTAGCAACAAACTAAATAATCCAACTTAAAAATGGGGTATAGATTTTAACATAATTCTCATCAGAGGAATCTCAAACGGCTGAGAAGCAATTGCAGAAATGTTCCACATCCTTAACCATCAGGGAAATGCAAATCAAAATGACTCTGAGATTCTGTCTTACACTTGTCATAATGGCTAAGATCAAAAACATAAGTGAGAGCTATGCTGGCGAGGATGTGGGGTAAGGGGAACACTCATCCAATTGTTGGTGGGAGTACAAACTTGTGCAGTCACTTTGGAAATCAATATGGTGGTTTCTCAGAAAACTGAGAATCAATCTACCTCAACACTCAGCTGTACCACTCTCAGGAATATACTCAAAGGATGCTCCATCCTACCACAAACACACCTGTTCATCTGTGTTCATAGCATCTTTATTCCTAACAGTCAGAAACTGGAAACAACCGAAATGTCCCTCAACTGAAGAATGGGTAACGAAAATGTGGTACATTTACACAATGGAGCACTACTCAGCAGTTAAAAAATGACATCTTGAAATTTCTAGGCAAATGGATAAAACTAGAAAAAAATCACCCTGAGTGAGGTAACACAGACCCAGAAAGACAAACATGGTATGTACTCATAAGTAGATACTAGACCTAAAGTAAATGATAATCACGCTATAACCCTCAGATCCAGAAAGGCTAAGTAACAAGAACAGTTAAGGAGAAGCATGGATCTCCCTGGGAAGGGGAAAATAGAATAGATTTTTTTTTTCTTGGATGAACTGAAGGTGGATGGGAGGAGGGAGAGGGTACAGAAAGAGATAACTGGAATTGGAGGGCATTTGAGGCGTGATGTCGAAACCTAGTGCAGTAGAAACTCCCAATATTCTACGAGTGTGATCATAGTGAGGACTCTTAGCAACGGAGGATATGGAGCCTGAACCAACAACTACATAGAAGTTGGAACCATGCAACTTCTAGCTTTGGGACAGATGCACCAACATAGTCACAAAACCTTCAACCTAACATTTATCCGACCTGCAGATGTCAGGGGAAAGTGGAGGCACAGAACTTGTGGGAGTGGCCAACCAATGACTGTTCTAATCTGAGGCCCCTGTCATGAAAAAGAAATCAAGCCCAACACTGTGTGGATGACTAGGAGTTGGAGACCCAATAGTCCAGAGACCCAGCATGGAAAAAACTCAATCAAATGATTTCTAATGATATTCCGCTGTTCTCATAGATCACGGCCTAGCTTAATTGTCATCAGACAGGCTTCATGAGGCATTGATGTGAGTGATGGGAGCAGATGCAGAGACCCACAGCCAACATTAGGCAATGAGAGAACCCAAATTAGAGATCTCCATTGGATCCCACCCTGGATGCTCAGGAAACCTTGTGTAAGAGGAAAAGGAAGAATTGTAGAAGGCAGAGGGTTGAGGATACTGGGAGAATATGGCCCACAGGATCAACTATGCAGTCTCATAGAGACTAGAGCAGTAAGTACAGAGCCTGCATGGGTCTGAGCTAGGTCCTCTAAACATACGTTATGGTTGTTAGCTTGTTATTCTTGTGAAAGTGGGGGTGCCTCTGACTCTTTTGCCTGCTTCTGGAACTCTTTTTCTTCTACTGGGTTGCCTTGCTCAGGTTTGTGTCTATCTTATTGTATCTTGTTATGCCTTCTTCAGCTGATACCCTGGGAGGTCTGCCTTTTTTTTCTTCTGAAGGGCAATGAAGGAGGAGTGTATCTGAGGGAGAGAGAAAGTGTGTGTGTGGGGGGGAGGGGGGGCTGGAAGGAGTGGTGGGAATGGAAACTGTGGTCAGAATGTATTGTATGAAAAAACAATAAAAACATGTAAATGAATTAAAAACCAGTGGCATCAATCAATGGGAACTTATGTCTTACCACTTCACCCTAAATCTTTCTTAGTTCATTTCCTTCTTTTATAAGTTACAAATACAATTTCAATAACGCTAATACAAAATTGAATTTTACGTAGATTGTTTAACCATCATTTAATTGCTTTAAATTTGCACGAAACACAAACGGAATGAACTGAAGAAAGAGCTAATCTTTTGCAGCTTTTCTTGTGAAGCTCTGGGTATCTAAGAAAAGAGGTGACAGGATTCTGAACACAGGTGGCTAGGCTTCAGAACAGTCTGCCACCTGGAAGGGAGAAAGCCTCTGAGAGCATTCTTTTCAACAGGAAATAGGGCAATAGCTGAACATTTCCTTGCTCAGTGTCTGTGGCTTAAATTCCACAGTTGTATTGTTTAAGCCTCTCATTTCTACTCCTGACACCTCTGCCTTGTGCTATAAACCCACTTGCTCTTGGACACAGTTCCACTGTGGGATTTATATAACCCAGGAGCAGAAATGGCCATTTCTTTCAGTTTACCTGAATCAAGGCTATTCTTACAAGCAGCCTGCTTGCTCTTTCAGATCAGAGTATTTTATTACAGAATTCTTCCTCATCTTTACTTTCTTTCTCCTTCTCCTCAAATAATGTTTATAGCAGATTGATAGTATTGTTCTAATTAGCATGCAATAGCAAAATTGTCTTCATTGTGTATTTGAATAATTTGAAGTACTCCAATTCAACACTTACTTTGATAATAAAAGATTTTTTAGTATTTAAATGAACAAACAAAATATGAACCATTGAGCTCAGAATGCTTCCTTTCAAAATCTTAATGCTTTATATAGAGAAATAATTCCTTGGGCCTTTAATAACTATCATTCTAATGGTTTGAAAGCCTAGAATCTATTTCTTTGTTAGGAGCTTAGTACTTTCTTTAATATCTAATGATTTGAATTAAATACCCACTGTGCCTAATTTGACCGTTATTGAAAATTTCATAGGGAATATCCTCAGTGCAACAAGAGAATATTGGCATCAGTTGTCTCCAAATGAGATCAGATGCTAGGAATCAGCAGACACTTTTTGAACCATATCTGTTCTAAGAGCAATCAGGTATTGTTTGGAGCCTGGGCATTTAGAGTAACCAGGAAGTTTGAATGGATGCCCAAAGATCCCTTTTTAAGTTCTTAACACTTGTGAACTTCGATGAGCTCACCTCTCCTGGCTTTGAAAGCAGCCAAGAAAGAGCCAGCAGTGAAGGAGTGCAGATGGAGGCTGGACACTAGAGCCAACAAGAAGCAGAATCCTTCTAGAATCTTTGCTAAGCACATAGACTCCCTGGCACTTGATACTAATTACCTGAGATGGACTTGGACTTCTGACCTTGAGCATGTAAAATGTGGATTGTTATTTTCAGCAGCATTTGAAAACGGGAAAAGTAAGATCTTAGCACAGGGGCTAAGTCTCAGCTGTTTTGTGGTTGTTTTAAGATTTACTATTTGTTTAATGTGTGCCTGCCTGTGTGTCTGTGTCTGTTTATATATGTACATGAATTACCCCAGAGAGAAGAGAGTGTCAAAGATTTTGGAGTTATAGGCAGTTGGAAGTCACTGAAAATTGGTTCTGGGAACTAGAACCAAACCCATATGCTATGGAAGTTTTCTTAAACATGAAGACTCAAACCTCAGCTTTTCTAAGATTCGATTAGAATGTGGAACCTGTGTGATGACTGAATTTTGAAGACTACCTGTGCATTTGAATCACTTAGGAATCTACATTCACCTGGAGGATTTCATATTTTTACTTTAAAAACATTACCTTACAAGTTAGACACGATAGTGCATTCCCATAATCCCATCAGCAACTGGAAAGCAGAAGGAGCTGGAGTTTAAGGTAACACTACAAGAGCACCTGTACCAAACAAAAAGAAGCTAGTTGTTAATTATGCAATCTGTATAACTTGTTATGATGGGAGCCACCATCAGAAGTACAAATGTTTTAAGAATTAAGCATCAGCTTTTCCTAAAGGTTCCTAACCACCGAGTACTTCAAATACATACATACTGTCCACTCTAAATATTGCTCTAACCAGCAATATTTATTTAAATTGCCACGTAAGGCCGGTTCAGGATGATTATAAACACCACCATTACAACTTGCTGATCATTTTCTTGTTTTTCCCCCATAGGAAAAACAATTATTAGAAATGAAAGGAGCCAATTAAATAAACCATCAATGCCAATGAACTTATGTTTGGCAAGTTGATGCTAAGAACTAAGAATAAAAAATTAATAAAGCTATTCCATATTTAAGAGTCATGAATATCTAAGGCATTTTTGGAATTAAAAATGCTACTTATTCCTGAAATATTTAGTAGTATTGAGAGTATTACAATATTTAAGTAGAAACCATCAGATCATATTAACTCATTTTAAAAGATTTTGTTCTATATATTTTATCCATGAGAAAATATACATATTCATAGCTTTATGACAGTGTTATCAATATGCATCCATGCTGACAGGAAGATGCACTGATTGTCAGGGTACTTGGGAGATGAACCATGAGTCAGTGAACAAGGCACAGTATGGTATGTGTGTATGTTATATACCATATGAAATACCTGTTTGCACATCAGATGTCTTCTTCTCTTTTTAAATCAAAGACCATTCGAAAACAACTGAAATGTCAACATGCTTTGACATTTTGGTGACATACTTAGGGAGAAGTAAAAAGACACCCAAACAAAGCTATAAAATTCAGTAGAAGATTTATTTATAAAACATTTAGATTCAGAGAGTTCAAAAAGTAAAGATAAATAGGAAACCTGTCCATTTCTGCTCGTCCACATTTAAGGGACTATTAATCCTTGTATATGCTAAACCTTTCAGACTTTCTGTTTCCATTCCCCTGGGTGTTGGAATGAAGGGAACATAGACCTGAAGATAAAGCAGCTGCTAGCAGTTTGATACTCAGCATACACCATAAAATCTCATCCATGCCTGATCTACAGGGTAAGAGTTTGACCCCTCAAGCTTGAGAACAAACCAAATAACACTGTGTGGGACAGTCCTTTAAAACAGCAAAACAGCACGTAAACAATTATTGCACCTAGCCATCTGGACTGTAAGAGTCACACATGCCTGTGCACTACCTGACCCGGTACTGAAAACTTAACACAAGGATTTTGCAGATTCTAACATCAAAAAGCATGAAAGAGGCTAATGACATCAGTCCCATAGGCTTCCAGCAGGTTGCTCTTGGTTTTACCACTTATGTTTCTCAGTTTGGGAAAGATTTGCTTCCAAGTTCAACCACAGTTACTCATGACAGAATGTAGTTATTCTTGGGTCGCTGTAAAGAGAACCTCAATTTCTCACTTGCAGTTGATTAGAGTCTGTCCACAGTTTCCCAGCTCATGAACTGCCCAATGTAGCAGCTGTTTAATTCAAAGTTTTGTAATTAACAAAGCAAAAGAAAAAGTATAGCAAGATAGACATAAATCCTCTATGATCTAATTATAGAAATTATAATCACAAAGGTACCAGGATTATCCTTGGATACATAGGAAATTATGCATGGTGCCATATATATTAGGGATGGGTGATTATGGGGATAATTTTGTCATCTGTTCATCACAGTGGTCATTCTCATTCTTTTGATCCCCAAGTAAATCCTGGGCTTGACTCCTTCTGAGTCATCGAGAGGAAGTTTCTATCTGTCTATGAATCTCCCCTTAAATGAAGAACAACATTCAGGATATGAGTCAGCAAAAGTCTCCTTTTGGGAATTTAACTCATTAGGTAAGGTCTTGCAACTGCCTAACTTTCCAAAGCTTTTGACTTTCATGTGCATACAATTTTCTTCCTTTTCATTCTAGTCTTTAGATAGAACTGTCCATTCTTCAGTGTCTTAAAGAAGGAGGTTAGGATTTATATCTATTTATAGTCACCAATGGGTAAAGCATATACAACTAACAATCTTAATGTGATTATTAAGTGGAATTGATGGAACTCAGGAATATTTCATGCATACTTTAAGACTGCACACTTTAAGATTGGGTATATTATGATCTCCTTTCTGCTAACACACACACAGTGGGGAGGGAAGAGGTAAGTTCAGTCAATAATTTCAATTCAGGGATAGTGCTGTTTCAGGGATTCCTGCCAGCGTTTTGTTTTTTGAAGGACATTTGTGGTCTGTTCTTCTAATGGATTGATTCATCGAGAGCCTGAACCTGCAGAAAATAATGGAACAATCTGACCTCAATGGTTAGGTCTGGGATTTTCTGGCGCCCATGCATGACAAGCGCATACTTTTTGCCAATAGTTTCTCTGTGACTACACGCTTCTAGCGATTAAAATGTTCTAGAACAGACTAAATATTGCAAGAGTTTCCTTGGAGTATACATTTTAATAAGAAATCTCTTACTTATTTTAACTTATTAATCAGTTTCTATTGTATGGGTGATATATTTTCAGCCGTATCCTATTTATGCATAAATAAACTGATCGGCCATATATATTGCTTAAATAAATTCAAGGCCATAAAGAGTATTTAGGGCCTTATAAAATACTAAACCAGTACAACCTGAACAAGGAATTACACCTTAGTGAGATATTTGTTGTTTATAAAATTTGGCCAAATATTTTACATCTCAGAAGCTAATGGGAGACGTTCATGCAAAATACTCCCAGGATTTCCCAAGAACACTTATGTAGTTAATAAACAGCTGCAAGTGCCCCCAGGAGGTTTGCAGGTGTCAAGTTACTTTAGTTTTCTTTGCTCAACAGAACTCCGAGACGTCTTATGTAGAACTTGCTTCATGGAAACTCACTTGTACATTGTCTATCTCTTCTCTGGGCATTTTCGGTCCTACTTCTTGTTAGTTATTTTGGGAGAATCTCGGGTATCTCCACTAATTAGGCTTTTCAGAGTTTTTTCTTTTCATGTCCTCTGAAATAATCACCATTCAAATCTAAGGTTTTTGCTAAGTAAATTGAACTTATTCCCATTTTTTTAGCAGCCTGTGTATTCCACAGCATTGAGGTGACAAAGGTGCGGAATCTCAGGAAGCAGATGTCTTCCTTTTGATGGCTCACTGCACCTGAAGCTCCAGTGTGAGAAAAGCAAGAATCATTACTAACAGAAAATGAATGTGGGAAAGTGTAGGCATTATTTTGACCAAAAACTCCTCAGTGGTAGTCAATAGTTCACTGAAAAAATTACCTCACATTCACTTGAAAAAGTTGTAAGCATTACTGAGTGTGGTTTATTTTTTATTATTTTTTGTTAATAAGAACAATAAAGGAAATATATGCTTTTCCGATTCTCAGGCATCTCACACTCAGTCTTGAAATAGATGAATAAATAATTAACCTGACTTGCATTATGCCAACTGCAGTAAGTACAGAAAGAAATGCTGGAAACTAAACGGGTAACTGCTCGTGATTCTCTTACAGACAAGACAGTCCTTAACTGGTGACCTACAAAAAAAGAATGATGCATATATATCAATATTACTAATAATTATAGTAATTTATATGAGTAGAAAGAAAAATCTGAAAGACACAGAAAGTATTTAGACACTGTCAAGGAAGAAATTTGCATCCATGAAAAACTATGTGAAGATTCAAGGAGAATATGTGTAGAGAAGAGTGAGCACTGGTAGTGTCGATCATTCTAGGTCTACTAGGGCACTGTGTGGACTTTGGTTTAGACCTTGGTATGGTATTTTCTATTTTCATTATTGTGATAAAACATCGTGATCAAAATAATTTTGATACAGAAAGGATTTATTTGAGCTTGACCTTTTGGATCACATTTCACCGTTGATGAAGTCAAAGCATGAACTTGAAGGCAGGCCTGCTTTTTATTCCACATAGCATTGCCTCTGGCTAAGGAGCTCACTCCACAGCTGAAGAGAGATAGCAAGATCCATGAGGAATGCTGCTGTGTCTGGCCCGCAGGCTAGCTTATACTCGGGCAGCTTCCTTATACAGTTCAGGATCACCTACTAGGGTGGCAACACTCACAGGGTTATAGTGGGTCTTCCTATATCAATTACAAATCAAGAACATCTCCATAGCTATGCCCAGGGTAATCTATGTTGAAGATTCCTCTGCTGCACCCCCCGCAGCCCCCCTTACCCGCCACAGTCAATGAAGGCTGTGTCAAGTTGACAGGTAAAGCTAATCAGATAAATGCCACTGAAGGGAGTACATTTGAGCTGTCAAAGAAACACAACTGATTTCTATATGTATCTCAGGCAGTGAAAACTATTCAAAGTGAAAGAAGTCATATGTAAAAATGTCAAACTGGAACACAGAGCATTGGCGAAGCTATGGATAAAGGCTCTTGTAAGCCACAGTGAACTGGTCCCTGTTCCCTAGTGGCAATGTAACAACCTCAGCACTTTTCCTTGTTCCTTTAACTCTTTGTTTCTAAACTATAACCACAATAATAACTAAAACTGCAAAATAATCAATGGGAAACCATGTTTGAGTTTTCATTGCATGCTTCCCATAAAGTGAGGAACCTTATTTATATCCACCAGACTCACAATCCGTTGCATAGATCCGGCAATGTGGACTCACCTCTCCAGTCCCCTTAGCACTGGAGCAGGGTGTGTTGCAGGGTTTCAAGGACAGTGCAGGCAAAAAGACAGGCTTGGGGGAAGGGTGGGTTGGGGAAAGAAAGCCCAACAGCAGGAATGCTTCCTGCTGGCTCTCGGGTCCCCTCAACACTGGAGCAGGCTGTGTTGAAGGATTCCAAGGACCTCACAGGAGAAAAGGCAGGCGAAGAAAACATTCTTTACAAAAGATAAAGATTTTTCTTAAGTTTTCCAAGATAATATCATGGAGACTGAAAGGTGGACACTGTAAAGAAAACCAAGATCAAAAAGGAGATTGACTCTGGACATTAATCAAAGACACCGAACACACCGAAGTTTGTTTCTTACTAACAACAAAGTCCAACTTGGAGCTTCCAGAATGGGCTTACAAAGTAGGGATGGATGAATGGATTTGTAGAAGTGGAGAGAGGATTTACAGACATTAAGCTAATGTACCCTGAATAGACTGGATACACGGTGATATCATTCCTGGGCGAAACCTGGAAGAAAAAATGAGGGAAGCATCACTTAATATCAAACTGCTTTTGATGGATTAGGATGGCCTGTGGAATCTCTCGGAAACTTTGAGTCCTTTACCTATTAGTTGCATCAAATATGGTCTCCTTTGTATACTTGAAATTATAATTAAGACCGTAAAGTAATATTTTCTCTTCAGCTTGATTGTAAATAAAAGGATTCTACTCTTGAAATTTACTTAAAACATAGACATCACTTCACATTAATGTTCATGATCAATCTCTTCCTTTGCTCCTGAAATATAAACTTTACTCAAAGGAAGTTCTCTCCTAGAAAAGTAAGGCTCAAAATTACAAATTCTGAGCTTAGTATGCAGAGAGGAAAGAGAAGGTTTTAATCGTAAGTTGAAAAAAATATAACTAATCAATTATTAATCAATTAATAAAACACTATATTAGTTAATATAATGAAATAAAGGTATAATTTAAAATTTCAGATTTTGGAAACTGGAAATTTTTATTCACAGTCAAAGTTTTAATGGCCAGTGTCTCCACTGAGATCCAAAGCTAAAGATTCTCCTTTGAAGCCCTCTGAGCTGTGTTTCCAAAGAACCTTGATGTTTCATTTGTACAACTGAATTCAGTAGGTTCCCCCACTCCTACACATCCAGACAGTCAGACACTGCAATTGTTCCTGATTTGTCCTCTGTCCAATCAGCTTGGAAGTGCAGGTATCTTCTTTATTCGTGCATATGCAGTTTTGGTAGATTTTCTTTCTAGACCAGAAAGATTTCTGTCTTCAATACCAACTTAGAGGGCTAGTAACCTTATGTGTTCGTGTTAACGAATAAGGCTGGGCATGGTGGATGCATACAAACATTCTTGAACTTTATTCAAAAAATTGTCCCCTCCTAAGAATAAATATGCCACTTCTAATTCCAATTTGTTTTTCTGTGAGTTTCTCTATGAGCAGTTGTGATGGCCTTAAATTTGGCGAGGGAATAATTCAATTACTTTTCTTAGCTATATTTGTGCTTCAAGACCAAGAAATTGCTTCTGAGAAATTAAATGACATATGTGAGATATTGATATATTGAAGTGTTATATTTGACTTTTCATGTTTAACTGATGGATGAGCAGTTACTATTTGCTATAGATGCTCCAAAGGGACCAGGGGCACACAATTAAAACTGTGTGTGCTCCTGGAAAAGTAAATGGTTTTTGAAAAAGTTTTCAAAATTTTTCTTTCTTTTTTTTTTTTTTTTTGGTTTTTCGAGACAGGGTTTCTCTGTGGTTTTGGAGCCTGTCCTGGAACTAGCTCTGTAGACCAGGCTGGTCTCGAACTCACAGAGATCCACCTGCCTCTGCCTCCCAAGTGCTGGGATTAAAGGCGTGCGCCACCACCGCCCGGCAAATCTTTTTTTTTTTTTGGTTTTTCGAGACAGGGTTTCTCTGTGGTTTTGGAGCAAAATTTTTCTTTTGATATATGTGTGCTCTTGGAAGCTAGAAAGAGTGTCACGTGCCCTGGAGCTGGAGTTCCGGGTGGTTGGGCACCACTGATGTGGGTCATGAGAACAGAACTTGGTCCCACTGATGGACAGTGCTCTGAATCATGGCACTCTCTTGTCAGCCCCAGCTTCTGAATTTGAAAGGAGAGAGAAAGGCTTTCTATGTTATAGAAGATGGAGAACCCAGAACATCCTGGGTCCCTTATTTTCATGATTGTTTCCTTATTTAAAAGGTTGTATGCATTATTCATCTTTGTTGTGTGTTAAGCAAGAGAAAAACGGAGACTCACAGGTACTTGTGTCCCAAGCAGTAAAAATGCTAGTCTCTGAATCTGGGACCTTGTGACAAGGGTGGTGGCAGGTGATAAGACTGTGTATGTGCGTGTGTGTTCTATGTGTGCACTTCCACTTGTACAACTAGAGCCCCAATGTGAGATACCCAGAGTGAGTTAGTCTCTGTGTTATGAAATGGTAGGTCTACAGACAGCTGTATTTAGAGGCTTGTTTCCATGTTTTTACCTGGAACCAGTGTTCTTTAGACCTGGGCTAATTAAGGCTACTGGCTCCAATAGTCAACCCGAACCATAAAGTGAATAGGACCCTCATTTCTATGACGTGTATAACCATCAGAATGTGGATTTAAACTGAATTGATATTGGCTTTGTCAACTATAATTATTGGCATCTAGAAACCTGATTTTAATTTGATTGAAAATAATAAAGAAACATGAGATATCTGGCATTCAGAATGTTGTGGAGCAATTTGTACTTATTACCCAGAAAATATTCACAGCAATCAATAGTTTAGCCGAAATCAGATGTCTAGAAAAATAAATGGCTCATTTTAAATGTTGATAGGGTATTTAAAAACATGAGCCCTTGAGATTCTGGTAGCAGTAATTTATTTTATGGTTCAAGGAATAGCGAATTCAAGTTTTCTGGTGCCAGAAAACAATTAACCCTGAATATTGTCCATGCACTATACAGAATCCATTTCAATTCTACTTAATTTGTATACCTCCATAAATCAATGTCCTCAGAACAGATCAATTGGTTTTCCAATTTTATGATCATGGTTGGAAATTCCATGTGCTACTTTTTAAGATCTCTTCTTGCAGTGAAATTTAACACAATAGAGAAGTCAATCAATACTTTTTCCTTACCTAAGAAATGTTTATTCGTATATGGAAGACACACACACACACACACAAACACACTACATATTCTATGTGGATAGTGTATGTAGTGTGTGCATATGCAATGAACTATTATAGTTTATACATACCCATATACATTTATAGTAGTCATGGTAGGATATCTATCTAGAAATTGTTTTAGGTAGGATATTATAACTATAAGATAGATAGACAGAGAGACAGGCAGATAGATAGATAGATAAATAGATAGATTGATAGAGGATAGAAAGAATTAGTCTAACATAAAAATGAGAAGATTGGTACTTACTGAGTAGTTTTATATAAGATTGTACCATAAAGCCCTTTCTTATATTTATGTTATAGAATGTTACTAATCAGAAAAACTTTGTGAATAAAAAAAAATCTCTTGTTTTATCACATGAAGATATTCTGTTTGATTTTCCAGGCATAATTTATTTGCCTTGGAAAAAATATTACCCATGGTAGGAACTGTAGCTCTAAAATTTTTACCTAAGTTCAGAGCTCTAAATTTGATGAAAGACTTCCCAAGACCTATTTATCAGAGAGATAATGCTTTCTCAGTAGCTGTTGCATAGAAAGTTTGCAACGATTATCTGAAGGAAATAATTGTTGTAAGTGTAAAGAACAAGTTACGGCTTGTTTACTTCTCTAGGCGAATCCCAGGAAAGACATCACGGAAATAGTATATTTTCCTGTGCAAAAAGTCTCCGGTCATGCAATATTTTCTCAAAAGCAGTGAGCATTTGACAGAAGCTCACTTGTCAGCTGATGTTTCCTCTCTGTGCCTTCCAAATGACTCAGCATCTCCTCCTGGCTTGTGAAGCGCGGAATGCTGGATCACCCAAAGATTCCTGTCTCACAAAGTCAGCAGAAATGAAAAATACAAGAAATAAAAGATTGTTTCATGACTATCATGTGTCATTATTACGTAAAGTATCTTAACATCCTTTCCCACCATATTAAGAAGGCGGCCCCTCTTACATCACCTGGAGTAGACTGTGAAGTCTTCATTGTTAATGGATCACAGGCAATGCTCTCATCACTGTTCTGAGGGAAGCTGACAGCAGACTTCACTTACAGAACCAGATACATGTATCTTCCTTGGTTCAAAATGAGGTCTGTAGGAACTCTCCGGGGACAACTTTTGACAAAGACAGATCCCAGGCCTCGCACTGGAGATGCTGCTTCTTCCCATCTCAGTTGTGGCCAAGGTGGTTCAGAGTTAATGTTTCATTCTATTTATATAAGGTACACAGTTTTTTGTCTAAGCTTGAAAACTCAGAATAAATTAGACAATAAAGCAACTCTGTGATATGAAGAAGAACACATTGAATAGATCTGGCTCTTGGAAAAATAAGGGTTCATCTGATTCGGATTAATTGAAAAAAAAACATGGCACTTGTATTTACCCATTCCCTCCTAAAAAATGATAATATTGTTTTGTGTTTTATATGTCTTTAAAAACTAGTGAAAATCACTGCTAAGATTTCGCATATGAGTGGAAATAGCATGGTGTTTTTTAATTATTATGATTTTGTTATCTACCACTTAAAAAAACTTAGGCAAAATCATCATAGTAAAGTTGTTCTTTTATTTTAAATTTATCAAAGTTATCTGCAAACTAGACATCTAAGATATGAGAAATGGCAGGGGATGCTCATATAACCTTCTGATGATGGGTTACAATCAAATGCTTGCTGAGCAGTGCCTTTCATGTGAACCTTTGGTGTGTGTACTCCCTTACCTTCAATGTTTGTCTCCATACAAAGCTGATTTCCCTTCGTAGTCAGTAGTTTTGTGAATTTCGCATTCAGCACACAAGTCTCCTTTATAATACGATTCATGACGATAAATTCTAAACCAGGATTAGCTATTTGCTTAGAGATAATGAAAGGAAAAAAATCAAGCCTGGATCTTTGGTAACTATTTCTGTTACATAATATCAAATTGAGTTCATGTTTATTTTGGTCAGTGCAGCAAGCAGGTACAGCCTGAAGATAAGCTAGGACGAGCCAAGTTAAGTAAAATGTGTCTTTACATAATTATCTTTCTAAATAGCACACATTTTTCTAGTATACCTTATATTAAATGTTTTTTTTTACAAGTTGAAAAATGTTCAAAGACATGTAAGTTTCCAAATAAAATACACATATTGTAGCTTAAAATTTCTTAATGACTATTCAGACGGAATGATGTGTGAAATGATGCTTACGATTTTATTTTCCTTTAAAGCAAAGCCTAATATTTTCCTATTGCTACTAAAGATTCCATTACCTGAATTACCAAGGATAAAAATTTGTTATATATCTGACACAAGCATCCATAAATCATGTGAAAATACTGGAGACTTTGGTTTGGTAAACATTTGAGAACAAGCCTTGGAAACAGTGACTTTCAATAATTGTTTGTCTTATTTTGATAGAATGATTATTTTGCTCAATTGACAATTAAATACTCCTTTTAAAGGGTCACATACCTCTACAGGCACATCATATAATTATGGGTCAAAGGCCAGTGTTAAGTGCTGAAGCAATGCAAGATGTAATGGCAACTTTCTTGTCATCAAAGGGCCTCTCTTTTTACAAGGTAGAGTTGCGTTACTGAAGGACACTTAGGACGAAGTACTGAGGGAGGACAATTGATTCAGAACCCATGCAGTATTTGTAGGGATGTAATTGTGAATCTAAAGCGAGAGAGCTTGTGTGGTCCAGTGAATGAGGAATTATGTATCCAGAGAAGTCTCTCAGTGTAGGTTTGTTAGAGTAACAGGAAGTTGTGTATGGACGATGTGATGGTTGGCAGGTTAGACAGTGAAGCAGAAATGGACCAGAATGCAAAGGTCACCAACGTCTTCAATGTTATATGTTAATACAATTAAGACATAATTTCTTTATTCATGAGGTAGAAAACTTTTTTGCTGAACACCTACTGGCCAGTCCCAGCTTCGTTTTCTTTGCAGATGCGATGGCGCTAGAAACCCGCCAAGTCACGTGTGAGAAAGCAACCACTAGGTGGCAGAACTGCACCGGATTCCCTGGCAGCATCAGAAAGCTGAACCCCAGAAACCTTCAGTCAACTCTAACTCAGAGCAGCTTGGCTTTAGTCTGACATTAAAGCTCAGAAGCTTTAGTGGACTCTATTCTTCTTCCTACTTATTCCAATGGACATATGCTTTGGAATGAATATTACATGGACATAGATCCTAAATTATTTCTCTGATTGCATTGCAGTGAAAGCACATGAACAGACACATTTTTGTATAATTTACTCCTAACTTAGAGTTTAAAAAATAATTTAAAATGTCAATCTAGTTTCTTTTTTGCATATTTTTTTTCTGCTACTAACATAGAATGAATCCATCGCAATATGGTCCATCATCATAGCAGAAAATGATGAGTCTATGACATTTTGTCAGCAAACTCTTAGAATGGATTTTCTTGTCTAATCTACCACCTGGTTGTTATTGTGTTATTAGATACACTAACAGGAGATATGCTGGATTTTCTTGTTCTTGTCAAGCATGCCACAGTACAGATTTGCCACTGTGGAATGAGCTACTGCTGAGAACAGGCTGCTAAGAGTAAATAGTGCAAGGTTTGTTTTTCAGTGTAACTTAAATGTAGGGTTAAATTTAGGCTGCCTCTGTGTTTAATATGGAGATTGTCTATTTTGTCTCTCTTAGTGAATGGTACATTGATCAACTTAATTCATTGACTAGCGGTACCTAAGCAAGATCTTCTGGTGATACAATCACTTCCTCATTCTGGGTTTGTATCATTGCACAGTGATAAAGTAATTGACACTCCAAAGACACAATCAGTGTCCGGCAGCACCAGGTGAGGGCCAAGCTTGCTCTAGAACTGATCTCTTTGTTAGAACCTTGGGTTAATCCTTACAGATTGCTTTGCTACTGATCATAAGTCATATGAAAACTATTATAATTACATTTGTATTGAGGGAGAGAGTTTTGGACTCATCGAAGTAGAATAATGCATGCACCACATAAACAATACACATGAATGGACCACTTCAAATATTAGAATCCCAAAGCAACAGGCAACTAGCATTTGTGATTTTTTCAAGTTACACATGAATAAAAAAAGAAGTGGGAATCATCGGGAGCCCTAAACTCCTTCACAGAAGCTTGTTATTACCTCTGCCGCTGCCTTTTGTAGTGTTAGGGATTTCTGCTTGGACGTGCATAATTAAGAGATAGGTCTCCTTCTTATGAAAAGATTACTCAAGGCAGAATTAAAGTTCGTTGTTCTCTAAGGAGTTCTCTAAGGCTCTGTTTCTTTTCTTCATTAGTCTTCCCTCCCTCCCTTTTCTCTTTTACTCAGTTACTTTGTTTAACTCTTTTAAACTGAGGCAAAAAGTATAAACCCTTGACAGAAAATAATCTTCTATGGGTTCCCCCTACACCTGTTTGTTTCAGAATCATAATAACATATCCAGAAATTGAGAATATATTGGTACATATATAATTCTATAAGATTCTCTTTTGGTGAGCAATAACTTTGAAGTCCTTGTAGATTTGAATTCTGAACAACAAACTAGTCTCTGTGATTTTAAAGGTTTTTTGTTTGTTTGTTTGTTTTGTTTTTTGAGACAGGGTTTTCTTGTGTAGATTTGGAGCCTGTTCTGAAACTCATTCTGTAGACCTGGCTGGCCTCAAACTCACAGAAATCCACCTGCCCAATCCTACACATGACCACCTGACTTCAAAGTACAATGCAATGACATGAAAGTCCCTTCATATTGGCTCTTCTAATTTCTTATTCTATGTTACTGAGGGGCAGCTACATGAAAGCCCTTATTAGAGTGTATGCACTCTTGATATGATTCTGCTAGATGATAGAAATCTTAGTGCCTTGTAGACTAAAAGTCTACAAACTATTCCCTGCCTAGCAGCATCATTGAGCACATTCCAGACGCACAGTCTACTGACTTATAGACAAGGTTGCAGGCCATGTTGACATGGTCATCGTGTTTTGCTATGAAGAGACACCTGAAAAACTGATCAACTCATTTCTTTGGCTCTTTGTTTTGGAGGTTATTGTTCTTGGTTACTGGGTTCAACTAAGTGGAGCCTCTGTGTAATACAACTACATAGTAGGAACAGGTTTTAGAGCAAGGCTCAATTTATGGAAGCCAGAGAATAAAGAGAGAGGAAGGGGACAAGAACACACTAACACCTTCAAGGGCATGCCTCAATGACCTAAAGTTTTCTCCTTAGGATATATTCTTTAAAGGGTTTCCACTCTCTGATAACAGGCCAGTGACTAACTCATTAACAAGTACATCTTTCAAGACATTCAAACTCTAAACTTTAACAATGTGTTTGATGAGAACTGGTTCTTATTTTTAAAAGTTTCAGGTAAATATATATTCTATTCTTCCCCATGCAACCAACAGCATGTACCATTATTCTTGGCCATTTCTCTTTGTCACAGTGTGTATACAAATACTCTAGTTTAAAAATGGAAACCATAGTGTGGTGTGCATAGAATAAGTTTTATGAATATCCTTATACTGGACAGCCTTCTAAGAACTGTATACATTACCCACATGTATACATTTGGGAGTGTGTGTGTGTGCACGTGCATGCTAGAACATAATGCAATTTGGGTTTGCATATTTCAGCGAGCATATTTCATACGTGTGTGTAATAGAATTATTTTACAGGCACATTATGCTTTTTTACCATTTAATATAACTTTAATAGTCATTAAGATCATCACATAGATCCATTCTTTCCTTTGTGGTTGCAAAATGAAGGTATTTTAATTCCATTTTTCACTTTAATGGTTAGGATATTTCGATAAAGAGGAAATTCATTCACTTTCATCAATATGTGGTTACCCCCAAGGAAGAGATAAAGGCTTTATATATTTTCCATTATTGACTAGTTTTAAAAGTAGCACCTGTCAATCATGGCCAACACTCCAGTAGTTCTCAGGGGTTACATATTTAAATACACTTAGATTTCAATTTGCTCTAGTTTTCAATCTTACTGATGCTCAGTTTGTTCTGTGATGGGAGTCCTTTCTGCTGCCTGCTTGTTGGTCCAGTTGTCAAGTTCTTGTAGTCACTGCTAGCTTTTGCTGTCTACCACGATAAGTGCTTCCAGGGAAAATTTTCCCATTTCCTATCTTAGATTGTGAATCAGTCTTGCTTTCTAGAAGAGCAGTTGTTTTTAGCAGGAAATTGTTTTCAGCCAGGTGCTGAAGACCGGCTTCACTGCTGGTGGCCATTGTTTCTAAGCCTTTCCAATCTGAGAAATGTTGTTTGTAAAGACCAGCATTATAAATTATGATAATAATTTGAAATTTTTTTTTACTGAGTATAGATTCTTTTCTCATACAATATTCTGATTGCAGTTTCCTCTCCCTCTACTCCTCCAAGTTTTCCCCACCTTCCCTTCCATCCCAATCCACTCCCTTTCTGTTTCTCATTAGAAAAGAACAGGCTTCTAAAAAGATAACAAAACATAACAAAATAAAATATAGCAATATAAAACAAAAACCATCACATCAGAGTTGGACAAGGCAAACCAGCAGGAGGAAAACAGCCTAAGAGAAGACACAAGAATCAGGGACCTCCTCATTAACACACTCAGGAGTCCCATAGAAATAACAAACAGAGAACTCTAATATATATGGAGAGGACCTGATATCGGTCCCATGGTGGCCCTGGGCTTGCTGCTTCAGTCTCTGGGAGCTCACACGCACCTTGCTCAGCTGATTCAATGGGCCTCGAGTTCTCCTTGTGTCCTCCATACTTTCTGGCTCTTAGAATCTTTCTGCCCCCTCTTCCTTAGTGCTCCCGTATCTCTCAAGGGAAGGATTTGATGGAGACATCCCATTTAGAGCTGTGTTTTCCAAGAGTGCTCTCTCTCTCTCTCTCTCTCTCTCTCTCTCTCTCTCTCTCTCTCTCTCTCTTTCTCTCGGCTGTGGGTCTCTGTATTTGTTCCCATCTTCTGTAGGAGGAAGCTTCTTTGATGATGGCTAAATAAGGCATAACCTAGTGTCTTTGGTATGGGAAGGTAATCGGTAAGGCTACCAAAAGTGAACTGTAAATACCAATCCAGGCACAAAACCTTTGATCTACAATGCTGTCCTGCCTGAAAAATATGCTAGGGAAATGGTGGCACAAAGCTTGTAGGAGAGCCGGGCGGTGGTGGCACACGCCTCTAATCCCAGCACTCGGGAGGCAGAGGCAGGCGGATCTCTGTGAGTTCGAGGCCAGACTGGTCTACAAGAGCTAGTGCCAGGACAGGCTCCAAAGCTACAGAGAAACCCTGTCTCGAAAAACAAACAAACAAACAAACAAAAAAAAAAAAAAAAAAAAAAACAAAGCTTGTAGGAGTATCCAAGCAAAGTCTGATTTGACTTAAGGCACATTTCACGAGATGGAGCCCATAATGACAGTGTTTGAGGGCCAAGAACCAGAGACAAGATAGCTCAAGACCTATGGTAAAACTAAATATTAGTGGTCTATTAAAAAAAAGTGATATTGACTCCTAAGGATATTTTCCTATACTGATATACCAATAATTCAATACACTCTAAGTCTACAGTTTTATTTATCCAACCAACTCCTATGTCCATATTTAATGCATACAATCTAAGCTGTCAAAAAATCTGGATTTTTTTACCTATTCTCCTAAATATTCAACAGCACACAAAGATAAGAACAATGCTGTGACCATCTACTTCATTTTTTGGCTCATCACATAGCTCATTTGGAATATATGGAATTTCTGTTTTGAAGTAGCATGTGATAATTTGTTTTTATGATTGTGGCATTAACTTAAGGTACATAGATATAAAACTTCTAAATTTAAATAAAAACAATATGTATTGACAAATATATAAATTTGTTTCTGTTTCATATTTTATATATTTCCTACATCAAATTTTTACTTTTTGACAATTTTATATATGAGCATTGTATTTACAAAATCTCCCCCTGGAATTCTCCTACAAATGAAGTTAAATCTTTAATTACAGTCAAATTTGTATACATTTTATCCCCTTTTAGATACCAATCTTAATAAATACCCCATTTTATATACAGTAGTTTTGTAAATCACTTAGTTACAGTAAAGGTATTTCCTTATAAGATATTTCTTATAAAACAACAAACTATATAAGTTTTGTTTTGTTTTTGTTTGCCTTTTTCGAGACAGGGTTTCTCTGTGTAGCTTTGGTGCCTGTCCTGGTGCCTCTTGTAGACCAGGCTGGCCTTGAACTCACAGAGACCCACCTGACTCTGCCTCCCAAGTGCTGGGATTAAAAGCATGTGCCACCACTGCCAGGTAGATATTTCTTATATGATAACAAACTGTAATTTATGTAATTAATCTGTTGCTTGGTATTTGCTATATGAAGATTCTTATGTATATCTTTTTAAATGCTTTGCTGATATACACTTTTCATCAGTATTAGGAGTGCAATTACTGCATTACATGATACAGATGTGCACAGTTTTGTCAACTGTTGACTTATCAACAATTGGCATATATTTTACTATTTCACTTTAGAAGAAGTAATGCATGGTAATATCTATTTTATATATTTTACATTTTATATTAGTGGGAGTAATGCATGAGGATATCTATTTCATATATTTTACTATTTCACATGAGTAGAAGTAAATGCATGGGAATATCTATTTCATATAATTTATTACTTCACATTAGTAGAAGAAATAATGCATGGGAATATCTATTTCATATATTTTACTATTTCCCTTAGTAGAAGTAATGCATGAAAATATATTTGACCTTGTATATTTGCACAAGATCAAATATTGTTTACCTTACCATAGGCTAGACACCTAGAGAAAACAGTGTCTCCTTCCTTTGCAACCATTGATTGCCAATATCCGCATGGTTTGTGATGAGACCGTGTTCCCAGTTCCTCTCTCCTTCATGAGAATTGGTCCGGCCTGTGCTTGCATGGGTTTTGTTTATGTTTTCACAATTGCTGTGGATTTATACGTGCAGCTGCCCAGCTGTGGCCAGAAGATAATGCTTCCTTATAGCCATTGCCAACCTCTGGCTCTCACCCTCTTCTCCCATCACTATTCTGTAGTAATCACTGCACCTTGGCGGTGGTGTTGTAATTTATCATTCCTTCAGGGATGAGCATTCTGTGCCTTGGCAAATTGTGGATCTCTGTGTTAATCACTATCTGTTACAAACAGAAGGTCCTCAGCTGTGGGAAGAGAGGTGCAATTGTCTATGGGTTTGACAATAAGTCATAAGGAGTCAGCCTAATACTATGCCCAT
This sequence comes from Chionomys nivalis, assembly GCF_950005125.1. Taxonomy (NCBI): domain Eukaryota; kingdom Metazoa; phylum Chordata; class Mammalia; order Rodentia; family Cricetidae; genus Chionomys; species Chionomys nivalis. The sequence goes on along the minus strand of NC_080111.1, from coordinate 25,667,823 downwards.
TTAACAGTACAGTGGTAGTAGGTTATGAGGTTTTAGTTTAAGTAGTCCAGGGGATGTTAGAAATCAACAGATGAAGAAAAATGATTATAATTCTCAAAGTCAAGTCATGAATAAATCATTCATTTAAAACTAAAATTGTTATCACTATACAATTGTACTGTGATATTTTTATGTCTTCAAATTTTTATGCATAAATGAAGAAAGTAATACTTATACATAAAATAGGTTGCTAATATAATTCATTTGTAGTGATTTCTTTGTAAAAGTTGAGGTTCGCTGGATTGCAGGCAAGCATGGTGGAAGGTCCTCTTATCAGGCCTTTAAAATCCTAACTATAGAAGAAATGCTTTATAAAGTACTCATTCTTTTGTAAATAATATTAAATGGAATGAAAAATTTAAATCCCTAACATTCCATGTTTTTAACAAAACTTCCTTATTCATATTTTTACCAAAATTTTCAAGTCCTTGCCATGTACTCTTATTATTCACTCGATATAGCATCACTACACATTCCACTAAGGAAAGTTAATTGTCATAATTACTGATGTAGGGACAGAAGGATGGGCAGTTTGAACAAGTACTAGTTCACAGAAAGAATGCAGATTGCTTTTATTTGTTGTTCAGGACAAAAAGAAAAGAACAAAGAAAAAATATATATAACCAGGATTGAGTGCCTTTACAGGCTAGAATTTTAACCTTTTGAATAAAACAGTTGGTGATTTTAATAATAATTGAGTCTCTTTTCACTTGAATACGATTTTCCTCCCAAACAAGTATGTTTATACAGAGGGAACAAGTGTAGCTTTGCAAGCTTTTCAGTGCAGTGACATTTGGGAGCCTTTCCCTATGTCTCCCCATTCTCATTACGCCCTGTAGGTTCAATCTCTTTGAGATAACAGATGCAAAGAAAGGAGGCTGAGAGTACTGGTGCATGTTAATGGGTAAGAGTGCTCACAGAAGGCTGACATTTACAGAGTGCATGTGGAAACAGGATGAACCCTTGCCAGTTAGGTGCGTTAGATATGCCCTTGTTTACAGGTGATACTCTGTGAACCTGGCATGTGTGTACAGCGAGTACTGTGTGAAGAATTATTTTATGACTGAAGAGCAACAGTCCGCAGGTCTCTTCCCAGAGCCTACCATCACAAGCAATTGACGTGCACATCAGTTAAGTCAGGATTTATGCTCCTCAAGCATGTTGCTTCCAGCATTCCTTTTTGTTCCCTACAGCAAATGGGGAAATCAGGTGCAGAGCTAACTGAAGGGACTTTGCATTGTATTGCATCCATTTGAAAATCCTTGAGAATTTATACAAATATTCCTATTTATGTGTTTCCTTAACATAGAAAAAGTTTATTTTGCATCCACTAAAATGTTGTTTATATTGGTAAAAATGTTTATGCTGGTCATCTGAATGAGAGTCATAACTAGTTAAATTGTAACAATAATAAGTAAGCGTAAAGGATAAGATATTTGAGTTAAGTTTTAACTTAACTAGTTTTGAGTAGTTATGAGCTCAAATATCTTATCCTTTATGCTTTTTAAATTGAAAATAGATTTTTCTCAGGTAATGCATTCTGATTATGGTTTCTCCTCCCTCCACTTCTCCCAGTTCCTTTCCACCTCCCCACTTCCCTTCCCATTCATCCCCTTTCTCTTTCTCATTAGAAAAGAACAGGTATAAAAGCAAAACAAGGTATAATAAGATAAAACAAAGACTAGTTCATCAGAATGGACAAAACAAAGAAACAGAAGGAAAAGAGCACAAGAAACAGAGACCCACATGCTCACACACGCAGGAATCCCACGAAAACATTTAACTGGATGTCATAAATCAGATGCAAAGAAGAAGGGTTCTCAACCTTCCTAGTGCTGCAAGCCTTTAATACAGTTTTCATATTGTGAAGACCGTCAACCATAAAACCATTGTTACTTCATAACTGTAATTTTGCTACTGTTATGAAGTGTAATGTAAATATCTGATATCCAGGATATCTGATACGTGACACAGGTGAAAGAATCTTTCAACCGCCCCAAATGTGGTACAACACACAGGTTGTGAGTAATTGTTGTAAAATTAAAAAGTGAAAAGAAAAATATGTAACTAAAATAAAAATTAGAATAAAACATACAAAGACATACATACACATACATGTGTACACACATGTGTGCACACACACACAATCTTACAGGAAAAGTCCTGACAGAATGTTGTGAGATAGGGATCCTCCAAACTTCCACTGAGTCAGTTTCTTTTCTGCTGACTATCTACCGCTGGACATGCAGCCTACCCTCAAAAGTAGCTTCTTTCCCCCCAATGAGTTTGTGGGGTGTGCTAGCTAGTTTTATGTTACCTTGACACACATCATCTGGGAGAAGGAAACCTCAACTGAGAAAATGCCTCCAAAAGATCAGACTGTAGGCCCAATGTAAGCCCTGTGGATGATTTTTTTTATTTCTACTTAATTGAAATTTTACATATAAATCCCAGTTGCCACTTCCTCCCCTCTTCTTGCTCCCTAGACCTTCCCTCCCCACTCCACCTCCTCTTCTAAGCAAGGGCAATGCTTCACATGGAGAGTCAACAAAATCTAGCATATTGCTTTGGGGCAAGACAAAGGCCCTCCCCAATATATCTAAGCTAAGCAAGGTATCCCTCCAAAAAGAATGGGCTCCAGAAGGTCAGTTCAAGTAGTAAGGATAAATCTTGACACCAGTGCCAGTGGCCACACAGACTTTCCCAGCCATACAATAGCCATCCACTTTCAGAGGGCCTAGTTTGGTCCTATGCTGGTTGCCTGGCAGTCGGTGAGCTCCCATTAGCTCACAGCGGGTATCTCCATCATGGTCTTGACCCCTTTGCTCATATTACTGCTGCTCTCTCTCTTCAACTGGACTTTGGAAGCTCAGTCCAGTGTTTCTCTGTGGATCTCTGCATTTGCTTCCATCAGTTGCTAGATGAAGGTTTTATGATGATAATTAATGTAGTCATCCATCTGATTGCAAGGGAAAGGCAGTTCAGGCACATTCTCTACTGTTGCTTAGGATCTTAGCTGGGGTCATCCTTGTAGATTTTTGGAAAATTCCCTAGTGCCAGGTTTCTTGCTAGCTCCATAATGGCTCCCTCAATCAAGATATCTCTTTCCTTGCTCTCCCTCTCTGCCCTTCCCCCATCTTGACAGTCCAGTTGCCTCCTGTTCTCTTTCCCCACTCCCTTCTCCCTTCCTCCTCCCCTTCCACCTTCCCTTCTTCCCCCACCCCTATGCTCCTGACTTTCTCAGGAGATCTTTTCTATTTCACTTTCCCAGGAGGATCTATATAGGTTTCTCTTAGGGTTTCCCTTGTTACCTTGCTTCTCTGGAATCATGGACTGTATGCTGGTTATCCTTTGCTTTACATCTAATATTCATGTATGAGTGAATACATACTGTGCTTATTTTTCTGGGTCGGGGTTACCTCAATCAGGATGTTTTTTTTTTTTTTTCTAGTTCTATCCATTGACATGCATTGGATTTCTATATGTCTTTGTTTTTTTAGTTTACTGTATAAACGAACACATTTTCTTTAAACATTCTTCAATTGAGGGGCATCTAGGTGTTTTCAGGTTCTGGCTATTACAAATACTACTGCTATGAACATAAATAAACAAATATCCTTGTAGTATGATTGAGTGTCCTCTGGGAATGTGCCCAAGAGTGGTATTGCTGGTCCCATTATATCTGCATACAGGAATACACATGTGCTCCTTTCCCTTTCTCATTTTCATTTTGAATGTTACTGGAAGGGTCCCACCTACCTTTCTAATGGGTCACCCCATCTTAATTAACCTAACCTAGACAGTCTACTACAGATATGCACAGAGTTTTGTCTCTTCTGTGTGGCAGGTTAAGTAAGACACATCCTTCTTAGACTCAGACATTTGAACACTTCTTTTTTTTTTTTTTTGGATTTTTGAGACAGGGTTTCTTCATAGCTTTTTAATTCCTGTCCTGGAACTAGCTCGTTTAGACCAGGCTGGCCTTGAACTCATAGAGATCCGCCTGCCTCTGCCTCCCGAGTGCTGGGGATTAAAGGTTGCACCTGCCTTGAACACTTTTTCTAAGTTGGTGACAGTGTACAGGAGGTGCTGTAGCCTTGCTGGAAGAAATATTTCATTGACAGGGGATCTGAGACCTCATAGTTGTGATCTACTTCTAGTTTGCTCTCTACTTTTCAGCTTGTGGTGCTACAATGACTGGCACTTGTTGTCATGTTTCCCACCATGATGGACTCTTGGGACATTAAACCAAAATGAATGCCATCTTCCATAGGTCACTGATGGGGGAGAGTCTTCTATTTTGTGTTAATTTCATTGGTTAAATAAAGAGGCTGCCTTGGCTCTTTGATAGGACAGAAAATTAGGTAGGCGGAGAAAACAGAACAGAATGCTGGGAGAAAGAAGCCGAGTCAGTGAGTTGCCATGATTCTCCCACTCCAGACAGAGGCAGGTTAAGATCTTTCCTGGTAAGCCAGCTGGTGGTGCTACACGGAATATTAGAAATGGGTTAGATCAATATGTAAGAGCTAGCCAATAAGAGGTTGAAACTAATGGGCCAAGCAGTGTTTAAAAGAATACAGTTCCCGTGTAATTATTTCGGATAAAGCTAGCCAGGTGGTGGGACGCAGCCCGCTGCTCCTCTCACTACAGAATGGGGCCAGTGGCCGGGAGCAGCCCGCAGCTCCTTCAACAGAGTGGCGCTCCAACGTGATGGACTAAATCCACTTAAAAACCTGAGAGGGCTTTAAAAAAAAAGGGAGAGAGAGAGTTTAACACAGCTTTTGGCTGTTTGTGGGTGACTTGCTGCAAAGAAATTTTCCTGACTCAGCAGCAGGAAAAACTGGCTGTTTTAAAATGCTGGCTTTCTGGGCTGTGCCGCCATTGTGATCTCTGTCTGGCTCCTGCAGGAGACAGAGTCTTTGAATGGAGCATTTGGAGTAAAGTGCTACGGCTTGCTTGATGGTAATGTGGACTGCTGTGTGCCTGGAACTGTGTGTAGTTCAGGGGCACCAAATGGCTCTGAGGCAGGAGCAGCTGGGCTCCACCGTGTTGAACTGTGCTGACCTCAGGCAGGAACAACCGTAATTACCATAATAACAGTGAAGTCAAGGTTTAGACTGGGCAGAGAAACAGGCGGTACCGTATTACCTGTACATGGTGCAACTTAAGTTTTTAAGAAGTGCTTAACATTGTATACTTTTAGCTCCTTTATCGAAAATCAGGTGATCATAGGTTTGTGGGGTAAAGTCAGGGTCTTCTATTCGATTCCATTGGTCGACTTCTCTGTTTTTATGCCAGTACCAAGCTGTTTTCAATACTGTAGCTCTGTAATAGAGTTTGAAGTCAGGGATGGTAATGCCTCCAGACAGTCCTTTATTGTATAAGATTGTTTTGGCTATCCTGGGTTTTTTGTTTTTCCATATAAAGTTGGTTATTGTCTTCTCCAGATCTGTGAAGAATTTTGATGAGATATTGATGGGGATTGCATTGAATCTATAGATTGCTTTTAGTAGAATTGCCATTTTTACTATGTTGATCCTCCCAATCCAAGAGCAAGGGACATCCTTCCATTTTCTGGTGTCCTCTTCAATTTCATTCTTCAAAGACTTAAAGTTCTTGTCAAATAGATCTTTCACTTCCTTGGTCAGAGTTACCCCAAGATATTTTATGCTATTTGTGGCTATCGTGAAAGGTGATGCTTCTCTGATTTCCCTCTCTGCTTCCTTATCCTTAGTGTATAGGAAGGCAACTAATTTTTTGGAGTTGATCTTATATCCTGTCACATTACCAAAGGTGTTTATCAGCTGTAGGAGTTCTTTGGTAGAGTTTTTGGGGTTGCTTATGTATAACCAGACCCAAAAGGAGGAACATGGGATGTACTCACTCATGGTTTCTAGCCATACATAAAGAAGATTGAGCCTTTAATTCGTGATCCTAGAGAAGCTAAATAAGAAGGTGAACCCAAAGGAAAACATATAAGCATCCTCCTGAATATTAACCTTCATCAAACGATGAAAGGAGACAGAGACAGAGACCCACATTGGAGCACTGGACTGAAATCTCAAGGTCCAAATCAGGAGCAGAAGGAGAGAGAGCGCACGAGCAAGGAACTCAGGACCACGAGGAGTGCACCCACACACTGAGACAATGGGGATGTTATATCGGGAACTCACCAAGGCCAGCTGGCCTGGGTCTGAAAAAGCATGGGATAAAACCGGACTCGCTGAACATAGCAGACAATGAGGACTACTGAGAACTCAAGAACAATGGCAATGGGTTTTTGATCCTACTGCACGTACTGGCTTTGTGGGAGCCTAGGCAGTTTGGATGCTCACCTTACTAGACCTGGATGGAGGTGGGTGGTCCTTGGTCTTCGCACAGGGCAGGGAACCCTGATTGATCTTTGGGCTGACGAGAGAGGAGGACTTGATTGGGGGAGGGGGGAAGTGGGAGGCGGTGACGGGGAGAAGGCAGAAATCTTTAATAAATAAATAAATAAAAATAAATATTTAAAAAAAAGAAGTGCTAAACATTTTAAGAAATGCTCCTGGATAGTAAAAAAATTACAGATTCACAATGAACAGATTTCAGACATAGAAGATCTATAAATGTATCACAGTGTTGGATGAATGTACGTAGGCTTGAGAGAGAGAAGAAAAAGAATATAGAGAATAAGGTTAATGGTTTAAAAAAAAAGGTAAAGTCTTTAAAGAGACAGAGTACAGATAGTTATAGATTAAGAGAAATAAAGAAAAATAAGCCACGTAACAATGGAAAATTCACACAGAGTCTGAATTATGTACACTGTATTTTTTTTTTAAATTTTTGACTGTAAAGGAGCTAAGTACAGAGAGACATTTCATTATATGGGCTGCCAAGCTAAACCAGAATGGATATAAGGGTATTATGATTTCAGAATATGGGTCTAAGGATATGATGCTTTGGAAAGGGTCTTCTTTTGTTTTCACAGAGGATGAGACCCTGTGGACTGATTCTATCCCAATATGGTATGATTGACCATGCCCTCCTGAAAGGTTGCTGTGAACACCTTCAAAAAATTACTTTACTCAACGGCCGACTGAGATAAACATGGCACACAGGTTACACCATAAAAGACCTTATTAACAGTGCCCCCATACAGCAGGAAACTGTTTGGAGAGAAAAACCTGTGCCCATGTTCCCAAATATTGTTTATAAATGTTCTTTTACATTTAAAGGGGGGTATGATATAGATATGAATAATTCACATTGGTATGGATTTCAAGGTCAATTTTGTTATTTCTTCTTTTGATTAAGGTATTGTGATTATGTAGTTCATTTAAAAATGTAATGTATAATTAGGAAATATAGGTTGTTAATGGATAATCATCAATAATAATCAAGCTTGTAGTCATGTTAGTTAGATTTTCTAGATATATAGAGATATAGTTCAGTAAGATGGGCATTCTTCATATCTTTCAAAGACTACAGAATATGGCATTTAATGTTTTAATAGCTTAGGGTTTTTCATGACAATGAGACACATCTGCTCCTGGTAGCACCAGCTACTTCAAGAGGAAGATGGGCATCGAAGAGACTCCTTATGGAGTTTGATAGCTATTTGGGTAAGAAACGCTCTTGCCTGGACTGATGCATAAGCTGGACACAAAGAACCCACAGAGAACTGCTGAACTTACCTAAATGTGAGATGGTCTTTCGAGGTTCTTGACTCATGAAAGAGTCTGCGAGACATTCTGCAGGACACAGCAGAAAGTGACTGAAATGTCTTTGGAATTTTTTGCTTGATGAAAATGTCTGCTGGATACTATGGGCCTGAAAGCTGAAGATGGATGCCCCAATGGTACAAAAGAACTTTGAGTGACTGTCCAGGCAGCGAGATGTCTCTGTCATTTCTAGTGTTTGAAGTTTCTTATTTTTTATTTACTTAAGTAATATTATATCCCTCTGGAGTCTTTGATGGAGTTGAAGAATGGATAGATAATTATAGTTTTCCTTAGTTATGATAAAAGATAAAATAGATATAATTATTGTAACTGTAATTCTTACTTGATAACTGTTTTGTTATATGTAATTTTCCTATGTTAAAGTTAAAGCCTTCTTTTTTGTTTAAACAGAAAAAGGGGAAATGATGTGGGAGTCTTCTGTTTTGTGTTGATTTCATTGGTTAAATAAAGAAACTGCCTTGGCCCTTTGATAGGACAGAAGATTAGGTAGGCGGAGAAAACAGATCATATTGCTTGCAAACAGAGATAATTAGAATTTTTGTTCTCCTGTTTGTATACTTCAGTTTCATTTTCTTGTCTTATTGTTCTTGTTAAGACTACAAGCACTAGATAAATAAGACTGACATGAGGGAACACATTTTTATTTCTGATTTTTTTTTTATTTTACCCTCATCAAGTATAATGACAGTTAGTTTTGTTGTATACTGCTTTATTGTGCTGTACTTGCTACCTCTGTTCCTAGAAGCTTCAAGACTTTTATTATGAAGCTGTGTCTAACTTTATCCAGGCCTTTTCTACATCTATTAAAATTATCAAGAAATTTCTGACCCCATGTCTATGTGTTCTACTACATTTACTGATTTGTATATATTGAACAATTATTTTGTCCCTGGAATGACAGCAACTTGGTCATGATATATGATCTTTTTAATGTATTCCTGATATAGTTTACAAGCTTTTTTTTGAAATAAGAATATATGTGAGAAACTGTGTTCATCAGGAAAATTAATATATAGTCTCTTCAATTTTTGTGCCCTTATACAGTTTTATATCTGGGTAACACCAGCATGTAGAATGAATTTAGTAGAGCAAAAACTCTAAAAGTACTCTAAGGAAGCAGAGGAAAAGAAATTCAGTGTAAGGCGTAAGTATCAGTCTTCTGCATGGCACTTTAATGACAGGGAAATAGTACAATAAATTGACAATTATGATTCTATAAACTTAGGAAGCATTGGCCAGCTGTGACTTACTGTAATGGTCTTTATTCTGAAAAAAAAAAAGATGCTATGATGAGGAGTGAGGGCTACACTTGCCTATGGGTCTAAGAGAAGGTGCTAGAAATACAGTTAGGAGTTATCCTGGTTAAGTGATGTGTAGTACTGGATTATCTTCTAGGGTGCTGTATCCTCATCAGTAGCCTCATGATTAGTAGACCAGGTTTAAATTTTTACCTACTGTCCAGGTATTAAGTCCAATTCAATAGTTTTGGTTGCTCCCAGGATATTAATGCCACCATTCCATCTTCCAGGACACCTTGCCATTCTGGTCATTGTTGTTTTCATACCACAACTGGGTTAACTATTGGTGATTTTCTTCCCTTGGCAGCTTACATAGCTCCTTCTGTTCCTGTGAGAACTATCTCTCAGAAAGAGCCTCTCAGGCTAATTTTAACTCAGATCCTTCAAGGCCTGTGTCCAAAATGTGTGATATCTTCAGCAATAAAGTCTTAACCTTCAGTATCTGGGAGGCAGCTAAGGGATTGATAATAACCTATATTGCTTTAGAGTCATCTGGAATCTTCTGACAAACAACTGTAAAGAATCCATGCTTGCTACTGGGGTCTTTTTTTAGATAGTCTGCAGTTCGTTCAGGAATGCTGTCTTAGGACAGTAATGTAGCAGTTAAAAATTACATTTAAGACAAAATTAAGTCATGAAACGTACCTATTTCCCATCTACTTCTGTTCTTTTAGGTCCCCAGGCCTCTACTCATGATGTTCTTTGTCCCTATGGCTACCCACTTTGTTTTTTCATTTTTCTAATTTTATTTATCTATTTATTAAAAATTTCCACCTCCTCCCATCCTCCCATTTCCCTCTCACTCCTACCACTCCCCCTCCTCCTCCCTCTCCAGTCCTAAGAGCAATCAGGGTTCCTTGCCCCATGGGAAGTCCAAGGTCCTCCACTCTCCATCCAGGTCTAGGAAGGTGAGCATCCAAACAGACTAGGCTCCCACAAAGCCAGTCCATGCAGTAGAATCAAAACCCAATGCCATTGTCCTTGGCTTCTCAGTCAGCCCTCATTGTCAGCCACATTCAGAGAGTCCAGTTTGATCATATGCTCCATCAGTCCCAGTCCAGCTTGGCCACCCACTTTGAAGTCTGACCTGCTTCTAGGAATTTTTCTTACTTCCCAGTTATTTTCCAGTACTTTACTTTAATAAAACCCCAATCTGAAAAAACACAGTTCATCTTTGCTAAACGTTTAGGAGGCAAATTTCCTTATAATCCCTGAGGCCTTTCCAATTTTAGGAGGAGATGTTTAGTATTTTAAATTAATTTGTAAGTGCAAATTTTCAGATGATATAACAGACTATATTAATCTGTGAAATTCATCTGGGAAAATGCTTCTAGGGCTGAGGGTAAACATGTAGTTTGTCTTGGAATGGGGACCTCTCTCCATAGCCACCTGGCCTTGTGTTCCTTATTTTTATTTTTCCCTGTTTAATTTCATTTTAAAAATGTAGCTATGAGTTAAAAGCATCATGTCATTAGCATTCATATTGGAGTGTTTTGAAGTTGCAGCCACACAGCAGCTCTAGGGATTTGTGGCAGGTGGATTTTTGGGTAGAACAAACACAGATACTCTCATGTGTATAAATGAACTTGTATCTGAACTTGCCCCATATGTTCTCCCTCTGGTTTTCTTTAGTATTTAGACTTTCTTTTCTAGCTCCTGCGTATGAATTTATCCTCACTGGAAAAAAAGGCGTTATTACTGATTTTATTGATCATGTCTCAACACACCTAAAGAACTGACAATCACCATTAAAGGTTAGTTTGGGACTTAAAAATTTACAGCCACCATTATAATGCATGGTTAACCTGACATGAAGCAGCAATGCATATGTGGTCATATGCTCCATTTTGTCTGTAATAATTTCCAGCTTTTTGCCTTTGTTACTTTTGTTTTTTAGATTTTCTCCATTTTCTTACTTGCTATTATGACCCACCATTTGTAATTGCCTTTGAGCATTTTTAAAAGTTCATTTTCTTCCCTAGCTTTCATGGATTCAATCTTCTTTGATTCTGAGAAAGCATGCCAAAAATCATGCTGCCCCCGTGGCTGTGTCTCAAGCTTCTCTTTTCTCAGGCATTAGCAGATGGTGAACACTCTTTCCTTTGCCATTCAGGAATAGAATACAATGTCGAAGACATGTCCATTTTGTTAATCTAGCATGGGTTCTAATTTCTCATATATTGAAAAACAGGACAATGAACCCTTTCATGTTCTATGTGATACAGCACAATAGCATCTCATTTCAAACTGTTGAGTGAATTACAAAGATGTCACATACAGTTAAGCCAATGTATCAGCAGGTACTGCTTTATATATTTCTGTTGTGTTCTGTATTTGCACCTTATGTATACAAATAAAACCCAAGAGAGAGAAGTTGATGAGTTAGTCTGGTTAAGAAAACTCCTAGTTAACAAAAGGCTATCCAGGCTCAAGAAAGTTAGCTACAGTATTCTTACACTGTAGAGTTTATGTGAAGCTGGGATTGATATCATTTGCGGATGAGAACGCTAACTCATAGTGCTAGGTTACTGTATTATTTTATGTCGTGTAACTAAATTATTTCAATTGCCAATGTCTATTATGCTAGAAACTAATGTTGGTTTCTTCCTAGAGAAGTCCCAATGGAAACAAGAAAGACAATAATTTCAAACTTACTTTGTCCTTACTTTACAAGCAACAACATCTAAAGAGTGCACAAACAGGAAGAGAGCATCATAAATGAACCTGTTAAGAGCTAAGCCAAATTCTTCCAGGAAGCAGAGTTCTAACATGTGGTCACAACTGTCTCAACATCTCCCAGTAGGAATCAAGGAAAATACTGGGTTTCACACTCTTAGTTGTTTGCCTGGATTAAATAAGTTTGATTATTTGAGAACCATAAACCACAAAATCAAGGCAATAGGGCATTCAGCCTCAAAGTCACTCTGCCAGAAAAGTGCTTATCCTAGATACTTACTTCAGAAATCCTTCATTGGTTAGGACTGTCCCCTGTGTATACTTGTGAACTCCCCCAAGAGAGACTATACTAAGTTCATATTATCCAGGCCAAGGTGGAGCTAGTTAACAATACAATTGCTGTACAACTTTCAGGAGAAAGGGAGCAATGTGCTGAGAAGACACGGATTTCATTTTTTTCATTTCTCTTTCATCAGTGTATACTGGTTATCAGAATAAAGGGAATCATCAAGGCATTTCCATACAAGTATGTAATAAAGCATTCATGCTGTATACATGGCTTCTGTTACTTCTATTATTATTGTCTAATTCCCTTCTCTCAGTTTTCAAATAGTCCTTCCTCGTCTTACTTGTCAAAAGACACAGGTTTTAAAGCTGAAAATCAAAACAAAACAGATCAATAGCAACAATAAAACAGTTTCTTAGTGCATAGCTATTACTTAGAAGCAGGGTTCTCAGAAGTGACACTTAGAGCTTCGTCCTCTGTGATACGAACATGGATACTTGCCTTGAAAGTTCACTGTGGAAATTACATAAAGTGACATGTATAAAATCCCCTTGATAATATCTTCCAAATATTTTCTATGGCCTTCTAATGCTTCCTTAGAAGATGAACTATGAAATTAAATGATCTGTTAGGTTGCTTCTGCTCTAGAGGATTAACTTGAGAACAAAGGAAAAGAAATAGGACAAACATTAGAAACCTTTGAAGGCCACCACCAAAGCCCAGAAATATATTCCTCTCTCTCTCTTTCTCTCTTTCTCTCTCTCTCCCCCTCTCCCTCTCCTTCTCCCTCCTTCTCTTTCTCTCTCCCCCCCACACACTGTGTGTATGTATGATGTTTATGTTGCATATTTTGAGTGTGACTACAACTGTTCAATATCACAGCACACATATAGAGGTCAAAGATCAAGCTTGGGTATTGGTACTCACAGTCCACTTTGAGAACTTTGAGATAGGACAACTTGTGCTTCTCTATATATCAGTCAGCTTGGTGGGCACATCTGGAGTCTTACTGTCGAACATGGGGTTTACTTACTGTGTTGTCTTCACTTGGGTTCTGGGAGTACAAAATCAGGTCCTTGTGTTGCATGCCAAACAGTCGACCTCCTGAGCCACCTCCTCAGCCCACACTTGCTTCTTCTAAGTTTTTCTCATTTATTCTTTCTTCTTCCTCAAATAAGTTTCTATGTCAAATTATAAATTCTACATGTGTATTTATTAATATAATATAGAACAATTTGCTAGGAATGGAAATGCTAGTATCAATATATAGGTGAGGACACAGATATGGGGACTTTATATATTACGGCCTTCCATGAAATCACCATCGCTCAGTCCATGGTCACTTCTACTCCTATGTGCTTTGTGACTGGTTCTATAACAGCTTAGTAAATCTATCTTTTTCTACCTTCCTTTCTCCATTATAATTTTTTATTTCTTTTTACTACAAAGGTGAACAGTTGAGTAGAAAAAAGGGAGGTCTTTGCAGACAAATTCTAATTGTATTGGGGAAGTTGTATATGTGTTTTTAGGGTGTGGGGTTGTGTGTAAGCACATGTATTCATGTTTGTGCATGTGTGTGTGAGCAGGTGCATGCACTTGTGGGTACATGTGGAGGCCAATAGTCATTATCAAGTGACTCACTAGTGACACTCTTAATAATAATATAAACAATAATGAAAATAATTATTAATAATAAATATTTTAGAGATAGTGTATCTGCAGTGAATATGAAACATAGTTTTGGTTAGGCTGTCTGGCCAGGAAGCTTGGCAGATCTACCGTTCTCTGGAGTTATGGACACAGATGGCTGTGTCTCGTTCTGACATGGCATTATATCCAGATCTTTATACTCACACGGCAAGTCCTTTACACACTCACTGAGCCATCTTTCCCGCTCTAGTATTTGAGAATTTTATCATTACATTGACATAAAGACATCATAATCACTAAACATTAATGCACTTACAAATCAGATGTAAATTTGAAAAAAATTAAAATAGTTCTGGAGGTATAACTAGAGATACAAAGAAAATTCAAGCCAAGGCGAGAGAAGATGATGCGCAGAAGTTTCTGTTCAGGTTAAATCTCCGTGACTGGTTAGCTTCTTTTACAAGGGTATATTTTCCTCATGTGCCTGTTACTCCCCATTCTAGATCTAGGCCATTGATGCGACTCATATAGCCCCGCTGAGAGCTATGTGCAAGTGTTGCCCCTGGCTGCCAGCTGTTAATTGCATAGATAATTTCTACAAGTTCCAATGGGTCCATTTCTAATCCGAATACCTAGGATAAATTCAAGTGATGTGTTTGGACCATAAAGGTAAAAGGAAGCCTTCAAATGGCCCTGAAACTTTGACGTTGAGGCAGGCATCCGAGGCAATATCTTTTGGCAACGTTTGAAGTGTTGAGGACACACAGGAAGTTATTTTTTGTTTAATGTAGTTCGCCTTATGTCAGTGACACACTGTGCTTTTCTTATTTAAATGGGTGAGTTAAAAAGGAAAACAAAATGTTCTCAGAATGCCGAGTGGAAATCCTTTGTACATTGATCTATCAATGGCTTTTGGTGTTGGAAATAGATACCATTTCAGAAAAACGGATAGCCTGTGTGGCCATTTACATTTAATTTTATTATGTTCCTGGTAGAATAAAGTTAAAATGGCTTAGGAGCATTCAATAAAATGAAGTATTTTAAAGATGCTGTGTTCCGCCAACCTGAAATACCTGTAACGAGTGTGTGATCACTCCCACCATCTCTAACAGTGCTGCACTTTTCTTAGGCAAAGGAAATCTCCATGCTGTGCACATGAAGGTCAGAGAATAACTTGCTGGAATTGCTTCACTCCTTCTGCCTTACGGATTCCAGATATAGAACTCAGCATCATTTCTAATTAAGCTACCTTTAAAACTTGTTGTTAGAAGAGGTAGTTTAATTACAAATGATGCTCAGCTCTTTGAAGCAACATCCCATCAAAGCAATTTATTGCAGCTTTTTTTTCTGCTTGTGTCTTTCTACAGATTCACCATTTATGTATAAACAAGGACTTTTGCTGAGATTCCCATTTGCATTGTAATCCATGTATAATTAATATTAAAATAGTCACAAAAAGTGAAGATACTTTCCTAATATCGTTAAGGAAATATAGCAAAAGGAAAATTAATTTCAAAAGAATGGGTGGTCAGAACAAGAAAGGAATATCCTTTACCTTCCAGTTTTAAAAGGCTCTTTCATGTTTTTTCCCTATGTCCCTCCCCGTATCTCCCTGCTCCCCTTTACCTTGTCTCTCCATCTCTGCTTCTTCCCCTCAGAGATTCACCATGACTCCTTTGCAGGACTTGCACATTTGCATGGCTTGTATGTTATCCAGCTCATTATCAGGGGTGATGCTACATGACATTCACTCTTTTCAAAGATGTGAAATTAATTTTATTTGGTCTGATGTTTTTGTCAAGGATATTTGCTAAAATCATATTAAAATGCTATTTTGAAACCAGGTTGGAAGATTTTGTGTGCAGTTCTCTGCCTTGTGCTCCTGGGAACAATTTTATAGCTTTTGGTCAGTCGGTTGGCTTCAGAAATCAATATATGTAATTTGTAAAAGGTCAGCTGTGGCCTTCTGTCCATTTCATACCAATATTTTAACATCTCTAGGAATTTTCCACTTCTCAGTCCATCTTTCACTTCAAACTCCTCATAACCAAACTCAAACTTTTCTCCAGTATTTCTCCATGTCATTACCTAGAAAAGGGACTGGCATGCATGTTATTCCATTTCTTTCTGACACTTCAGTGTCCAAGATGACCGTCTCTTTCAGTACAAATGCTTTTATTAATAGTTTCTCTGCAGCAACCTTAAACACTATCTCTAATTCTTCGGACTCTTCTGCAGAAAAAACCTTTTGTCCTTTACAGTCTTCATCAGCCTTCATTCCCTTCTCTTCAGTGTGTTTGAGCCACGTTGGTCAGAGGAATTTCTAAGGAACATCTCCAAGCTCTGCCTTCTACCTATTCATTAACTGCCTACACACTGGCTTCTGTTTCTAATATCCCATGTAATACCTACATCCAATATGTAAATCATCCTCTTGATACAACTAAGATTTTGTTTTGTAACCATTTTTATGATGAAGCAAAAGTATTTTTCTTCAAATTTGTTTAGTTAGGTGTTCAGACAAGGTATAGATATTTATTAAACAAACATGATGCTTTGAAGCAATATGGAATGTTGAAATCTAGCCCATTAAGAGAGATATTCCCTCAACCAGCTATCATTCTTTTCCTTTTTTGTGTGTGTATGGGAGACATGTGTGTCATTGTGTATGAACATTTGTGTTTATGCATGTGTAGGTTTATGTCTGGAAATAACAAGCGCCTTTGCTGCCCAGTGCCAAGACTGTCTTCTGGGTTCAGATTGGAAGCTACAAGAAGTGAAAAGGACTTTTTCTTTGAGTATCTGAGGACGAGCAAACTCTGTCACGTGTGCTTTTCCGAATCAGTCTCCTGGCTGTGCTCTCTCAATTCGAAGTCTTCTACTTCCTCCTCGCTCTTATTCTAACTTGCATGCCTTCCTCCCAGAGCCTGAAGCAGAGAAAAATCCCCAGGAGTCACCTCTCATTGTCAAAAGCATGTTCCCAGGGTAAGCGGTAGGGATCTGGGCCATTTACCATAGCAACACAAGGCTTTCAACGTTTTAATACTAAGACTGTGACTAAATATGATGGGGGAGGGGGGACACAGCACGACGAACTTTAAGACCTAGGTCTATTGTCAGCAAACTGGCAAGTGAAGAATTGGCATGCTTTTCTTAGAGAGTTTTTGTTATTTTGTTTGTTTTGCTTTTTTTGTTGTTTTGTTGTTGTTGTTTTGAGACAAGGTTTCTCTGTGGCTTTGGAGTCTGTAACTACAAGACTGCAGCTTGGAACTAGCTCTTGTAGACCATGCTGACCTTGAACTCACAGAGATCCGCTTGCCTCTGCCTCCTGAATGCTGGGATTAAAGGCGTGCGCCACCACTGCCCGGCTTGTTAGGAAGCTTTGTTTAATAACCTTGATTGGACTTCTGTGGCTCTGACCTTGTGCATAGCAATAAAGTTATAATCTGTCTACAAAAAGCCTTTAGTGTAGTTTAAACTTGCTCTGAGGTAAAAATGAGCTAATTTTATGTCTTAATAAAAGAAGGCAGGCTTTTAAGTGTCTAACGTTCTCATGAGACAAATAGATTTAGTTATAAAGCATATCCTAATATATATTCTATAGATCAAAATTATACATCCAAATGAAAAGTTATCATTCTGACCACCAACAGATACATGGACCCATAAGACTGTGATGTAATCATTAGATTACATATACACATTACATGAAAATGCAAGATAATGGCGAAATATCATAGGTGTTACTGCAGAAGTGAAATTACAGATGAAAGCAACAGTTTACAGAGTCAGTGGTCCTCAAACCTTGCTGATGGGGTACCCCATCAGGGAATACTTCCTCTCATAGACTGACATCTGAATTATCATTGCTATAAACTGCAATTGTGTAATGAGTCACCACAGCTCATGACAAACACTCCTGACAAGGAATATTTCATGACTGCTCTTCTACCATTTAACTGCTGGAAGATCTCTAATAGAACCCAGTGTTTACTGAAATCTCTGGCCTCACTGACCTGCTTGCACTGTGGATCCCATTTCTCTGCTTTTGATTTCCAAGGTGGAAAACAGGTCTGCTATACCATGTCCACATCCTGGAGATTTCAACTCAGGTCTAAGTCTTGCATGGCAAGGACTCCAGATGCAATGCTATATTCCCAAACCTGCAGTTACAATGTTTCTGGAGATGAGACATCATCATATTCTAAGATAACACTTGAAAAAAATAATGACACTCCATTGAAGTTTTTATTTCTAAAACATACCTTATGGCAATTTTATTAGATATACAAGTATTTAGAGGAATACATTATTTATTTTGGGTTTGAAATTAAAATATAATTTCATTATTTCTCACTTCCCTCTTATCCCCCCTTGCCTCCCTCATTGATCTGTCTCAATTTCGTAGTTTGTTTTTATTCAAATATTTATATATAAAATATATATGCATAAATAAACAAGTACTGTTTAGTGATATTTGTATGTATATGATTTCAAATACCAATCAAAATTGACCAATTGGTATTAGGTAACCAATATTTCTGGAAAAATCATACCTCTTTTTATTTTAGCATTCCTTAGCTGCCTGTACTTCTTTATGTAGGGTGGGGTCACATGAGATTTTCCCCTTTTATGTTACCAAATCTAATTGTGGTGTACTGCCTTACGTCTTGTTTGCGCAATCATATTGTCACTGAAACAGTCATGATTAATATTTCTTATTGAAGATTTTACAGTTCATTAAAATATTTTAAAAGGGGTTTGAAGAGAAGTCTCAGTGACTATGAGTACGTTTGTTCTTGCATAATACGTAGGTTCAATTTCAGCACTTACATGGTGACTCACGACAAACTGTAACTTCAATTCTAGAGAATCCAATGCCTTGCTCTGACCTCAAAGGACGCAGATACAACATTTATGGTGGTAAAACACTCAGACACATAAAATAAAACAAATAGTTCTAGAAGAGATTAAAGGATAGTACATAGGCATCCATCTATGAATATAGCAAAATATCTTTAGGTATTTTACATTCACATATTTTTTCTTCATTTGTGTTTGGGTCTATGCTAGGTCTCTGGTTCATCCACCTTCTGGATCCTGGAGCTCCAGGTAATTCACTCTCCTGGCACAGGTCTGAAGCTGTACCAGCCATTGGTTGGCCTCTTCCACAATCTTTGCACCACTCTTACCCCAGCACATCCCATAGGCACGACAGACTGTAGGTCGAGGATTATGTGGCTGGGTTGGTGTCCTAGTCGTCTACCAGAAGACTTTCCTGGTCATGAGAGATGGCCAATTTAGGCTATGCATCCCCTATTGTTAGTAGTCTTAGCTGGGGACATCCTTGTAGATGTCTGGGAGATGACCTTGCACCTGGTTTCCACCTGTCCCTGAAATGCCCTCTTGTTGCAGCAATCTCTTTCAGTCATCTTCTCCATACCCCACATCAGATCCATCATGTCTCCCTCCGCATTTGCCCTAAACACACCTGAAAAATCTCTTGCATTTCCCCTTCACAAAAGATCCAAGTGGCCCCTTGACTCCCCTACCCCCCTTATTACCTAGTCTCTCTGTGTCTGTGGATTGTAGTATGGGTATCCTTTTCTTTGTAGCTAATATTCACTTGTAAGTGAGTACATATCATGCTTGTCTTCTGAATCTGGGTTATCTCTCTCAGGATGTTTTTTCTGGTTCTATCTATTTGCCTACACATCGTCCAATTGTCACCAGACAGGCTTCATCCAACAACTGATGGAAACACACGTAGAGTCCCACAGTCAAACATTAGTTCAAGTATGGGGAAGAGAGAGAGGAACGACTGTAGGAGCCAGAGGGGTCAAAGACATTACAAGAAAATCAACAGAATCAACTAACCTGGTCATAGGAGTTCACAGAGACTGAATCAACAACCAAGGAGCTGGTAAGAGACTGACTTGGGATCTCTGCATATATACGACAATTGTGTAGCATGGTCTTGTGAGACTCCTAACAGAGGGAACATGGGCTGTCTCTGACTCTTGCTGGCTTTTCAAATTCCTTTTATAATATTGGGTACTTAGTCTTACTGCAACTTGACTGTCATGTTGTCTTGATGTCCATGGAGAGCCTGCCATTTTCTGAATAGACACAAGGAGGAGTGGTTGCGGGGGGTGGGGGGTGGGGTGGGAGTGGGGGGGTGCACTGGAAAGACAGGAGGGAGGGGAAACTGCAATTGGTATGTAAAGTAAATAAATAAATATTAAAAAATAAAATAAAAGAGAGTATATGGGTAGCAGTCAAAAGATTAGAGAGACCAAAATATAGTGAAAATATAAGATCATTCAGGATAGAAATTTGACAACCTCTCCAACATCAGCATTTCATAATAATGAAGATGTGCTTCCCTGATTTTTATTGACATTACACTTGTGTCAGCACAGCATCGCAAAGGAACTTTCATATGAATCGGAGTCATTATGGTAATGAGAAGATGGTGACGCATAAATTGTCCCTGTCACCTTCTATCTAGGAGTGACATAACTTCTGCTTACATTTCTATGGTTACAGCAAGTCTTGACCCCTCAACTAATGAGGGAAGGAAAGAGCAAAAATATTTGCTAAACAATGATAAACTCTAAAATTACGTACTCAAAATCCCAAATAAATAAATTAATTAATTAATATTATTAAAGTTGTTCTTAAAATAGCAGTATCTTTGAAAGAACTTGAAAAGAAGTGAACAAATTGTTTGACGAAAATCCAGGTGAAGTAATTTTGTGAGTTCAAGGAGAATTATAGCCTAATTTGCTAATGATATTTGAAATTTATGAATCAATCATATATTTGCCTTTGCTAAATACTTATCAGCAATACAAGGTAAAATTGGTTATGGCATTGCATGCTTACTGCCAGAGGACCTGCATAATTGGGCAAATGTCAAGAACATTATAAAGAATTCTTTGGTGTAAGCTCTAGATATACCCGATAGAAAGAAAAAAACACTTTCCGAATTTGTTCTCAGTTTCAAAATTAAAACACATGTTTCCAATAAATTTAAGGGTAGTTGTAAATACATTATATTCTGTTGGTGAAGATATAGCAAATAGTTATCGCTACTTACCTCTTCTCTTGATGTGAAATAATCCAGCAGCTCCCACAGATGAGCAAACTCTCAGGACCTTCTCTTCTGCACACAATATAATGTGAACTTTTTAGACACATGCATTAAATTACTGATCATTTCCCATTGTTAAAAACCTGGAAACTCTCCCAGAATGGAAACCTGAAGTCTCAGCTTTGCCACTAAAAAAGGACCACTTAAATATTAAGAGTGGAAATAGTTCTGCCTGATTCAGAAGTAGGCTGTGGAATCGAGGATCAGGAGTTTGGGTGCTAGAAAAATGGGTGGTCTCCTAACTTGTATTTGGCGTTTGGTAACTCTACCAAGCTTTTAAAAAAAACTTATTATTTTTTTTTTTTACTGTACATACCTACGGTCTTAAATATTTTGCTCATACTTAATGGAACAAATGTTTTATGTTAATAAGAGTAACAATGCATTGTTTCAGAGAGTTACTTCTTTCTTTTATTTGTGGTAAGGGTTTCAAATTTTACCTTCTTAGCAAATTCTAATAATGAGTATAATATTAACTATTGCTGTTCTACTATGCATCTAAGCTGCAAACTTACTCACCCTATATAATGGCAAGTGTGCCCTTGGACCCACATTTCTGCATTTGCTCCCCTTTCCCGCCTCCAGTTAATATCTATGCATTTAATTCTTGTTTTTGAGTGCACATATAAGTGAGATCATGTAGTATTGTTCTTTAAACATGATTTTTCTTATAATGTTGAATCTTAGTAGATCATATTTGTGAATTTAAACATAACAAGCCTTTTCAGCCATCTGTATTTTTAGCACCTGAGAAACTGAGGTGGGATTCTTAGTTCAAAGCTAGCCTGGGCCACATAATGAGACTTTGTCCCAAATATAATTCAAAACAAAGGTAAAACTTGAGGCTCTATGGGAATTAATTAACTGTGCATAATATATCCAAAAAAACCCTTAGAGAAGCAAACATTAAACAATGAATTGGACCATTAGTAGTTGAAATTTGCTAGTGTTGAGAGGCAGGAAGCAAAAATATAGCTTCTCAAAAGCTATTTAGTGTGTTCATATTCCTATGAGAAATTGATCAGGAATAGACAATTGATCTGATAGACATGGGGAAAGGAGAGCTTGTAAAAGCATCCGAGGCAGATGTAGTGTCTAGAGATGGGGTCTGTCAGCACCGGTCTACAGGTTTACTTACATTTCATCTTACTGATTGAATTTCACTCCAAAAGCTGAGAAAATCTTTCTATAACACACAAATTAAACATGTTTGCACTTGTGCTTTGGTAGATGATTTAATTGCTCACAAAGAGGATGGATCAGAGAAACCAGAAGTAGCTGTGACAGGAGTTATCTCTAAGCCAGAATTTACATAACTCTGCTTGAGAAATGTGTAGAAAATGATGTCTGAATGGTAGATAATTGAGGATGTTTAAGATTGTTACTGGCTAAGATAAATATATGGGTTAATTTACTGAGGACAAATGCAAATCGTGGACCAGATTTCTCAGATAATCTTTTGATTCAATAGTTTATATGCAAAAGGCATACTACTGATTGTCCTGAACTTGAGGTTAGTCTAAGTACAACTCAAAGAGGAAGAGAGGCTTAGAAACCATTCATGAGTTTCTTCATCATCAACATCTGTGAGTCCTCGAAAATAAGCTAATTTATTACTTAACTCTCAGAATTTATGTTAGGTATGAAACGGCAGAAAAGGAATTATTATAACAGCATCCCTGGTTATAGAATATGCTGCAAGCTTGTTGCAAGGACTACCGGTATCCTTGACATTCTAAAGAGTGACAGCATCTTATAGCTACTATAGATAGTCTCCAACTTTTAAAAACTGTATCCCTCTTATGATCAGCAAGTTGAAGCTATCACTAGATTATAAACAATATGACTCAAGCAGCATAAATATGGTTTTCTTACTTAGCGAACAGAATAGAACCCTGAATTCCTTGGCCTTGTAACACAACATGCAACCTTTAAATGCCTTGTCAACAGCAACCATCCTGGTTCTTGAGCACAGGACCCTCCCCCCATGGTCATGCACCATGAGAAAGCTATTACAGAGCTCAGCGTGTGTGACTTGAAGCATTTGCTTTTCAATGCTGGAGTTGTTTTCCTGCCAGTTTACCAGTTCCACTCAATCCACACTGGGATTCAGGGACTGTGCAGCAGTGACTCTGAGCGATAGATACCCCGAATTTTTTGTTATCTCCAGTTTCAAAGTCAAGGGCTGTATATTTTGAATTATATATTTGGGAGTGCCAGTTTGTGTCTTCATTATATAAGAAATATACATTACTTATCTAACTTGAATGAGACTATTATTTTATAAGGTTCTAGTCACAAGAACAAAATGACAATACTCATCTTATGTTACTGATGTATACGCTTTCGTTTCTAAAGAATTCTTGAAAATTTTGATGTATAGCATGTTTTACTGTATGAGCCCTGAAATATTCCATTTGTGTGACAGTCATACAATACAATAGATGGACTTATTTGATTTTGTTTGTGAAATAGGACTTTTTGTGCTGATGCAGACCTATTTCTATAAACTATTTTAAAGTCAATCAATCATTGATCTCTTGTTGAAAGACTTCTTCAAGAATTTTAAAGTGCTATATTTTGATATCCTAAAAGAAATACCAAATCTGTAGAGAGTGGAACAGAGACTGTAAAAATCAATTTTGAATCATGAATTGTAAATTCTAATCTACTATAGGTTCTTTAATTTTTTTAGATTTTAATTTTATTTCTAATATGTGTGGACATAGGTTGTGTATATTAATGCAATACATGTAAAGGCCTGAAGAGGATGTCAGATCACTCAGAGCTGAAGTTACAGGTAGATGAATGCCTTTGGACATAGGTTCTAGGAACCCAGCTCAGGCCCTTTGCAAGAATAATACACACATACTCTTAACCACTGGACCATCTCTTCAGGCCTAGGTTACTAGGTTCTCTCAATAATTTAAAATAAGTATTCCCTATATTTAATCAAGTATGTTTTGAATACTTATTTTATACCAAGGGAAATGAGAATATGATTTATGCACTATAGGCTAAGGTAATTTTCATATTTTTAAAGTGACATACTAATCACAAAGGTGGTAGGAATACTATTTGAATTGCTGGGAGAAGTAATAGAAGATGAATTCTGTGATTCTTTTGATAAAGGGGTTTGCTTAGTCTTAGTGTTGAAGTACTTAAAACTAAGCCGAGGGGCTGGAGAGATGGGTTAGTAGTTAAATAGTGACTGCCACCATTCCAGAGGACCCAAGTTAGATTCCTACCACTTATGTTGTGTGTGTGCCACAACTACCTGTAACTCCAGTTCCAATGGATCCAATATCCTCTTCTGCACCCAAAGGGCATATGTACTCATGTGTACTCTTGTGCACGTACCCCCACACAGATGGACACAAAAATCACAACATTTAAAACAACAAAGTGAGTCTTTAAAATGATAAGGTTAAAAATGGATAGATGCTGATTCAAGATATTGATATTGAAATGCGCGATTTGGAATGAAATTGATACTGTTATGTTATACTCTTTGTTCGTGCATTAGAGGTTGGTTTGTCAAAGAAAATAACCTTTTGAGACAGTTCCGGGCGGCGGAGGCACTGGCAGGCAGGCCTAGGCGGCGGAAGCAACGGCGCGCAGGCAGGCCCGGGCAGCGGAGGCACCAGCACGCAGGCAAGTCCTGGCAGCAGAGGCACCGGCGTGCAGGCAGGCCCGGGTGGTGGAGGCACCGGCAGTCAGGCCCGGCAGGCAGGCCTAGGCGGCGGAAACACCGGCGCACAGACAGTTCCGGGCGGCGGAGGCACCGGCAGGCAGGCCCGGGCGGCGGAGGCATTGGATACAGGATAGTGCGGGCAAGAAACAGTGAAGCCTGCACTGAGAACAGATTGCCCCGCTACAATTAAATCAAACCCAATAGATAGCATCGGTAAGAGGAGATGGGCAGACGCCAAGGCAAGAATTCACCCAACAATCTGAAAAACAACATGAAAACACCAGAACCCAATGATCTTACAACACAAGGACTTGAACACCCTATCACAGGAGAAGAGGAAAAAACTGACTTTTTGAAAGCAATAGAGTCCCTTAAACAACATGTAAAAAACGCCCTCATAGAAATGGATGAGAAGTATAACAAAAAGTTTGAAGAAATGAGTAAATACGTAAATGATACCCTGGGAAGCCAAGAAAAAACGATCAAACAGGTAATGGAAACAGTCCAAGAATTGAAAACTGAAATGGAAGCAAGGAAGAAAACACAAACTGAGGACCAGCTGGATATGGCAAATATAGGTCAACGAGCAGAGACTACAGAAACAAGCATAATCAATAGAATACAAGAGATAGAAGAAAGAATCTCAGATTCTGAAGACAACATAGAGAAAATAAACGGACTGATCAAAGAAAACACCAAAACCAACAAATTCTCATCACAAAACATTCAGGAAATATGGGACACAATAAAAAGACCAAACCTAAGAATAATAGGGATAGAAGAAGGAGAAGAGGCACAGCTCAAAGGTCCAGAAAACATTTTTAACAAAATTATGGAAGAAAACTTCCCCAACATAAAGAAAGATATTCCTTTGAATATTCAAGAAGCATACAGAACACCAAACAGACTGGATCAAAAAAAAACGTCCCCTCGCCATATAATAATCAAAACACAAAATATACAGATCAAAGAAAGAATATTAAGAGCTGCAAAGGAAAAAGGCCAAGTAACTTATAAAGGTAAACCGATCAGACTTACACCTGACTTCTCTATGGAAACCATGAAAGCCAGAAGGTCCTGGATAGAGGTACTACAGAAACTAAGAGACCATGGATGCAAACCCAAACTACTATACCCAGCCAAGCTATCGTTCACTATCAATGGAGAAAACAAGACATTCCAGGATAAGAACAAATTTAAACAATACGTTGCCACAAATCCAGCCCTACAGAAAGTAATAGAAGGAAAATCACAACCCAAGGAATCCAACATTGTCAACACTGCCTACAATAACCCAGGCATCTAGCGACCCTTCAACAGCACAACTCAAAGAAGGGAGACACACAAACTCTTCTACCAAAAGCAGTAAGAATAACCGGAGTTAACAACCACTGGTCATTAATATCACTTAATATTAATGGTCTCAATTCACCAATAAAAAGGCACAGGCTAAGAGATTGGATACGAAAACAGGATCCAACAGTCTGCTGTTTGCAAGAAACTCATCTCAGCCACAAAGACAGGCATCTACTCAGAGTAAAGGGTTGGGAAAAGGTTTTTCAAGCAAATGGTCCTAAGAAAAAAGCAGGTGTGGCCATACTAATTTCTAACAAAACTGACTTCAAACTAAAATCAATCAGAAGAGATCGACAGGGACACTTTATACTCATAACAGGAACGATTCAGCAGGATGAAGTCTCTCAATCCTGAATATCTATGCCCCTAATATAAAAGCACCCACTTATGTAAAAGAAATATTGCTAAAACTCAAGGCAGACATCAAATCACACACACTAGTAGTAGGAGACTTCAACACACCTCTCTCACCAATGGACAGGTCAATCGAACAGAAAACTAATAGAGAATTAAGAGAATTGTTGGAGGTAATGAATCAAATGGACTTAACAGACATCTATAGAACACTCCACCCAAATAGGAAAGAATACACCTTCTTCTCTGCAGCTCATGGAACCTTCTCGAAAATTGACCACATACTTGGAAACAAAGGAAACCTCCACAGATACAAAAAAATATCAGTGTCCACCTGTGTCTTATCAGATCACCACGGATTAAAGTTAGAAGCCACCAACAAAGCTACCCCCAGAAAGCTGACAAACTCATGGAAACTGAACAGTCAACTACTGAACCACACCTGGGTCAAGGAAGAAATTAAGAAAGAAATTAAAGTCTTCCTTGAATTTAATGAAAACAAAGAGACAACATACTCAAACCTATGGAACACGATGAAAGCAGTGCTAAGAGGAAAGTTCATAGCACTAAGTGCCCACTTAAAGAAAACGGAGAAAGCATACATTGGGGACTTAACAGCACACCTGAAAGCTCTAGAAAAAAAGAAGCAGATGCGCCCAGGAGGAGTAGAAGACTGGAAATAATCAAACTGAGGGCAGAAATCAACAAAATAGAAACACAGAAAACAGTCCAAAGAATCAATGAAACAAAAAGTTGGTTCTTGGAGAAAATCAACAAGATTGACAAACCCCTATCCAAACTAATTAAACGACAGAGAGAGAACACGCAAATAAATAAGATCAGAAATGAAAAGGGGGACATAACCACAGACACAAAGGAAATTCAGAGAATCATTAGATCTTACTACAAAAGCCTGTATGCCACAAAACTGGAAAATGCAAAAGAAATGGACACTTTTTTAGATAAGTACCATCTACCAAACCTAAACCAAGACCAGGTGAACGATCTAAATAGACCTGTTAGTCGCGAAGAATTAGAAACAGTTATCAAAAATCTCCCTTCCAAAAAAAGCCCAGGGCCAGATGGTTTCAATGCAGAATTCTACCAGAACTTCCAAGAAGAGCTAATACCTATACTTCTTAATGTATTTCACAATATAGAAACAGAAGAGTCATTGCCAAATTCCTTTTATGAAGCTACAGTTACCCTGATACCAAAACCACACAAAGACCCAACCAAGAAAGAGAATTACAGGCCTATCTCACTCATGAACATCGACGCAAAAATTCTCAATAAAATACTGGCAAACCGAATCCAAGAACACATTAGAAAAGTTATCCATTATGATCAAGTAGGCTTCATTCCAGAGATGCAGGGCTGGTTCAACATACGCAAATCTATCAATGTAATCAACCATATAAATAAACTGAAAGAAAAAAACCATATGATCATTTCATTAGATGCTGAAAAAGCATTCGACAAAATTCAACACTCCTTTATGATAAAGGTCTTGGAGAGATTAGGGATACAAGGGGCATACCTAAATATAATAAAAGCTATTTACAGCAAGCCGACAGCTAACATTAAATTAAATGGAGAAAAACTCAAAGCCATCCCACTAAAATCAGGAACACGACAAGGATGTCCACTCTCTCCATACCTCTTCAATATAGTGCTTGAAGTTCTAGCAATAGCAATAAGACAACATAAGGGGATCAAGGGGATCCATATTGGAAAGGAAGAAGTTAAGCTTTCATTATTTGCAGATGATATGATAGTATACATAACTGACCACAAAAACTCTACCAAAGAACTCCTACAGCTGATAAACACCTTTGGTAATGTGGCAGGATACAAAATCAACTCCAAAAAATCAGTTGCCTTCCTATACACTAAGGATAAGGAAGCAGAGAGGGAAATCAGAGAAGCATCACCTTTCACGATAGCCACAAATAGCATAAAATACCTTGGGGTAACTCTGACCAAGGAAGTGAAAGATCTATTTGGCAAGAACTTTAAGTCTTTGAAGAAAGAAATTGAAGAGGACACCAGAAAATGGAAGGACCTCCCTTGCTCTTGGATTGGGAGGATCAACATAGTAAAAATGGCAATTCTACCAAAAGCAATCTATAGATTCAACGCAATCCCCATCAAAATCCCATCAAAATTCTTCACAGATCTGGAGAAGACAATAATCAACTTTATATGGAAAAACAAAAAACCCAGGATAGCCAAAACAATCTTATACAATAAAGGATTGTCTGGAGGCATTACCATCCCTGACTTCAAATTCTATTACAGAGCTACAGTACTGAAAACGGCTTGGTACTGGCATAAAAACAGAGAAGTCGACCAATGGAATAGAATAGAAGACCCTGACTTTAGCCCACAAACCTATGAACACCTGATTTTCGATAAAGGAGCTAAAAGTATACAATGGAAAAAAGAGAGCATCTTCAACAAATTGTGCTGGCAAAACTGGAAGTCAATCTGTAGAAGAATGAAAATAGATCCATATATATCACCATGCACAAAACTCAAGTCCAAATGGATTAAAGACCTCAATATCAGTCCAAACACACTGAATCTGATAGAAGAGAAAGTGGGAAGTACTCTACAACACATGGGCACAGGAGAACACTTCCTACGTACAACCCCAGCAGCACAAACACTGAGGACATCATTGAATAAATGGGACCTCCTGAGACTGAGAAGCTTCTGTAAAGCAAAGGACACTGTCACTAAGACAGAAAGGCAACCCACTGACTGGGAGAAGATCTTCACCAACCCCGCAACTTACAAAGGTCTGATATCCAAAATATACAAAGAACTCAGGAAATTAGACCGTAAAAGGTTAATCAATCCAATTATAAAATGGGGCACTGAGCTGAACAGAGACTTTTCAACAGAAGAAGTTCAAATGGCCAAAAGTCACTTAAGATCATGCTCAACTTCCTTAGCAATCAGGGAAATGCAAATCAAGACAACATTAAGATACCATCTTACACCGGTCAGAATGGCTAAAATCAAAAACACCAATGATAGCCTCTGCTGGAGAGGTTGTGGAGAAAGGGGCACTCTCATCCATTGCTGGTGGGAATGCAAACTTGTGCAACCACTTTGGAAAGCAGTGTGGCGGTTTCTCAGGAAAGTCGGGTTCAACCTACCTCTTGACCCAGCAATACCACTATTGGGAATATACCCAAGAGATGCCCAAACATACAACAAAAGTATATGCTCAACTATGTTCATAGCAGCATTGTTTGTAATTGCCAGAACCTGGAAACAACCTAGATGTCCTTCAATGGAAGAATGGATGAAGAAAGTATGGAATATATACATATTAGAGTACTACTCAGCAGTAAAAAACAATGACTTCTTGAATTTTGCATACAAATGGACGGAAATTGAAAACACTATCCTGAGTGAGGTAAGCCAGACCCAAAAAGAGGAACATGGGATGTACTCACTCATATTTGGTTTCTAGCCATAAATAAAGGACATTGAGACTATAATTCGTGATTCTAGAGAAGCTAAATAAGAAGGTGAACCCAAAGAAAAACATATAAGCATCCTCCTGAATATTAACCTTCATCAGGCGATGAAAGAAGACAGAGACAGAGACCAACATTGGAGCACTGGACTGAAGTCTCACGATCCAAAGGAGGAGCAGAAGGAGAGTGAGCACGAGCAAGGAACTCAGGACGGCGAGGGGTGCACCCACACACTGAGGCAATGGGGATGATCTATCGGGAACTCACCAAGGCCAGCTGGCCGGGGACTGAAAAAGCATGGGACAAAACTGGTCTCGTTGAACATAATGGACAATGAGGACTACTGAGAACTGAAGAACAATGGCAATGGGTTCTTGATCCTATTGCATGTAATGGCTTTGTGGGAGCCCAGGTAGTTTGGATGCTCACCTTAATAGACCTGGATGGAGGTGGGTGGTCCTTGGACCTCCCACAGGGCAGAGAAACCTGCTTACTCTTTGGGCTGAGGAGGAAGGAAGACTTGATTGGGGGAGGGGGAGGGAATGGGAGGTGGTGGCGGGGAAGAGGCAGAAATCTTTAATAATTAAATTAATTAATTAATAAAAAAAATCAGCAAGAAAAAAAAAGAAAGAAAATAACCTTTTATGTTCCAGAATCCAATATATATAGTAATAGACTTATTAATCACTTACAGCTTTCCAAATTAGTTTACAACACACTATTTTGAAGTCATGCAATACATTACTCCTTTGCTCTGGAAGGATTTTTTTATTGTTTTTATTGAGCTATGTATTTTTCTCTATTCCTCTCCCTTCCTTCCCACTCACCTTCTACCATCTTCAATAACTGCCATGTTTCCAATTTACTCAGGAGATCTTGTCTCTTTCTACTTCTCATGTACTTTAGATCCATGTGTGTCTCTCTTAGGATGCTCTTTGCTGTCTAGATTCTCTGGGATTGTGAATTATATAATTTTTTTCTTTGATTTGTGTCTAAAAATCACATATGAGTGAGTATTTATTATATTTTCTTTTCTGGGTCTGATTTTTTTCTAGATCCATCCATTTGCCTACAAATTTCAAGATATCATTAAATTTTTTCACTGTATTACTCCATTGTGTAAGTGGACGACATTTTCTTTATCCATTCTTTGATCAAGGGGCACTTATGTTGTTTTCCGGTTCTGGCTATGACAAACAATGATGCTATGAACATAGTTGAGCAAATGCCCTTGTGATACAATTGAGCATCCTTTGAGTACATACCCAAAAGTGATATTTCTGGGTC
The DNA here is from genome assembly GCF_950005125.1 of Chionomys nivalis. Lineage (NCBI taxonomy): Eukaryota > Metazoa > Chordata > Mammalia > Rodentia > Cricetidae > Chionomys > Chionomys nivalis. The sequence continues at coordinate 25,636,809 of NC_080111.1, read as the reverse complement.
TTGAGGTAGATTGTTTCCTAATTTTCTGAGAAATCCCCATACTGATTTCCAAAGCACCTATATCAGTTTGTACTTCCACCAGCAATGGAGGAGTGTTTTCTTTACCTCACACCCTCACCAGCATTAGCTGTCATCAGTGTTTTTGATTTTGGTCATTCTGACAGGTGTAAGATGGAATCTCAGAGTTGTTTTGATTTGCTCTTCTCTGATGGTTAAGGATGTTGAGCATTTCATTAAGTATCTTTCAGACATTTTAGAATTTTCTGTTAAGAGTTTTCCCCATTTTTTATTGGATTATTTGTTCTTTTGATGACCAGTTTCTTGAGTTCTTTGTATATTTTGGAGATTAGCTCTCTGTCCAATGTGAGGTTGGTAAAGATCTTTTCAAATTCTTTAGGCTGCCATTTTGTCTTGTTGACTGTGAAGCTTCTTAGTTTCAGGAGGTCCCATTTATTAATTGTTTCTCTCAGTGTCTGTGCTACTAGGTTCTATTTCCTCTCTTTCATGGAAGCATTTTTTAAGTAGTAAGAAAATGGAAGGGAAATCTAACCTGGCACCTGCGATCTGTGAAATTCCACATTACTAGACACCTCATAACAAAAAGCAAGAGGCTTGAAAAATAAAGGACAATTTAAAAGACAGACTTTTCCTGGCAGAAATGTATATCTCACCTATGCAATGTTTTAGTTAGAACTCTTATCTTAACACCCTATTTATCTTAGCACCACTTATCCTAAATGGATTAAAAAACTCAGTAGAGTTTTTCAGAAAGTTCCAAAAGTATGTAAATATTTAACACAATGTTGGCCATATCTAGATGTGGTTCTGCTAGGAATCCAAGTAATCACCAGAGGGTTTTTGAAGCTGGGAAGGAAAGAAATTCTCACCACCTCTCTATTGCTAAGATTCTAAGAAAACCTATGCATCAGCCTTGAATGTAGTTGTAGAAAAAAAAAGCAAACTACTTTTTATAGTGATGCAATTAACTACCAAGAAAAGGCATTAAAAACTTAGCTAGGAAACATGACTTTTGTTTAAAATTGAATGGTAGTTTCATGGTTATTTTGCTTCTAAAAACTTCACTTTTTGTAACTGGTTTATGGAAAAGGCAGACCGAGTCTGTAGATAACAAGATGGCAGGGGAATGGGGTAATTTAATTCAGAGTAGGATATTTGCCCTTTGTGAATTGGTCATTTTTCTGCACGTATAACAAGTGCGTTCTAAAAATTGAAAGTCAGATTGCATGAACATTGCTTCCAGCATTAATAAATGTAAGAGCAAGTAAGGACAGAAAATAAATCTTAAGCTTTGGTTTGAAGCAAGAAAACAAATGCAGGGTCAAAGATTTTTTTTGAAACAATTTCTGAAGATGAATTTGAGATTGTGGCTAGTAATCTCTGTGTTTACTCAGAAGCTGATCCCAAAATGGATGTTCATAAACAAGTTTAGGAAGAAGAGCTCTTGGGGTGAAGATTTATGAGGGACCATGTTTAGAGAGAGGGATTACCTGAACTGGGACACAATTGGTAAAGGCCTTGTCTGACTCAAGTGGGTTGTCCAACATGAGTGAGTCTCCAGAAGTAGGATGGGTCTTAAATGTTGCATTAAAGTAGGGTGCTCAAGATATTTCACACAGGAAATTCATGGAGATAAGACATCAATCTTCAGAGGTTAATCTGGCTATAACTTCTCAGTGGGCTCTAGTTTTTGTAAATAGGGAATGAAATCTTGCATTTCAGCTGAGTTTCTGCTGAGCATCCCATTTAAAAATGTTCGCTTTATATGAAAATAAAATCATCTAATACACAGAGTCTAAAATTGCAAGAATCAGCAGCCCTAAGTTCCCAAAAAGGAATATCAATTATTTGAAAGCATTCTTTTTTTCATCAAAAATTTTGGTGCCATATATTCAGCTTATTAAGAAAACACAATTATTATTTATCTGGACAATGTTCTGAGCCAGAGGGTGCTCACTTCATCTTTTTTAAGCTGATGCCATCATGAATGTATGTGTGGTCTGTTATGGTTTGTGTGTAGCTTTAATTTTAGCACACAGAATGCAAACACTGGTGGATACCTGTGAGTTCAAAATCAGTTTGGTCTACACAGCCAGTTTCAGATTATACCAGGGCTAGAAAGTGAATGAAACCTTTCTGCCTTTCCCCAAAATGTATACTTAATTGACCTTCTATATAGCAGCTTCTGTGTGGTATGGTAGTCAGCTCATGATCATGCTGCCACAAACACCTCTCTGTTTTGGAGAGAGTAACTTATTCTGTATGCTATTTGGGAAGATCCACAACAGAATAAAAAGCATTCTTCCTATCCATCTTAAGAGTATAGTACTTGCTGAAGCACTATGGCAGGAGAAGCCGCTATATTTTCATTATATATGGATTCCAACTGAGACACAAAGCAGCCAATGTAAAGCTGCTGCTAAGTTTACCCGCTCTTTTGAAGCGATGGTGCTATACAGGCAGTTGTTCAATAAATCTGGCTTGGCTTCCAAGTGCTGATTGTGTGCATCTCGTCGCAACTCTGTGGTCAGCAATGTTAGGCTGCTAAATTAAAGTTTATCATGTTGGAGCTTTTAAAACCAAAGAAATCAGGTATTTAAACCAAAGAAATCAGGAATATTTCCTGGATAAACATGTACTCAACATTTGCCAATATTTCACTGTGTTTGGGGGAGCTGAGTTCTCTGTGATGGAAACTTTAGACAAGTACCTGAATGGATAAGACCCTATTCTGCTTGTGTTGTACATAGTCTACTTCAAAAAAAAGTTACTGTTCATGATCCCCATAATGAGACAGATAGCTAATGACATGGTTTGACTGATGTCATGTAGCAGAGTTATTTTATTTGTTATATTATTATTATTATTATTATTATTATTTGGTTTTTCGAGACAGAGTTTCTCTGTGGTTTTGGAGCCTGTCCTGGAACTAGCTCTTGTAGACCAGGCTGGCCACGAACTCACAGAGATCCGCCTGCCTCTGCCTCCCGAGTGCTGGGATGAAAGGCGTGCACCACCACCGCCCGGCATTATTATTGCTGTCTTTGTTGTATATACTCTAAGCTGCATATTAACTTTCAAAAGCTTATAAAAGTGTCCATAGTTCATAGAGAAATAAACATACCTTTGTCCTACATCCCCTCATCTTCAAATATTTCCTTTCCTATATCCATGACTCAATATCCTGCCAACTCATTATCATTTATAATAGCATAAATATTTGTATTGCCTCTATGATTTGTGTAGACTATAGTTGCCTTACACAGTATAAAGATATTTCCTCTTCGAGTGACTTTCATAGACAGCTCTTGGGGAAACTTGGTCCGTGGTTATTAACCTTTTTTTCTCTCAAGCTTGTACATTAAGATGCAGACCCATGAGTGTGTTTGGCATTTTGCTCCCACTGCTGCCTAATCATAAGGCAGCTGCCTCAACATACAACCAAAATTGTGAGCTGGAGGAGAGTAATCTAAATTGACTTCATCTGTTTGCAAATAGACTTTTTTATTTCTATAATCATTCCATATCACACTCTGTCCATTCAACCACACAAAGGATTACTCGTTTTAGGTAAATCAACTCATGATGGCATACACTGGATATATGGTTAATTAACATAAAATCCACCCTCTGATACCAAGCCTATATTGCTTTCTGGCCTTCTACATTAAGGCCTTAGAGAACATTTAAAGCTGCTTTTCAGATACTATTAAATTGATACTTCTGACAGTATGGATTTGATTAATAACCCAAGGAGTATATACATTGTGAAAAGAACAATCTATGAGTTTAGAAAAACTGAAAAGTCATGTTTAAAACTTTACCATTATATCACACACCAAACAACACAAATTATTTAATTTTATGCATAAAACTAGAAAATTTGAAATTTCTAGAAGAAAGCATAGCAACAAAATTGATAAACATTTACTTTGACAATGATTGCTTAGACATTACACCAAAAACTTAGGCAACAAAGGAAAATTACATATACAGGACTATATCAAATGAAAATTTATCTGCATAGCTAAGAAAAAAATCAACACAATGAAAAGGCCACCTGTGTAATGAGAAAAATATTTGCAAACCATGTATTAGATATTGGATTAATATTTTATTATCAGACAAAATACATAACCTAATTAAAATTAGTTTCAGGACTTGAGTGACTATTCTTCCAAAAAAAGAAAGGAAGGAAGGAAGGAAGGAAGGAAGGAAGGAAGGAAGGAAGAAAAAAAGAAAGAAGGAAAGGAAGGAAGGAAGGAACAGAAATGGCCAAAGGCTAGTGAAACCAAAAATCCCAGCACCACTAGTGATCATAGAACTGCATATAAAAACCCAAATGAGATACAATGTTCACTACAGTTAGATAAGGATGTGGAAAGAAAAGACCTTTTGCACAATACAAATTGGAATGTAAATCAATGCAACCATTATGAAAAGTATCATAGATGTATTCCCAAAAAGCAAAAAAAGAAAAAGAAAAAAAGAAAGAAAAGTAAAGAGTAGACCAAATAATCTTCCCCCTGAGTGTTATAGCCAAAGGAATGAGATTAGTATGTCAAAGACATATATGCAACCATGTGTCTACTGCTGCCTTTATGCACAACACCCATGTTTTTGAGTCAGTTGAAGTAAAAAAATAAGGTATATAAAACTAATAATAGTCAGGAGCTTTAAATAAAGAAGAAATAATGGCATTTGTGACAGCAAGCATACAATTGGGGAACCTTGTATTGAGTGAAAGACAAATATATGTAATTTCACTCATGTGTTTTCATTGAAGTTCTTCTGGTACATAAAGAGGATAAAGATGATAACAGAGGGTATAGGAATGGAAAATAAAGAAAAGCAGATAAGTTGACCAATACATCAAAGTTATAGTTAGATAGGAGGGACATTATATGGTGCTGTTGTGCACAGTAGTGTGACTACAATTACAGCAATGCATGTTTTAAAACAGTCACAAGAATGATGGATGGCGGTGGTAGCACTCATCTTAAATTCCAGCACTCAGGAGCAGAGGCAGGCTGTGCTTGGAGTTTAAGGCCAGCCTGGTCTACAGGTTGAGTTCCAGGACGGTCATGGCTACATAGAGAAAATCTATCCTGAAAAACCACAGACCAAAATCGAAAAACAAACAAACAAACAAAAAACAGCCACAAGAGAGTATTTTGAATGTTCTTGCCACAAAAGTAAGATATGTGTTTAAAGAGATGGCTACTATATTTATCCTGGTTGGATAATTTTTTATCCAATATATTCATGCATCAAAACATCATTTTACACTTCATAAATATGTACAATTATTTGTTAATAAAATAAAGAATCTAAGGAGTCAATGGGATGCTTTCTTCACATTTCCATGCTTCACATTGACTATACCTTTAATCACGGAGCCTATTGAGTTATACGGCTACAGAGGTAGTGCTTCTCATACTGAATGTCGGACTGATGATTTCCTCCTTTAGACTAGCAACATTTTGTCTAATACAATAAACGCACTGGAACAAAATATTCAGTTGACTCCTTTCAATCCGGAGGACTCCAGCGAGGGATTCGCCTTAATTGTGGGATAGTTGATGATTTATTCTTTAGAGAGTATAAGGCCTTTCATGACCTAGACAATACATCATATACAAGTTTAACTGATATAATCTCTTTTTGGTTGGCTATATCTATCTGTAAAGTTGACTTTACATGTAAGTAATTGGTTTGATTGACAAAACTGATGGATTTTTTTTGGTTCATTGACATGCTATCACAAATACATAGATTCACGAAAATTTTGAATTTATATAAATGTGGTAACTTCTTGTGGCAATTTTTTGTCTGATTGACAGATGGTAAACTAAATTTGTTGTCATTTTCATGTAAACGTAAAACACTTTCTGATCAGTATAAAAAATATAGCAAGTGGTAGTGGTTGCGTGCAGTTTCCTTAAGTTGAAACCCTATTCTCAGAATGAATGCTCATAAAGACATAGGAAAGAAACTGCACTTATAATGATAAAGAAAAAAGTCACAGGCTTCAGGAATCTGTTGAACTCCACAAGAATTTATCAGCAGTACAAATACCTGGAGAAACGAGACTCTCTAGTCAGCCCAACTGCATTCCTCATGCAGGGAACATCATGGATGCAATTTAGGTGTGGAGCTGCTCATTCTGTGATACACTTCCGAATGACATAGATGCTTTAAAATAATCCATGCTTCATATATATGACACCTTACCCATACTCCCATAGCTATAATAAACTCATTAAACTAGACAGGTTAAGTCATTTATTTGGTATGTCAATAGATTTCTATCTAGATACACAAACATTTTTTTTTCATTTCCCATAAAAAGTTGTACAACAGCAGTAGCATAAAGCCTACTAATATTTTCTAATCAAAATTATATATACATACATATGCACAAACATCTTGACAACAGCAGTTAAATTACAAGTTAGTTGAATCTGAAATTGCTGGTCATAACTGTTGCTATATATATAATAACCAAATTGGAAAATGATTGTGGTGGGTGGGTACCATCAGCTCTTAAGTTTAAATATTTGGCTGTTTCTGTCTAAAATGGAAATACAACACTTTTTTATTTTACATCTTGGCTGAGAATGAGTTTGTTTTAGAGGTCTCTAAGTGACTTTCCCCAGTATAAACACACATTCCTCAAATGCCATAGATTCAACCTGAAATTCTTATATCTGTATTACATATTCACTCCTGCTGTGTTCTCATGCACCAGGGAATTAGCACAGGTGTGTGTGTCAATTCAATGAGCTCAATTGAGACCTACAGATACTGTAGTCTAGTATATAGGCTATATGCCCTTACTGGGTGTCCTTGAGACAAAACAGAATATTGTTTACTTAAGAGATGTGTGGTAGGAGCTGGAAGAGTCGACACTTCAATATGAAGTCAGATATCATATTAAAAGGAGACAGAGACCCACATTGGAGCACTGGACTGAAATCTCAAGGTCCAAATGAGGAGCAGAAGGAGACAGAGCACGAGCAAGGAACTCAGGACCGCAAGAGATGCACCCACACACTGAGACAATGGGGATGTTATATTGGGAATTCACCAAGGCCAGCTGGCCTAGGTCTGAAAAAGCATGGGATAAAACCAGACTCGCTGAACATAGCGGACAATGAGGACTACAGAGAACTCAAGAACAATGGCAATGGGTTTCTGATCCTACTGCTCATACTGGCTTTGTGGGAGCCTAGGCAGTTTGGATGCTCACCTTACTAGACCTGGATGGAGGTGGGTGGTCCTTGGACTTCCCACAGGGCAGGGAACCCTGGCTGCTCTTAGGGCTGATGAGGGAGGGGGACTTGATTGGGGGAGAGGGAGGGAAATGGGAGGTGGTGGTGGGGAGGAGGCAGAAATCTTTAATAAATAAATAAATAAATTTTAATAAAAGCAATAAAATCTTACCTATTTCTTTTTCTTTATTGTAACTTATTTTCCTGAATATCTACAAACCACATTGAAAAAATATTGGGAGAAATTTTAGAATCTATTCTTGCTGTGGTTAGTATTTCCTTCCTAGATGTCTGCTTGTCTTCAGAACTCTGCATCTGAGAATCAGCTCAAGCTTGTATACTCAGGAAGAGATGATGAATCTGACTGGGACCCTGAACCTTTTGCTCATGCAACCTTTATCTCTTGACTAATTGATCAATGCACTTCATGACTGGAGGACACTTAGTTTTCTGAACTATTGTTGGTCGGGCACCTTGCTTACCAGTTTGACCTTGCATTCTTTAGGATAATTGCTTTCAGTTAATTTCTGATAGTTAAGTAACACCATATGGCCTTTGCGACTTTGGAATTGTGTCATTTCCATTGCTTTTAGGGAAAGCATTTGTATAAGAGCATCTCCTACTGCTGTCTTTATAGAGGACGGCCACCACTGAGAGTCTTAATAATGCCGCTGCTGTGCTCACGAACACATTACTTATCCTTCTTGTAATTCTTGTGTTCTTTATGCCCATTATATAAAGTAAAGTCTTCTTGTGAGTTTTTTGGCTCGATGTAACATGTTTATCCCAGTAAATCCACTATTCTCAGCTCTCTGAACTGTTTTTCTTCCACTATTCATGCCTTGTTCTCATTTTTATTTTATTCATTGCTTGTTCCATGTTTTCAAGCTTTATTATTTTCTAAAACTATTTTTTATTAATGGAGAAATTATAAAATGTACTCCAGTCATCTTTATTTACCTTCTCATCTTCCTCCTCCCAAATAACCCTCATCACCCAACTTTGAATACTCTCTTTCTGTCTGTCTCTCTTCCTCTCTGCCTCTCTCTCTCTTTTTACCTCTTTGTCTGTCTGTTAGCCTATTCAGCCCAATTTCGGTTGCCTGACTACTCTTGGAGGTGGGGCCTGCCCTGGAGTATAAACAATTTATCAGGGGCCAAATCATTAAAAAAACTGAATTCTTCCACTCTCATCAGCTGTCAAATGCACATGTAACCTCAGCTAGTGGTAGAATTTAATGTCTACTTTCTTCTCTCCATGCTAGGATCTTGTCTGGTTTGAGCTTGTAGTACTCTTGAGAATACTGTCACAATAGCCGTGAATTCACATATGCAACTGCACTCTTGTGCCTAGTAAATACCGTTTCCTTGAATTTTTCCACTAACTTTATCTCTTACAATCTTTCTACACTCTCTTTCATAAAGATTGATAGTCTTGTGGGGAGGGTAGTGAATATGTATATATATATATATATATACCCTTTACATCTGAACATTCCATAGTCACTTATTTTTTTGTGGACCAGTTCTGTGTCTCTGCATCTCTGATCTCTGATGAAGGTTGAGAGATGCAGCAACCTGTGACTATAGAGATAAGTCATTAGGAGTCAGTTTAGTACTGTCTATAAAGCAGAGTTAGCAGTAGGTTTCCCCACAGGATGTATGATCTATCTAGCCATAGGTTCTTGATCTGTTCACTAACACCAGGTATGAATTCTGTCTCATGCAATCAGAAAGTGGTTTGTTACTCCTGTAATATTGGTGCAACTACTTCACAATTTCGGCATATTTTGTCAGGATAGTCATTGTTGTAATTTAAATGTTTACAGTAGGGTGAGAATTTTTTCTCTCCTAACACTGTGTATAGCACCTTCCATCACTATGAAATCTTGATAATATAAACGAAGCTTTCAAATGAATATTGGCCTGATTTCTCTCCTTTCTATGACTCAGGTATAGTGTCTCTAGCAAAAGAATCTTACTTTCTGGTTTTGGGAATTAATAAAGAAGTATTGTAAAAAAAAAAAATAAAAACTATGTTTGGGGTCTGTGAGACCGCATTAGATAACCACTCAAAAGATGTAATCCTTTCTTGATACTGAGATTTTCTTGTGGGGTATAGTCTTTCCATTGCAGGAAAACTCCGTTTAAGTTCTCCCTCTCCCTCTGCCTCTGCCTCTCCTTCTACCCCCTTTCTCTCTCTCTCTCTCTCTCTCTCTCTCTCTCTCCCTCCCTCCCTCCCTCCCTCCCTCCCTCCCTCCCTCTTTCTTTCTTTCTTTCTTTCTTTCTTTCTTTCTTTCTTTCTTTCTTTCTTTCTTTCTTTCTTTCTTTCTTTCTTTTTTTCTTTCTCATAAGCTCTACAGTATCAGGTTCCCATATGGAGATTTTAAAAGTTCTTTGGCGTTAGTTATCTTGCAGCAATATTCCCATCTCTACCCTGCCACTTTAGCTCCACTCTTTCAATCCTTTCTTTTCTGTGCTTCCTTTTCTTCCTTTGTATTACTGCATTCTGTATCTCTCTCTTGCAAGAGCTCCATCTCCCCCATAGTGCCTTACTAGTTTGTCATAGGAACTGCGGGCTGTGTTCCTGCCAGCCCAGCTCCTGATCGCCTGGCTAGCTTTTGCCCCGAAATAACAACACACAAATTGTATTCATTTAAACACTGCTTGGCCCATTAGCTCTAGCCCTTACTGGCTAATTCTCATATCTCAATCAACCCATCTCTAATAATCTGTGTAGCATCAGTCTTACCGGGAAAGATTCAGCATGTCTGACCTGGCAGCTTGCTTCATTGCATCTGCCCGGGAGAGGGGAGCATGGCGTCTGTCTCTGAGAGGAGCTATCGAGTCTGAGCTCACTTCCTCTTCCTCTCAGCATTCTGTTCTGTTTACTCCACCCACCTATGTTCTAACCTATGAGGGCCAAGCAGTTTCTTTATTTTTTAACCAATGACCTTCCTCCATCACTAGTTTGCTATTTTCTATGGTTGTTTCAAATGAGATACACATATTTAAACTCTCTCTGTGTCTCTGTCTCTGTCTCTCTCTCTCCCCACCTCTCGCAAAGCTAGTATTCACATATGAGAGAAAACATGCGATATTTGTTTTTCTGAGTCTGGGTTGCATCATCCAGAATGATTCTCCTAGTTCCATATGCTGTGAGTTTTAAACATTTCAGTTTTCTTTATAAATGATTAATATACCAATGTGCAAATGTACCACATTTTCATTATCCATGAGTTGATAGAAATATGGGGTGTTTTAATTTCCTGACTATTGGAGATAGAACAGCAATGTGTGAACATGTATCTCTTAGTAAAATGCAAAATCCTTTAGGTATATGCCCAAGAGTGATAGCTACATCATGTGGTAGATTTATTTTCAACGTTTGAAAATGTGTATATAGTTTTAGAATGCTGTTTTTCAAAGTCATAGAAATAATTATTTGAAAGAGATTTAACTTCTAAAATTTAAACATAGCTACAACATTGAAATAAAAAGACAAAATTTTGTTTACTCAAATAAACAGGTTATAGCTAACAATATATACTAAGTCATATGTATGTTCTAATATAAAGCTTTGTGGTATATATTATTTATCAATATTGCTTAAACATGAATAAACATAAAATCATTGTGAACAATATAAATATAACATCAGGTTAGTCAAGTTATACATGCGATTTATTTAATAAGCTATATATTTTTATTTATTTATTTATTTATTTATTTATTTATTTATTTATTTATCTATCTATCTATCTATCTATCTATCTATCTAGACAGTTTATCTGTGCATCAGCCCTAGCTGTCTTGGAACACCTTTGATAACTGTTTGAGGCTGTCCTCAAACTCACAGAAATCTACTTACCTCTGCCTCCTAAGAGCTAGCATTAAAGATATACACCACCACTGCCCGGCTATAGTTTCAAAAGCTAATTGTCATCTTCCTTCATCTTTGAGATATGGTGTATTATTCCATAGGGAATCTGGTCATAGAAAAATAAATAAATTTATGATTGCCAAAATAATTTCATGAATAAATGTGACATATTCTACACTGAAGTTGTTGATGTAAACTTTGTCTAAAGAGTCCCAACTTTGAGCAAAATTAAGTAAGCTTAAGTAGGTCTAGTGTGTGTGTGTGTGTGTGTGTGCATTACATAACACTTTTACTTCATCAAATAGTCTTCTCTCTGATGTATTCCAAAAAAACCATTGTGATGTTGGTTGAAAGTCACTACTTTGTTCTGCAAAAAGACATTTGTTATCAAATGTAGCACATGCTGCTAAGAATTCAGTTGTCAAGGGTAAATAGACACCTATTTTTAAGCCATCAGCAAGTATGGACATCTTTTGGCATTGACTAAGGTGGACAGTATGCTTATGTAAGTGCATCCATGGTCAGGGACAATTTATTTTTGTATTAAAACAGCTTAAAGAATAGTTTGTTATTGTTTTTGCAAAGTAAAAGGTCACAATTCTTAATGGAAATTGACAATAAATGTTAAACAGGTCAATTTTAAAGTTTAATCACAAAGCCAAAGTATGTAAAGAGTGCTTCCAGTCATTCATGAGTCTCAGTATAAGCACAAGAAGCAAAGTTTACTTCACTTTCTATTTTGTGAAATATTACTATCCACATTTTTCTCATAAGAGCTCCTTCATTTGTTCTTTGAGTTAATGTTTTTGTAGTATGTATCTTTCATTGAAGATGCACTATGATTTGATTTTTCAAATGTTGGGGCTTTAAAAATTATAACTCCCTGACATAAAATATATCCTTTAAGGTTTTCTGATGTTAAATAGAAAACCTGGTATCTTTTATAAACTGTGTTCCTGAGTTTGAGTTTGTTATCAATGGTGTTATACCCAAAACATGAATTTCACATTTCTGTTGATGATATTCTATAGTTAACACTTATACTCAGTTACTGCTTCCCAACACAAGAAGGAGATCACACTGCCCAGTTGGAGATTGTAAGAGAACATGATGCCCTAACAGTCAGGGTAATTCAAGTTCTCCCAAATGGAAAGAAATCAGTCCCCATCCTCAGGAATACAAGCCAGATGTTCTGTGCTTACCAGACTGAATACCAGAGAGGAAAAGTGCTCTAACAGTCACTTTGAAAAGAAACTGTCTTAAATTGACCTTGACACAAAGAATGAAGACAGACTAGGATGCAATCTTGGGACAGCACAGAGGTGTGCGGTCCTACAAGAGGGAGTCACAGCTCCACCCTGAGACTCTTCTCTTTGATATTATTATTATCAACATTTTTCTAAATACTTAGGCATTGGAAACTAGAAATTTATAGAACTATACTATAATTTGTGTAAGGAGTGAAATTATGCTTTGGAAAACTTTATGTAGTAATTGCTATGTGGTATGAATTTTATTATTTTCCAGCAAATTCATGGTATTAATAAAACACTTGGCTAAAGAAAAATTACTTCTTTACTGAACACAAACCATTAAAATTGCAAGTACCCAGGAAGGGAAACCAGGCCAGTAGCAGCATTTCAACTATGTTCTCTCAATCACCCTAATTTTGATTATAGTTTTTTCAATGATTTGCTTTCTATATTTTGGTTTCCTCCTTAGGCCTCTGACCAGACAGAGTCTTTCTCCCATTTAGAAGCTGCTGTTTGTCTAGTTCTGACATTATGTATTGATTCATTCTTCCTTCATTTCTCCGTTTTGTTTATAGTGTACTTTAAGAGCCATATTAGAAGATCCAGAAAAAGCCAGAGAGTGTAGAAACATCAAAAGACAATATTTAAAGATAAACTAAAAGTGCAGTGATAGAATTCCTGAGATTTTATTCATTACATATAAATGGGAAAATGGTAAGAAAATGAAGTAGAAATTTTTCTGTAGTTTTATTCCTAGAAGAGATTGCACTCAATCTGTGTCTTAGGAAAATTATTATTTTTTGGAAAGGATGGAAGTGAATAAAATTATGAAGAGAGATAGAGCAATTTCAAATTTCCTGTGTTCATGGAAACTACAGCCAGAACTTAGTAGCCATTTAAACACATAGTACTATCTAATGAAAACAGCTATATACCTAGTTATAGTAGTCATCACATGCTAATTCAGAACTGTTGGCACTTAATAGTTTGCAGTGTGAGCACAGGAAGTGTGTCTAGCTGTGGAAGCTAAAACTTAAGACCTAGATAAATGCTATGGGAAGGACAGCCTGGAAAATAGGATTTTAGAAAGCCAATCTTAGCTCAGAACTGACTCTAATTTACTAAAATAGGAAGAATACAGGAGGAGAAAGATACTGAAGGAGATTATGAGTTCATGTTGAATGTGTTTAGTTGTCTATGACACAAAGGACAGGCATCTCTGTCAATGTTTACAAGGGGTATAAAATAATGAAGTTAAATAGTATCACCAAAACAGAGTTAAGAGAAGTATAAAATTTTAGAACAGAAATGAAATGAGCATTTATTAACTTCTCAGTGAAGAGCATTTGTGCCATGGGTACCAAGAACAATTTGGCAAAATAATCTGCAGTGATCATACGGCTGGTGTCAATGCAAATGAAACCCAAACATAAAACTGCTGCCAACCTCAGAGATTTCTCCCATGTCTCTGTATGCTGCCTAGAAACAGAAAATAATTCAAGTGGAATTTTTTTTGCTGCAATTTTATCTTTGGCAGAGATAATAAAATTTTACTTTATTTTGAATACCCTAATATCACACATATTTATTGGAAATAATGGGAAACAAAATCTAACGTTTTAATTCCTGTCCTGAATTTGTAGGCACACTTCTTATTTCAAGCTCAGGACATTTGTGCTCTTTTTCTTCTCATGGTTGTTATCCAGGCAACCTTAGAAGGTTACAGCTCTTGTGCCCATTAGTTATTTTTAAATCAAAATGAGTTTCAGATTGTGAGGGTCAAATTCAGTCACTAAAATAAGTTTGCAAAAAAACCCCTAGATATATAAATGTGGGAGAGAAAATTTTAATTTAAATGCTAATATTAAGGTATTTATTATTAAATTATATTTGACATTCCTGTTTTTATCACAATTTAAAGGGCATGTGGGATAAATTATGTATATACTTTGCCATGTATATATTTACATATCTTAAAAGTAAATGAGTGATACATTATTACACTGTTGTATGTACCTCAATATGTGTATGTAATAATTTCAATTTATTAGTGTTAATTTGGTCATTTCCTTAAAAAGCATCTTACTAGATCTATAAAAGTACACTGCTTTATGGTGAGAAGTGATGAGAATATCTACAAACAACTTACCAACTATTTGAACATATAACTGCTGCATTATTAAAACACCTATTGTTCTAGTTATAGTAGTCAACATCCTGTCAATTCAGAACTAGAGACACCTAATTGTTTGACTCTTTATTTCTTAAAAGGCAAGATAGCTAAGTCATACAGTAGATTTATTCTTACTGTTTGAGGTTTCTCCACACTTATTCCGCAGTGACTGTACCAGCTTAACAATTCCATCAACAATGGATAAGAATTCCATTTTCTGACATTACCTCCAGCATTTATTTTTCATTGTTTTGTTGATCTTTGACATTCAGACAGGAGTGAAATGAAATATCAGAAATATTTTGAGTTGTGTTTTACTCTTGATGGCAATGATAATCCAGACTCTCTGTTTATATTCCATCATTACGTGACTTGTTTTTCTTACTTTATTACTTTTTCTACAATTTTAATATTTATTATATTTGCTCCTTTAATCTATGACTGTCTGTACTCTTTCATACCATAAATACCTCTTTTTCCTCTCTCTCAAGTCTACACACATTTATCTAACACTGGTACCCTTAGAAGTCTTTCCATCTTAATTTGTCTTTATTGCATGCATATCTGTAATTATTTATGACCAGGAATTTTTTTTAATAATAAGCCAGTATGGCTAGGACCAACTCCACAGTCCTAGTTGGCTCTGCCCAGTATATCATGGCAGAAACATGTAAGTTGCCTCTGAGAGCCTTGAACACTGCCCCTGGAGCTGGGGCAGGTCTGTCTCCATTAAACAACTTGTAGCATGCTGCTCACAAACCCCTTTTAAGTGCTTAGCCTCCTGGAAGAGTAAGAGTTCATGCTAGCAGCATGAACCAGGAAGCTGCCATTTCTTATGGTGAGTCGGAAAGTCTTTTCTTAAAGGAGCCTTGGTGCTCCTACTTGATGCCAGCAAACACAGCCCATCTGAAAAAAAATATTCTATCTACCAAGAAGCTAAACTCCACTTTTTTGTGTATGTGTTTCTAGAATTCCTTTGCAAGCTGTCTCAGGTTTTACATGGATGTAGTCAAGCACATTTGCACCAATTTGTCAGTGGAAGCTGCTTGTTCATTTCCCTGCCATCCTTTTACAACACTGCTTGCCTTATTAACTCATGTTTCTTATACCTAAATTAACCAATTTCTATAAATCTGTGTATCACCATGTTCGTGTGGACTACGGGTAAGGTCTATTTGGCATCCAGTGTCTGTCTTGGACAGACAGACATGCAGAGGCAGTTACTTGGCTTCTCCTCTGACTCTGCCTACTCTCTTTTCTCTCTCTGCTTGGAATTCCCACCTTGCCCTAATTTGCACTACAATAGGCCCATAGCTGCTTCTTTATTAACCAATGGCACTCACAGCATACAGAGGGGAATCCCACATCACCCTACCTTCCTAAACCTGCACTATTCCTAACAACTATCTAAACCTTTGTCCTTTAACCCACAGATAAGCTTAGTCTTAATCACTCACTCAGGTGGCTTCTTTTGAAGAAGACAGAGAACACTACAGAAAACCACAACGGCTCAAAATTCAGAGTTTTGGAACTGAAATCTAATGGAACATCTGTAAAAACAGTCATGTACTGGAAGTTGAGAAAACATTGTGAAAGAGGGCGTGGAAAGATTGTAAAGCCAGAGACTTAACTTTGAGATTGTGTCTCCTCATAATGTCTAAAGCCACACTTGTGTCTTTATCTGCAGGGAGTATGATTGTATACATAAATGACCCTTAACTTTACTAGGATATGTTGACAGCTTATACACACTTTCAGCAAAGTAGCAGGATACACAAAATGATACACAAAACCAGTAGACTTCCTACACACAAATGACAAATAAATTGAGAAAAAAAAATCGGGGAAACAATGCTTTTCAAAATAGCACCCTGTTAAGAAAATATTTTGGATAACTCTGACAAAAAAGACATATAACAAAATCTTTAACATATCAAAGAAAGAAATCAAAGGAGATATTGGAGGTCTCTTTAAAGAAATCCAGGGAAACACAAATAAAAAATGGAGGAAGTGAATAAATCTCTTAAAGAAAACTGGGATAACAAACAATTGAAGGAAATGACTAATCCCATAAATAAAGCTAAGAAAAAACAAACAGTTGAAAAAAACAAATAAAATCGTTCAAGATCTGGAAATGGAAACAGAAGTTATGGTGTTTTGAGAGAAAATGCCAACCCCAAAGAGAGTGGCACTATTAGGAGCTATGACCTCATGAAGTAGGCATGGTCTGATTGAAATCAATTTTGCTGGAATATTGTTGTCACTGCATTTTTACTTCTTTGTGGATATGTGACCCATATCTACATGTGTTGAAATCTGTGTCTGGTAAGAATAACTTGACTTTGCAGTTTTTCAATTTCCTACCTCCAGGGGATTATTCCTGCTTGGATTTCCTTTTGTGCCACCTTAGGTTCCAGAGAACTAAAATCTTCCAATAAATGCAAGTCTTTCATTTTCCAGGTAAGAAGACTTTGTAGGTAATGGGGATATATATTTTACCTGTCTTTAAGGGAAAGTCAAGTTTGAATTTGAGTTTCTTATTCTAAATAAAAAGCTGATATGCTCTCTTCAATTCCACTTACGGTCTTCAAATTGTTTGGGTTCACATTTAATGGAAATTGTAGCTGACATGAGTTGACCTCAGTGCAAATGGCATTTATTATAATGATCTGTAGGATAACTGGAAGACACATTTATGTCTGTGCATGAGAGAGCATTTTGTAGGTAAAAAAGGATAAAAATTTATGTTCAATTCTTTACAATTTTAGGTAAACCAGTTCTTATTCTACTTTTTAACTCAACAGTAAGTAAAAACTTTCTAAGTATATTTACATACTGGAGATAAAAGATGTGGTTATAGTACTAATTGGTTTTCAGGGTAACTGACTTTAAAGAACAGCCATGAATCTATGAACATGTTTTAGAAGAGACTAACATGATTCAATGCTTATGTTTTAAATGATTTGCTCCTAATATCTAACTTTATTTTTGTATTAAGAAGTTTAGTTTGTTCAGCACACTTGACTAATGATTCTTGAATTCATTAATTAGCTTTAGTGAATCTGAACTATGCAATTGCTTTTTAACTAAAAGATTGAAAAATCTATTCTATACATGAAAAAAAAAATTTGAGCAGAAGTTGGATTACAAGATCCCAATAGATTCCATGTGAGTGCTTTTCCTTCTTGTTCAATAATATTTGTAATAATATTTCTGGGACCCTTTCCTCCTGCCACGTTGATTTGTTTAGTCTTAATAGGGCAGGACTTGCCTAGTCTCACTACAACTTGATTTTCCATGGCTGGTTGATATCCCTCAGAGTTCTTCCCTTGTCTGAAGTGAAGTGAAGGCAGATTAGATGTGGGGTGGGGAGAGGGGAGGTATAGGGCAGGGATTGGGAGGAGAGGAGGAAGAGGAAAGTACAGATTTGATTTAAAAAAATAAATACAAAAAAGTTTCATGCTATGTCAGAAAATAAATTACAGATTTAGAATTACCCACCGGACTGAAATCTCAAGGTCCAAATGAGGAGCAGAAGGAGAGAGAGCGCACGAGCAAGGAACTCAGGACCGCGAGAGATGCACCCACACACTGAGACAATGGGGATGTTCTATCGGGAACTCACCAAGGCCAGCTGGCCCGGGTCTGAAAAAGCATGGGATAAAACTGGACTCGCTGAACATAGCGGACAATGAAGAATACTGAGAACTCAAGAACAATGGCAATGGGTTTTTGATCCTACTGCACGTACTGGTTTTGTGGGAGCCTAGGCAGTTTGGATGCTCACCTTACTAGACCAGGATGGAGGTGGGTGGTCCTTGAACTTCCCACAGGGCAGGGAACCCTGATTGCTCTTTGGGCTGAGCAAGGGAGGAGGACTTGATTGGGGGAGGGGGAGGGGAATGGGAGGCGGTGGCAGGGAAGAGGCAGAAATCTTTAATAAATAAATAAATAAAAATTTTGAATAATATACATTCTTACTTGTACCCAAAATATTACTAATGATCATTTTTTCTTTTGGGTTAAATGATCATTGTCTTTCTTTTGCTTTTTCTTTCTTTCTTTTTTGATTTGCACAGCTCAGTTTCCTTCTTCCATCTTCTCTTTCTTTCTCATTCTCCTAGTTAGAAAAATATAATTTGAACTCTGTTGGATGAACAGGACTTTACATGGTCATGAAAACGTTATAAAACTATCAAACCTTTACAAAATAAAATATATGTGCAAAAGGAAATAACCTTAAGGAGGTAAAATGTAGCAGTATTTAGAAGTAATCACCAACTGAGGATTTGAATGGGAACAAATATTGCTGCATGCTTCCTAGAACTTCAGTTTACTGGACTATTTGCTTCCAGTCCCATTTTAGCCATAACATTATTTTGGGTAATAACATCTTCCTCACAATGCACTTTGAGTCTATTTAGTAAACAATGTACTGTCTCTGTGATTGACAGTAAACCTAGCTGTATCGTGGTTGATGAGAACAGACGGGGTTCAATTGAAATGCTTTTCTCTCTGAAGAACTGTATCATTATTGTAATGTGCTAAATGTGTTCAGATATGAGAATACTTTTTTTTTTTTTTTTTTTTTTTGGTTTTCCGAGACAGGGTTTCTCTGAGCTTTGGTGCCCGTCCCAGAACTAGCTCTTGTAGACCAGGCTGGCCTCGAACTCCCAGAGATCCGCCTGCCTCTGCTTCCCAAGTGCTGGGATTAAAGGCGTGCGCCACCACTGCCCGGTCTATGTGAATACATTTTAAGCAAGATTAAATTCCTAGTAATGACTGTGGAATATTCCTTTCATAATATATTAGTCAGTCCCAGGCAGAAGCAAGTATGCCACCATGCCACCCTGACTACCTTGGTCTTTGCTCACGAAAATGTTCTGAAAGATCATAGTCATGGAAACTAATTGAAGGATGACTTTTTTTTTAAGTCTTATTTTCTTTATTGTTATCCTGTCTATACCCTCATTTTCTCCTCTACATTGAATTGAGAAAGAAAGACATTCATTATTCCTAAGTGGGCCATTATGAATTGGTTGTCTTTTACTTCTTACAGATCAATAGAGCACTGCATATTCTCCTCCAGTAAATTAGAGTTTCATAGGCTTGCGGGAGCAGAGAAGTCTATTTTCTAGCAATGAAAGTGGCAGTGCTTCAACATACATTACTCGTCATCCCTTTTGGGTATTTTAATAAATTATTCAATGAAGGAGAAATTTCCCCTCTTTGCTTTCTTTCTCACAACAGGAATTTGCTTCTGCTTAACACCATGTTCATCAACATTGCTCAATGCCATTCAATGAACACATAGAAAATGGTTTGCAGAGAACTTTGATAGCTTAGATATTTAAAACAGATCCCTGATTCTTATGTTTTAACCATATTTCAGAAATTATCTTTAGAAAGTATTCATTTTTATTCATAGACTGTCTTGGTTCCTAACTGTGGTTAGAAAAGTATATCTTCCTTCTGAGTAAAATTCATTGCAATGTTTGTAATTAATGTTGGTGCCAAATTTAATCTCCAGAATAAATTTCTTTTTGCTTGGAAAGTACATTAACATATATTCTAGATATTTTTATGCATCTAACATTCCCCTACACACACACACACACACAAACACACACACACACACAACTTTAAATCAGTGAGGAGAAACAAGCCAGGAAATGAACTTAAGCTTTTAGACTGACTGTCCTATTTATATGATTATGCCACAAGCTATTATATTTCCAAGTCCCATTCCCTTCCTTTAGTCCCTAAAGAGGATTAACTAGAAAGTGGGGGAAAGAAATCAGAAGTAATAATGATTATGGGTTATCATTTTGTTTTAAACTTTAAACTGAAAGTTTCCATCCTCATTTGAGTTTCCTCCACCACAGTCCATTGGGAAATATAAAATGCAGACCTGCTTTTCTAAGACACAATATAATGAAACAAATACAGAGACATTTGGTGTGGTCTAGATGGTGGCAGGGGAATATATTGTTTTTCTTTTAAGCAAATTCACTTGGGAGTTAAAGTTAAGACCAATCTGTGATAACGTTTAAATCATACTGAGTTCCCAGCATTATAAAAAACTTAAGGATGAAAAGAAAATAAATCATTAAATATATGAAATGCAGAATGTAAAATTTCACAGATTTGGAAAATAATTTGTTTTCAAAAGTAGTTTTTTGATAAAAATGAGAACAGAGAAAACTTAAATGTCTACAAAATGATGCTTTCAATAAAAAACACTATACTTAGTAGTAAAGCTTCATGCAAAGAAATAACAGTTCTTTCTTTAACATATGGGCTACTATTAATTACCCTAGAGTTTTTTTATTAAAATAAACCACAACAAAAAAAATTATAGCCACAACAAAACAAACATCAAAAACAAGTTTACTATAGTATTTCTTTAATTATTGTTTATGCATACATATTGGTCTTAATTAATCATAATTCTCATGATTTAGGGCTGGGTTAAAAGTCAGGAGTATTATTTTCTCTCATAGGCCATTCCAAAGCATAATAAATTTTTCAGATAAAAATCTAACATGCTTTCCTAGGTTATCAGGAAGCACTGAGCTTTGTCTCTGCCTCATGACCCTAAATCAGTAGACTGCAAAATTCAAAATCCACCAATGTAAACAAAGACAATCCTCATTTCTTTAAAAGCAACTGTGGCTAAACAATAATTTTGAGCCTTATCAGTGGGTTCATGAAATCTGTTGGCAATGGACTGAAAGAAAAATTGCCTCATTGGAAGCTGAACTGTAATTTCATGTTATCTTTGCAAACACAAAGGCATGAGAATTTCAGCAATACATAATGCATCTCCTGAGCTGGCTATGCACTGGAACATGAATGGTGATAAATCTTCCAGGTAGAATCTTTTCCTTAGCTAAATTTGGGCTTAGGTGTCAAAGGGATAAAGAACAAGAGTATCAACATCAGTCAGAACCTCTGATCAATAGCCTACTTCACAGTTACTGTGTGGGCAAACATAGCCATCATAGTTCCCACCTCAGTGAGGATTTATGCGCACTGAATGTGATGATGGATATGTTTGGTGTTGCTTAGACCCTAATATTTGTTTACTAAAGGCTGTGTGTGTGTGTGTGTGTGTGTGTGTGTGCATATGTGTGGTGAACAAAGATGAACACAAGTTCTTAAATACTTAGTCCATTGAAAAGTGAGGCATAATTCCTTTTCTTTGTATCTGGGCAACAAACCTGTGACTTTTATGAGTAATTTTTCAGGGTTGAAATTGATTTATACTGCTTGTTTCTGGATTTTCAGGACACAGTGTTTCCATTCCTTATTCCTTCATAATATTGAACTACATCTCAAAAAAGAAGTCTGATCTTTAGACAATAGCCTCAGTCATTATTGTGTGACCCAATCATCTTGATTCAGCCTTTCTATCAAGCAAGAAATATATTGAACTGAGCTCACTTAATCCTATAAGAAATAGTTTTTCTGCTAAATCATAATTAACAAAAGGCTGTTTGTTAAATAGTAATGGTTAATAAGAATGTTAAATATTCCTTATAGAGTTACAGGTCACATGGAGGAGAATTGAAGAACCAGACGTGTGAAGGAAGAGACTGTATTGCACATACATTTCAGTTGAGTCCAGATAATTGTAAATCCAGTCTTCATTGTACAGTGGTATTACATTGATATTATTTTCCTTGAAGGCAGGAAAGGTTGAACTGAGTCACTTAATCTATAGTGCATATGGTAGTATAAGAAACATTTTTATAAATTAAATCATGCTTATTAAGATCCTGCTTGTGATGTTATAATAGATAACCAGAACACTATATTAGTATTTATGGTCAGAGAGAAAGATGATTCAAGGACTCTGCATCATACATAGACCACATTTGCATCATACACCACACACACAAACCACCACCGCCACCAGCACCACAAACACCACCACATAAGCTCTCCTGCTGTGTTCCAGGAATTTAGAAGTACCCAAAAAGGCAATTGATGACATCATGACCAGGAACTTGTGGAAAGGATTTATCCTGCTCCTCTAACTTACTGTTTTGAGCATCAGTAGGTTTGAAAGTTTGTAGATGAAGACATAGCAACACCAGATATTCAGAATTGAATTTAGCATCTTTAAACAAATACTGACTTTGACAATAAAGTTGAGTTTATTCATTCTCAATCAAAGATATAGGGTGGAAAGCAAAATAGTCAAAGTCTGAAAGCCAACAATAAAAATCTACTAGTGTACTGAAGGTATAAGAAGAAGACAATGGGGAGGGGGGTCATTCACTTACAGAGAAGTCATTTCAGGGGCTGAGGAAATGACTCGGTTGGTAAAGCACTTTCCATGCAAGTGTGAGGACCTGAGTTTGAAATTTTGGCTATCACATAAAACTGGTCACATGCTTCTAAAATCCCTGCAGTCATACAGTGAAGTGGGAGGTAGAGACAGAGAATCTCTGAAAGTTTATGACAATTGATCTGGCATTTTCAGCAGCAAACTATACAGTACCCTATCTAAAACAAAGTGGAATATAAGGATAAAGACTGGGGTAACACTCTGACTTCTATATATATACCACAGCACATGTTCTTCCACACTCATGAGCACACATAACTGCACATGCTCATGTAACACACATACACACGCACACACACACACAGCCAGGTTTAAAAGTAATATGAGTTTTCTCTTCACATTTTCATTCAATCAGATTTTTGCAAAAGAATTATTTTTAAGATACCCCAATGTTAATAAATGTATCCAGTTTTCATATAGTAACATAAAACACAACTTCAATATTTGGAGTCCAAGTCTCTCTAAATGAATAAATTACATATATTTTATTGAGTTAAAAGGGGTAGGAGGTGAGTTTCTGGAGAAGCATTCTCTCTTATGCTGAGAGTCCAGAAAAATAAATTAATAGCAAAGAATGGGCATAAGTTCAGTGGTGATAGAAAACTAAGGATGATACTAGAGGGAGATTGGTAGGAGAATGAAACAAAAACAAGAGTATTAGAAGATCAACATTGAGAAGAAAGTTCTTCAGTTAGAAATTTCAGGCTTTTGAGAGCCTAAGGGAGATGGAGGACTAAAGTTCTTCATGGTAACAGAAAAGATAATTAGATGTAAAAATATATGATATATATTATATACACACAGATTGATGGATAGAAAGATAGATACTAAACAGATGATATGTTACAGAGTTATGTGTACATAAATAGATGGGTGCCAGATAAATAGATAAATAATAGTAGATAGATAAATAACAGACAGGCAGAAGGATAGTTGATAGATATGTAATAGTACTAAAGGTAGATTTTTTTTAAAAATGAAGTACTGGTTTTATGACAATGGAAGAGCAGAAGTTTGCTATGTGAAACTGGCCAAATGAAAATCTTGGAAAGAAAGTGCTGTTAACTGATCTGTATCCAGAAAGAATCAAAGGAAATCAACAATGCACTCTAATCCCAGTGTAGAAAATGATGAAATGTTCCAACATAAACAATAAGACAGGCAAGGGGACAAATTCATTCTATTCACTCTTTATTTTTGCCTTTCTCACCCACTAAATGAAGTGGTAAATGCCCATCCACACTGGGAAAGGGTTTCTACATTATTGAGTCTAAATTCAAACACTAATACAGTCTGAAAAAAACATGGGCATACCCCAAAATAGTGCTTAAGTCAGTATATGAATACACTAAGAGTCAGTCAAGCTGGCATACAATATTAACTCTATATAGATGTAGATATATGTGTGTGTGTCCACATGTGTGTGAGTGTGTATGTTTCTTAAGTCCTGCCAGCTCTGAAATTTGCATTTCTTTGGCTTATATATTTGCCTATTGGTAAAAAGGAAAGGAAGAATTTGCTTGGCATGTGGGTTGTAACATGAGCGGGCCAGGCTGCTTGTAACATGAGGGGGCTGTTTGTTTGTGTTTTCTGTCCTGCCAGGTTCCCCACAGCTGTTTAGCCCCAAAGAAAATCACACAGAGATCTCTATAAGTTATAAAGCTGATTGGCTCATTAGGTCAGGCTACTTATTAGCTCTTGTAGCTTATATTAACTCATTGTTCTTATCTATGTTAACCACGTGGCTCGGTACGTTTTTCAGTGGGGTAAATCACATCCTGCTGCTTTCGGTGATCTGGGCAGGAGTGGGAGGAATCAACTTCCTCCTTCCCAGAATTCTCCTGTTCTCATTGTATCATTTCTACTTCATGTCTGGTTTTCCTGCCTATACTTCCTGCCTGGCCAATCAGCATTTATTTAAAACATGATTGACAGAATACAATTATCCTGCACCAGTGGGTATATTGAGTAGACACTAACAAAGGGCAGCAGATGGCGAGATGAAAGGGGCTTTGAGAATAGTTTGTGGTGTTAACTTTAAGCTGAACAAATCTATCACAGAAAGCTTTTGTAACATTGTCAGAATTTTGGAGGAAACGTTTTGTTTCACATAAAACATGAGACTGAAGATAAAGGTAATATCAGAGTATCCTACGGCAAGAGGTCCTTAGTTTGTATCCGTGGCATAGTACAAAGAGATATAAACATAGAGCATAGACCTTGTGAAAAAATAATCACTGGGGAGTGGGGGAACTTGTGATGGTTGTGGGGACAATGGCAGGGAACTAACATCTACTAATGAGACATTTGTCGGTAAGTACCTTCTTGTATGCTAAATGCATGAACTTGGATGGCCTCTGTCAATTATCTGCTAAAATATCCACATGTCCAATACTTAAAGGAATTGAAGGGGTACTAAGTAAGTAGCTAGTAATAAAAATTCTATTTCTACTCTTTAGAGATTTCGGTTTTTTTCTATTGTACTTCATTGTAAATATAAGATGCGGTGGGATAATGCTCTTCTATACTGTAAATATCTTTTATTCATATTGGTTTATAAAATGCTAATGATTGGCCAATCGCCAGGCAGAAAGTATAGGCAGGTCAACCAGACTAGGAACTCACTAAATTCTAGATTTTCTTAGAAATGCTCTTCTATCAAATGGAATATCAGAAAACCAGTGGTGATGTTAGTGATATTCTGAATTCTGAATTTTTAATTCAGAGTCTGGTAATTCTGAAGGTAGGCTTGCTGTTTGGATGGACATCTTCTCATGAACTCTCTGCCATGTCCTGAGACACTGGAAAAGACTTATTGAACATACAAACATGATGGATGCAATTTATGAGTGGCCTTAGGTTTCCTTCAAAATCCTCAAATCTACTATGAATATAATTCTTCTTTTTTTCTCTTCCTTTACAAGTGCCAAGGCTGGTAACACTAGGCTTTTAGCAAAGCTTTCCTTGAGGTAGAAAAATTTATTTCTGACCCCAGAATTTCATGTACCAGCCACTGCTCTAGGATAGTGTGAACAATCAGGGCCCTGTTTGTTACATATTAAGACAAATTAGAATAACCAGAAAAAATTAAATAGAATTTGAAGTGCCAGTACAGATCAACAAAAGAGAAAATATTCATAAGAAGACATATGAGAAAATAGTAAAATAGTGATTCTTTTTCTTTTTATATTCTATTTGTTTTTTTGTTTTGCATTCTGAAAGTATTCTTAGAAAGGCTTTTTTTGACAGTATAAAAATGAGCAGTAGATGACATTAAAGGAAATGAAGTGTGTATTTGTCTGAGCAGCTGGTATGGGCATCTGTTGGAGATGGGACACTAAGTCATTGTTCTTTTCCTGTGTGGAAGGTCTAATTAAGTGGCAGGCAATCCCAGAAGCCCTAGAGTGCAGTTTAAATCAGTACCCAAAAGTTTATATGTGCTCACAAACCTCTTAGATCAGTAATACTGAAGTGTGAATCTCAGCAAAACTTGTTCCAACTTTCATGCTTAGAATATGCAGAAGTTGAAAGAACTCTTATGAGGCATGATAGCTTGCTCCAAGGCATGGTACAAAATGACTGAGCTAGACGGAACTTCAATAACTTAGCTCCTCAGCTAAGCTTGCTGTTTATTTACATTTCAAGTGGATGAGGATGAAAGTTGCTTATGCTTTTTCTGAGACATCACCAGGGATGTCTTTTATTAATGTCTTACAGTCTTCAATGTTCATGGAATTGCCTATTCACGCTATCCTCTTACCTTTGTTCATATCCACCTTCCTTCTTCCTTTTTTTTCCTACCCTCCCCTACCTCTGTCTTATGGTCACTTTTCCTATCTTCTGAATGCTTGGTTCGGATGAATGTCACCCAAGTTTCCTCCTCTAATAATGTATGAGACACAGCTCATATTACACATTTTCACATGGTTATTTACTACATATTATATATGACATCTCTCTTTTACAAACCTACCATCCTCTTAGAAATTGTGTTAAAATTTTTATTTTAGCTGGGCAGTGGTGGCGCACGCCTTTAATCCCAGCACTTGGGAGGCAGAGGCAGGCAGATCTCTGTGAGTTCGAGACCAGCCTGGTCTACCTACAAGAGCTAGTTCCAGGACAGGCTCCAAAACCACAGAGAAACCCTGTCGAAAAACCAAAAAAAAAATATTTTAAATTTATGAAATATTACTTTGATGCATGGAAATTTATTTTCCATAAAATTAATATTATTGGCTATAAATAGATATTTCTATAATTTAATTTTATGCTGTGGAAAACAAAAGACTTGAGTATTTTTAAAAAATCATAAATTCTTTTGCTATTCTACTCATAGTAGCCAGAAGTTGGAAACCACCTAGAAGGCCCTCAACAGAAAGGTGGACTTTAAAAAAAATTGTAATTTATTTACAGAGTATTACTCTGCCATCAAAAAAATGAAACCATGAAATTTGCAGGTAAATTGATGCAACTAGAAAAAAATCATCTTTAGTAAGAGTACCTAGACCTAGAAAGACAAATACAGTATGCATTTGCTTACATGAGTATATTAGCTCTTAAGTCAATGGTAACCAAGCTATAATCTGTAGACCCACAATCACTGAGTATAGAGTAAAGTATTAGAGAGGCAGATCAATCTCCCTAAAAATGGTAGTTATGGATGAATTGGTGGGTGAGGCTGGATTGGAAGGTTAAAGTAGAGGTGGAAAGGGAAGAAGAAATGAGGGAGGGGATACAGAGAGAGCCTGCTAAAATTAAGGGTCATTTGAGGGGTAGTATGAAAAAATATAAACTTCCTAAAATATGTTCAATCCAAATAAAATCACCAAGTAATAGAGAAGAGAGCACCCCCAACCACCTATCTCTTATAGGCAAATGAAGCTTCCAGTACTAGGATTGAGTTACATCTAATTTAGTAGTTGGCCAACGTGAGGGGTCCCATGGGAACCGCAAACAACCCAGACTGTTTTCAAGACTATAAGTTGCTTTGCACAACATGAAGGCAGGGCCCATTGCTGAAGACATCACTTATATAGCTCAACAAACATGAAGAAGTTGAGCTGGTACCTACATAGAGCCTTTACACCTACACATTAGAGTCTTTTATAGAGGGACTCTGCATGCTACCACAGGAGAAACACAAGCACCACCCAGCCTCAACACTTTACTGTGGTGTTTTGCTTGTAAGATATGCTTGGGTGTTGGTGGCACAAAGCTTGTAGGAGTAATCGACCAATATCTGAATTGACTTAGAGTACACTCGATGAGATGGAACCCCTACCCAGCACTGTTCGGGTGACTAAGAACCTGAGACAAGCTGGCCCAGGGAACTGTGAGAAAAGTAAACACGATTGTTTTTAAACACAAAAACATGTAGCAATAAGATGAGTCTTAATACCATTCTGCTATTCTCGTAGGTCATTGCCTTACTTAGTCATTATAATAGAAGCTTCCTCCTGCAGTAGATGGGAAAAAACACATAAGGAGGCCAGACATTGTAAGAGTGAGGAACGTTGGGACACTCAGATAATATGCAGGGAATGAGGGATCTTGAAATACTCAGTCCTAAATGGGAGAGCTCCATCAAATCCCTCCCCTCAGGGCTTAGGCAAACCTGTGGAAGAGGAGGCAGAAAGAATGTAAGTTCTAGAGGGGATGGAGGACACTAAGAAAGCAAGCCCCTCTGAATCACCAGAATCTATGCATATATGACTTCACCAAGATTGAGGCAGCATGCACAAGTCCTGCACAGGGCTATACCAGCTGTAGTCCAGAGCTGAAAGAAATGGACAAATGCCACCATCCCTAACCCAGAAGCTGTCTCGAAGTGACAATCACTTGCTAATGAAAATTTGGTTTCTTCCAAGTGAATCTTACTGGTGAAACAAGCTATTCTTAAGGGAAGTCTGTGTGCCCAGTGTTAGATGACCAGCAGAAAAAAAATTTAACTCAGTAATTTCCTTTGAGGTTCCTTGTCTCACAATTAATGTTAGGGCTCTTTCGTTTCTTATTTTTTATTTTATCTCACTGTTTTTTTTTAATCTTTTTTTATTTTTTTCTTCTCTCTTATTTACCTTACATGTCCTCTCCATATAGGGTTTATGACTTCCAGGTTAGTGTTCTTATGGGATTTCAAGTGTGAAAACAAAAGAGTCTCTTTTTCTTATGCCTTTTCTTGGGTCCTTTTCCCGCTGTTTGTTTAGTTCTATTCTTATGTGTTAATTTTTGTTTTATCATTTTTATAGCATTGCTATCCCTTAAAAGTCTGTTTGTTTTCTCATGCGAGATAGAAAGGGTGTGGGTCTGGAAGTGAAGGGGAATCGTGAGAGATAGAGGGAGGGGAAGTCATAATCGGGATATATTATATGAGAGTAAAATCTATTTCAATAAAATAAAATAAAAGAAACCAAACAAGCTGAGTAAGCCAGGAGGAGCAAACCAATAATCAGTGTTCCTCTATGGCTTTTGCTTCAGCTCTGTCTTGGCTTCCTTCAATTGCCTGTGACTTAAAATATAGAAGCCAAAGGACACTCCCTACCCCCAAACAGTTCACAAGCTCATGGTGGAATCAAAATCAAAATAATGAAGGAGGTAATGATACTGTGCCATCATGGACTTGCTTGGCTCCAGGTAAACAAATGGCCAGTGTGGTCTCAGAATTCATCTCTTGATCGTGAGTGGCAGCACAGGTGTGTAACTCATTTCATGAAGCCAGATCGGGTACATCTGTGCGCTCAAGTCTACACAGGCACCTTCAATCTATCTGAAGACCCTCTTTTTACTTGGAATTTGAGAAGTTAAGACTCTTCAGCAAACTTCAATATTATGGGAGAATATCGGGAATGAAGTGAGAACATTAGAAAGAAGGAAACGATTCTAACTTCATGAAGTTGAAATATAATAATGTTAAATTAGTAAATTAATATAAGAACTATGAAGAAACAATGTCACAAGAAAGGTTAAAGCAATATCCAAAATAAAAATATCTCATTCTAAATAAGATCAGCCTTCAAAATGGTATAATCCAATTTAGAATGAGATGTTTATCCTCTTAAATGAGCAGGAGAAATGTTATGAAGAAGTCACATTTTAGAACTGGAGCCTAAATGGGAAGAAATGAAATAAGAAAAGGTGAGCATATGAAAGAAGAAAATAACTGAGAATAAACCAGCAGGCTCATAGAAACACATATCAGGAGGCAAGAGAAGCTCTAGACTGGACATGAGGCAGGAAAATGATAAACAGAATCATATTATTTGCAATTTCATTTAGGGCATATAACCAACAAGAAAAAAAATACAGGAAGTGATCAAGAATCCTGGAGGATTAAGAGACATGCATGTCAAAATGCAAACGTGTGTAATAGAACTTCAGAGATGAAACTCACAGCATTTTTAAAATCTTGGAACCTAGAAAATGTCTGTCTGGTTTCCAAAATGAGGAAAATGAAAAGAAATCAGAAGTTGGTAGTTAAATAAAGAAAGATAAAGTACAAACCTAGCGGTGAAATGAAGTGATGAGGGTGGGTTAACATGCTATCAGTACCGTCGATGTCTCGACGTATGGGACTGCCCCTCATCCCTACCAGAATATGGTCTTATTTTTCTTATTTTTGTTGAATGCAGCTCAGAGGCTTACAATTGTATTTTCCTTTATTGGCATTTCCATCCCATGTCACACTGTAGAAGATGCAACAGCTGTCAAGTGTGTCAATAACACCTAACGATTTTGGAACCAGGAGAAAAGTTAGAGATCCATTTTCACGCCTTCCCACACATCCATAACAGAAGCAGGGCCACTGTGACACAGGTTTTCTGGGGATTTACACCTTGGTTATTGTATTTCTGAAAATGTATGAGCATCTTATCTTCCTAGGTATATGGAGAGGTACTTGATTAAATAGGAAATAATATTTCTAGGAAAGACTGAGGAATTGCCGGCAGGTATATTTGCTATGGTTTTAAAGTGTCCTTTGGAGGGCAGAGACAATGGGTTCTAGGTAACAAAAGGTTTTTAGTTAAGCAAATAATTTCCATTTTAGAAGGTGAGTTGAGTCTGTAAGCCAGGAAAAACCTGAAGGCATTTTATTGGAGTGAGCAATCTTAGACAGATGTCCATTCTTATCAGTATGAGGAATGTTGTTATTGCATGGTTAAAATTTATTTCGTAGTGTTACTATGGTCTATCAGTGTAATCACTTTTTTTATATTTCAGGTACTGGCTGGAGGCTGCAGCTGACCTTTACTGTTTCAAAACCCATTGGTACCCATTGCTAAAAGAAATCCATGTTCTCCAAAGGTCTCTCTTGTCTTCAGCTCTGATCTACGGACAAAATCCACTAGACAACTCTTCACGTCAGCATGTTTCTTTCTGGCAGCATTTCTTGGGGTTCTGTGTCCTTCTGCAGACCCAAGACATCTAGTGAGTGATCTGAACATATATAACACTATCATTTGAGAATGTTAAGTACCTGAGACCTTTTCATTACTCCCTCCATAGGCCCTCTATTTGTTATTTGGTATTTACTGATCCACATTGCATTTTAGACACCTTGAAGAAGCACTGAAACAGGCACATGGCAAAGAGACCTCACAATATTTTTTATATAGATTAATTAATTACCTCTACTGAGCCCCATGTGTCCCCATTGATCTTTATGACACTTGACCACAGTGACAATTCTGGAGATCAGAAGTGGGGATGGGGAGGTCTGGAGGGGAAACTCAGAGGCAATGAGAGTGAGAGACATATACATTGACCTTCAGAATGGGGGGATTCTAGTTCTTAATGGAAAATGTTAACCGTTTCTTCAGGCCCAGACATTATAGAAGAATCTAGAATGCCTAATATATTAAAGTACTTCTCCTACAAGTATCTAAACCATGTGTGTCAAACTCTCGGGCTTTCCAAGAAGATGCTGATATCAACCTTGTGAAGCTCAGTATTCAACTCTTACCCCAAGCTTATCTTTACCTGAGATTGAATCATTTATTTTCTGTATCCCTAATATAGATGGCAAGACCCTTATAGATGATCAAAAGGACTCTCTGGCTTTATAGTTTTTAAATACTTGATAGCTACTTTGTACATTTCATCATCTTTATCAGTGGTATCAATGCAGTTTAGCAAAAATAAGTTAAGTCCACAGCACTTGCCATTTCCCTTGGTAAATTTCAAATGAATGATATACCTGCCAGCTAATGTGTTGACTTTATGAGTGTTCTATTAAGATACAAAGAAGAAGAGTCAGAAATTAGAATGCCAGGTCCTATTCATGCTCCAGCTGTGATACAAGATGATGTCTAATAATGGAGCACCCAGAAGGGATCCAGCTGTGGAATACCAATTTATTGGTTCCCGAACACAGGGAAGCTGGCGAGAGCAGAGGAGTTTGGATGTTTCACAGATCTTGTGTCCCCAAGTTCTCAAAGACAAACAGACCTCAAAGGAAGATTCACTTTCCGCCTCGCCTTACATCCGTCCCTAAAGGTAAGGATCAGAAATGTAATCACCTATGGCTTCAAGTTTAGACGCTCTTGACAAAGCTCTGCCAGTGGAGTCTGTCCTAGTTGGAGCAAGGCGTTTGAAAGGCATCTGAAGTTTTGGCTGAGTCATAGCTTTCAAACAGCACATGCTCTCTGCTGCTGCTTACAAGGGCCTTTAAAACGGGTCATAGACTTTTATTTTCCTTTGCCTGCATGTGGATAATTGAATCGCGGTTTGCTAACTGAGACGACATTAGTTGGTTTCAAGTGTACTTTTTTGATATTTTAAAGGAATCTTGGGTTTCTTCAACCATTGAAAAATGGAATTTTAAAGCCAGAAGGTTTCCAGACAGAGTATTTTTAGACTGATAAATGATTGTAGCAAGTGCACTAGAATTATGAGTATAAAATGCTTCAATACAGTCTAAATAAATTTTTTCTATTATTTTCCATAGCCCTAGTGATACAGTGGGGAACACTATTTCATTATTAGTAATATAACAGTAATAAAAACTATTGAACACATGCTCAAACATTGCTTTGAATATATTATCTTGTTTGTGCTTATTAGATACTAGAGCAACCTGAGTCTCAGATAATTTGATAATGGATACATGACTATTCAAGTGATGATGGAGATGGTGCCAGGAGAGAACCAGCAGGTGGTCTGCAAATTTAATGCTCTTAGCTATTGTGCTAAAATACCCTCCCCCAGACACACTGACACCTAAAGTCTTACTCAGAGAAGAATTTGGCATTTGGATGTGCCAAGATTAATGCAAAAAAATGTTTGCAGAATTAAATGAAGTTGCAGTTATAAAGAATGATTATGGGAAAAATGTATAAGAGTAATTACTTAGGAAACATGATTGGTAAGATATTCCAGCACTTGGGAGGTTGAGGCAGGAGGCTGTATATTTTATACCATCTTGGGCTATAGAAAAAAATAATAATAATCAAAATAAAAGAAAGACAAGTGCTTACACTAAGGATAAAGAACTTTTCCTCAGTTTTGTTTTAAAAGTATTTATTATTTTATGTTACTAATTTTTATTAAGACATAATTAGTTATAATTGACATACCACAAACTACACATAACTACATGGAATCATTTGATAAGTTTTAATGTAAGTGGACATCTACGAGACTAGGCCACTTTCAAAGAGAAAGTTATTCTTCATGTGGAAAGTTTGTTTGATCCACTTTG
Organism: Chionomys nivalis; assembly: GCF_950005125.1. NCBI lineage: Eukaryota > Metazoa > Chordata > Mammalia > Rodentia > Cricetidae > Chionomys > Chionomys nivalis. Next base: position 25,603,160 of record NC_080111.1, on the reverse strand, counting down.
TGATTCCTTCATGCTCATTTATCCCTAGTCTTTTGTGTTTGGGGGAAATAGTATGTAAATATCTGTAAGGTCCACGTGCTTTAAAATACTGTTAGCTCCAGTATTTCTCTGACTAGCCTTTGCCTAGATAACCTGTCTATTGGTAAGAGTACTGAAGTGTCCCATTATCACTGTGTGAGGATCACTATGATATCTAAGCTGCAGTGATATTTCTTTTACAAACGTGGGTGCCCTTGTGTTCAGAGCATAATGTTAAGAACTGAAATGTCCTCTTGGTGGATTTTTTTTTCTTTGATGAGTATGCAGGCTTTTTCCTAAATTCTTTTGGTTGGTTTTCCATTGAAGATTATTTTTTATCTATTGAAAGGGGTACACCAGCTTGCTTCTATGGTCCATTTGCTTATAATAACTTTTTTTATTCCCCTTGAGGTAATGTCTATCCTTGTTATTGAAGGTGTGTTTCTTGGATGCAGCACAAGGATGGATCCTGTTTTCACATCCATTCTGTTAAATGTCTTTTTATTTGGGAATTGATCATTAATATTGAGAGCTATCGATGACCAATGATTGTTGATTGCTATTAATTTGCTGTTGTTGTTGTTGTTGTTGTTGTTAGTGGTGGTGATAGTGTGATTATGTCTCCCATTTTTTACTTTGTTGGTGTAAGATTATTTATTTCCTATGTTTTTGTGGATATAGTTAACCTCCTTGGGTGTGAGTTTTCCTCTAAAACCTTCTCCAGGTCTAGATTTGTAGATAGGATATTGTTTGATTTATTGTTTGGATTTACCATGGAATGCCTTACTTTCTCCATATATGGTACCTGAGAATCTTGCTGAGTGTATTAGTCTGTGCTGGCATCTGTGATCTCTTAGCATCTGCAGCACATCTGTCCCAGCCCTTTTGGCTTTTAATGTTTCCATTGAGGAGTCAATGTAACTCTGGTAAGTCTGCTTTTATATGGTAAGTGGTATTTCCCATTGCAGCTTTTAATAGTCTTTCTTTGTTTTGTATGTTTAGTGTTTTGATTATTATGTGTTGGGGGACATCCTTTCCTGGTCCAATCTATTTGGTGTTTTAAAAGCTTCTTGTACCTTTACAGACATGTGCTTCTTCAGAAAAATTTTCTTATATGATTTTATTGAAAGTATTTTCTGGGCCTTTGAACTGGGATTCTTCTTCTTCTTCTATTATTCTGCAGTTTTGTTTTATTTTTTTTTTTTAAATAGTGAACCAGATTCCTGGATGTTTTGTTTCAGAAATACTTTAAATTTCGCATTTTTCTCTGACTCATGTATCCATTTCTCCTATTGTATTCAATACCTGAGACTCACTCTTCCATCTCTGGTTTACTGTTGTTGAAGCCTGTCTCTGTAGTTCCTGTTCAAATTCCTAAATTTTTCATTTTTAAAATTACCTCAGTTTCGGTGCCTTTCTTGCTTCTATCTCCATTTTCAGGGCTTGACCCATTTTATTAACTCTTGCCACTCTTTGTTTGCATTTTCTTGAGATTTCTTTAAGAGATTTATTAATTTCTTCACACTATTTGTTCTTCTGCACCTCAGAGAACTTACTCTCAAATTGATCACATAGTGGGGTACAAAGCAAGTCTTAACAGATACAAGAAAAATGAAATGGCTCCTTGTATCCTAGCAGACATCCATGGATTAGAGCTGGATATAAGCACCAGAAGCCGTATATAGCTTGTAAACATAGAAAATTAATATCTCTATACTGAATGAAAAATGGGTCAAGACATAAATTGATTAATTAATTAAAGACTTTCTAGAATTCAATACAAATGAATATGCAACATACCTAAACTTGTGGAACACAAAGAAAATAGTTCTTAGAGGAAGTATGTAGCATTAAATTCCTACATAAAAACAAACACACAAGAAAAAAAAAAAAAACAAAAGCCGAACTTAGCAGCACACTTTAAAGCTCTAGAAAAAAAATAAGTTATCAAGGAAACTAAGAATTACCGAGAAAATCAATAGGATAGACAAACATTTATCTAAACTAACTAAAAGGCTGAGAGAAAATATCCAAATTAACAAAATCAGAAACAAAAATGTGGACCAGTCTCGGTGGGATCTACAGGCCCACCCAGTGCCTATGGCAACTTTGGTGTCCGAAGGCCTTGCCACTGCTGGGGCCATGCTGATCTGAGTGACTTATGCTGACACTAGGGAACATCTGGGCCTGAGCTGCTCCCAAAAGCTATGTCTACGTCCATGACCCTATAACAACCAAGGTTTATTGATGTCATGGCTTCAATCACTATTGAAGGCTGTGCAGATGACTGGAGTTTGGTCGGACACCTGATTCCATGTTGGTGTCCAAAAGTCATGATGCCCTCAGATGCCAATTGGAGTGACCTGTGCTGTCACCCAGGACCATGTTGAGGTACCAACCTATGCTATAGCATGGGTCATGTCTGGGTCCTTGGCCCTACCGCAGCCAAGGTTTATTGATGTCTGTAGTTACCTGTTACCATTGAAGGCAATGCAAATACCTGGGGTCTGGAGTGTCACCTGAGGCCTGGTGGAAGAACCACAGGTAATACTACATCTAGGTTCCTACCCATCAGAGTACCCTGTACTGCCACAAGGTGTCATAGTAATCTACAGGCTGTGCTGCAGCCAAGAGCTGTGTCTGGGTCTGTGGATCTACTACAGCCAGGGTCTGTCCTCATGTCCATGGCTCCTACATTCTAAGTCCTTGCCCATGCCAGGAGTCCAGGTTGCCACCTGGGGCCATGTTGGTGTCTGCAAGCCACACTGCCACTGCAACCATGCTGATGTGAGTGGCCTGTTCTGCCACCTGGGGCCATGGTGTTGTCTTGGGCTGAGCTGTTGCCTAGGACCATGTCTGGGTGTGTGGTCCTACCACAGCTAGGTTCTGTGATAATATCCTAACCCATGGTACCACCAAAGGCCACAAGGATGCCCTGGGTCTAGGCCACTGAGTGAGGCCATGTTGGTGTCTAAGGGCCATGCCTATCCGGGAGGCCTGTGTTATCACATGGGGCCATGGTGTTGTTTGGGCCTGGGCAGCTACCAGTGGCCATGTCTGGGTCTGTGACCCTGCAGGGGCCAGGGTTTAAGTTGATGTCTGTGGCTCCTGTTACCATGGAGGAATATGCAGACGCCTGGGATCTGTTCAGTCCCCTGAGATTATGTTAGTGCCCAATAGCTTTTCTGCCACTAGGGCCTTAGTGGCATACAGGCACAAGCTGCTACCAAAGGCAATGTCTGGGTCTGTGTTCCTGCTATAGGTGGGATCTATATTGATGTCCATGTCCCGTGTTACCACATAAGATCATAGGTGAATTTTGTTTTGTTTTTAATTGATTTGCAGGACTTTTCTTTTGGGGTCTTGGCTATTGGGATGAGGAGGGGTTTTAAGGGACTAGGGGGTGAGTTGGATTTGTGTGCATGATGCGAAATTCCCAAAGAATCAATAAAGAAATAAGATTTTTAAAAAGGTCATCATAACACCAGAAAGTGAAGAAATTCAGAGAATCTTAAGGGCATCCTATGAAAACCTTTACTCCACATTATTATAAAAATCTACAGGAAATAAATATTTTTCTCAGCAGTTTTCAGCCAATGGTACATGAAGATCAGATAGGCAATTTGACCAGACCTAAACCCTAAGTAAAATAGAAGCAGATATTAAAAATCTCCCAACCAAAAAGAAAAAAAAATTCAGGGCCATATGGTTTTAGCACAGAATTCTATCAGACGTTCATAGACGAGTTAACACCAGTACTTTTCAACTTATTCAACAAAAGAGAAGCAGAAGGAAAATTACCCATTCATTTTATGAGGCCCCATTTACCCTGATACCTAAACTTCATAAAGACTAAACAAAGAATTAGAAGTACAGACTACTTTCCCTCATAAACATAGTTGCAAAAATACTCTATAGAATACTTGCACACTGAATTTAAGAATACATCAAAATTGTCCCAGAGATGCAGGAATGTTTCAATATAAAAAATTCAATAAATGTCATCTGCCAAATAAACTAAAATAATACAGAATCATCTAATTAGATACAAGAAAATCTTTTGACAAAGTCCATCATCCTTCCATGATAAAAGTGCTGGAGAGATTAGGGATACACATAACAAACATAAACATAATGAAGGTAATTTACAGCAAACCAGCAGTAACATCAAATTAAATAGACATAAATTCAAAGCAATTGCACTAAAAGCAGGAGCAACACAAAGTGGTCCATTCTCTCCATAACTATTCCATTTAGCTCTTTAAGAATTGGCTAGAGGAATAAGACAAGTGAGGGAGATCAAGGGTATGTGAATTGAAAAATATAAATCAAAATATTTTTATTTGCAAATGATATGATAGTATACATAACTGACCCTAAAGATTCACCGGGGAACTCCTACAAGTAATAAACAATTTCAAGAAATAGCTGAATACAAATTCACCCACAAAAATCAATAACCCCCATATAAAAATGACAAATGGACTATGAGAGGAATCAGGAAAATAACACCTTTAACAAGACTTTCAAATCATATGAAATATCTTGGGTGTTAACTCTGACCAAACAAGTGAAATAATTGTAGGATAAAAACTTTGATTCTTTGAAGAACAAAATTGAAGAAGATATCAGAAGATAAAATGATCTCCCATGTGCATGGGGCCAGTAGATTTAACAGTAAAAATTAGCCTTCCTACCAAAAGTAATCTTCAGATTCTTTGTTATCTCCATCAGTATCCCAACAGAGCTTTTCACAGACCTTGAAATGACAATTGCTCTAAACATCTGTCTACTAATGTTTATGTGGACAATACTTCTCTGGGCAGTTGCAGGGCAATGCCTGTTGGACTAAATGTTTTGACTGTGTTAAGAGATTGTCACACTCTCTCCTAAGTTATGCTGTGTTTAGCAGTGAATGAGAGGTCACATGCTCCATGTACCAGTCAGCATGTGGCATTGTCAGTATTTTATATTTCTGCCCTTGCAATGTTACCTCATTATTTCTTTGGCAATTTCCTAATAATTTTTATGTTCACTATTTTTCTTATTACTGGTGTACAATCCTTGTATCTCCTTAGTTACATTTCTGTTTCTATATTTTGTCCATATATTGTTGTGGAATTTTTAAAATATTCATTTTTAAGCCAGGTATGGTGGAACAGCACATGGGAGGCAGAGGCAGATAGATTTCTGTGAGTTTGAAGCCAGCCTGGTCTACAAAGTGAGTTCCAGGACAGCCAGGGCTGTTACACAGAGAAACTGTCTCCAAAAAACAAGTTAAATAAAAAGAAAGAAAAAGTATTCGTTTTTTAAATCATGTGCGTGTGTGTGTGTGTAAGTTTCACATGGTGCAGGTAACCACAGAGACCAGAAGATTTCAAATCACCCAGAGTTGAAGCTATGGAATGTTGTGAGTTACTTGATGTGGGTGCTATGAACTGAGCTGGGGTTCTTTTCAAGAACAGTAAATACTCTTAATTCCCTAGTCATCTTTCTAATTTTTGCTGCTGCATTTTAAAACTTTTAAAACAACAACAACAAAAACTGTTTCAGTGTTGTTCATGTAGCCGTTTCTAGAATAGATGGTTTCACAACAGACTTCATAACTGTCAGGCTCTTATGATATTTCTCCCCTCTTGTTCAAGTTCCCTGAGCCCTAAATGCAGGGCCTGTCACATAGATGTGTTTGTTGGAGGAAAATATATGATTCTACCCTTGAAAAAGAACCACAGGCAACTAATAATTTGGGGGAAAAAATTTAGCTTCTCCGAAGGATAATCCCTTTATTGACTGTTCCATAACATACAAATAGCAAATCAGACTCAGCAAAGTCTTTTTTTTTTTTGTGCTTGAACATACACATGTACATACATGTGTGTAGGTAATAATAATAACCAAAGCAGAAGAGATCATCAAATTGAGAATGGGGGATACATAGGAGGAGTTCATGGGAGAGTAGCCAGTAGGGAGAAAAGGGAATGGGCAAAGTAATAAAATTTCTATTTCAATTAAAATATTTTTTATTTTTATCTTTTTATTTTTAGTGCATTATTTTTTATTTAATTTTTCCATTTATTTACATACCGACCACAGTTTCTCCTCCCTCTTTTCACCTGCTCCCTTCCCTCTGCTTCCCATCTGCCCCCTTCCCCATTTGCTTCTTCTTCCCCATTCAGAAAGGAGAGACCTCCCATGGGCTTGAACAAAACATGACACATATAGTTGAGGCAAGACCAAGCTCCTCCTCCTGCATCAAGGTTGGGCAGGGTAATTCAGCATGGGAATGGCTTCCTAAAACCCAGCTCAATTGCCTGAGACAGGTCCTGATCCCATTGCTTGGAGCCCCACAGACAGACCAAGCTACACAACTGTCCCACACATGCACATGGCCTAGGTTTGTTCCAAACAGGCTACCTAACTGTTGGGGAGCTCACACAAGCTAAGGACAGCTGTCTTGGTGCATTCCCCTGTCATGGCCTTGACCTCCCCTAGCTCATACAGTTCTCTCTCTCTCTTCAACTGGACTCTAGGAGCTGGGCTCAGTGCTTGCTTGTGGATCTCTGCATCTGGTTTTATCAGTTACTGGATGAAGGTTCTCTGATGGCAATTAGGGTGGTCACCAATCTCATTACAGGAAAAGGCCAGTTAAGACACCCCTCCACTATTGCTAGGAGTCTTAGCTGGGGTCATCCTTGTTTTTAAAAGTTCTTTACATAACTGGAACATATCTGATCTATGTTTTGTAAGCGTTTTACTCTTGTTGATAATCTAATCTTTTTTTCTTCCAACTGACATACTGGTGATACATATTCTTCCTTTTATGAGCTTGGACAATTTTCCGCATGCACTTAGAACTTTCATCAAACCATATAATCAGTTTTTAATCTCCATCTCTTTTCTTCAGTTTTTATTTTGAGACAGGATATAATTTGCCAAGATGGAGCTTTTATGCAGTCCTTCTGCATCAACCTCATGAGGGATTATGGGCTTTCACCACCATATGCTTCTGATTTTACTGAAGTTCAGTGGTAGAATTTTCCAGGATGGAGCACATTGCTGTTTCACACACACGCAAAAACTGATTGCCATGCTTATGGTTGTTTAGATAGTCTTTCTATGTCTTGAAGATTTGAAATTTCATTGCTATGTCTATTTATTTAAAACCCATTTTAGTAAAAGCTACAAGCCTTCCTTAAGTATGTTTCATTCAGTCTATCCATGTCTGTTCATTTGTCCATCCCACCATCCATCTATTCATCCATCCATCCATCCATCCATCCATCCATCCATCCATCCATCCATTTCGCCATCCATCTGTCTATCCATCCATACATCTATCCCATTAATTTATTTCTTTTGAATGGGCATGTTTAAGTGTTAAAGCATCACTCATTGAAAGACCCTACTTTCTTCCCTGAATTGCCTTGCTGGCCCTAGCTGTGTTAATTTACAAGTCAGTTCTTAATGCTGTATCATTGCTCTTTCTTTCTTTCACCAGATGTGCAATGATAGGACTAGCTTCGTGTTAAATATTAAGGTTAAGAAGTGTCAGTTATTGACTGTTGTCCTCTTGTGTTGTTTTGACTATTCAATGTGTTTGGCCTCTCCATAAATATTTTACGATGACTTTGTTAATATCTACAGAATAAATGGTTGGGATAGTTTTTAAGATGAAGTTTATTTTATAGATCCTGTTGTAAAATAAAATGGCACCGTGGTGATACTTATCTATGAGCATGGAACAATTCAGCATGTTTTTAGTGCTAGGAATGTTTACAGTAGGAGATTGTGGTTGTTCGTACCATACAGTTGCTGCTCTAATTTTGTTAGTTTGTGCTTCTTCTTTATCAAATCAAGTTTTTTCACAAAACAAAATTTAAAATACTTGTTATTTAGTAAGGGAATCTGTTAGTGATTCTGAGGAAGCAATAGAGTTTTAAATCTCTTTTCAGGTAAATTCCAAACGGGGAAGTTGTGGTTTTATTCATTCTTCACAAATGCATTCAGCTTTTTAATCAATATTTGAATTCCTGTTACACACATACTTTATTGTAATGAATCATCCATAATTATTTAATTATACATTTATTGTCATCTGTATAATATTGAGAAAGCAAATTCAAGATCCAGAAAAAATAACATATTTGGGATGTGTACTATGGAATCCAGCCAATTGAGCTGTACAATAATTTCCATTTGCTTGAACTATTCTGCAGCTCCTTTATGAAATGTCTCTATATCCACCACATGGTCAATGAAAGTTTTATAAACTGTAAGCTAATAGCTTATTTCCAATGCAAATCTAACTTGAGAATGGCTTCTTACATTTACAGTGATACTTATATTTCAACTACCTGAATATCAAAGATCTGAAAATTTTCTAGCTAAAAAATAATTTGTTAAAATAGACTTTAAGGCATCTAGAAAGGAGAGAATATTGATGAAAGAGAAAGGCATAAAAGTATTCTAGTAAAAATTTGGTTAATTTTGACCTCAAATATTGCATTCATAAGTATATTTTAGAAAGTAGAACAACACAAATTTTGATCTCCGGTGTAATATAAAATACTCGGAATACATTGTGGAATGTAAGTCACCATGAAACTATGTTCACTTTGGATTGTGATATAATGTTCAAGTCAAGAAAGATTTAGTGAGAAAAAAGTCTCTGCAGGTTTTTAAAAGTACTTTTAAAGTTTATATTTGGTGTTCTCCCACTTCCATCACTTCTATATCACCCTAGGTAAGTGGGCCGTCTCTGTGCAATATTGACAGGGCTCACACTATTCTATTCTAACTGTTGCTTCGCAGAGGGAAAAACATCTATTCTATCCGTGACACCACGGGTGGCTCCTAACTGGGAAATTATTGGAATATCAACAATAATATAATTATTTTCAAGCAAAAGGAACTAGGAAAAACTGTGACTCAGAGTTAAATAAAACAAAGCAAAACAAATGCATGTTTATTTATGATGTATTTCTATTACATAGAAAAATAGATATTCATGTCTTTGTTAATATATATTTGATTTTATTTATTATAAATCTTGCAAAGATTGTTTACATGTAACATGCAAGAAAGTTTCAATTGTGAACATTGGTTCTCTTTCTTAGATTTTGGGATAGTATTCAACATCCCATTGTACTTTATTTATTCTTTACTGCTACCTGGTCATGGTGACATACACCGTTAACTCCAGCACTCAGGAGACTGAGGGAGGAGGATCTCTAAGTGTTCAAGGTCACCATGGTCTACAAAACAAGTTCCACGACAGCTAAAGCTATTACGCAAAGAAATTCTGTCTCAATAAAAAAAAGAAAACTAATGCTTTGTGACATGATGTGGGATGTGTCTGTCCTTCTGTTTGCTGCGAATATGTGTTGCTTTTATTGATTGATGAATAAACCTATTTCAGTCAATGGTCAGACAAAATATAGGTAGGCAGGACATCCAAAGATGCAGAGAGAAGGAAGGCGGAGTAAAGGAGACACCATGTAGCCACCTAAGTAGTAACATGGCAGGGCATTACCAGTAAACCAGAGCCACGTGGTGATACACAGATGAATAGAAATGGGTTGATTAACAGGTAGAACTAGCCAGTAAGAAGCCTGAGCCATTGGCTAGACAATTGTAATTGATATTGAGCTTCTGGGTCATTATTTCATAAGCAGCTGTAGGGACCTGTGAGCGGGAAAGAAACCGGTCCAGGGGGAACAGCAGGGCAGAGAAAATCTTCAATGGCATTCATTTTCTGTGAGGTAACAATTTAGATACTCTGGGTGTATTAACTCATCAAAAACCATCTAATGTGGACAGTACCACGACTCACCTTTTAAAACCCAGGAGAATTGGTGTGAAGTCATTAGATCCCCTAGAAGTGAAGCTATAGACACTTGTAAGCAGCCTAGAGAATGAGAAAAGATTTTCCTTACATTGGACAGAGGGCTGATCTCCAAAATATACAAAGAACTCAAGAAACTGGCCATCAAAACAATAAATAATCCAATAAAAATGGGGTACAAACCTGAACAGAGAGCTCTCAACAGACGAATCTAAAGAGGCTGAAAGACACTTAAGAAAATGAACAACAACCTCAGCCATGAGAGAAATGCAAACCAAAACAATTTTGAGATTCCATCTTACATCTGTCAGAATGACCAAAATCAAAAACACTGATGACAGCTTATGCTAGTGAGGTAAAGGGAACACTTCTGCATTGCTCGGGGGTGTGTGAACTGGTGTAGGCACTTTGGAAATCAGTATGGCAATTTCTCAGAAATTTAGGAAACAACATATCTCAAGACCCAGCAATACCACTTTTGAGTATATCTCCAAAGGATGCTCAATCACACCCTAAGAGCATGTGTTAACTATGTTCATACCAGCATTGTCATAGTCAGAACCTGGTAACAAGCTAAATGCCCCTCAACCAAAGAATGGATAAATAAAATGTGGTACGTTTACACAATGGAGTACTCCACAGTGGGGAAAAAAAAATGACATCTTGACATTTGCAAGCAAACAAATGGATGAATCTAGAAAACATCATATTGAGTGAGATAACCCAGACCCAGAAAGACACATATAATATATACCTACTCATAAGTGGCTTTTAGACATAAAGAAAAACCAGCCTACAATTCACAACCCCAGAGAACCTAGACAGTAAAGAAGACCCTAAGAGAAACATACAAGGATCTAATCTGCACAGGAAGTAGAAAAAGACAAGATCTCCTGAGTAAATAGGGAGTCTGGGGACTATGGGAGAGGGTAGAAGGGGAGGGGACAGGAAGGGAGGGGAGCTGAGAAAAATATGTAGTTCAATAAAAACAAAAATAAAAAATAAAATTAAATCCAGGAGAAACGAGACAAAGAGAGCTAAATACATGTATCATTAACAAGCAGAGGGGAATGAGTTGCGTTTTGCCAACAGGCATTCAGCAGATCTGCTTCTGTTTGCTGTCAGCAGAGGGGGAAGATTACCAGCACTGGAGACCACTATCGCTTTGTACCCATTCAGAATTGAAGCTTCCCTTCTGGCAGATCGGTAGCAATTTTGATAAACATGCTCAAAGGACGCTTTTGCTTTAGAGTTCTGTTCGAGGCCCTCTTTGCACAAAAACAGATAAATTCAGATTACAGGTGTCCTCTGACAAAGGTTCCTGTGGTCTGTGCAGCAGTGCTGGCCCCGTCCTGACGCATTTATCTTCATCAGTTTTTACTTCTTTCTTTTTCGTATTTTCTGTGGATCTTTCACTCTTCCCAAAGGGAGAAATGTTTTTGGTGAGAAATATTTTCACTCAATATGAGAATTAGGTTTTAAAAAAAAAATACTATGTGGCTGTGGCCTCAGGTTAACTGCAACTGCTGGGGGTTTATAAAATTACAGATTAACTCCACAGTTAGGAGGATTAGCATATCAATCATGGACAAGACTAATTCATGAATACAAGGAAATTGTGGCTTTTGTTTGGTTGGTTTGCTTGTTTCTACTAAAAAAGGGACAGGTGATAGAAAGAATACCCTCCACTGTGGAAAGAGAGAGCACAGGAGTAAACAAAAAAAATTAATGGGCACTTTTATAAGTCAGCTGTGGCACCCAAGGTTTTCTGATTCGATTACTTTTCTTACTCCAGTAACCTTATGGACCCCAAATGCACTGTAATTAACTCATAAACTATGTCCCTTTAGTCTGGAATGAGAGAATACATATACATATATGTCAGAAAGCAGGCAGCTCCAGGAAACCCTGCGTATTACGTCTGGCAGCTGCACTGACAGGTTCATTAGACATCTCATTCCAAACCACTGACATGCCACTGACTTCCTCTGAGATTCCGGGAAGCCATTAGGTTCTCATCAGACAGAACTTGATGGCCTGCCCAGATCTTCCCATGATGCCTCTACCCTGTGTCCTGAAATGTATTTTCAAATTTGAGTCAACTTGAAGAAACATTTTGCCAAGAAAGGTTGCTTATTTGTATCCAGACAAGGAGAAAAAACGCTGGCACTTTTATTTCACGGGTCTCTGAAAAAGAAAAGAAATGTCACAGTGGAGGTTTGGGAGGTTAGAGTATGATAAGCTGTCTGGAGTAGCTGTAGCTTTGCATGGGCACCGTGGAGGCTGAGCCACCTACCGCCATGGATAGGCAGTCCCGTTGTCCCTTCTAGAAAGCACTTGGCTGCTGCTGAACTCTCCTTTAATGCTCTTGCCAACTCCTAGCACCTGAGTAACAGGGAGATCAAGAGCAGCTGGGAACATACTATGCCAGCCTCTCGCCTCTCACCAGGGCTCTGTGTGCAAAGCTAATGTCTCACTCAGTTCTCATGTTGCAGTCTGTTAAAGTTGCATTCACTCATGTGGCTTCTCCCAAAGACCCCAGAGTAGTATTTGAAAGGGCATTTCCCATTTGCTTCCTTGCAAACTTACTTTCAATAGGAAGTAAAGCCTAATCCCTGGGTGATGGAGGTGGTTCTTGTATCTTATCTGTTGCTTTCATTGGTTAACTAATAAAGAAAACTGCCTTAGCCCATTTGATAGGCCAACCCTTAGGTGGGTGGAGTAAACAGAAGAGAATGCTGGGAGAAAAAAGCTGAGTCAGGGAGTCGCCATGATTCTCCCACTCCAGACAGACGCAGGTTAAGATCTTTCCTGGTAAGCCAGCTCATGGTGCTACACAGAATATTAGAAATGGGTTAGATCAATATGTAAGAGCTAGCCAATAAGAGGCTGGAACTAATAAGAGGGCCAGGCAGTGATTAAAAGAATACAATTCCGGTGTAATTATTTCAGGTATAAAGCTAGCCAGGGCGGGGCATAAGCTTGCCATGCGGGCGGCTGGGTGCTGGGGACGCAGCCCTGCCGCACTTATTACAACACCTGGGAAATTTGTTGTTTGGGTCTTTGCATGATTTTTTTTCTTTTTAATTTATTCCTCTTTAGGAGCTTCTTACTCTCCTCTGAGTGGTAAATGGGCAGCTTTTATGTTATCAACCCTTTGCAATCGCAATCCTGGGTTGCCATTACATAAATGTGATTGTTGTAGCAGCTATGGTTCAAAGTTCACTGTAACAATAACCAATATTAAATACTGCCATGTTAAGGAAACAACTTTTGTAGATGCAAATGCCAAGGGTGGTTGATGTTCTTTGATTTTGCCTGTGGAGTAACTACTGTCTTTTTTAGAGAAATGGTGCTAGCTTGCTTTTGTAACACTGGAGATACTGTAATCTTATTTGCTAAAAGTTTAGAAAAAGAAAATCAGAATGATTACACACTATTGTGGGTTCTAGACACTACTGAAGCTTGCATGACTGTTTTAATGACAGAGGGAAGTTCATATATGCTTTGATTATGGAGAAATAGTTAAGACAGAGCATTTTTGATTGGTATGATACTCAGGTAGACACAAAAGGGATATGAAAACGGAACCTCACAGAGACAGGCAAACACATTTCAATACAGTCAAAGTGTCAGTCACCCAAAAGATGCGATGACCAGTTGAAAGTGATAGCAACTTTATTAACTTGGAAACACTGCGTAAACTCCCATGATCATACTACTGCATGATTAATCTGTGACCATGTCTTTACATATGTACGCAGAACTGAAATTGCATTTTCTTTTAATGGACTGGGATTAAGTCTATTTATATTTCTTTTAAGACTGAAAGTTTAATGGCATTGGATGTTTTGTTACACATACTTTACAGCAGTTAAGTTCTTGTGCTTTTCTCTCCCTTCTTCTGGTATTTGTGTTTATTACTACTACTACTATTATTATTATTTATCATCATTATTGTTGCAAGCATAAAGCTAGATACATGTAGTTAGTATAACAAATATTATATTTTATTATGTTAGAGTCATCATACTAGGCTCACATTCTAAATTCCTAACTATGGTCCTAAGCCCATCTCCCCAAGGTTGCTCCTTTTGTGATCTATCTTAGCTGATAGGCCAGGTCGAATCTCTAACAGAAGTCTCTAGGGTCAGATCCTAGAGAAGACTGTCCAGTCACAGGGTAGACCAAGTGGTGTCTCTACAGATATGCAGAGCAGAGCATTGCTCTTAGTCTCTGCTTATGTACTGTCCAGTGGTCATCATAGGGTCTAGGACTGTGTCTAGTTTTCTTGACTGAGTGATGTCACGAAGTTCCGGTTTTCGGGTGCAGCCTTGAGTTTATAGTAGGGATCCTGACTAAGCTGTTTTAACCCTTGAATAGTTAATTTTTACTAGGGTCATTACAGGCACTGGGAAACATTTTGAGTACTTAGAGCTGGGATACTTACCAGTCACCCCATTAGTATCCTCCCTCAGCACAAAGGGGTGCAGAGATCTTTCTCATTCAAATAGTTCTTCCTGCATGGTCATGGTCAGTGAAATTAGCTCTGCTTTTCCTCTGCACTCTGAATGAAGGGAGTGACAGGAACATGCTTACAGACGTGAAATCATGTCCATCTATCAACTGTTCACTGTGGTCCCGGCCTGTCAATCAAAGGTATAGCCTTTATGACCTAAATACCTCTTATTATGCCATACTCCTTACATTTCCCATAGTCTCCCAGTAATACCATTCTGGAAGGCAATTGTTTGTACACAGACTTTTATAGAAAATTCCATAACCAAACTGTGACAAACACCACAGTAATATATCACTATTTCCACACTTTGTTGGAAAAATTAAATGGTTGTGAAGTCTAAGTATTGGTGGTGATGAAGAAGTGTCATCTTCTGATTGGGAAAACTATTGCCTCTGGGGAGTGTGTGACATCCTCTTGAAGTAGATTTTCTTTCTTTTTTTTTTTTAAATATTTATTTATTATGTATACAATATTCTGTCTGTGTGTATGCCTGAAGGCCAGAAGAGGGCACCAGACCTCATTACAGATGGCTGTGAGCCACCATGTGGTTGCTGGGAATTGAACTCAGGATCTTTGGCAGAGCAGGCAATGCTCTTAACCGCTGAGCCATCTCTCCAGCCCCTTGAAGTAGATTTTCTATAAGTGGAGAGAGTTCATCAGTTTCTGCCTTTCTTTTTTCTTTCATTTTTTTGTTGTTTTTTGTTTGTTTGTTCATTTTGTTTGTTTTCAAGACAGGGTTTCACTCTATAGCTCTGTCTGTCTGGAAACTAGCTCTGTACTCCAGGTTGGCCTTGAATTCACAGAGGTCTGCCTGCCTCTGCTTCCCGAGTACTGAGATTAAAGGCGTGTGACACCATTGCACTTCTCTCTTTATGTCTACAGTGTGAAGACACAGAGATGCTGGGTCTCACATAAACTACACAAGGAAGTTTCCACAACCAAGAGCTTTTCAGCTCAATATGTCGAGAGTGCTATTTCCGAGAATCCTGGTGTAGTGCAAGTGCAAGCAACAGTACTGAGAAGGCAAATGATACATGCACATGACAAAATCTGGTGAGGATGTCTTATAAAGTTAAATGTGTACCTACATGTCCCAGCAATTCTACATCAAAATCAACAGATGTGAAAATACATCTAGACATAAAGACTTGAACAAGAATGATCACAGCAGTATTTTTTATAATTGCAATAAACCAGAAATGAGGACAAATAGGTAATGAGTTTTGACACCCATAAGATGCAAGTTTACAATTCAGTAAAATGAAATGAAACATACATCACAGCATGGTGAAAGGAAAAGCGTTCAGGAGACACACCCAAGATGGTAACCTTTATGGTGTTTTGTTCAGTTTTATTGAACAGGAAGTTCTAGAAAAGGCAGAACTATAGCGACAGCAGCAGCCCAGTGGATTTTTGGAATGGAGTCAGGAAAGTGCATTGAACGCAAGGACAGGAACTTTAGGGGTGATAGAACTCTTCTCTATCTTAGTTTATTTTTCCTTTTTGTTTCAGAATTTCATACGTGCATATAGTATCTTTTGATCTAACCCATAACCCAATTCTCTTCCCTTCAGTTCTGCTCTTGCTCCCCAATCAGTGTTCTGTCCCAGTTCCCCATGATATTTAATTAGATTCACTGAGTTCACCTAGTTTTGTCTATGTGTACATCAATGTTGAGTCATACATTGGAACGTGGGTAGACTCTCAGAAGGCACAACCATGAAGCCAAGTGGCTCTCCACTTCTACATCAGCCATAAGATCTCATAGACATTCAGTCAAGAGCAGGACTTCGTGCGTCTCTCTCCAATCCATGCTTGGCTCTTGTATGACTTGATCTTGTACAATCTTGTACATACAGTTACATGTCTGTGTGTGTAGCTGTCATCCAGTGCTACTGGATGAGTGAAGTATTCAATAGTCTTGCCCATCTGTGAACCCTGCTAGCTACAATGATGAGTAACCTGGCAAAACATGGACACCTATATACAGTTGTGGTGTGGATGCTGTGGAAGTCAGTAACTGCTTTCTAATGAGATTTAAGGCACTGTGCACGAAACAGAAGTCACATTTAACACCTTAAATTGGACCAAGAGCCCGTGACTGCATAGGACAAAGATACTAGAGAGTAATTTAATCATTTTTACTTATTTGTTGTTGGACAGGGTCTCACTAGGAAGCACTGACTGGAATGGAATTCTCTTTGAAACCTTGAACTTATAGAATGCCACATGTGTCTGCCTCCCAAGTGCCAGGTTTAAAGGCATGCATTACCACATCTGGTATCAGAACTTACCAAACTGACTCTGCTAAATGGAGATAGGGTTAAACCTACTGCTAATGACTTATCATTATTCTCATAGGTTATTGCATGCATCAATCCTCATTAGAGAAGCTTCTTTTTGCAGTAGATGACAATTAGCACAAAAAACCACAACTGATCAACAGGCATAAAATAAAAAACCATTGAGTGCTCAGCCCTAAATGGGACATATATGTCATACCTCCTACAAAGGGTCAGGGATTGTCTTAGAAAAGAGATGAAAAGATTGTAATACCTAGAGATAGTGGATCAGTGCTGTATATTAATATTACTGTCAGTTTAATACATTTTTATTAATATGTTTATATTCATATAAGTATATATTTATATAAAAATCAATATGTTTATATTAAAATATAAATTTATTTTGTTATTATTAAAAGCCATCCAGCAATTAATATATACCCTAAAATGAATAAAATTTATTTTACAATTCAAATCTATAAATATATGTTTTACTTTATGCTAAAATCAAGAAAAACATAAAATTGTCTTTTTGTGTGTGATTAACTGAGTTGAAGGCCACCCCAGGGGTCAGAAGATATAAATGTTATATAAGGAGGGCATTAATAATGTTACCAAAGCAGTTTGAAGTTGGTAGATTTAGAGAGAAGACTTCAAGGAGTTCGGCATTTGTAGTAAGTAGGAAAACTGAAAAAATTTCATAATAGGCATTGAGAAGAGAAATATTGCATCACACACAAAAATGAACAAGAATGGGACTAAAGGAAAATTGTTTGAAAAATAATTATTAGGGAATTAGTTATTAGGGAAAATAAAGATGTTCTTAGGAATGGGCAGATTGAGATGAACACACATATGCCTACCTGGGACCATTTGCCCTAGGTAGGGGAGAATAATCCATGGAAATGCTGGGTGCCATTAGGACCATGTGAGTGGAGACAGACACAAACACACACACAGAACACACACAACACACACACACATACCTGCCTGGGGCTGTTAGTGGTTAGGTACCATTATGATGAAGAAATATGTGGTGGGGAGGGGGGGGGGGAGAGAATGGTTCTTGTCCTGTGGAGAGAGGCAGATCTGAAGAGGTGAAGGTCATGTGAGGAACAGGATGATGTGGGAGGCCTGCTTACTACCTGGGGTCATGCTGTCATCTAGGCCTGGACTGTAGCCAAAGGCCGTGTCTGGGTTCATGGTTCTGCTGCAGCCTTGGTCTTTGTTGATGTCCATGGCTCCTATTACCAAAAATGGCCATAAGGTCAAGAGTCTGAGTCACCACATATGGCCATTGGTACCTGAGACCATACTACAGAAGGAATTATCCCAATTAGGGTGGCCTAGAGACACCCAGGCTTGGTCTACAGTCAAGGACATGCACACTTATAAATATATATATATTATACTTAAGGTGTTTAAACAGAGATATTGAAAAGAATAAAAAGTTATATTGAAATTCTCATTTAACAAAATAAATTAAAAATTTTCTACCCATTTAAGTGTTATCATTTATTTTTGCTTAATATTAGTG
Organism: Chionomys nivalis; assembly: GCF_950005125.1. Taxonomy (NCBI): domain Eukaryota; kingdom Metazoa; phylum Chordata; class Mammalia; order Rodentia; family Cricetidae; genus Chionomys; species Chionomys nivalis. The sequence continues at coordinate 25,584,954 of NC_080111.1, read as the reverse complement.
AACCTATGTATGTATTATTCACATATAAAAAGCAATTTTAAAAATAACTTAAAATATACAACTTAGGCGTGTACCAATACCTTTTTTATAATGTGTTTCATAAAGGATATTTTCTGACACTTGCTACTGGATGCTTGGATGCTGAATCTTTCCAATTACAGCCCAGAGTCACTTACAAGAAAATATTGATTAATTCAAAAGTTAAATGATTAAAGAAACCGACACATCTCACTACAAGCTGGGTTTAGCAGTACTTTTCAAGGCAAGAATTTCATTTGTCTAGACTTTAAAACCCAAGTTTAGATAAAGAATCCAGCAATAAATCTGAGCAGCAGAGGGATAAAAGGGACAGAGTTTTATTAATGCTTATCACTCCTTAAGTCCTTGCGGTTCAATGACAGTTTCAAAAGGATGTGCTGATAAAGGCTGTGCCTTGAGTTGACACAGTGTGCAGTGGTTCCAGTAAGCCTCTTGTGGAACAAAGAAAGCTTTGACACTTCTGAAGCTTGAAAAGAAGAGTGACAGCCCTGAACCCAAGTGGAAGCCTTATGCTGTGTGTGTGTGTGTGTGTGTGTGAGTATGAGAGACTGTGCTAGTTTAACACTAAAGCAGAAATAAAAAGTATTTTCCTCATTCCCAGAAGTCATTGGGATCATATGCCAAAGTCTTACTACTTGGGAATGCGTTTTATTGCATGTCTAAATTTCTCTGCATCTTGCTTAACCATATCACTAAAAATGCCAATATAGTAGCAATAATAACCGCACCCACCAAATACCCAATGTGTAATTTTTTAAACCAAATCGAAATCTAAATATGCAAAGACGGAAAACACCATCCATGTGAATTCAGCATCTAGAATGTGCTTGGCTTACTTGGCAAAAATCAAGGCCATAGTTTAAAGCCTAGTCAAACTTGACTCATTTGTCTTTTTATCTAACCACCTGATTCATGTAGTTAATGCTGCATATCTTCTCTACAGGTTTAAATTGTATGTGAGAAAAAAAATCTTCTGAAATGTAGCAAGTATAGTTTTCTTTCTTTTGCTTTTGTACTAATAATGAAATACTTTGCTTTTTAACATAGTTACAATTTACCATTATATAATCTGTGAGTTAAAAATGTGAGTTTCCATTGTTGTATTGAAAAGCCATGACTAAAAAGCAAGTTATGGAGAAAGAGTTTATTTGACTTATGTTTCTGCATTGTAGTCTACCATTGAATAAAATTAGGACAGGAACTCAAACAGGGCAGGAACTTAGAGGCAGGAGTTAATGCAGAGGCCATGGATGGGGCCTTCTTACTGGCTTCTTCCCTTGGCTTGCTCAACTTGATTTCTTACAGAACCCAGGACAAACCCAGGGATGGCACCACCCATAACAGACTGGGCCCTCCCCATCAATCACTAGTTAGGAGAATATATTATTTTTGTATCTTATGAAGAGATTTTCTCATTTGAGATTCTCTCCTTTCAGATAGCTCTAGTCTGTGTCAAACTGACAAAAGACTAGCAAGTACAATCTGGGAAACATTAAGATACTATATCTTGTACAGTAAGATATAAAGGTCACCAACACTGTTTATATATATATATTCACACATATATATGTGTGTGATGTATATGGTTTTTAGTATAGCCATTGAAATAGTTATGATATATATTTAATTTTCATTTTTATTGAAATTTTCATGAACATAAGTCAAGAATTCTAAAATAATGCTAAAGGTAAAAATGCATAATTTCTCACAAACATTTTCAAACTATTCTGTAAATGAAGGTGGAGTTTTTCTTTTTTCCTGACCATCATTCTCAAATAAACACATAGAAACTTATATAAATTATAAAATCACCAACCTATAGCTCAGGCTTATTGCTAACTAGTTCTTACAACTTAAATTAACCCATTTCTATTAGTCTATGTTTTGCCACATGGTTTGTGACTTTGCCTGTCCTCAAGCATGTCTGGCAGCTGGCTTGCAACTCCCTGACTCCACCCTTTGTCCTCTCTGTATTTTCAGTTTGGCTTTGTCACCTAACCTTGTTCTGTCACGTTAAAGACCAAATCAGCTATTTGTTTAACAAATGAGAGTAAAACATATTCACAGTGTACAGAAGGATTGTCACACAGCAATATCCAAAAACTATGCATATCTTTGGGATTAACAGAGTACTGTAAACTTAATTTTTAAATAGCATAATTGATAATAAAGCTAAAGAAACAACCAAATGTTTTAAAATAAGAGTGACAAAATTTATGAGTCTTCTCATAACCAGATTCTTCAACTTAAAAGGAAGTCAAGCCTATGGATTTCTTTGGAACTTTCAAGAACTGTTTCTTTTAATTTGAAAAATGGTCTTTCCTATGTCATACTTTCTACATAGGCTTGTGTGAGTTATTATATAATATGTGTATTTAACTATGTCTTAGCTACTGTTTTGTTAATATGAAGAGATACCATGACCAAGAGAACTCTTACAAGAGGAAACAATAACTGGAGCTTGTATAGAGTTTCAGAGGGTAGTCCATGATCAGCATGGCAGAAAGCAGATAGCCATGGTGATAAGGCCATAGCTGAGAGCTTTACATCCTGATCCAACAGGCAGAGAGAAATTAAATTACATTTTAATTTATTCATATTTACACATAACAGTATATTTAGAAATATCTACACATAAAATACCTACAACCAGTTTCCCATTACCTAATAGAACTACACTGCCACATCATTAGAGCCCTTGCCTCTTCCTCTATTGTTTATTTTTATTATTATTTTTATTCTTTTTTAATTAAAATTTCCACCTGTCCCCGTTTCCCATTTCCCTCCCACTCCTCCCAAATATTGCCCCTCCCCCCACTCCCCTTTCCCTATCCCCACTACTCTTCTCCTCCCCCTACTCCATTCCCCCTCCCTCTGGATACTGAAGAGCAGTACAAATTCCCTGCCCTGCCGGAAGACCAAGGTCCTCCCACTTCTATCTAGGTCCAGGAAGGTGATCGTCCAAACAGGCTAAGCTCCCACATAGCCAGTTCATGTATTAGGATCGAAACCTAGTGCCATTGTCCTTGGCTTCTCATCAGCCTTCATTGTCCGCCATGTTCAGAGAGTCCAGTTTCAACCCATGCTTATTCAGTCCCAGTCCAGCTGGCCTTGGTGGGCTCCCAATAAATCAGTTCCACTGTCACAGTGGGTGGGTGCACGCCTCGTGGTCCTGACTTCCTTGCTCATGTTCTCCCTCCTTCTGCTCCTCATTTGGACCTTAAGAGCTCAGACCGTTGCTCCAAATTGAGTCTCTGTCTCTACCTCGATCCATCGCCAGATGAAGGTTCTAAGGTGATATGTAAGATATTCATCAGTACAGGATAGGGTCATTTCAGGTTCCCTCTCCTCAGTTGCCCAAGCTACCACCTTGGGACATCTCCCTGGACATCTGCAAGCCCCTCTAGAGTCAAGTCTCTTGCCAACCCTAAGATGGCTCCCTTAGTTAGGATATATACTTTGCTGCTCCCGTATCCACCCTTTCTATATCCCAACCATCCCAATCCCCCGAGCTCCTCCCATCCTCCCCTTCTCACTTCTTCCTCTATTGTTACAAACTCCATTTCTCTTTCCTCTAGGATTGTTTACTACCCTGAACTCGAAAATTAATAATGTATAAAAACAAATTGTTTTGACAGTTTTTAAACTTTTAAAAGAATACTACATCACATATTCCTTCACATCTGGATTATGTTTCTCAATATTGTGCTAGTGAGATTTACTGCTTTTGTTGAATATAATTGTCTTATAATCTTGGTTAATTGCTTCATAGAATCTGCATAATTACGTTATGAACTACTTATTTGTTATTCAATATTTGTAAATGTTTCTCAAGGTGTTGCTATTATTATGATCAGAAACATCAGAATTTGAGCTATTTTATATATTTTCAGCAACATGTATAATGATTACATGTGTTAATTTTTTCAACAGTTTTTTGGCAAGTTTTGTTTTTGTTTAACTAAATGAAAATACTGATGAAACTTAAATATAGTGGTAGCAAAAATATGCTTTAATTCTCTGTAACTGCCAATTTGCATACTTTATCACTGAAGTTTTAACTGAATTGTACAATTTTAAACATTAATGATGTAGCACGTGCTAGTTCAACACATGTATTATATAGTATTTAATCAGGTGAAACATACTCATCTCCTTTAAAACATTATATTTTTGATTTACAAATATTTAAGATCTTTTTTTGTAACTTTCTTCATATTATCAATGTAATGTAAAAATGCATTTTTATTTGTTTAATTTGTATGCTTATAGTGGAGGCCTTATGCCATGGAGCACTTTCATAAATTACAGAGTTAGAAAACAATCCAGTGAAGGGGGGAGGATTGAACTCAAGTTTTCAGATTTGATGACAGGTGCCTTTCCCGCTGATCTATATTGCTGGCCCTATTCTAGCATAAGACACTGAAGGCAGTTCTTATATGTAATCATTCTCCTGTGCAAAAGCACACTACAGCTTGTGCTTGTTGTCTTTTTGCATCTATGATGAGCCCTTTCACAGCCTTTTCCTTCTCTTCTCAACTTTTAGAATGTACCAATCCATAATCTTACAACTTCTCATTGTTAGAAAGCCAAAATAATGAGATGACTGAGAAGACAGAAATATTCAAATCTTTAAATTACCATCTAAAAAACTCAAATATGAAGGTGAATGAATTTAGATCTTGACAAGAATGTTACTGAGATGCTTAAACAGTAATTTGAGGACAGTCAAAAACAAGGAAGAAAAATTTAGTAATTAAAACTGTGAAAAAGTATTCTACAAATAGAGGAATCAAACAAGATCTTAAAACATGCAAAGAAAAGGCACATTGAGATACAGGATATGGCATAATGTTGAATATCAAGAATGTAAGGCAAGAGTATAGAGTCTAGAGGTTCTCAACCTATGTATCATGACCCCTTTGGCAAACCTCTACCTCCAAAAATATTTATGTTGTGATTCATAACTGTAGAGAAATTATACTTATAAGGTAGAAACAAAATAGTTTTATGGTTGAGGGGTTGGTTACAACAACATGAAAAACTGTATTAAGGTTTGCAGCCTTCTCATTAGGAAGGCTGTGAACCACTGGTACAGCCCCATGAAAGTGACATTTAGTGAACATGACCAGTAAATATCTAAGAATTCTGGGAAACACTTCAAAACAAACCTAAACATCCTCATGGTGAAAGAGAACTGGAAATGAAGCCTAAAAATTAGATAATTTGTACAAAGAAATTCTAGCAGAAATGTTCTCAAATGTAGAGAATGAAATTAAATATTCAAACACAAGAGGCATTTAGAAGTTCAAGTAAACCAGACCAGAGAAGAATATTTCCACAATGTATTATTATGAAGATGTCAAAAAACATTAAAAACTAGAAGAGATAAAAGTCAATCAAAGGCAAAGTATTAGATTGCCATCTAAAGCACAGGAAAGCACAGAATGATAGGTTTCAGCACCTGAAAGTATAAAATTGACAGGCAAGATTTTTATAAATAGTAAAGGTATCTATTGAAATTGATAAAGATACAATAATTATCACAGTCAATACATGAAAACCAAACAATACTACCCCCTTTATCCAATCCCTAATCCAATCCCTCAAGTTCTTACCCCTACCTGCCCCCAGTCCACCCAGAAGATCTCTTCTATTTCCCATTAACAGAGAGATTCATGCATCCTTCCTTGCTACCCAGCCTCTCTGGGCCTATGGCTTTTAGCATGGCTGTGCTTTACTTACAGCTCATATCATCTTATGAGCGAATACATATTATATTTGTCTTTCTGGGTCTGGGTTACCTCACTCAGAATGTTTTTTTCCTCATTCTATCTATTTGCCTTCAAATGTCCTTGACTCTGAGATTCTGTTTTACACCTGTCAGAATGGCTAAGATCATAAATACAAATAATGACTTATGTTGGAGGGGATGTAGAGAAGAACGATCTTCCTCCATTGCTGATGAGAGTGTAAACTGTTCAGTCACTTTGGAAATCAATATGGAGGTTTCTCAGAAAACTGGGAATCAATAAACCTCAAAATCACGCTATACCACTCTTGGACATATATCCAAAGGATAGTCAATCATACTGCAACACTTGCTCAACTATATTTATAGCAATGTTATTTTAATAGCCAGAAACTGGAAGCAACCTAGATTCTTCTTGACTTGTGAGTACCTAACTTTGCAAACTGCATTTTAAAGAAGGGGCTTCATCTTAAACCATACAATGAATGGGGCTGATCTCAATCTCAGAGAGTGCTACAATAACAGAATTTGAACAAACACCCTAAATATAGTCAATTAAGAGACTAGGTAGATCCAGAATTTCCTAGAAGACATACTGTCCTTGAAGATACATTGTCAGTTATTAATGGTACATTTTAAGGACTTTTATACTCTAAAACTGACCCATGATTTCAGAAAATAACTTACCCAATCCCAAGATGACAAGACAAGAATTTCCCTGTTTATGGTGTTTCCCCTTTAAAAGTTCTCCCCTTCCCCAACTTGGGGCTGCTCTTCCCTTACCCACTGTGTTGGCATGGTGGAGGTGAAGTCCAAACTCGAGTTTGAACATTAAAAAAAAAATCTCTTTCTTGTGCTTTTACATTAGAATCCAATCCCATGGAGTTTCTTTTGGGGAATAATTATCTTGGGCATAGCAAACTGAAGAATGGATAAAGAAAATGTGGTACATTTACAGTGAAGTATTACTCAGCTGTTAAAAACAATGACATCATGAAATTTGAAGACAAATGGATGGAACTAGGAAAAAATCAGCCCAAATTGCTCTCTTACTATTTTAATGTCATTTCTGTTAGGTCAAAGGCCCCTAATCCTGCCTGCCCCCAAGGAAAAAGAAGTGGCAGTGGACGGTGACAATGTCCTAAACAGAAGGACTTTGGCCAGATAAATAGAATTGCTATCAGGTCAACAAGTCTAAAGGGAGATTTCTGTTTACCGGAAAAGCAGATCTCTTGAGGCAGGTTCCTGTTTGCCAAGAAGCATCCTTAATCCTATGGGAACCCCTTTTAATCTTCCCGCAAAGGTTAAAGGAAAAGGTGCCCAGTGGAACAGCTAGTATAAACAAAGATCCCCATCCTGCTGACTGTCATAAAAAAAACTGTTCATTTTCTCCCATTTTACTCTTCTCTTTGCCCCACTACCTCAGAGATGGCCTTGGCAGTTTGATCCCCAATAAACTTTTCTTTCTACCATGGAGTACTTTGATAGTTTCTTTGCAATATTGCTAATAATTTCTTCCTCTCTGTTAACTTAAACTAATCTGTTAGGGGCACTTTAGAAGTTAGATCACACTACTTTAACTTAATTAAAATAAAATCTGAATTTATCTAGGATAGCAGAAAGAAATTGGAAAGTATATTTTCTATATTTTCTTAGAGTATTTCAACTATTTTTGTTTTTTCTTTTAAAGTTGTTTGTTTGGTCATTCTAAGCTTTCTATACTTGAAAACATGCATGCTTGAGTTGTCTTATTTGCTGTTGCTTTGATATATTAATACTCTACTACTGTGGCTCATTCATGTTGGATTTTTTGATAGCTATTTGACACCCTGTTATAGGAATATGAATTATATTTCTATATGAATATATATTCTTCATATATCTGATTATTTTAAATTAGCTTCCTTTTGTATATTTAAAACACCGAAATGAGACTAGGATGAAGTTAGATTCTCACAAATAAGTCTGTTTTTCATGTCTTGTTGCAAACCACTTTTATAAATATAATTTTCAGATGCTTTAAAATTATGATTTAGAACCAAGATATCTTAGTTAATCATTATTTTCCATGTATAGTTAATTTAGAAATCACACACTTCCCGCAGGGCAAAGAATTTGGACTGCTCTTCAGTCTCGAGAGGGAGGGGGAATGGAGTGGGGGGAGGGGGAGAGGAGTGGGGAGAAGCAGAGGTGAGTGGGGGGAGGAAGCGATTGTGTGGGAGGAGGGGGAGGGAAATGGTAAACAGGGAGGAGGTGGAATCTTAATTTAAAAAGAATAAAATAAAGAGAAAAAAAAAGAAATCACACACTTAAGTATTTGTGTCAGCTATGGTACTGAATGTTTGTGATCCCCTATATCTTTTGAGAGCTGATGCTTACTGAAATGATACATCATTATTTTTTTCAACAATTTCAATATTTTTTCATAAGATGAGCTCAATTCCTGATACTCTAATGAATTCTTTTAGAAACTAGAGATACTTTAATACTTGATACCCTGTGTATTTCATTTACTTGATGATTAGATAATTTTGTGTGTATGTATGCACGCGTGTTTCTTTTTGTAAAGTTTGTACCTGGGAAAATACTGTTATCTGTGAGCTATATGCCAACAAGGATGATGTATTTTTGTTTGTTTTTGAGGGTGTCTCATATAGATCTTGTAGTCCAGGTTTTCCTTAAACTCCTGCTCTTTCTACCTCCACATGTATGGGGATTATAGACATTCAATACCTTACCTCACAAAAATATTTGTATCTGTACTTTAAAAGTTATAAGAATTAAACTTATTCTATTATATTTTAAAGCTACAAATTGTACTATGTTTTATATTTCTTAAGAAAACTAACACTCAGTTGATATGAATGAATAGTTGCATATTTTGAGAGTCATTTTGTACATTTCATTCTTTATAAATAACCTTCCAAACTCTTCATTTTACATTTTTCATCAATCTTTATCAAGAGAACTTCAAGTACTTTTTCTATTGAACTTCTATTTCTATCAAATGTCAACAATGGTACTTTATACTAAATTCCATTTAGTTTTGTAAACTACTTTCACGGGTTATCTTTTTTGCTAAAGAAAATTCATTGTTAAACTTAATCAGATACAAGTTTGACTTTAAATTAAAGCTTGTAGGATGGTCTTAAATCAGTACTTAAAGAAAGCCTGGGGAATATGCAGAGGTAAAGGAAATGGAAATGGTCTGAAAGGAGACTTCAGATGTGCAAGTAATGAACGTATTGCACACTGTAAAGTTTAGAGGAATGTCTAGGGGTGATTTTAACAGACCAATCCAAAATGAAAAAGCAATCCACAGTTAACCTGAAAATTGAAACAAGACAGCCATCTCCAACTACAAAGAAATCCACATAAATTTGCAGAGAGGTATTAAAGCCAGGTCAGTGTGCACAGAGAGAGACAACATGGTATTTATGGAACTCCTTTTTATGACTAAATCATTTATCAAATCTAAGGATGCATATACTTTTATCATTTCCCAGTATAAATATGAAATAACAGATTTCTATGTCCAGCAGACACAAATCATTCTCTATGAATTATAACAACTGTATTGTGAATAATATAAACATTTGACATTTACATGAGCATGTAACCAAACATATTCCAAGAATCACTACTGTCCTTGAGAAAGTTAAAATTCTCATTTGTTGGAGGAAGGGCAGCTTGGTTGTTCCCGGCTGCTCAGAACCAAAATAATCACACAGAAACTGTACTAATTAAATCACTGCTTGGCCTATTAGCTCTAGCTTCTTATTGGCTAACTCTTACATATTAATTTAATCCATTTTTATTAATCTGTGTATTGCCATGTGGCTGTGGCTTACTGGTTCAACTTCCTTCTGGCTCTGGTAGGGCTATATGGCTTCTCTCTGACTCTACCTCCTTTCTCCTAGCATTTTGTTTAGTTTTCCCTGCCTACCTCTGTTCCCCTATAGCTCTGCTATAGGCCCAAAGCAGTTTCCTTATTAACCAATGACATTCACAGCATACAGAGGGGAATCCCACATCACTCATTCTACTGAGGATAAGAGACAATTTATTCTGGACCAAATATGAGTGACCTTAACCAGAATACAGATTCAGATTTCCTCAAATGCCATGTTCCAATTTTGTAATTGTTTCATGACGATTTACAACAAAGAGAATCATAAATCAACACAGTTTTCAAAAACATTGATGAAAAATCATTGGGTAGATGAATTGCAACAAAGAGAGAAAAATCTCAGTTGTAGGCCTCAGATGTTATCTGAGAACATTGTTTAGCTTCTTGGCTTGTGAAGACTAGGGGTACATTTGAATATTTCAAAGAATTGTGGAATGGTCACATCGATAAATAGATGCTAAGATAGCCCAAGAGATGAATTGTGATTGATTTCTGGTTCTGTAACATTCCATGCTGTCCAGAATCACTGAAATTCTAATCACTTAGTAAGCTTTGCAGAAGGCTCACTTGAGTAAGATGTGATTTTATTCTGGGAAATTTAATTCATACAAATCCAAAAATATCACATTTTTTATACATGGAAAATATTTAGCCTTTATTTCTCCCTTCTACATTTGTTTCTTTTTCTTTAAAATTAGGGTTCTAGTAGAAGAGCTTTACATGTATTGTGTGAGAATTATTTATTTTTATATGATGAGTTCAATACAAAAGCGATCTCATTATTAGTTCTCAGTAAATGTTTGAATATGAATCTAATGTTATCAGTCTCATTATCCAGACTTTTTGTTTTCTTATTCTATCAGATAACAAGTGAGATAGAATGTGAAGCTCTATCACACATAGTGAAATTTTTGTTTAGGTGAAAAAAATTTCTTCCTTGCCCTCCTTCTCCCTCTCCAAACCTGTGGCAGCGTAAATGAATGCAGACAGATTATAAAAATATATACAGCTTTAATAAGGAAATAGACTTACAGGACCACAGGTTCCCACGGAGAATAGGAAAAGCAGAGCAAAAAAGGGGCTGCTGGGATCATGCCCTGCAGATTTATCCATAAACATTAGCCCGAGGCGAACACGCCCCCAATGGGTGGGGCTATATCCCTACACAAACCCCACCCCTCAGGAAGACTAACAATGGGTCTTCCCACCCCCTGAGTTGCTTAAGACCATGCCTACAGGGTCTTAACCCTAGACCTGCCACATGATTTCCCTCCTGCCTTTCTGAGAGTCACCAGTTGCTTTGCTCTGTTTATTGAAACCTGGCCTTAATAATTCATCTGAATTTGGCTTATTGCATTGGTGGAAGAAAGCCCCCCCCAACCAGGGATTCAAGAATACTTTCCAGCTTTTATATTTTAAAAGGTTATCAATATTCTTTGACAATTTCAATACATGTATATAGTATATTATGGTCATTTTTATACCTCCATCTTACCTCATCCTATTCACCTCTTTCTTGTCAACAATTCCCCTTCCTCCTATTATTTCTTTTAGTTTGTATGTATTTATATTTTGTGAGCCACTGAGTATAACCAGGATAGCCATGTTGTGGAATGTTAGACTATGTTTGGCTCACACCACCAAAGTAAACATTGAAGAGGCTTATTATTAATTATGAAAACTTGACCTTTGTTTAGACTTGTTTTCAACTACTTCTTATAACTTAACTAGCCCAAATCTTCAAATCTATATTCTGTCATGTGACACTCATTACCTCATCTCCATACTATATATTCTGCTCTCTGAATCTCTAGATTCTACTTCTTCTTTCTCTCTCTCCTCAAAAATTCCGCCTATTCAATATCATCTGCCTAGCTATGGGCCATTCCTCTCTTTATTAAACCAATCACAGCAACACACCTTTCCACAGTGTACAAATATTCTGTTGCAGTGGAGCTATCTACTTCAGCAGGGAATCTATCTCATCCACAGTTTACTTTAGTGCAAAGACTTGTTTACAGCCAAAGACCTAAGAAGAAATGACTGCTGCACATTTAGACCTCAATAAAATATTCATATCATCCCTTCCAAACTCCAGGACCATTGTAGAAAAGGGAACTGAAAGAATCTAAGAGCCAAAGAATAGGAAGGAGCATTGTGAAGTGCTGTTTTCTAAGCATAATAGGACAACAGCATTCATGAACTCAAACACATGTATACACCTGTACAGGTTCGGTATAGACAAGGCAAGTCAGTGTTCTGCATGGAGTGGGGAGGGACTCATGGGGTTCAGCTAATCTGTAAAAGCTATTGGCAGTTAATAGTTATTGGGGGAGGTTGAGTTATTTAACTTTATTTTGAAATTTTTATTTCAAAATTATAAATGTGAGAGTTCATGTTGTATTTTACTTTTACTTTTGGTTACAAGAGCTAGTTCCAGGACAGGCTCCAAAACCACAGAGAAACCCTGTCTCGAAAAACCAAAAAAAATAAAAAATAAAAAAAAATAAAAAAAATAAAAAGGACTGGTGACTAATACAAGAGCCAAGAGCAAATCACACACACACACACACACATACACACACACACATATCAAAGAAAACCAAGCTAATAAAGAGCCCACAAATAATAAAAATTATCCACTGTATTAAAGACAAAAGTATAAATCCTGTTTATGTTTATAATTATAGGCTTTCATTATGATGCCTATTTTTTATTTTTTTGAAAACTCTCTGTTTTCATTTTCCTTTCCAATCCCAGTTCAACATCCTTCCCCTCCTTCAATTCCTTCTACTTTCTCTCCCATTCCACCCAATCAACTGCTAAGAGAGGGTAAGGCACATTGCTCTGAGGCAGGTCTAAGGCCTTCCTTACCATATCTAGGCTGAGTAAGGAAACCAAAGAAAAAGGGCTCCAAAAAAAAAAAAAAAAAAAAAAAAAAAAAAAAAAAAAACAAAACAAAACTGTACAAGCAGTAGGGATAAATCCTGGTGCCACTGGCAGTGGCCCCACAGTCTTCCCCAGCCACACAACTGTCACCCACATTCAGAGGGTTTAACCTGGTTGTACGCTGGTTCCTTCCTTATCCAGATGGAGTTGGTGAGCTCCCATTAGCTAAGGTAAACTGTTTCAGTGGGTGAACCCATCATGGTCTTGAACTTTTTGCTCATATTCTCACTCTTCCCACTCTTCAACTGACCTTTAGGATCTCAGCCCATTGACATGCTGTCAGGGTCTCTGCCTCTGTTTCTGTAAGTTGTTGGATGAAGGCTCTATGTAGTCAGTTAGTCATCAATCTGACTACAGGGTAAGGCCAGTTCAGGCATCCTCACCACTGTTGCTTAGGGTCTTAACTGAAGTCATCCTTGTGGATTCCTGGGAATTCCTCTAGTGCCAAGTTTCTTTCTAGTCCCATAATGGTTCCCTCAATTAAGATATCTCTTTCCTTTCTCTCTGTCTCTGTCTTTTGCCCATCTCGACCATCCTGTTCCTTCAAGTTCTCCTCCCCCTCCTTTTCTCCCCTTCTCCTCCACTTCCACCCTCCCTTTTTCTCCCCCATTACCAATTTTCTCAAATATATGGTCTATTTCCCTTTCCCAGGGGAATCTATGTATATTTCTCTTAATGTTCTCCTTGTTACTTAGCTTCTTTGGGGTCAAGGACTAGTTATCCTTTGCTTTACAGCTAGTGTCCACTTATGAGTAAATACATACCAAGTTCATCTTTCTGGGTTTAGGTTACCTCACTCAGGATGTTTTTTCTTCTAGTTTCATCCATTTGCATGCCAATTTCAAGATGTCATTGTTTTTTACCATTGTATAAATGAACCATATTTTTATTATTCATTCTTCAGTTGAGGGGTATCTAGGCTGTTTCCACGTTCTGATTATTACAAATAATGCTGCTATAAACATAGTTGAACAAATGACCTTGAAGTATGATGGATCACTATTTGAGTATATGCCCAAGAGTGGTATTGCTGGGTCCCAAGGTAGGTTGATTCCCAATTTTCTGAGAAATCGCCATAGTGATTTCCAAAGTGGTTATACAGCTTTGCATTCTCAACAGCAACAGAGAAGTGTTCCCCTTACTCTGCATCCATTCCAGCAAAAACTATCCGTGGTGTTTTTGATCTTAGCCATTCTAAGAGGTGTAAGATGGTTTCTCAGAGTCATTTTGTTCTGCATTCTCCTGATGGTTAAGGATATCGAACATTTCCTTAAGTGTCTTTCAGGCATTTGAGATTTCTCTGTAAAGAATTCTCTGCTTAGATCTGTACCCTATATTTAAATTGGATTATTTGGAAATTTGATGTCTAATTTCTTGAGTTCTTTATATATTTTGGAGACTAGTCCTCCATGTGATGTGGGGTTGGTGAATATCTTTTCCCATTCAATAGGCTGCCTTTTTGTCTTAGACTGTGTCCTTTGCTTTGCAGAAGCTTCTCAGTTTCAGGAGGTCCCATTTATTTATTCTTACTCTTATTGTCTGTGCTACTGGGGTTATATTGAGGAAGTGGTCTCCTGTGTTCATGAACTTCTATCAGGTTCAGTGTGGTCAGATTTATATTGAGGTCTTTAATTCATTTGGACTTGAGTTTTATGCATGGTGATAGATATGGATCCATTTGAATTCTTCTGCAGGTTGACATCCAGTTATGACAGCACCATTTGTTGAAGATACTTTATTTTTTCCACTGTATAATTTTAGCTTCTTTGCCAAAAGTTAGGTGTTCATAGGTGTATGGCTTAATATCCAGGTCTTTGACTTGATTCCATTACTCAACCTGTCTGTTTTTATGCCAATACCAGGCTGTTTTCATTACTGTAGCTCTATAAGAGCATTCGATGTCAGGGATGGTGATGCCTGCAGAAGTTCCTTTATTGTGCAGAATTATTTTGACTATCCTGTTTTTTTCCATATTAATTTGAATTTTATCCTTTCAAGGTCTGCGAAGAATTGTGTTTGGCTTTTGATGGGGATTGCATGGAATCTATAGATTGCTTTTGGTAGGATTGCCATTTTTAGTATGTTGATCCTACCTAGCCAAGAGCATAGGAAATCTTTTCATTTTCCGATCTCCAATTTTTTCTTCAACGACTTAAAGTTCTTGTCAAACAGGTCTTTGACTTCTTTGGTTAGTGTTACCACAAGATATTTTATGTTATTTGTGGTTATTGTGAAGGGTGATGTTTCTCTTCTTTCTTTCTCATTTTCTTTCTCATTAGTATATAGGAAAGCTACTGATTTTTTTGAGTTGATCTTATATCCTGCCACATTACTGAAGGTATTTACCAGCTGTAGGAATTGTCTGCTAGAGTTTTGGGGGTCACTTATATATACTAACATATCATCTGCAAATAGCAGAAGTTTGAATTCTTCCTTTCCAATTTGTATCCCCTTGATCTCCTTATGTTGTCTTACTGCTCTAGTTAGGGCTTCAAGAACTATGTTGAACAGATGGAGAGAATGTACACCCTTGTCTTGTTCCTGATTTCAGTGGAATTGCTTTGAGTTTCTCTCCATTTAATTGATGTTGGCTATCAGCTTGCTGTATATTGTTTTTATTATGTTTAGATATGTTCCTTATATCCCTGATCTCTTCAAGACTTTTATCATTAAGAGATGTTGAATTTTTTCAATGCCTTTTCAGTTTCTAATGAGATAATAATGTTTTTTCTTTCAGTTTATTTATATATTAAATTACATTGATAGATCTTTGCATATTGAACCATCCCTGCATCTCTGAGATGAAACTGACTTGATCATGGTAAATAATTTTTGATGTGTTCTTGGATTTGGTTTGCCAGTATTTTATTGAGTTTGTTCGCATCTCTGTTATGAGTGAGAATGGTCTGTAATTCTCTTCCTTGTTTAAATCTTTGTGTTGTTTTGGTTTCGTGTAACTGTAGCCTCATAAAAAGAGTGTGGCAATGTTCCTTGTGTTTCTTTTATGTGGATGAAATTGAGGAATACAGGTATTAACTCTCCTTTGAAATTCTGGTAGAATTCTGCACTAAAACCATCCGGCCCTGGGTTGTTTTTGGTTGGGAGGCTTCCTTCTATATATGTTTTGCTTTTATTGGTTAATAAATGTAGAAGCTCTTTTA
Organism: Chionomys nivalis; assembly: GCF_950005125.1. Lineage (NCBI taxonomy): Eukaryota > Metazoa > Chordata > Mammalia > Rodentia > Cricetidae > Chionomys > Chionomys nivalis. Next base: position 25,569,143 of record NC_080111.1, on the reverse strand, counting down.
GTCTGTGATAGGGCAGGGTGGAGTTAGACAGGTAAATGAAACTGAATGCTTGGAGAAAGAAGGTCGAGTCAGTGAGAAGCCATGTAGCTACCACGGTAGACAGAAAAAACAGAACCTTGCCAGTAAACCATGAGCCTCATGGTAAAGTATAAAATAATTGAAATGGGTTAATTTAAGAATAAGAGCTAGCTATCAATGTGCTTCAGTGACTGGCTAAGCAATGATTTAATTCTATATACTATATGTTTCTGTGTGATTATTTCTGGTCTGGGTGGCCGGGAAAGAATAAACAGATTGGCATCAACGTTGCCAACTATATCCACGTAAAACCTGAAAGAGCTTGGTTAAATTTCTAGACACAAAATAAATAGAGTTTAGCACACTTTCTTGTTAGCTACAATTTTTTCTCAATTTGCTCACAGCAAGCCGGGACACTGTGGCTCCTTTGAGAGAGGAGCAGTAAAAACTGTACAATTGTATATATATATATATATATATATATATATATATATGCCACAAAATATTAGGCCATATTTTATATGCCTGGGAAGCACAGGGTTATACATTTATAAGTGACTCTACTGTCTTCAGCTTGAATTCTGAGAGGAGAGATGCTGGGCTCAACATAATTCTCCTATAATGTAGTTCTTTGGTTTATGCATGTATGAGGAAGTGTGAACCAGTGTAAATGAAGATTGGGAAGTCTGGCTGACAGCCTGGCCTGCCAAGTTGCTAACAAATTTCCCTAAGCATGTCTGCTTCTGCCTGTTCATAATTGGACAGAATTCTATACTGGCTGCCTACAGCTGGACATCTAAGTTGGGAAACAGGTTTGTGGGCATTTATTATAAACATATGCAGCGACTTTCTGAGCAAAGTTTATTAATTTTATTGAGGAATTTGAGTGTTAAAAAATCACATGCTTATCAAACAAACAGAGAAGTCAAAATGAACACTGAGTAATGGACTTAGAGCCATCTCGCAAGGGTGCCAGAAACTTGGCCCTCAAAGTATCATTTGTATATAAAAGGTATTTAGTATGACAACTATTCTCCATTGTCTGATCAGCTTAAACTCCCCTGAACAAATTTTACCAATATGTGACTTTACTTATGGATTTCTAGGATATTCTCATGAGGGATCACTTAAGTATAACATGCTTTAATCAAGCAAGGCTTGAGTTATCACAAACGAGGTGACCATATCCGGTGTTGGAAGTAAGGCACTCTGGTGGGGCAGGGGTGACTTCTGTACTGATTGAATATCTACAGCATTCTGGTGGGGAAGAGGGACCTTTTCTATACTAACTGAATATCTACAGCCTTTGGATCATGACCTTCCTTGCTCTGAGCTGTGGTCATTTACTATATAGACAGTTATCGTAAGATCACGACACAATAGAAGCATAATAAAGACTTTCAGACTCTCATACTATTCATAAAAGGAATAGAGATAGGGAATATCTTTCTTAAATAAGGAAAGCAAGAAAACTTTATAAGAAGAATTTTGCTGACCTAAAATTTGATATCAACTCTGAGAAACATACATCAGTTACTTAAATTAAATCCGGCTTTTAGTACTCATGACACTAATCTATATGCTTTGATACTGTAATTTTCCAAGAGGTTGAGAAGAACAGTGAACATCTTCAGATTAGTCAGGTCCATTCCCTGTCCGCAGGGCTCCTGTCAGGGACAGGAGAGGGATGAAGAGATAAGCCCGATTTTTTTAGTGTGCACAGGCACCGTAAGAGTGACAGGAGCAGTACTGAATGTTATTCTTAAAAGTCCTTCAGAGAGCCGGGCGATGGTGGCGCACGCCTTTAATCCCAGCACTTGGGAGGCAGAGGCAGGCGGATCTCTGTGAGTTCGAGGCCAGCCTGGTCTACAGAGCTAGTTCCAAGACAGGATCCAAAGCCACAGAGACACCCTGTCTCGAAAAACCAAAAAAAAAAAAAAAAAGTCCTTCAGAGGGTGTTGTTAAACTAAATTGTCCCCATGCTTATTTAGCACATCAGAAATCATAACTCTCAGATAAATTATGACAAAGTCTTTAATATATAATGCTTTGTTATAGACAATAACTTTTTTTGAAACATCTGATCATATACCACAAATAGATTCTCCTGTATTGAATTTTAATTGACTTACCACATAGAAAGACAATATCAGTTAACTAACATTATGGGACATAACTTTGAATCTTAAAAAATATTTTGTACTTGTAGAGTTTGCATCAATATGTTTTGATTCTATGATATTTAGTATCCAGAACTGAGAAAAACTGTCCAAAATTATTTGCATTTTAGTTTAATTAAACACGTGATATTTCTTATTTAAAATTTTAAAAATCAAAATACAAGATTTTATAATCTCATTGTTCCTATCAAATAAGCGCATGGTAGCCATTTGCTTCTGCACAGCAGGGACCAGTCCATGTATGATGTAACGTCTAGAACGTAACCCCATGCTGTCTAATATGGGTTACAATAACAAATTCCTTTTACAACTTGTCCCACTGGTTCTTTGGATTGAGCACGATTTTTGCTTTTTGAATTCTGGACTCTGTTCACTAAAGAGAAGTTAGCTTCCCTACAAAGCTCTTCAGCTTCTAGTTACTGGGAGGTGCTCACCCAGCCCTATATGAACAAACTTCCTCAGCTCTACAGCAAAGTAGGCCCAGAAAAAAAAAAAAAGACTAAACTTTTAAGAGATAGTGTTTTTTTATTGCAGAGAATATTTTAAATATAATTGTTAGCTATGGGTACTTCTATCTAAAATTTTCTTTGGAAAAGATAATTTCTCTCTCTTAAATCAAATCTCGGTCAGATTAGCACCATAGAAATTCATTATTATTATTTTTGGTTTGGAAATATAACATTTTTATTACTTTATAAATAATATCAATCAAAATTTCCACGTCCTCTGCTCCTCCCACTTCCCTTCCCTCCTGCTCCCCTACACACCCTCTCTCATCCCCCTCCAGTCCTGAGAGAGAGCAGGGTTCCCTGCCCTATGGGAAGTCCAGGACCCTCCCACTACATCCAGGTCTAGGAAGGTGAGCATCCAAATAGACTAAAATCCCAAAAAGCCAGTACATGCAGTAGAGACAAATCCCAGCACCATTATCATTGGTCGCTCAGTCTGCCCCAATTGTCAGCCACATTCGGAGGGTCCAGTTTGATCCCATGCTCGTTCAGTCCCAGTCCAGCTGGCTTTGGTGAATTCCCAGTAGCTCAGGCACACTGTCTTAGGGGGTGGACCAACCCCTCCAGTCCTGACTTCCTTGCTCATCTTCTCCCTCCTTCTGCTCTTCAACTGGACCTTGGGAGCTCAGTCCGGTGCTCCAATGTGGGTTTCTGTATCTATCTCCATCTGTCACAGGACGAAGGTTCTATGGTGATATTCAAGATAGTCATCAGTCTGAATACAGGACAAGGCCAGTTCAGGCACCCTCTTCCCCACTGCCCAGGGGACTAGCATGTAAGTCATAAGGAGGATTTGTATAATTAAAGTAATGATAATTCCTCAATTTTCTGTAGCTGACTCTATATTAACTTAAGTTCCAGGATCACTTTCACTCTTAACAGATCTCTAGGGATCTGATGTCTCCAAAAAGTGGTAAAAGCAAATCTACATCATAAAAAACTACTCTCTCCTTGAAACAAGCTTCAGGTTTTCACAGGCACTGAACTCCAAAGCATGATTTTATTACTAGACCAAGGGGAAGCATCAATTTCAATAAAAAGAATTAGCTATTCTATCATTTTGTATCTACAGATTTCCATGTTGTGACTTGATATTAATTTTTAAGAACATCTTCAGGCTCTTTCAAAAGAATATAGGATCAACGCAAAGCATACTATGTCAAACAAGCAGGATGATCAGCAGGGCTGAGAATTTATATGAATTACAAACAAGTATGACTAATTATAAATCGCCAAATGTTTCAAGATACAGACTCAGTAGTGTACTTCTGAGTGAACCCTTTAACTAAGCAGGTGTCATTACTTTACTTTGACCTGACTTACACTTGCCTTTGTTTATTGAATGAGTTCAGGGAATCCAGCATGATGACACACAAGGGCATAAAAAGAAAAGGAAGCCTTACATACAATCCATATTATGATATCCTTGGAGGGGAGTTTCCCAGGAGATTAAAAAAAAATGAGTGTTCATTAGTTACAGAGAGGTAGAGAAAAATTACTTAAGTGTAGTGATTTTAAGCCTGTGAAGCTTAATTTTTTATCAAAATACATTATAGCCTTTTACTCTGAAGCCAGTGAGAAAATAAAAATGCAGAATGCAAAGCATAGATAAATGCACCTCAATAATTTTTAGTGGTGTTAGACAAGAATATGTTAATTTTATCGTTAATTATGACAAGGTTAATTTGTGATATTCACTTATTCATTCTTTCAGCCATTCATTTATTTTATTCATGTCATTGAAGACATCATAAATTACAATAAATATTCATGGTGCAGGCGTGCCTTCAGTCTGCATTATTACCTATGAATGGTGAATTTTAGAATAAGATGAAGTAGCATCCTATACAATGACACAGGTTATAGTAATCTGATTCTTTCTTGACTTGCCACTATCTCCTTGGCAGAAGCTATTGTCTGCTATTAGATGGACAGTTTTAATGTACTCCAATGCCCTCTTGCAGTATTCACAGGACAATAAAATATCATTTAAAATCAAGCCCAATATTTTTCCTTCTTTACTCCGAATATTTTCTTTGTCTTTGCAAATTTCTCTTCTTGCTGACAGCTAAAATTTCCCCCTCATTTATAAAAAATAGTTCTTGTTCTCTTACTGACTTCACTCTCTATCAATTTCTGTTTCCATCCATTTATTTGGCATCTTTATTTACTCTTGAGTGTCAAATATGCTCTTATTGCAAACACTTTGGACACTACCCTACTTTGTTGAGAACACTATTTTATTTTACAGGTCCTTACCAATCTTAGCCCTCTGTTTCCTGATATAATCTATTTATAGTAGATTTGAAGAAACTCTTTATTCAGTCAGTTTCTGACAAATATCTTTGATGTGCACAAAAGCAAGCCAAGAAAAATCCCAGCATGGATGTTGGAGGGAGTCACAAATTTCCACCCATAGCTGAGGAGCTATTGGTGATTGTTTTCCCAAGAGTCAAGCATTAGTTTTCTTCATGAATGCAGCCACTGAGAGACTGTCCATGCTCAATATTGCTAATCATATGATGTGGGATTCCCCTCTGTATGCTACGAATATGTTTTATTGCCATTGGTAAAGAAGCTGCTTTCAGTCAATGGCTTAACATAACATAGCCAGGCTGGAAAAGACATACAGAGAGAGTAGTCAGAATCGGGGAGATGCCCTGTAGCCACCAGAGGAGAAAGATGTCTGCACACCAGTACTGGTAAACCAAGAGCCTCGTGGTAAAATATAAAATAATAGAAAAGGATTAATTTAAGATATAAGAGCTAGATAGCAATATGTCTAAGTGATTGGCCAAGTGGTGTTTTAATTAATATTCTTTTGATTTTAATTAAATTTAACTAATTTTAATTAATATAGTTTCTCTGTGATTATTTCGGATCTGGGTTGCCAGGAACGAATGAGCAGCCTCTGCCAATAGCCTTACACCCATGCACAGACAGCATTAAGTGAACCCGGTAGTTTTTGTTTGTTTGTTTGCTTGTTTTTCAAAAGAGAATACATGAAGGGGAGAGGGGAAAGTTGATAAAAAATATGGACGAATTGGAGACAAGGCAAAGGTAGTTGATTTGTATATAATTTTCAAATAGTAAAAAAGATTTTTGATCTATTGTACACAATATCTTTCTTAAAATATTAAATTTTGCTCTATACTGACAACAAACTAATATAAAAGTATTGTGGTTTCAACTCAGGTGTCATATAAAAGGTACTTAAGTTGAGCCTAATTAACAGTGATAGGTATAAAACTATAACTGTGTCCTATACCAATACTTTCTCCTTCGTGGTTAGGTGAGAGTATTATTTTTCATTCAGCCTTAAGGAAATACCCTCTTTCTCTGTTGCTTTAAATGTTTTCTCCCCTGGATTTTTTGGTCTCATTTTCATGATTTTCTTCTTCCTTATCATCATAAAATTCTACATTTACTTTGCTTTTAGTCCTCCGTAATCTCAGCGTTTTCTTAGCTTTGCATCTATAACAGTTTGAGGTTTACTCTGAGATACTGATGTAGTATAGTTTTCCAAAAATACATTATGCGAAATTATTCTCTTTTCCCCCTCAATATCAGGAAACACCTGCTATACATGAGACACTATTCAACATTTGAGGACACCTGGAATAGTGTTTGCAACCAGAAAGAGAAAGGATGAAGCTAAGATCCACCTCTTACGTTTTTAAAATGTCAAAATTGTATAGCATTGTTTTAAAATCACTGAACAAGCAGACCCTGAAATGCATAGCTGATCATATCACAGGTTCTGCCAACTTTTCTCAGGCTGCAATCAAGGACAATCTTAAAGCAGAGAAAGAGAGGAGATTTTCCAGAGCATATTGCCTTTCAAGGAAACAAGGAAAATCATGATGTATCACAGTGTACATTCAGTTTTCATTTGCAAGAATGACAGTACTGTGATGTTGCTCATCAGTAGAATATGAATAAAAGTAATGGGCATATTTGCAATCCTAAAATGATCGGCTATTGAGGCTGGAGAGAGGATAGCCCAGTGGGTAAGAACACTTACTACTTTTGGAAAGGACCAGGGTTTAGTTCAGACATCATGCTATCCCCAACCCCCTTCTCAGGTGAATTTCTCCCTGATTCACAGTGGGTACATCATCCCAATAGTGCGCATAGAGACAAATACACACACACACGTAAATAATATATTTTAAGAGGACCAACCATCTGTCTCTTATGTTCTTTCCCCCTTTTTTTCTCTCCTATACATGGCTGGCACTGAATAATTCCAAAACTTCAGATCACATGAAGGGAAAATTGGGATTCCATAGTTCTTTATTCAGAGAATTTTTCAGAAACCCAGTGGCAACAAATGTTAAATAGCTGAAAATGTAATTGGAAAATGCCCAGTCAAATATTTCAAGATTTTTTTAAATTAAAAGTTTGCTTAGTTTAATTTAAGGCCTGCCTTAAAAGTATTTTGTGCTTTGATGACTATATATTGCTCAGCTGTAGACAATGCATAAAGTACTAAAATGGCTGTTATCCAATCATATTTTATTCATAAAGACAGGACAACACCCTAATTTGTCCTATACGCTATAATTTGCAGAACTGTTTAGTGTCACAGGGCTAACAATGAAATATACAAAAGAAGCTATCTATTGTTTGTGGTGGAAAAACACATGACAAAACTGTCACCAACCATACAGCTGGGAGTTCAAAATCTACCAGAAATGATTTTTTAAAAATCAGAGCATTAGTGTCACTGAGCAAGGCTGCATAAATCTAATAATGCATGGGAAAAAGGGAGCAAAACAAGAAGCTGAGTCACTCACCCAGCACAGGGGAAAGAGCAAGAGACATACATTAAGGAACTAGAGAGGATGGAGAGGTTCTGATCCCAGCAAAAGTCACAACATTTTAATTAGCATTGGTCAGCAAAGAGGTAGAAAGTTTCTCACTTGTATGAAGTGAATCAGGTATCACAAAACCAAAGAAAGGGCAGGGCCAGCATGTATTCTTTTAACAAAACCAGCATTTTAGAGAAGCCTAAGAAATCAAAATAGAGCTGGCTGAAAGTAGATGTATGTATGGGCACCTGTTCAATTTTAGTACCGCTACCCTATTGCCAAAGAAAGAGAAAGGAAGGCATTATCAAGGAATATCAAGATTCTGAAAGGGTTAATTTTCTCTCTGGCAGACCTGTCCAGTGGTGAGCGTGTAAGACATACACACTCACAAAGGACTTTTAGCAATAAAGCAAAGGGAAACCAGCCTACAATTCACAATCCCAGAAAACCTAGACAGCAAAGAGGACCCTATACTACAAGTGAAGTAGAAAAAGACAAGATCTCTTGAATAAATTGGGATGATGGGGATCATAGGAGAGAGTAAAATGGGAGCAGATTGGAAGGGAGATGAGCAGAGAAAAATATATAGCTCAATAAAAACAATTGAAAAAGAATAAAATCATTGTTGCAAACTAATCATAACTGGGTTATCTCACTCTCTGGGAGTGTTTTGTTTCCTTGTTGCTTTGTGTGAGGGAAGGGGGAAAGATGCCACTGGTGGTCCGGGATAATCGGAAAACTACAGCTATTGGAGAGTCCTCTACACCAGTGAGAGATCTGTATTCTTAATAAAGATGACAAATTGTCATATCTCACAAAAAAGCTTTTTATTAAAAAAAAAGATTCTGAAAGGTGTAACACCCGATTCTGTGTTACACCCTCGGTACGCGTGCCACTGTACCACATGCAAGTTGGGCAAGGGCCTGGAGATTGAAAGAACACACAAAGATACCTGGGTCATTCGAAAGGAGATCAGCTGAATGCCCTTTATTCAGACTTGGGGAAGTCCTTAAGTACCAACAATGGAGAATGCCCTACAGCTAATCACCAGGTGGGGCTGGGAGAGCACAGGAACAAACAGAATGCTTTGTCTGCTGACCGGAAACTGTCCTCAAGATGCACCCCAGGAACAAGGGTAGACCCAGGCCCTACAGAAAGGGAACAGAGGCAGTGAAGAAGGGAAAAAAGCCACAACAACTCCCCCAGCATGCCCTCAAATACCTTTGAATATCTTCATAGAAACCTGTAGTGCACGCGTCATGAACTGCTCAGGCGTAGCCACAGCCTCAACATTACCTAACACTTACATTTAAATTGCTACATAGAAAGCACAGTGCACATCACTGCTGCAGTATTACAGAGCCCAGCTTCTTTGTTCATCTCAGAGACTGTGCCAAGCAGGCACAAAGAAAAGCTTCATGAAATTCAGAGGGACAGTGAGGAGCCTGAAGGTGTGTTGAAATAACTACTGCAAAAACTATAGCCACAATAAATTAGATGATGCTGAGAAAAAGAAAAATAAAGCAGTTAACACAGCGCCCTGCTGGAAGGGACTTTAGAGTATGGGCTCTTAAAGAGACAAGTACCAGGTTAGTATTTAGAGACAGAACCAGCCGGGCGGTGGTGGCGCACGCCTTTAATCCCAGCACTTGGGAGGCAGAGGCAGGCGGATCTCTGTGAGTTCGAGACCAGCCTGGTCTACAGAGCTAGTTCCAGGACAGGCTCCAAAACCACAGAGAAACCCTGTCTTGAAAAACCAAAAAAAAAAAAAAAATAGAGACAGAACCATTTTAAGGATTTATCTTAAAGAGGCAAACTCTTTAATAGGTGAATCTGACTTAAAACACAAACAAAAATCCACACAACAACAACCAAAGGCCCAAACACTTATCATCCAAGGAGAAAAACACGGTCAAAAGAAAATAAGAATTACTTTGTAACAATTCAAGGGGGGCAGATTAGTGACACACAACATTCAAAGAAATGTAAAATTTAAGAAATAACAATCCTTCATCTATTATTTAAGCTAATCAGTTAATCAATCAAAAAAGAAAGAAAGAAAGAAAGAAAGAAAGAAAGAAAGAAAGAAAGAAATCTATGCTTCTTTACTAGATGGACAGAAAATAGGGTCATTAAAGGATCATGTATGATACTCAGATATTCTTAAAATTGAACATGAAAAAACCAAAATCATTAAAACTTGCTACCAAACATTGTATAAAATATTGTATTCAACTTAAATATGTTGCAACAACTTAAATATCAAAGCAAACATACAAAAAAAGAAATGAACAAAAAAAATTGCAAATTGGTACTTCAAACAGAATTCAGAGTTCCGAGGCAAGTATTTCTGTATGTTAAAAAGGCATTGGAAATCAAATTGAAATATATTTCAAAAGGATAAACTCAGAGAATGCATAATCTTTATTCAAAGAAACTATAAAAGGCATACTTTTGTAGAAAAATGATGGAGGCAAGCATTTAAAAGCACGCTCTAATAATCACGAGAATGGTGATGACTGCAAAAGCACTAAATCAAATTAACCACTTTAATAAGTAGAAAAACTTGGGCTTGGGCTTGGCTCAGTGGGCAAAGTGCTTACCCCACACATGAATACACAGCATCTATAACACTCATGTAAGCTTCTGGTTCAAGTAGATATTCAGCCATAACCTCACAGCTTGGGAGGTGGAGATGGGTGTATTCTAGAGGCTTCCATACCAGTGTAGCCAAAACAGTGAACTCTAAGTCCCGTGGAAGGTATTACCTCAATAAATAAATAAATAAATAAATAAATAAATAAATAAAATGGAGAACAATAGAAGATGGTAGCATTCTATGCTTAAGAATACCCTCGTACCCACATGTGCACACACAGGCATACACACGATAGTAATCATAATGAACATAGTAAAAAATGCACTTTATATATGCAAAAATAACTTAGGCACCCCACTACACCCAAAGCTGACTTGATAACTAGAACTCAGTGACATCACTCGCTCAATATAATCATATACAATCCTAGACCCCACTATGCCCAATTAACAGTATATAAGCAGAGACCAAGAGCAATGCTCTGCTCTGCACATCAGGACAGACATCACCTTGATCTGTCCTGTGACTGGAGAGTCTCCCCCAAGATCCTGACCCCTGAATCAGAGACTTCTGTTAGAGAATGGACATGACCTTCAGCTAAGATACATTGCCCGGGTGAGCAACCTTGGGGAGAAGGGCTTAGGACCATAGAGAGGAATTCAGAGTGTAAACTTTGTGTGATGACCCTCAGCATAATAAAACATAGTTGTATTTTATACTAACTGTGTGTATCTGCACCCTTGCCCAGCTCAGTGCCGAACTGAGAGGTTGAAGAGAAAGATTTTGGAGTGACAGCTGTATATCTGCATTCACTGATGGGAGTTGCAAGGTCAGGTCTCTTGATACCAGCAGGTCATGAAGGCTGAAGTTACAAGTCCCTGGAATTAATCCCTCTGCCTGTAGCTGAGAGCTGCTTCCCAGAGGCTGGCTCTAGAGGATTCCCTGCCTGGAGGAGAAGCCTCAGGCTTAGGGAGCTTTAGTCCATCTCCTGTGAACTCTTTGCAGCAGGGAAAAAGCCTCAGGCAGAGTACCATTGAGGGTGAAATTCCCAGCCAGAGCCAGGAGTCCTGATCTGAATTTCCACAGTGAAAAGGGGTTGATGCCTCAGGCTCTCCTGCATTTTGTGAGAGAACTATTGGGCCTTGATTGGCTGGAGGTAAGCACACAAATGAGGTGAGGTTTAGAACCAGTTAGGGAAGAATTGTCAAACTGGTAAGAAGTTTCTGCCTGTCCACAGGTGTAATATTCTTCAGAGGTGTCTTCCCGCAGTTTTGGCTTTCCCATCTTGGCAGAGAAGGCCACAGTGGGTGCCCATCACTACCTCTGTCAGTAGCCTCTTCTCACATCCTCTGCTGCTCTCTGACCAGGAGCTGAACCCTTCAACGTGGCCTCTAGTCCCAAACATTGTAATAGAGGCTTCGAGTCTGCCTTGATTAGATACACTGACTGTCCTTTCCTTGGACCAACAAGGGATCCGATAGCTGATTAAAAAGGGATACGAGCATGGAATCTCTGCTTTTATATTGACTCTGTCCTCTTTTCTCTCTTAAACCTTGTGTCAGAATTCAATGTGTTAATCATATTGTGACTGTGTTTTATGACAGTGGTATTTATCAACAGATTTTCTTTTCTTTGCAAATGTGAAGAAAATAATGTGGAATATCACCTTAATAGTCTTTTTTTTTCGAGACAGGGTTTCTCGTAGCTTTTGGTTCCTGTCTTGGAACTAGCTCTTCTAGACCAGGCTGGCCTCGAACTCACAGAGATCCACCTGCCTCTGCCTCCCGAGTGCTGGGATTAAAGGTGTGCGCCACCACCACCTGGCTCCTTAATAGTTTTTTTGTAGTGACTACATACATGTTAAAGTGTTAAATTGGATACATTTGGTCAAATAAATGTTGTAATAAGAGCGGCAGGGCTGTGTCTCCAGCACCCGGCTGCCCGCATGGCTTATGCCCCAAAATAATTACATGGAAACTGTATTCTTTTGAACACTGCCTGGCCCATTAGTTCCAGCCTCTTATTGGCTAGCTCTTACATATTGATCTAACCCATTTCTAATATTCTGTGCAGTACCATGAGTTGGCTTACCAGGAAAGATCTTAACCTGCGTCTTTCTGGAGTGGGAGAATCATGGCGACTCACTGACTCGGCTTCTTTCTCCCAGCATCCTGTTCTGTCTACTCCGCCTACCTAATTTTCTGTCCTATTAAATGGCTAAGGCAGTTTCTTTATTTAACCAATGAAATTAACTCCTCCATCATTTCCCCTTTTTCTGTTTAAACAAAAAAGAAAGGCTTTCACTTTAACATAGTAAGATTACATATAGCAAAACAGTTGTCAAGCAAGAATTACAGTTACAATATTTATATCTATCTTTTATCATAACTAAGGAAAACTATAACTATCTATTTATTCTTCAACTCCATCAAAGACTCCAGAAGGATATAATATTACCTAAGTAAACAAGAAATAAGAAAAATCTAGAAATGACAGAGATATCTCGCTGCCTGTACAGTCACCCAAAGTTCTTCTGTACCGCTGGGGCATCCATCTTCAGCCTTCAGGCCCATAGTATCCAGCAGACATTTTCATGAAGCAGGAAATTCCAAAGACAGTTCAGTCACTATCTGCTGTGTCCTGCAGAATGTCTCACAGACTCTTTCATGAGTCAGGAACCCCAAAAGACCATCTCACCTTTAGGCAAGTTCAGCAGTCCTCTCTCTGCGGGTTCTTTGTGTCCAGTTTATGCATCAGTCCATACAAGAGCAGTTTCTTGCCCAAATGGCTATCAAACTCCTTAAGGAGCCTCTTCGGTGCCCATCTTCCTCTTGAAGTAGATTGGTGCTGCCAGGAGCAGATGTGTCTCATTATCATGAAAAGCCCTAAGTTATTAAAACATTAAAGGCCATATTCTGCAGTCTTTGAAAGATATGAAGAATGCCTATCTAGCTGAAATATATCTATGCACATCTAGAAAATCTAACTAACATGACTAAAAGCTTGACAATTATCAATGATTATCCATTAACAACCTATATACATTACATTTTTAAATGAACTATACAATCACAATACCTTAATCAAGATTAGAAATACATATACTTATAACAAAATTGACCTTCAAATCCACACCAAAGCAAATTATTTATATCTATATCATATCCCCCTTTAAATGTAAAAGAATATTCATAAACAATATTTGGGAACATGGGCACAGTTTTTTCTCTCCAAACTGCTTCCTGCTGTATGGGAGCGCTGTTATTCAGGTCTTTTATGGGATAACCTGTGTGCCAGGGTCATCTCAGTTGGCAGTTGAGTGAAGTAATTTTTTGAAGGTGTTCACAGCAACCTTTCAGGAGGGCGTGGTCTATCATACCATATTGGTATAGACGCAATCCACAGAGTCTCATCCTCTGTGAAAACAAAAGAAGACCCTCTCCAAAGCATCATATCCTTAGACCCATATTCTGAAATCATAATACCCTTGTATCCATTCTGGTTTAGCTTGGCAGCCCATATAATGAAATGTCTCTCTGCACTTAGCTCCTTTACAGTCAAAAATTTTAAAGAAAACACAATAATACAAAGAATCCAGACTCTCTGTGAATTTTCCATTTTTATGTGGCTTATTTTTCTTTATTTCTCTTAATCTATAACTCTGTATTCTGTCTCTTTAAAGACTTTACCCTTTTTTTTTAACCATTAACTTTATTCTCTATATTTTTTTCTTCTCTCTCTCAAGCCTACGTACATTCATTCAACACTGTGATCCATTTATAGGTCTGAATCTGTCCTATTGTGAATTCATAATTTTTTTTTTTTACTATCCAGGAGCATTTCTTAAAATGTTAAGCACTTCTTAAAAACTTAAGTTGCACCATGTAGAAGTAATACGGTACTGCCTGTTTACTGCCAGTCTAAACCTTTAGTGCGCTGTTATCATGGTAATTACGGTAGTTCCTGCCTGAGACCAGCACAGTCCAGCACGATGGAGCTGAGCCACTCCTGCCTCAGAACCATTTGGTGCCCCTGAGCCACACACTGTTCCAGACACACAGCAGTCCACATTGCCATCAAGCAAGCCGTAGCACTTTACTCCAAATGCTCCATTCAAAGATTCTGTCTCCAGCAGGAGCCAGACAGAGATCGCGATGGCGGCACAGCCCAGAAAGCCGGCATTTTAAAACAGCCAGTTTTTTTTTCCTGCTGCTGAGTCAGGACAATTTCTTTGCCGCACGCAACCCACAAACAGCAAAAAGCTGTCTTAAATTCTCTCTGTGTCCTTTTTAAGCCCTCTCAGGTTTTATGTGGAGTTCATTAGCACGTTGGGTGCCACTCTGTAAACAGTGATAAACTACGTTATTAAATTTTATTTACTTATTTCTCAGTGTGAACACAGCAAGGAGAAAAATGTTCAATGGCTGAGCCAAGTCTGTCTTTCCAATGGGTAATGATGGTTTTGATAGAGAAAGTACAGGGCAAGGGTGAAACAGTTGCATAGTAGCAACCTTGGCAAGGTATGGACTATCAGGAAAGTATCTCATCTTTTTTCATGTTGAGCCTTGTTAATGAGATAAAACTTGCTGTTCCTGCTTGGGGGGAATAGTGGAATAGTTTGGTGTTTTTTAGCACCCAGAATATGAACATATTTCTTTTAATATTAATATTTAATTTAATTGAGATAATATGTATAAATATATGCATTTATTTTAAGAAATTCTTTTCTTAGAGATGTAGCTGTCATAGGAGAATTTTTTATTCTCAGGAAGCTCTTATATCTTTTCTTAACCTGTCCAGTCTCTTTCACCATTATACGTTGTCTGTATCTTCCCAAGAAAGATGATGACAATATTTACAGTTCAGATTCCTGTCACGGGAAGTTTGACTATCATATCTGATTTCCCCAGAATTCAAGGAGACTTCTAGAAAGAATGAGTTAGAGAACAGATGGACCATATAGACCAGATCAGTTAGTTAGGGGAAGGACTGGTTTCTACTTTATGAAGATGATGTCTGGAAGACTCCATGTTGTTGATCTGTATCAGGAGTTTGAATATCTGGGTGTTTATAAACAAGCTATGTTAGAGAAAGGGTTTTAGTTGAACAAATGTTCTTGTAGTATGATTGAGTATCCTTTAGGTATATGCCAAAGTGAGGTATTGCTAGGTCCTGAGGTAGGTTGATTCCCAATTTTCTGGGAAATTATCATGCTGATTTCCAAAGTGACTGTACAAGTTTGCATTTCCATCAGCAATGGAGGAGTGTTCCCTTACTCTGCATCCTCTCCTGCGTAAGGCATCATTGGCATTGTTCTTAGCCATTCTGACTAGTATAAGATGGTATTCTCAGAATTGTTTTTATTTGCAAATCCCTGATGGCTAAGGATGTTGAACATTTCCTTGCATGTCTTTCAGCCTTTTGAGATTCTTTGATGTGGATTCTCTATTTAGATCTGTACCCCATTTTTAAAGTTGGATTATTTGGTATTTTGATGCCTAAGTTCTTGAGTTCTTTATATGTTTTGGAGACCACTCCTCTATCTGATGAGGAAGATCTTTTCTCACTTAACAGGTTGCCTTTTTGTGTTATTGACTGTGTCCTCTGTTTTACAGAAGCTTCTCAGTTTTAGGAGGTTACATTTATGTATCGTTACTCTCAGTGTCTGTGCTACTGGTGTCATATTTAGTAAGTGGTCTCCTGTGCTCATACATTGAAGGCTACTTCCTACTTCTCTTCTATCAGATTCAGTGTGGTCAGATTTATATTGAGGTCATTAATCTGCTTGGAATTGAATTTTGTGCATCAGGATAGATATGGATCTATTTGCTTTCTTCTACATGCTGATATCCAGTTATGCCAGCACCATTTGTTGAAGATGCTTTTTTTTTCAACTGTATAATTTTAGCTTCTTTGCCAAAAATCAGGTGTTCAAAGGTGTGTGGATTAATATCTGGGTCTGATTCGATTCCATTAATCAACTCTGTTTTTATGCCAATACCAAGCTGTTTTCATTATTATTAGCAGCATTATTTGTAATAGACAGAACCTGGAAATGACCTAGATGCCCCTCAAAGGAAAAACGGATAAAAAAATGTAGTACATATACGAAACAGAGTACTGCTCAGTGGTAAAAAATAATGACATCTTTAAATTTGCATGCAAATGGATGGAACTAGAAAAAAAGCATCCTGAGTGAGTAACCCAGACCCAAAAGATGAACATGGTATGTACTCACTCATAAGATGATACTAGCTGTAAAGCAAAGGATATTGAGCCTATAGTTTATATCCCTGAGAAGCTAAGTAGCAAGGTAAACACTAAGAAAAACATATATAGATACCTAGGGAAGGGAAAATATACAAGATCTCTTGAGAAAATTGATAGTGTGGGGGTGGGGGAGAACAGAGGGTGTAAGGGGAGAGGAAGGGGAGAAAGGGAGAGAGAACTTGAGGGAACAGGATGGTCGAGATGGGGGAAGGACAGAAACAGAAAGCAAGGAAAGAGAGATATCTCGATTGAGGGAACCAAACAGAAAGCAAGGAAAGAGAGATATCTCGATTGAGGGAACCGTTATGGGGCTCGAAAGAAACATAGCATTAGAGAAATTTCCAGGAATTCACAAGGATGACCTCTGATAAGACCACTAAGTAATAGTGGAGAGGGTGCCTGAACTGGCCTTGCCCTGTAGTTAGATTGATGACTATCTTAAATTTCATCATAAACCTTTATCCAGCAACTGATGGAAACAGAGGCAGAGACCCACATTGGAGCACTGGGCTAAGCTCCCACAATCCAGTTGAAGAATGGGAGCAGTGAGAATATGAGCAAAGAGGTCAAGACCATGATGGGGACACCCACTGAAACAGCTGACCTGGGCTAATGGAAGCCTTCCAACTCCAGCTGGACAGGGAAGGAACTAGCATAGGATTCTGAATGTGGGTGACAGTTGTATGGCTGGAGAAGACTGTGGGGCCACCGGCAGTGGTTCCAGGATCTATCCCTACTGCTTGTACTGACTTTTTGGAACCCATTATTTTCTGAATAGAAGCATCTTTTTCTTTAAAATTCTAGGTGGATGTGGCTAGGACCAACTCCGTGGCACTGTTTGTTGACCCTTTCCAGTCTAACATGGCAGAAGTCCATTTACTGTCTCTGAGAGTCAGAGTTATTTGTGCAACTAGCATGAGCCAGGAAGCTTTCTTAAAGGAGCTGTGCGTTTTTGCTACTACTGCTCAGTCAGGTAGCCTTCTCTTAAAAGAATCGTGCCACTGCTTGCTTCTAACAAACAGAGCCCACCCAAGAAAATGCTTTTACCAATAAGCCATGCTTAACTCTGTTCTTTTGTGTCTAGAATTCCTTTTTAAGTTTTCTCAGGTTTAAGTTGATATAGTCAACCACATTGGTGTGCCGATCTGTACTTGGAGGCTGTTCATTCCTAGCAGACCTGAAATAACCACTCAGAAACTATATTAATTACAACACTTCTTGGCTTATGACTCTAGTCTATTCCTAGCAAGATCTTATATCTTAGCTTAACCCACTTCTATTTTTTTTATATTTTACCATGAGACTTGTGGCCTACTGGCAAGATTCCAGCTGGTGTCTTATGTCTTTCTTCTCTGGTAGCTCCATGATTTCTCCTGCCTCTGCCTTCTTTCCCCCAGCATTCAGTTTATTTTCCTGCCTAGTTCTACTCTTCCCTATCACAAACCAAAGCAGGTTATTTATTCATTAACCAATAAAAGAAACACATAGCCAGGCGGTGGTGGCGCACGCCTTTAATCCCAACACTCAGGAGGCAGAGGCAGGCGGATCTCTGTGAGTTCGAGGCCAGCCTGGTCTAGAAGAGCTAGTTCCAGGACAGGAACCAAAAAAAAAGCTACAGAGAAACCTTGTCTCGAAAAATCAAAAACAAAAACAAAAACAAAAAAACAAAAAAAACAAAAAAAAAACAAAAGAAACACATATACAGAAGGACTTTACATATCAAAAGTAGTTTTTAAAAAATAAACAATTATTTTTTTTAAAATGTTTTAAACAAATGTTCCTCAAATAGTTGATACTCAGGTGAACATTATCTTTGGTCATCTTATGGTCAGATGAGACAGTCTCAATGTGAAGGCACAGGTGCTAAATGTTTATCGTATTTTAGTCATCAACCAAAACACCTATGTTAAAGTCCCCAGGAAGGTAGAGTCAGTGATGTTAGACAAACAAGCCTCTACATTGTTGTTCTAGGTATGACTCATGTGTTCTATTTTATCATTTTAATTTATTCATCATTTCCCTTCACCTACTGAAAACTCAAGGTGTCTTGGCTTCTTACCACTTTTGATCATCATACATAATACTGCTAATAACAGAGGGTTATGAATTGCCATATTATTTTTCTAACAATTAAGTTTAGGAATTGGATATCTGGTATGATGTCTGGCATTGTGAAATGGTAAGAAACTTTCTCAAAAATATCCATACAGTTTTACAGTCCCTCCAGGTAAGGGCTCTGTTAATGTATACCATTGCTAACAAAGCTAAAGCTAAACACACAAAACAAAACAAAACAAAACAAAAAAAAAAACAAAAAACTGTTATTATAAAAGTTGCCTAGCCATGTCATGCTATTTAGTTGACATTTCCCTGTTGATTACTAAATTCAGGGTGTCTTCTAATAAACTTATTTTCTGTGCTCTTTGGGGAGGTGAGATTTTGCATGTAAAACAAATATGATTGGCTTTTATTCCTCTACATATTCTTTACAGCCTAAGTTAGCCTAGAACTCTCAACACTGCTATGTCAGCCATGAGTGCTGGCATCACAGGTATTGTGCTCAATTTTGCATTTCTTTGATTATGTGGCTTCTTTTGTTTTTGTAAGGCGTTTTTTGGGAAGTGGTATACATACTAGATAGGATTCTATTTTCACAGTAACTCTAGTTTTAGTTGTGTTGATAGAATCCATATTGTTTTCATAGCATCTGTGAATATTTACCATGTCAGGATCATCTTTTTATTCTTGCTATCACTTATAATCTTTAGTCTATTCTAAAAACTTTTAAAATGAGTGAGGTGAAAGTTCTATGTGGTTTTCAATTTCTCCTATGATGAGTGATGTTGAAACTTTTTCCATGCCTACTGACATCTCTGTGTCTTCTTTTATGAAAATTCTTCTGAAGCTTACTAACCATTTTTAGATTTTTTTCTTTTCTGTATTTTGCTATTGATTTCTCAAATTCCTTTTATAGTTCATATACTAACTCCTTGCCAGATATATGGCTTATTAATATTTTTCATTAATTTTGCTGTCTGTTTATTTAGTAACAATGATAAAAAAGTTAGTTTTAGAAATATTTTAGTGAAGTATACTTCATTTTTTCTAGTTTTAGTTTTGTTATTTGAGCTTTAGGGTCATGTCTAAAATAATGTTACTATATTCCAAAATTCTAAAGCATTTCCTATATGAAAAATCTTGATATTCAACTGTACATACCAGATTTAAATATTTTTTTGTATACATAAGTTTGTGCATATGTTTGTCTTTGTATGTCTGAGTATCTTCCTCTTTTATGCTGGAACCATAATTTTTGAAACAAAGATTCT
Source organism: Chionomys nivalis (assembly GCF_950005125.1). Lineage (NCBI taxonomy): Eukaryota > Metazoa > Chordata > Mammalia > Rodentia > Cricetidae > Chionomys > Chionomys nivalis. Next base: position 25,549,424 of record NC_080111.1, on the reverse strand, counting down.
TGCTGAAACTGAACCTCACTAATTCAGATAGACAAACATAGCAATTGTTCCCAGGGATCTGCTTGCCTTCTTTTCCCCAGTGCTGGGATCCCAGACAGGCATCATCTCACCAAGCCTGGTTTCTTTGTGCTGTTGGGGATTCAGACTTTGATATTCAGGCTTGCACAGCAAGCACTTTGCCAGTAGTTCATCTCCTGTCTCCAAGGTTACAAACCTTCACACACCCATGGGCACCACAAGTGGCTTCCACCCACCTCACATTGTCTCTTGTTGAAATAACAACTCAAAGACAGACAGCTGCCGATGCAATATAGTTCTCTCTGCGCATGAAGTTATTCTTACTTCAAGCATAACTTAAGTTAACATTCTAGAGCTATTTGGTTCTTAAACTAACAAATTGAGACAACTTCTAAAAACTAAAATCTAAAAGCTAAACTTTGCCTGCAAAATATTTTTGTATGTTGAAAAAAATATAAGAATTTGAAGTAGAACTGATTTTTTGTGTGTGAAGGTAGGTAATGTTGTATGTATGTGTGTGTGTGTCGGCGGGTGCATTTGCCCATGTGTGTGCACAAAGAAAAAATGAGGATATTAAATATCTGAATATATCATTTTCTGCCTATTCTCTTGAAATGGGATCTCTCACTGAACTTGGACCTAGACTGGAGACCAGGAAACCTTAGTGATTTCATTGTCTTTCTCCCCCATAATGCTGGAATCACAGGTCTACAGTCATACCTGGATTTTCATGTGAACTCTGGGCATCTGACCTCGAGTCTTAAAGCTCGTGCAGCGAACACTTTTACCCACTGGCTGTCTCTTGACCTTGAGCTGCTTTTCTTCCCATCTGACTATTTTGTGCACAATTGACATTAGGGAAAAAAATACTAGGGTTAATTTTTCAAATTTTGTCTTAAAAACACACTTTAAGGGCTGAAGATACAGGTCATTGGTAATTCATTTGCATAGAATGAACAAACAAAGGCTCTAGTTTTGATACCTCATCAATAGAGAAAACAAAAATGAATTAACACTATCAGATTAAGAAAATAAAATATTCACAACTAACACATGGCCTTCATTTCTTAACTTATTGACAGACATTTCTTATCATGGACAGTGTTTTGCAAACTTACAGATGGTGTCAGCAGTCTGAAGATGATGTCACTTCGTTGTCTCTTCTTATGCTATATTCTGCTCCATTGTTCTGATCTCATGATTTTGAATATAGTGTTCAGAGATGAGCAGAGCCAGGAAATTCTCCCTCTTCGTGATGCTGCTGCAATTCAATTTCTACTGAGCTCCATCACTTTGTACTCACGATTATGCAAATAAATTCTGTCTCTGTTCTTGTTTTACAGATCCTTCTGACCTCAAATCCATGTGAAATTTCTGTTAAGTAGTACACATTCCACATGTTGTTCCATAGGATCTTGTCCCTTGTCACTTACGTGAAAAGGGGCAGAAGATGAATGTTTGGCTGTATTCATGATTCGAATGCAAACTAATTGAATGACAGTTGTCTGGCTCCAAACCATCCCTGTCCTTCCATTTCTTTAAACCTTAAAAGCATTTGATTTCTGTTAAAAGAAACCTGACATTTTATGATATTAAGTTTTAATGTACTTTTGCTCAATGAACATTTTCTGCTTTTGTTCATTTATGTCAAAGAGCTTAAAAATAACCTAGCGACTCTCATGAAATTGAACAATGAATATTACTTAAATGCATTAGTTTTAATAGGCTGTCTGAATTCTTTCTCTTCTATGTCAAGTAACTTTATAAGAAAGAAATTAAGTGAGAAACTTAAAGTCATTGTTAATTGATGATAGTCTGCTTTCATTCTCATGGTTTGAATCTTAGTAAATTAATGGTGTCATTGTATTTCTAAGCTTGAATAAAGTATACTGATTACATTGTTCTGAAAGTTACACTAGAATTAATCTTCTAATAAGCCAATAATTATGTGATCAGTATAACAGTAAGCATAGTGGCTATCAACTCTGGATGATGACACTTAAAAGCTTAGGTCAATGAAAGATGCTACTCGTGAATGTTAGACAATGATTGTTTAAGATCTAAAGCTTATCAGAATTATATACACAATATGATTTTACAAAATTGGTATGTAAGTGGATAAATCCCTGGAGAAGTAAAGTATATCTGAATCCCTGTTTTAGAGCAGTTTGTAACTAAACATGTAAATAAATTCAATCAATTGACATTTTGTTTTAGAATGATATTAGATGAATAATGGTACAATGGATTCTTAATGATAATTGTTATTAAATAAGAAAGATACTTTCCAAAGTAGTGTATATTAGTTTTTACTTTATAATTTACTTATCTATAAAGTAAAATTTATAATATCTGTTTTACAAATATTTAAAAATATCAATATTTTGGTTCATACATGTTCGAGTACTAACTAGAGCATATTTAAATATCTTTTACATATCAAATTGCAAATGTACTTATAGTTTTCATTAAGAAATGTTTATTTTAGTTCTTTCATGCATCTTTTTGTCCAGGTTTTACATGTGGTACAGTTTTACATATGAATTTAATTGTTCATGAAGTTTAATTTTCAGTAGATGCGACAGATAATTAATGAGAAAGACATCAACTCAATAATTTCAAATAGTGAGGATATAATAAATTTAATAAAATGGTACAATACTTATGATGCACAATAAATATAGTGATACAGATAATATGGTTGTACTAGTGCACAAATGCCCTGAGATACTTACACATCTTGAAGGAATAAAAGGGGTCAGTTGTCTATAGCTCAGTTTCCAGGTATGGGATGATGCATCCAGTTGACATTAGTTGTTAAGGTTTTACTTTTACTCTTCAAGTTTTATTTCTCAGTCCATGGGAAGTATTAGCTGAATTCTTCCTTACATAATTTAATGTATAGTATACGGATTCAAACAGAATCATCAATTTGCATACATTGTTATTACTGGAAGTGTAGGTTAGTTCTGATTTTACATTGAAAATATACGAATCACTTACATGAAACCCTTATCCTTGTTCTCCCTTAAAGTAAAAGTCTATATGCTATAGCTTAGCAGCTTCTTGACATTTGTTTTCAAATGCTCTTCAGAAAGTTGCTGTTCTTTTTTATTTTATTTTATTTATTTATTAAAGATTTCTGCCTTCTCCCCGCCACCACCTCCCATTTCCCTCCCCCTCCCCCAGCAAGTCCCCCTCCCTCATCATCCCTAAGAGTAATCCAGGTTCCCTGCCCTGTGGGAAGTCCAAGGACCACCCACCTCCATCCAGGTCTAGTAAGGTGAGCATCCAAACTGCCTAGGCTCCCACAAAGCCAGTACATGTGACTTGCTGAACATAATGGACAATGAGGACTACTGAGAACTCAAGAACAATGGCAATGGGTTTTTGAAAGTTGCTGTTCTAATGCTTTACAAAGCACAGTGAGGGACTCAGTTGTGGTTCCAGGAACACTTTAGTTTTAATAGCTGCCTTGTTGTACAAGTCCTTCCTTCCTTCCTTCCTTCCTTCCTTCCTTCCTTCCTTCCTTCCTTCCTTCCTTCCTTCCTTCCTTCCTCATGGGATTTAAGGACTAAACTTAGGGTCTCGGTTATTTATGTCTTACCTTTTCCTTCCTTCATTCCTTTCTTTTCCTCTCTCTCTCTCTCTCTCTCTCTCTCTCTCTCTTTCTCTCTTTCTCTTTCTCTCTCCTCTTCATCCTTCTTTTCCTCTTTTCCCATCCTCTCTCCAGGGTCTTCAAATGTAGCCCAGGGTGTTGTTGTTAAATTCTATTTGCTTCAGCCTTCCAAGTCAAGTGCTGGCGTATTTTGATTTTCAATTATGAAGAACTTTAGAAACCCCTGAAAGTGATATGATTGAGCTATTTTAATCATGTTCACCTATGATTGCTCCATAATTATTTCAATAATAAAGAAAAGAACAATCTCTTCTCTATCCACATTCCACTTAAATACAGAAAATTTATTTTATAATGATGTTGACTGTTAAAACAATTTTGAAGCATTTTTCAAATTACTTAGGTTGGAAACACTAAGCATCTGTGGGTCTGACCTTCAGAGCACTAAAGAAGAGTGGGCTTAACAGTTATGGAAATAATCAAAAGTTCAACCCACAACAGAGTATTTTAAAAGTCACAGTACAAAACTAATTACCAAGAAACTGGTCATTACTCCATATCTGGGCATGAGTGTTGTGTGCACCAACATATTTGTGAAGTTGCATATGAAATAAAGAGTACAATCTTATCTAAATTATGTTGCTTTTCAATCTATGAAATTTCTCTCTCTCACACACACACACATACACATAGACACATACATGTTGCAGAATGTTTATTTACACTGTGAACCCTGAATTCGGATTAATTAAATGAAACCTTGAGTCAAGAGGTGGAACCAGCAACTTGTTGACAGGAAGTCATCATAGAATGTTAGAGGGAGTTCAGAAAATGGATAGAGAAACACACAGGAAGTAGTAGGGAGGGACTTTAAGGGTGGTGATCTATTTTTGTTTGGGATGGCCGTAGAGAGTCCTTTAGGCTGGGTTTCTGGCTAATGAGGAAGATCAGCTGATTTCTCTTGGCCTCTGAGCTAGCAGGTTTTCATCCCGGTATCTGACTCCAGAGTGTTAATTGGTAAAATAGAACAATAGAGACTTGAAAAATCAAAAAACAAACAAACAAAAAAACTATGTTTTGCTACAGCAGCAGAGGTGGTTCTGACAAAAGTCCCAAGCCTTGATCTGAGCAGAGGGGCAGTGACTGTGGAACCACAGTTAGTAGCTGAAACAGCAATAGATTCAGGTGCAGCCACTGCACCAATGAATGAGAGAGTGAGAAATAAAATACCAAGAATGAGTGAATTAGAAGTCAAACATCAAGAATAAAAATGGAGTTAGAAAGAAGATATCAAAAATAAAGAAGGGATAGAGAATGCAAAAAAGAAGGTACTAAAAGAAGGGAACCGTCAAGAGAGTGTGAGCATAAATTTCCCCAACTTCCTCAGATAAAAAGGCTAGTTCACACTAATTCTGTGACTTTTCCTGTGAGTTCTTTTCTGCTTGGATGTTAGCTCCCAGGTTGCAAAATATGGACTCAAAGAGGCTGAAACTGCAAGCATGGCACTTGCGTGGGTCTGGACCTGGTCCTCTCTGTATATGTTGTAGATGTTAGTTTGTGTTCTTGTGCAAGTTCTAATAGTGGAAACAGGTATATTCCAGACTCTTTACCTAGTCTTGAGACTCTTACTCCTATTGAGTTGCATTGCCCAGCCTCTATATGAGGACCCTCACCTTGTCTTGTTGTAGCTTGTTTTCTTCTGTCCTGCTATAATCTCTTAGAGACCTGACCATTTCTGTAGAAGAAATAGAAATGAGAGGGAGCTAGAAGGAGGTGAGGGAGGGGGGACTGTTGTTGGGATATATTGAATGGGAGAATAATCTATTTTCAAAAAATAAAATGATGTATAGTTATAAACAGAGAATTCTCAATAGAAGAAATTCAAATGACTGAGAAACACTTAAATGTCAAAATCTTTGCTCATCAGGGAAATAAAAATCTAAACTACTTTGAGATTTCATTTTACATCTATTGGATGGTCAAGAGCAATAAGCAAATGACAATTCATGTTGTTGAGATGTGGAGTAACAGGAACACTCATCCATTAGTGGTAGGAGTGCAGACTTGTACAGCCACAATGGAAGTCAGTGTGGCAGTTCTTCAAGAAGCTGGGAATCAGTCTACCTCAAGATCCAGTGATACCAGTCTTGGGCACAGAAGCAAAGGATGATTCATTCTACTATAGGACACTTAGTCAACCATGTTAATTGCTGCTTTATTCTTAGTACCTGGAAATAGAAACATCCTAGATGTTCATCAGTGAATGAAAATGTAAAGAATATATAGTTAATTTGCATAATAGAATATTACTCTGTCATTAAAAATGTGAAGTCGTGGAATTCACATATAAATGTATGGAGCTAGAAAAGTATTCAGACTGAGGTAACCCAGCCGCCCTCCAATCAGATATGGTACATATTCACTTACATATGGATGTTAGCTGTTTTCTAATTGTTAATCAAGCTACAACCTATATAACCACAGAGGTTAAATACAGAGTAAAGAATTGGATGGGGCAGTGATAGGTTTCTAATAAGGGGAAATAGAGTAGATAGTTATGGATGGACTGGGTCAAACTGGAATGGGAGGGCCATATAAGGAGGGGAGTGAAGAGGGGCATGAGGGATGGAATACAGTGATCAATAGCTTACAATAAGAGACACTTGAGGGTATCTTATGGAAGCAATACAATAAAAAATTCATGAAATATATGCAGACATGAAACTGATCTCAATGAAATTTCCAAATATCAGGGATAATAGAGCCCTAGTTGGACATCTCTGATCACCAAATGAAGCCTCAAGTACTGGGAATGGGTTACATCTAGTTGAACTTTGGGCCAAATGGGTCTCATGGGATTTCTCAAGCAACCCATGCTGTTGCCAAGGCTATCATTTTTTTTCCGCGTAACTTATTGAAGATGGAGATGTGAACTGTTTCCTACATAGAGCTTTCATTCTATGGACTAGTGGTGATGGTTCTGTAAGACACTTACTCTGCCTGCTTCCAAATGAGAAACGTAATCAACCAACTCAAACGCAAACCTTTTCTTTTTAGAGACAGGGTTTCTCTGTAGCTTTGCAGCCTTTCCTGAAACTAGTTCTTGTAGACCAGGCTAGCCTTAAACTCAAAGAGATCCACCTGCCTCTACCTCTCGAGTGCTGGGACTAAAGGCATGTACCACCACTGCCAGGCTCTAAACTTTTAAATCTAAAAGAGTGTCCTAAACTTCAAAATATGCTGTTGCAGTGGAGGCACAAAGTTTGTGGTAGTAATCAACCCATATCTGATTTGACTTAAGGCCTACTTTATGAGATGTAACCCATATTCGATACTATTTGACTTTCCAAGAACCGAAGACTATACAGGCCATGGACCTAGAAGAAAACCACATACTACTACTAAACTAAAGGTATGTAGCCATAACATGACTCCTAATGAAATTCTGTTATATTCAAAGATGTGGAATATTTCTTTATATTGCGTGATGATGTGTTACTGTGATTGGTTTAATAAAAAGCTAGGTGGTCAATAGTTAGGCATACCTCATGCCTAGCTATTCCGGACAGAGAGAGTTCTGGGAAGAAGAAGGGAGTCACCAGCTAGACATTGAGGAAGAAGCGTGAGCAATATAGAATAAAGGTTACCAAGTCATATAAAAAAGCATAGATTAAAAGATAGGGGTTAATTTAAGTTATAAGAACTATTAAAAAAAGCCTAAGCTATTGGATGAGATATCATAATTAATAATAAGTCTCTGGGTCATTTTTTTGTGAGCTGGTGGTCCAAAGAAAAATCCCAGTCACTATGAAAACGTTTGCCTATATATAGATGAGTGCCTTTCTTGACCATTGTCAGAGAAGCTTCCTCCTGCAGTAGATGAGAGTAAACACAGAATCCCACAACCAATGTGCAGAGTAGAGGACCTTGCAATGTTCAAGTCCAAATGGGATATCTTCACCAAATCCTTTTCAGAAAACTCCTTGGAAGAGAGGAGGCAGAAAGAGTGTAAGAATCATCACAGAACATGCACATTGTCTGCAACAGACTGGATTTCACACCTGCTAGGAGACATGGACACTTTCTACACTTGAAAATAAAATTTTCCCCCAATGGAATCTCACTGGGGAAAGAAACCTCTCTTAAGGGTAGACTCTATGGCATCTTTAGAGATGGTTTTGTCTCATGTTATGTCAGTGTACAGTAACCTTACAGATCCTTTGTGTATGTAGTATGGCTTCCGGTTTGTAAATTTATGGCTTTCCTACATGGGGAAACATGAGAATATTTTGAATGTCTTAAGCAACAAGATTTTGTTTCATTCTCAAATACTTGCCACTATTGCTACCAAATTCACATGCTTTTCAGAATTGCAGCAGAGATTATCAACTGGGAAATGGCTGTGTCATCAGGGAATGCATGACAATATCTGGAGATGGTTTGGTTGTCTCAGCTACTGTATTAATTCTTGAATCTTAATCCTAATAACCCTTCAGTGAAAAATACCGCTGTCTATGGAGGACACTCATTTTTCTCAAATTGCTTATAATACTATGTCTTAAAATCCTAGTCATTCTTCTAAGAAACATTTTTTAATATATTGTTTGAGAATTTCATATATACCTACAATATGCTTTGATCAAATCTACCTCCCATTCTCTCTTCTACAAACCCTCCGAGAAAACAAGATTTCAAGATTTTCTTATCACTTACAGAATTTTTGTATCTAGTAGTCATTATTTTAGAAAGTTACTACTTTAGTACTTTCAAACACACACACACACACTATTGAGAGACTAAAATCTTAAATTAAACACACATTTTTCTTATACAAAGTATCTGTGGGCAAACAAAGCAGAAAGAGATGATGTATCAAAATTGAATGATAAATTTAATCTAGATCCAGGCTTAGTAGGTGCTATACTGATAGAAGCTGTGGTGCTGACTCAGCTAAATTTAGAATCAAGGAATACAAAGAGTCATCCATGGTGATCAGAAGTGGTTTTTGGCTGAATGAATGGAACTGAAACTAGAGAAAAATCCAGAAGGCAAACAATGAAAGAATATTTATCTTTCTAAAATCTCTCTCTCTCTCTGTGTGTGTGTGTGTGTGTGTGTGTGTGCGTGTGTGTTTATCTGTTGGCATGTATGTTTGTAACAGTTCAAAGAGAGCAAGGGGGATTGCGGAGAAAAGGGATGTAGTTATATTTTTTTTAATTGCAAAAAATGTTCTTATGTCCCCAAATGCAATTTATTCTTACAATATAGAGTTTTTGTGATGGCAAAAGTTTCTGGTTTATAAATTGGAGGCTATTCTACAGTGTTGATGGATACTGTGTAAAGCCCACTGGGGGGTGTTTCAAAGCTGAGACAGAGAAATTAAATTCATTTTTGTTGGACTTCAAATGGAAATTTTGTTCCTTTGCATTTATTCTCAAAATGATACTATTAGAAATTAGTCTCTTATGTACTGTAACTTGCTTTATCAGTATCTGCACAAATTTACTGACTCAAACTCTACCAGGTTGGTTTGTGCTAAATATACTTCCCCCATGATTCTTCTTCCAATTTACATGATTGTACAGAGATAATTGAGAATCCTAGAATAAAAATAATGAGCAACTATCAAACTGCACATGAATATAGACTTAAGAGAAATTCCAGAGGTAGGTATATAGTACGTATCAGAAGTACTTGACAAATACTGTCATTGAAGAGCAGGACATATTCTCAATTATTATAATAGATATGTACACATCTAATATATAATGTTTTGTGATAATTTTTTAGAGAAACAACACAGTATGTTAATAAAGTTAAGAGACAAACGGCATCCATTGGAAAAGTGTATGCGAATAGAAATAACAGTTTATATCAGACAACAATCTACCTAACTGTTCTGGCAAAGGAAGTCTCATAGCAACTGGTAAAGACATTTCCCCCTACTCTAGGCATTCTTTTCACTTCATTGGTGGTGTTTCTTCTGTACAGATGCTTTTAGTTTCACGTGATCTCATTGTTTTCAATGTTGGTCTCTATACCTGTACAATTAAGGTACTGTTCAGAAGGTCTCCTCCTATGCCAGTGAGTTCAAGCACAGCCCCTACTCTCTCCTCTATCAGATTTAGAATATCAGTTCTTATTTCAAAGCTCTTTAGCTTTATTCTTCTACATGTAACTACCATTACTATTTGTCTTCTCTCAAGTGTGTCATTTTGGCCTCTGCTACAATTTGGGAGGCTGTAGAGGCACAGACTTTTGTCTGTATCCCCGGTTCCTTTCTGTTGTTCAGTGTATCTAATTTTATGTCAGTTGTTTTTATTTTTATTTTCTGTAGCATTAGTTGAAATCAGTGATAGTGAATTCTTTATCATTATTTTTATTGTGTAAAATTGTTTTAGATATTGTTGGTCTTCTGTGTTTGCATGTGAATTTTAAGTATATTTTTTCAAATTGTGTAAAAATTTGAATTGGAGTTTTATGGCTATTAGATTAAACCTGTGTATTGCTTTTGATAGGACAGTCGTATCATAATATTAATTCTACCAACCCATGAGCACCGGTGGTATTTCCATCTTCTGTTAGATTCTCAAGCTTCTTTCTTCATTGTCTTAAAGTTTTCACCGGTAAAGTAGCCAAATGTATAAAACAAAATAAAGCTGAATTTTTCTTCTTAATTTCTTTCATAATCAAAAAAGATAAAGAATCTGATGGATAATAACAAACATTCTTTATACTATACAAGACTTCTTTGCTGGTTCAAAAATAATCACTTTTTTCACCTCATTTTAGAAAATTAATGGGAATACAGGACTTTTAAGCAAGGTATGAGTATTGTACTTGATGCCAAGATGGGGATCAAACTGACTCAATTAGAATATTTTATTTCTATATCATCAAATCATTATCCAAACAGAAAGCAAATTTTGAATTCAGATTCCCTCTCAAATCCTATGCAACCTATCAATATTATTTTTATTTTTATATCTGTTAAGTTCTTTAACACATTGTATCATTTTCTATATTTCATTGATTATGCAAAGTACGCATATTGATATAAAGAACTTATTTTACTATGAAATATAATGTTATTGCAAGATATTTAATAAGAAGAAATTTTATTCAGGATTTATTTTTAATGTGAAAATCATGCTTTTTAATCTGAAAATGCAGTCTGTTAACATTAAGCACGATTTAGAGTATATGTTTTATATCCAATGTACTGATCATTTTTATAGGCACTGATTTGTAAAATGTATCTATTAGTCTACTAATAATTTTAATTATTATGTTTGAGGTAGTATTACAGATGCCTTTAATCTCTTATTTTCTTTTTTTAAAAAAAATCCCCTTATAAACTCAGAGTCAGCTTTACAAGACTGACCTTAACTAGATCAGAAACAGTATTACTGTAATTTTCATTAGACACACTGATTTAAAATATAGTTGAGAAAGTTTAAAAGAAAAACTAAAGTAATATAAATTGTCTTTTACTATTATCCATATGTCTCTTCTACTAATGCAAATGAGTAGGTGTTAGATGTTAAGGTATAAGCTGGACTATTATTAGTGATGAGATAAGACTAAAGCAGATAAAAACAACCCTTCATCCTGTATTCAATAGAAAACCTCTGTCACTGAAAAAAAATTTCATTTTTGTATACATTTTTCCTACAGTCATTCAGTGATGAATCTAGTGCATTATTATGCCTTTACCTTTTTTCTCATATCATAGAATTTGTATTACCCATTCTTAAATATTTTACAATAAGGATATAAAATAAAAGACTGGGATATTAAGCTATTTGCATATAAGTCAGAAATCAGTTCATCTATCATGAATGTTTTATTACTAAATAAGACATTTGTGGTATTTGGAAATGTCACTAAAGCTAAAAATGTATTGGACCAAGAATTGTGTTCAGTATTGGGAATCAGAGAGGTCTGTGCTGAGGTGAAGCCCCTGAGGGTACACACAGGTACAAAGTCTCTGTCTTTCTGGAAAAACCTGAATAATAGCTTCCTTTTTGCTTCTGAATCAGACCTACTTTGTCTGCTGGCTAACTATGAGTTACCAGCTACTTGCCCATACACAACAAAATTCACTTCCATTTTCCCTTACTTCCAAACTCACTACCTCTGAATTCTCTGCTATCATATTTGATGCCAAGGATCAGCTGTCAGCAGTGATGGATTTTCAGAATTGATCTTAGAATAGCCGAGAGAGAGTTTACCTTATTCTTTTGTGAGCATTCTACCAATGAATTGTTCTTCCAATGTTAAATTACTGAAAGATTTAAAAACTTCTCACTAGAACATAGGAATTTGAAAACTGTCACATTTGTGACAGTTAACAACCTGGTATGTAGATAAAGCCCATACAGGTACACCTGTGTCAAGTACACTTAATTAATTGGCTTTATGGAAATAAAATATAATTGGATTCACACCAAATATTTTATTACTATTGCTTTTGTAAGAGTATTTCATTGGAGTAGGCAGTATATCAACAGGATATATTTTCCATTTGAATTCATGAATGCTAAACTTTTAGAACTTTTTATTATTTAGTGGAAGATATTCTCTGGCTTAATTTATTTTGCAAAGCTATTTCCCTCTTGTTTTCCATTTCTGAATAGAAAGAGCCTATTGTTGGTGAAAGTGGATGTTAATTAATCATATTCAAGCAAGGTTTTTATTGTGTAGCTTGACTTTAGTTGAAAGGCACAAGCAGGGTCCAGGTAGGGCGAGAGTGAATGAGTCAGACAACGCTTATTGTTTATGCCAGTATTGGGTACTTACAAGAACTATCTGAAGGCTTCAGTATGTTTTCTGTTGGTAATATTTTGTGGTTGATTAAACCTGTCAGACCATTATTCAAATTAAATGCAGAGGCAGGTCATTCAGAATGAAGAAGAATGCGCAGCCAATCAGCATTCAGCACTCTAGTAGAAGGCAAGAATACTAATTATCTAAGTCCCCCCTGAAGCATAACAAGGGTCCTCTAGTATCTTTCTGGTAATTCCTAAATAATGAAAGTAAAAAAAAATACTTTAACAAATGTGATGGTAGATTTAAGAAAATCAGTCTCATTGAGGTGCCACACTATTATGAAAACAAAAATTTCAATTCTTAGTAAATCCTTTAATTTTATTTTCTCTCAAAAACTAAGTGTGCTTGCATGCTAAACAGGTTCTGAAAATATCACTCAATATTCATATGTTTAAAAGATCATATTAAAATGAATTTTTCTGATAAAAACTTGTTCTTGAGCCAGCAGTGCACTCTGATTTAACAAATATTCAATGTCTGTCTATTTGACAGTGAGTAAGTGTGTGAATACTGCAACCAACATATTGCTTCTTTATTCTGAAAAGAAACAGGGATGACTAGAGGAGCTGGATTGGCTTCTGAAAGAAGAGTACCTTTTAGGAAGTTTTTAGTCATGGATCAATAACTCCACCAACTATAAGGTACATTGCTAATCTAGATCATTTTCAAAGTCCCTTTAAGACCTGAGAAGTTTCAAACAACCCCCCACCAAACACATACAATTTATCAAGTGGTCTAAATTTATCATATCTATTTACTTTTTCTTTACAAACGTAAATCATTTCATTGAAGATTTTTTGTTTGTTTTTTTGACAGTCCTGTTTGGTTTTATCTTAGGTCTCTAGCTGTCCTGCTTCTGATTCCTGACCATTCAGGCAGTGCCAGGAGTGGGCTCCCGCTTAAGTTGGACAAGCCATTCCCACAAGTTCTGTTCTACCCCAATACATCTTTTTTGTTTGTTTGTTTTTTGTTTTTTTTTTTGTTTTTGCTGTGTTTTTTTTATTCTTTTTTAATTAAAATTTCCAACTGCTCCCCGTTTCCCATTTCCCTCCCCCTCCTCCCACACATTGCCCCCTCCCCCCACTCCCCTCCCCCATCCCCACTCCTCTTCACCTCCCCCCAGTCCATTCCCCCTCCCTCTCGATACTGAAGAGCAGTCCAAATTCCCTGCCCTACAGGAAGACCAAGGTCCTCCCACTTCCCTCCAGGCCCAGGAAGGTGAGCATCCAAACAGGCTAAGCTCCCACAAAGCCAGTTCATGTATTAGGATCGAAACCTAGTGCCATTTTCCTTGGCTTCTCATCAGCCTTCATTGTCCGCCATGTTCAGAGAGTCCAGTTTCAACCCATGCTTATTCAGTCCCAGTCCAGCTGGCCTTGGAGAGCTCCCAATAGATCAGTTCCACTTGAACTTGGAATGGCTACCAGATGCCCAGGGCAATGTCCCCAGTTAGTTCATTGGGGCACCTGAGGATAGGGAACCCGAAATGAACCTATCCTATAATCATACTGATGAATATCTTGCATATCGCCATAGAACCTTCATCTAGCGATGGATGGAGATAGAGCCAGAGACCCACACTGGAGCACCGGACTGAGCTCCCAAGGTTATAATGAGGAGCAGAAGGAGAGAGAACATGAACAAGGAAGTCAGGACCATGAGGGGTGCACCCAACCACTGAGACAGTGGGGCCGATCTATTGGGAGCTCACCAAGGCCAGCTGGACTGCTACTGAAAAAACATGGGATAAAATCGGACTCTCTGAATGTGGCGGACAATGAGAGCTGACGAGAGGCCAAGGAGAATGGCACAGGAACTTTCATCTGGCGATAGATCGAGAGAGAGACAGAGACCCAAATTGGAGCAACGGTCTGAGCTCTTAAGGTCCAAATGAGGAGCAGAAGGAGAGAGAACATGAGCAAGGAAATCAGGACCACGAGGCGTGCACCCACCCACTGTGACAGTGGTACCCCAATACATCTTACAAGCAGGAAAAAATAGGTTGAAGGTTTCCCTCGGGTTTCATGTCCCAGTTGCTCCACTGGAAGCCTTGTCTGGTTATGGAAGATGGCCGGTTCAGGCTTTATAGCCCACATTACTGGGAGTCTTTGACAGGGTCACCCTCATAGATTTCAAGGAGGTTAGGATGGCAGCCTTTTCTTATTCCTCCACTTTTTCCTTGAATTAAAAAGGGTCCCCCCACTTTTCCTCTGCCCTGATCTCCAGTGGACCATGCAGATCTTCTCATACAAACTTTCTCTACACCTATCCCTTTCTCTGAGCCCTCGACTCTGGCAAGCATCCCCTGGAAATACTCTAGCCACCCCTGCCGGAGAAGCAGCAGAACAGGGAAACAAGTAAATGATCTTCAAATTTTCACTCTTTAATTGCCTCGGATTCTGATTTCCAGTCTTATACTTAGCTCTACTGCAGGGCACTTGCGGTGGCCTCTCTGTCCTCTGTGTCCATCCCTCAGGGACTAAACATACCCTGGTGAAAAATCTTGACTTTCTCTCTTTTGGGAACCCACAACTGCCCATCTCCCATTCCATCACCATTCTTACGTGTCAGGTCCCAACACCTGAAAACACTTCTACCTGGAAACCCAAGGGGCTGCACTTCTGCACTTGGAAGGATCCCAGAAGATTCTTTACTAAGCAGCACACTGCTGTAGGAATTCCTTTAGCCAGTAAGTAGTCTTTAAGATACCAGTCCACTTGGGCATGGCCTCTTACGCTATAAATGACAATGTAAAGTGCAGGCTCTCACTCTCTGTCTGTCTGTCTGTCTGTCTGTCTCTGTCTGTCTCTGTCTCTGTCTGTCTCTCTGTCTCTCTCTCTCTCCAAGCTTCTGGAATGGGTTCTTGTTCCCTGTTTGTGCAGAGGACTGTGATCTGTGAGTCTACCGCTAAATAAATAACCCTTTATTATAGGCAATACTGAGCTAGTGTGGGTTCCATCTTCAGCAGACAGCCACCACAGTCTGTCAAGAAGTAGAGGGGGCAAAGGAAAGAATCATCTACCTAACAAAGACAAGACTAGATATCAGCACCTACATTTACAATCAACCTAAACCTAGATGCCCATGTACAATCAATAACAGTCAGAGCAGTATGTCTCTACTAGAGTCCAGCAACTCCACTACAATAGGGCCTTAAAACACAACATAGCAGAGGCACAAAATAAGGACTTCAGAATCACCTTATAAATGTTATAGACCTTTAATCATGAAATTAATTAATCCATTAAACATTTATGAAAACATAAACAGTGGAATAAAGTGAATAAAAGAGTTCAAGATTTAAAAGTGGAAATAGAATCAATAAAGACAGCACAAACGGAGAAAAAATTGGAAAAGAAAATTTTAAGAATGAGACCAGGAACTTAAGAGGCAAGGCTTGCCAACAGAATACAAGAGATAGAAGAAAGAACCTCAGGCCATGAAGACAACATGGAAGAAATGGAGGCCTCGGTTAAAGAAAATGTTAAATCCAAAATAAAAAGAATTCAGTCACAAAACATCCAGGGAAAAATCAGGGACACTATGAGAAGACTGCATATAATGGAATAGGAGAAAGAGAATAAACCTAGGTCAAAAGCACAGAAAGTATTTCCAATAAAATCATAGAAGAAAAATTTCCTGACTCAAAAGTAGGTACCTATCAAGGTACAGGAAGCATACAGAACATTGAGGAGACTAGATCAGTAAAGAAATTCCCAATGTCTCATAATAATCAAAGCACTAAATGCACAGAACAAAGAAGACTTTTTAAAAGCTGCACGGGAAAAATAAGCATATTAAACAAGGAACATTAAAACAGACCTTTTAGAATAACATCTGACTTTTCAATGGAGTATATAAAAGACAGAAAGACATGGATGGATGTTCTGTAACTCTAAGAGACAACCGAGGCCAACCTAGACTACTTGCAAAACTTGCTATCACAATGGATGGAGAAAGAAACATATTTCAAAAAAAGAAAAAGAAAAAAAAAAACAAATTCAAGCTGTATCTATCTACATATCCTGCAGGAGGTGCTAGAAGAAACCGTCAACCTGAAGAAAATGATTCCCCAAGAAAACACAAAAAAATAAATCATCCCAAACAAGCAAATAAAAAGGGGAAGCATATCAAAATAACAAAAATGACAACAAAATAGGAATCTCAATGATAACTCTAAATATTAATGGTCTGTCCTCCCTAATAAAAAGACCCAGACTAATATAATGGGTTGAAAATAGGATCTACGCCTCTTCTGCATCCAAGAAACCCATATTAAACCAAGGCTAAGAATCACTGCACAGTGAGAAGACGGCAAAAGTAAGTTCAAGCAAGTGGACCTACGAAGCAAGCTGGTGTAGTCTTTCCATATATGACAAAATAGATTTCAAATCACAACTAATTATAAGAGATAGGGAAAGATAATACATGCTCATCAAAGAAAAAAACCAAACACTAAGACTGAAATTCTTAATATCTATGCATCAAACACAAAGATACCCAAATTTATAAAAAAACACTACTATAACTGTTGTAATATATGAGCGGCGGGGCTGCGTCCCCGGCACCCGGCCACCCACATGGCTAGCTTATGCCCTGAAATAATTATACGGAAACTGTATTTTTTTAATCACCGCCTGGCCCATTAGTTTTAGCCTCTTATTGGCTAGCTCTTACATATTGATCTAACCCATTTTTAATATTTTGTGTAGCACTATGAGCTGGCTTACCAGGAAAGATCTTAACCTGCGTCTGTCTGGAGTGGGAGAATCATGGCGACTCCTGACTCGGCTTCTTTCTCCCAGCATTTTTTTTTTGTTTACTCCACCCACCTAAGGGTTGCCTATTAAATGGGCCTAGGCAGTTTTTTTTATTATTTAACCAATGACCTTCCTCCATCATATAACTTCAATCATATCCCACTGATAGTGGGAGACTTCTATACCCCTCTCGTGTCTTTAGACAGGTCATCTAGATAAACACTTAAACAGAGAAATCTGAAACTAACTGACCTCATAAACCAAATTGACCTAACCGATATTTACAGTACATTTCACCCAAACACAAAAAATATACCTATTTAGTAGGTCGTGAAACTTTCTACAATATTGATCATATATTTAGACACAAATGAAGTCTCAACAGTTAAGAATATTGATACAGACTGTAACTAGATATCAAAAGAAACAAATACCAAAAAAGGACAAAAAGAACAATGGAAAGCTTACACACTCAAGGAAACTGAACAATAATCATTGAATGAAAATAAATCAAGCCAAAAATGAATGAAGAAATTAACAAACATTCTAAAGTTAAATAAAAATGAAACAGAACAGACCCAGACTTATACAAACCAATGAAACAAGTTCTAAGGAAAATTCACAATACTTACTTACACAACTTACACAGCAGCAACAACAACAAAACAACAATAAAAAATTAAAAATCTAAGCCAAACAAACAAAAAATCAAAAATAAAAAAGCCTACCCACCAAAAGAGAGTGATTTCATACTAGAACACCTCATATTTATGAAACAAAAAAAGAAGAAATAAAACCCCCAAAGGGGTAAATGGCAAGAAATAATCAAACTCAGAGATGAAATCAATAAATCAGAAACAAAGAAATGAGAAAAACATGATATAATAAATGAGTTTGTTCTTTGAGAAAATCAGTAAAATTGAAAAAAAGCAGTTTAACAAAAGGCTGAGGGAAAAGATCCAAGTTAGCAAAATTGGAGATGAAAAGTGGGGCATAACAACAGACACTGGGAAATCCAGGGAATCACAATGACATACTTTAAAAACCTGTAACCCACCCAATTGGAAAATTTAAAATAAATATATAATTTACCATAATTAAATCAAGAATATATAAGTAATTTAAATAAATATGTAAACTCCAGTGAAATAGAAAAAGTAACTAAACGTTTACCAAGAAAATGAGTCCCAGGAGCAGATGGTTTTAGCTCAGAATTCTACTGAACAGTCAAAGAAGAGTTAATGGCTCAATTTATTCCATAAGATAGAAACAAAAGGGTCACTTCTTACTACTTTG
Organism: Chionomys nivalis; assembly: GCF_950005125.1. Classification (NCBI taxonomy): domain Eukaryota; kingdom Metazoa; phylum Chordata; class Mammalia; order Rodentia; family Cricetidae; genus Chionomys; species Chionomys nivalis. Next base: position 25,530,899 of record NC_080111.1, on the reverse strand, counting down.
TATTAAGTTATGCTAATATTTGATCCACTAAATACCCAACAAAGAAAGAAATTTATATATCAATTTCCCTATCAATGACTATCAGTGCAAAAAATTTCAATAAAATACTTGCAAGCTGAATTCAAGTACACATTAACAAGATCATCCACCATGATCAAGTAGGCTTTATTTCAGAGATTCAGGAATATTTCAACATATGCGGATCAATAAAAGTAATCCACCATATAAACAAAGTAAAAAACAGAAAACGCATAATCATCTCACTGGAATCAGAAAAGTCCTTTGAAAAATATTCAACACATCTTCTGTATAAAAGTCAAAGAGAGATTAGGGATGCAAGAGACATTCCCCAACATAATAAAGGCAAATTAGCTAAAGTGATAACCAACAACAACTTAAATGGAGAGAAACTCAAAACATTTCTTCTAAAATCAGGAATGAAAAAAAAATGTTGTTCACCCTTCCTATACTTATTTAGTACTTGAAGTCTTAGCTAGGATGATAGGATGACTATCATCAAGTGGTTACAAATAAGAAGAGAAAAAAAATTCAAAGTATCATTATTTGCAGACAATATGATAACAAACATTAATGACCTTAAAAGTTTCACTGGGAAACTCCTAGAACTGATAAACACTTTTAGCAAAGTAGCTGGATACAAAATTAACCAAGAAAGCCCAGTAACTTTTCTGTAAACAAATGACTGGAAGAGAAATCAGCAAAACATTCACAATAGCTTCAAAAATAGAAAATATATTGGTATAATTCTAACCAAGCAAGTGAGTCTTTAAGACATAAAATATTCAAGTTATTGGGGAAAGAAATATTAAGATATCAGAAGATAGAAAGATCTCCCACACTCATGGATTAATAGAGTAAAATGACTAGTCTACAAAAAGCAATCAACATATTCAATGCAATCTGCACCAAAATTTCAACACAACTCTTCATAGATCTTGAAAGGGCAATTTTCAGCTTCATATGGAACAAGCAAGCAAGCAAGCAAGCAATAAAGTAAGCAAAGAAACTAACAAACACAGCTAAAACAATTTTTAACATACGAGAACTGCTGGAACGATCACCATCTCTGATCTCTGTAGTACAGAACGATAGCAACAAAGGTGCCATAATATTGGCTTGAAAACAGATGTGCTGATCAATGGAATCAAGCTGAAGACCCATATATTAGTATGCACACATTTGGTCATCTGACTTTTGATTAAGAAGACAGAAATACACACTGGAAAAAGAGTGGCATATTCAATAAATGGTTCTGGTTGAACTGGATGTAACAGAATCCAAATAGGTTCTATTTAACACCCTGCACAAAACTCAACTGCAAATGGATCAAAGACCTTAACATAATACTAGATACGCTGAATTATGTAGAAGAGAAACTGAGGAACAGTCTTGAATTCATTGGCACAGGGAAAGACGTTCTATGTAGAACATTAATAGCAGAAGCACTAAGATCAGCAATTAATAAATGGAAGCAGATGAAACTGAGAAGCTTCTGTCTGGCAAAGGACTTCATAATTCAAAGAGATAGCCCACAGAATGATAATTTTTGCCATCTACACATTTGTTACAGGGCTAATATCAAAAATATATAACTAGCTGGAGAGATGGCTCAGAGGTTTAGAGTACTGACTGTTCTTCCAGAGGTGTTGAGTTCAATTTCCCAGCAACCACACGGTGGCTCACAAACATTATGATGAGATCTGGTGCCCTCTTCTGGCATGCAGGTAAACTATATATAATGAATAAATAAAATCATATTCATATATATATATATTTGTGTGTGTGTGTGTCTGTGTGTGTGTGCAATGCTGGAAACTGAGATAACAAATAAACCAATTAAAAATTTTGTCTGGGTCTAAACAGAGAGTTTTCAAAAGAGAGAATTCAAATGAATGAGAAAAATACCTAAAGAAATGTTCAACATCTTTATTCATCAGAGAAATGTAAATCTAAATTCCTTTGAAATTTCATATGACACCAGGCAGAATAACCAAGAACAGGAAAACAAAAGACAGCTCCTGTTGTTTAGGATGGGGAGTAAGGAGAACACTCGTTCACTGCTGGTGGGAGTGTAAACTTGCTTAGCCTCTTGGAAATCAGTGTAGTAGCTTCTCAGGAAGATGGAAATTGATTTGCCCCCAAAACCAACTATATCACTCTTGGGCATATTCCAAAGAAACACTTAATTGTACTATAAAGATGCTTGCTCGATCATGTTCATTCACGTTTTATTTATATTAGGCAGAAATTGGAAACAACCTTCTGACAACCAACCGAAAAATAGTTAATGGAGATGTGGTGCATTTATGCAATTGATTACTCCTCAATTTAAAAAAAAATGTAATTATGAAATTTTAAGGAAAATTGAGGCAAGTGGGAAAAAAATCTCCGAGTGATGTACCCTAGACCCATAGAGACAAATATAGTATGTATTGGCTTATATGTGGATCTTAGCTGTTAATTCAATGATAAGCAAGCTACAATCTACAGAACTTCAGATATTAGGTGTAGAGTAAGGTACTAGATGGGGTGGTATCAATCTTTCTAGGCAAGGGAAATAAGAGAGTTATAGATGGATGGAGGCATCTGGAATGAGAGGATCAGTTTGTGAGGAAGGTGGATAAAGGCAGACGATAAGAGTAGCGGAAAGGCAACTAAAATTAAGAGCCATTTGTGTGGTCATATGGAAACCTAATACAGTAGAAGCTTCCTAATATATAATATATATAAAGGTGATTTAAATGAAATCACCAAACAATGATTAAGACAAAGCCCCAACTGAACAACAATTATCACTAAATAAAGTTCCTGGTACTGGAAATGGGTTACATCTAATTTAGTTTTCAGCCGAACGGTTCCCATGGGAACCTTCAAACAGCCCAGTCTGTTGTTACAGCTTAGTTTCCTCTTCACAATGACCTATTGATGAAGATAACACCTATATGGAATATGGAGAAGTAGAATTGGTGCCTATCTGAATCCTTTACTCCTATGGGCTCATGATACCAGAAAATACTCTGAATTCTATCAAAGGAGAAAGCTAAATAGTAACCCAACTACAACTCCTTCAATCTACAATGGTGTCCTGCCAGCAATGTACTTAGTACCATGAAATCAAGGACTTCTGGACACAATGGGGCTGGTGAACATATCAATTGAAACAGGATGAGATAAGCAACACAACAATTAATAAATCTGTAACTGTGCTTATTCAAAATCCACACATTCTTCTGAATACAATCACCTGGAAAGGAGTCTCAGGCATTGTCACCATCTGACCAGCCTGTAAGCATGTATAAAGGATTGATGTAAGTTATTTGAAGTGGAAAGACCTGCACACTGTTGGTGGCACTATTCCCAATGTACCCGATTCTGAACTGTTTAAGTGGAGAGAGGGAACTGAGGACAAGCATTCGTATAATAATAGTTCATTTTTTCCTGCCTTTTTTTCTCCCGACAGTTGAGGTGTTGCATTGAGAACAGGTGTTTCAAGATGAGACCAGATATCTTAAGGTCTTGGTGTGATTTCCCAGCAATCATGGATTATAATCTGGATCTGAGAACGAAAATGAAACACTCCCTATCTTAAAAACAAACAAGAAAACAAAATATCACATCTTATTAAGCTCCAGCTATAGTTAAGCAAAATAAAGGGGGGGGATTAACAGCATTAAGAATTAGAGAAGTTCATCAGTGTAGGTATCATAACCATTAAAACAATGGTATGACATTATAGAATACTTGCAAATCCAAACTTCCTTTAGAAAATACACTGTAGTAGATTTAAATTAAAACTATAGTCGCCTTTATTTCTATGACAAAAAGTAAATTGTTAAAAAGACGTTTGGCAAGTTTAAAAGAATCTTTTTTATGCTTTGCTAATGCTGAATCCATATCAAATCTGATAATTTTTTTAGACTTAGCATAATTATGTACTTAACTAATTGTTCAATACATGAGGGACACAATAGTGACCTGGAGTTTCTCAGACAATGGAATTGAAGTAAAATATCCGTGTTTGTGTGTTTTCTAACCTAAGACAGAAGGTGACTCTAAATTCAGGTTAAGGATGCTATTTAGAAGCTATTTTGAACAATGGAAGTCATGTGAGTATAAGTAACAAAAACAATTAAACCTATTAGAAACTTCTGTTCCCCATCTTTGCTTTCACTCTGCCTTGTAAAATCCAAATTGAGACAATTAGTCTAAGGAGACTAAATGATTTAGGTTAGCTCGTTTCATTGAGTCAAAGCAAAAAGCTTTGATTTTTCATTTTAAGGGAAATTGTTTGCTGTCTTTACGTGCTAGCTTGGCTCTATCCTGAGAACAAGCAACTTGAGGTCCAAGGGCACTCTGAGTTCTCTTGTACTGAATTTAATCTTACCTCCAAAATTCCAAATGATTTTCTTCTAATGTCTTGAAATATTCACAATTATGAATAGTGATTTATATATTTCAGTAATATGCTGTTTGCATTTATTTCATTTCCCAAAAGTTGTAAAAAACAAAACCTAGATTTACAAAGAAGTTTCTTTGAAAAGTACCTATTTTATTTTAGAAAATTCACATATTTTAACAATTTTCAAAAAGAGGAAAAACTAAAAGAAATTGAAATGTATGATGACACATTGTTGGTAACAAACATTGATGGTCTATTTAAGATATTTATTTACTAACCTAATTTAGGTGAGTTTCATTCTGGATGAGTTGCCTGGCAGGACATCGCATGTTTATTTAACACATGTCTGGAATGGTGGGTGCAGATTAGATGACTCTTTAATGGGCAGCTGCATTCTTGTTAGGATGATTTTTAAACATCAGCGTTATCCTAAATGGCCATGCCCCAGGTGACAGCAAATGCTGTCACAGTGAGATAAAATATGCAGTTCTGCAATTTAGTCAGAATTTTTCAAGTGAACATCTGAAGGACATTTATTATTTTGGTGACCTGAGAGTAAGATATAAGTAAACTCAGCCAAATTTTGTAGAAGCTAATCCCATTTACTCATTCATTTATTTTGCGCACATTAATTCAGACAGCTTGCACTGTGCTTAGAATCATCTCCTTTCCACTCTCTGAGTGATGTGCTGACAGCAAAAAGGCACCTGTGAATAGACCCTGCTTCAAGGAACTTATGATGTCAGGGCAAGACAGGAGAGGATAAGGAGCAAGTGCTTAGTCCACTCTTGAACCAAATCATTTCTGTAACCAAAGACTAGGACACCTTCTCTTTATTCTCTGCAATTACTGTCCACTAATAAATAATCAATACCAAAAGCATTTTATCTCATGATTCTCCAGGCATTTCCTAAATGGTGTGTAATGCACCATGTCAAACAATAAAATTTGATGCTTAAATATGCCATTTCTTGAACTTTGTTATTTACAATGCAGATTAGTATGATGGCTTTAGCTCTGGTTTAACGAGATTTTTGAAAGTTGTAAGCTGATTTCCTCTTTTTCCCTTGCTTCTACATGCATCCATATATCTATTATCTAGTTAGACAAACATAAAAACTTCTGTGGTTTTCCAAACTTATAGTATTTGTAAGGCATATAATTTTTTCAGGAGTGGAGATTTCTGTTTGATCTTAGCTGTGAAAGAGGAATCTGTCACTTAGCGCTCCCCTCACAGAAAGTCTTCTGAAGACCAGAGAAATTAGCTTAATATACTGACTTTTGTCCCAAGTATAAAACTGTTTGGAAAGTTGTTAAAATTGCTTGGAAAACAGATAGACCAAACTATTAAATAGAACATTTAATCAGCCTTTGGTGCAGAATCATACATGATGGTTTAAGCAAAATAGACTTTTCTTGTCTCACAAACCTGGAATTAGCCTTGATTTAGGATCAAGTGATAGGGTACTATGTGTACTAAGTTGTAGTTTAGGGAGTAGAATCTGGTAATTTTAATCAGGACTTATTTTTAATTTATTAATTTGGTGTGTAAATGTGTGTTTCCATGCACTTGTACCATAATGTATGGATGGAGACAAGAGGTCAACACATAGGATTTGGTTTGGTTCTCTTTTTCCACCATGTGTGTCCTGAGGATCCAACTTGGGTCTGTAGTCTTGCTACCAAGTGTGTTTACTTCTTGAATCATCTCATTGGCTTATCCAAGGCTTATTTCCATTGTTGAATGTACTTCTCTCATTATCATAAAGACCAAGCACAGAAGACAGGTAGTTCTGTTTTTAGCAAGAAAAAGAATTGTGTCCATTGAATACTGATGTATAACATGACTTCTCTAATTTCTCTATTACTTTGCCAGTTTTATCTGTTTGTTTTGTTACTTAATTAGTAAAACAATTCAAATGAATTAATGTTGCAGGAGGGTCACTTGTTGGTTGGTTCCTGGTTGCTTGGCAGCTCAGATCCAAAATAATCCCACAGAAACTATATTATTAAAACACTTCTTGGCCCATTAACTCTAGTTTCTTATCAGCTAACTCTTACATATTAATTTAACCCATTTCTAGTAATCTGTATATTGCCACGTGGTTGTGGCTTACCACTAAAGTTCTGGAGTCTGTCTCTGTCAGGGCTACATGGCTTCCTCCTTCCAGCATTCAGTTAGTTTTCCCTGCCTAGCTAAGTCCTGCCCTGCTATAGGTCTAAAGCAGTTTCTTTATTCATTAATGCCAATCACAGCATACATAAAGGAATCCCACATCGAGCTAATAGATGAATTCAACCCTAAGTGTGAATTAATAGAGTTAATTAATAGTCCTTTTTGTGTTTGGAAACATTAATATGCATAATTTTATTAGCATACACCATGATTTCCAATTTTCATCCCATTTTAGCTAACTCTAGATCAGTTCCCAGGATAGGCAAGAACTGAAAAAATAAATAAGTCTATTTCTTTAGGATAGGATACTGAATCTTCCTACATGTCTAAATATAAGTCACACCAAGTATGAACTTAGAAATCTGAGTTGAACAGTGCTTTTTGATCAGGGAAGACCTCTTAAAGAAATTTTTCCAGTTTTGTCAGGTAACAATTTATGCCCTGGCTCAGATTACTAGAATAGATCTTAAGACGTGTTTCATTTAAATTGTTTTCTGACTGTGAGTTACATCACTTGGTGTAATATTCTTAAGTTGTGTCCATTTTATCACAAGTTTTATCAGTTCATTTTTTATGGCTGAATAAAATTAAGTATTTCCTTAAAATGTATACTAAAACAATAGAGGCTATTGATATAACTCTTAGTTATCCATGAGAACTTGATGGTAAGATCCTTGACTGCTGGAGAAGAGAAGTCATTAATGGTCTTACCATGCTGTGAAATTAGTGAGATATAATAGGGATTGGAATGACAAGGTGGCCAATTGGTATAGAGTGGTATGGATTTTATGAAAGTAACCAACAGTTTTCTAATAGACATATACCCACTCCATAAGATAGAACCCACTCCTGGTGCTATAGTGTTGGCTAACAAGCCATGGCTGGGATGGGGTTGAGGTCATAGTCCCTAAAAGAAATCATGCTACACTTCTCTTGCCAAAGGTGCATAATATCGAACTGCCTTCAAAGTATGTATCCTTGCACTCATAGAAAAGTACGATTCTCACCCTCATTAGAGATATTTATTGATATAGTAGATGGCAGTTAATAAAAACAAGGTATGTGACAATGTAGAGAATAAGTGACTGTGGAGTTTTCAGCACCAAAGGAGAGATTTTTATTATGCCACACCCCAGTAAGATTTGTGGAACATCACTGAAAAGAGGGTAGAAAAACTGTAAGAGCCAGATCTTGGGGGTGGACTGGGGTAGAATAGTATCTTCTAGACATAACAGGACAGTTTCATTCTTGTATTCATGGCTTTACTGGCTATCTACACAAAGTCTTGCAGGATTAAAGACAGATGATTCTAACATAGATAGGGAAAAGACCCTTGAGATCCTTCCATTGTGGATGTGACTCGGGCAGGTCATGACTGTTGAGGAAGTGAAAGTCAGTTTTCTTCACTCATGTGACACATGATATATTTCCCTTGCTCTATTAGATGGCCCTATACCCATGAATATATGGACATTTGTCTTAGTTAGGGTTTCTATTGCTTCAATGAAACACCATGATGAAAAAGCTAGTTGGGGAGGAAAGTGTTTATTGGGCTTACGCTTCCACATTGTAGTACATTACAGATGGAAGCCAAGACAGAAACTCAAACATGACAAGAACCTAGAGTTTATGCAGCGGCTATAGAGAGGTGATGCTTACTGACATGCTCCACATGGCTTTCTTTTAGTTTGCTTTCTTATAGAACCCAGGACCACCAGCCTAGGTTAGCCCCACCCACAAGGGGCTGTACCATCCCCCATCAATCACTACATCAATCTACAGGCTGGCCTGCAGCCTAATCTTAGGGAGACATTTTCTCAACCACGGTACCTTCATTTCAGATGACTACAGTTTGTATCAAGTTGACATCAATGTAGCCAATAGCACAGCATCATTAATTGTATTCAGTAATTTATAGAAAAGAACAAGAAGAGAGAAAGAGAAAGAAGAAAAAGAAGTTGTTGCTTTGAAATTGGGAAGATTATAGAGAAGTTCCTGAGATGTTCGAAAGAATAAATTGGGTGGGTATGATCTAAATGCATTGTATTTATGTATTAATTAAACAAAGAATGATAATTTAAAAACTCATCCTCTTTAGAATTGTGGTTATTAACTAGGTTTTACATAAAAACTGTTAATGTGTATTTTAACATATTAAAAATATCTAAATATTCTTGGTTTTGTAAATTATAAGCTATTTCATCTAAGACCTTATATTTAAAATACAGAACTCAAGTATTGATGAATTATTTGTAGATAAGATTACTTTCAATAGCAAGGATAAAATAGACAATTAAGTAGATTAAAATAAATAATTTTCTATCTAATAAATTTCTTTTGAATGAACCATAGAGTAGAATTTTGTGTTGAAACAAGTTTTGTGGCAGTATCATTGTACCAATAACCACTGCTATTTGGATGATTGAAATTGTCATGTTTAAATAATGGTGCATTTTGCTTACTATCTTGGTATTTAACAGAAGGAGAGAGAGAGAGAGAGAGAGAGAGAGAGGGAGAGAGAGAGAGAGAGAGAGAGAGAGAGAGAGAGAGATTGAAAGCAAGACTAAAAAAACAAAGGGTACATTGGTAATAAATTAGAACAGGAAATTTAACAAACGACTAATTGCTATTTTGGAGCTGAGTCAAAAATACAAAGATCTTTTCTAGAGGTCAATACGCTTTCTCCAGGAAGAGGAGATAACATCACAAAAACAGGTTTGAATCTAAGAAAAGGTCTACTTACTTGCAAATTCTAGAAAAGAAAGGGAAAGAGAATTTCAAGCTAAATAATTTTTGAGCTTAGAAATGGAAAGACATATTTGGGAGGACTATAATATTTTAAAAGTCCCAGAGATAGAACTGGGCAGAAAACTCAGTGAAGTGTTTCCCTTGTATTGCTCCCATCTTAAAAGCTGGTTGTGCTGACACAGATCGGTGGCATGCACTAATGATTGCAGTGCTAGTGATGCAAAAGATAGATGGATCTCTGAGTTTTGTTGGCTGGCATGCCTAAGTAACTTGGCAAGTTCTATTCAGTGAGAAACTGTCTCAAAATAAGTGGACTGACCAATGACATACTACATTATGCCTTAGCAACCCATCTGTTCCAGGTCTTTTATTTCCTTTCTCTTGGGATTCTCTTCAATTGCCAACTCCTCTAGAGGGATCCTCAAGCAGCTACAAGAAGTACAGTAAGTACCTCTGCTGTTGTTCTTCTCAGACCTTTCCCCTAGGAAGACTCATAAATTTCACTTGCAGCCCTTCCATGAACCTACAGCAATTGCACAAGACCATATAATACCCTTGTTTCTCATATTCTCAGTCATGCTTTCTCAGGACTCCCTGAAATACTGCATGGCTCTTCCTCTTCCAGGTCATTCCAGCTACTACTCTATACTGAATAGGAGCCTACAAGGTGTAGGGTATTAGACAAAACTCTACAAAATACATAGCCAGCAGCCTAACTAAATGTCTGGGTTCCTAGATACCCAAATATTGAGATTTAAGCATTTCATAGTTTATCTAATGCCAGTCAAGTTAAGATAACAATGAATATATGGATATATAGATAATTCATATCTATATACTTATTCAACATAGAAACGCTTGAAATTCATATCAAAATCTCTATGCAACAACTTAACTCCAAATACCCAGGTCCTATTGCATAAACATAAGTGATATGAAAACCAAGAGAATATATCCTATCTCCAAATCACCAACCCCATAGTAATGATAACAACCAAGACAACATTCAAGACACAGAAAAAAACAATAGTTATAAACATCTTCAAAGAGTTCAATGAATGAAAAGAAAGGAAAACAAAAGACCAAAATAAACTCCCAAAAGAATTTAAAAGGGTAGGAGCAAACCCCAAACTGAAGTCTAAAACACACACACACACACACACACACGCACGCACGCACACACACGCACACACACAGTGAAGCAGGAAGGCAATTCAGGATATGAAAACACAATTCAATAAAGAGAAATACTAAAGAAATAAAAGGATGAAGTAAAAATTAAAAATTAGCTTTTCAGTAAGTCAAAGAAAAAGCTCATCACAAAGATTCACCAACAGAATGGGGCCATGAAGAAGACAGAATATCAGAGCTTGAAAACAGTGTCAAAGAATCTGATCATCAATTTAAATATGATAAGTTTTATAAAATGGTGAATGGGGTAGGGCACACCATGACTAAAAGTATGAATTGAGGGTTTAGAAACGTGAGATGAATTCTAGGTTAAAGTCATAGAGAACATTTCCAACAAAATCACAGAAGAAAAATTTCCAAATCTGGCAAAAGAGATGCTCATCCAAGTTCAAGAGACACATCTAATATAGCATAGGTAGAACCATAAAGCAAACTCTTCATATTATATAAGGAAACCATTAAATATAAGATAAAGGATATTGGAATCTGCAAGAGAACAGGTCCACACTGTGCATAAATACAGTGTATTGATAGAAGAGCCAACTTCTCAGTAGAAGGCTTAAAGGCCAGATCATGGAGCCATGTGATTCAAGTTCTGAAAGACCACAGATGCCAATCCAGGCTATTTTATCCAGAAAATCTATCCACAATAATTGGCAGAGAAGGAAAAATTTTCCATGATGAAAGCAGCTTAACAGAATTTATAACCTCCAAGATATCCCTAGAGAGAATGTTGGAGAGAATGTCCAATAATAACTCTTAATACTAATGCACTCAGTTCAAACAAATACACAAATTAAATGATTGGAATAGAGAAAAAATTCTGTCTCATTGTGGTCAATATGATAGAGAACTCACCCCCCTCTCCAATAAATACTACATTTAAAGTGAATGAATGGAAATTATTCCAAGCAAATAAGATGGGAAACAAGTAATTGTCCCTACCCTGAATATCTGACAAAATAGATTTCAGGGCATTGCTCAGAAAAGATAAAGAGAGTCATTTCATTCTGACCTAGTAAGCAATGCACCACACATAAACATACAATTATGGTTCTAAACATATACACCCCAAATTTAGCTGCACCCCATTTTTTAAAACAAGTACTTCTTAGGTATCAAGTCACAGGCAGAAAGACAGAGGTTATATTTTTACTAATTCTTTGAGAATTTCTTACAAGCTGTTTAATCATATTTAATTGCTTCCACACTCATTCTTGCTACCTACCCAATTCCCATCCCCCACTTTGTGTGTGTGTGTGTGCGTGTGTGTGTGTATGTATGTATGTTTTAAATCCACCAAATTCAATATGTGATTCCCAAATAATCTTGAGTTTTAGAGCCTTATTTGGAGTTTGGCTGACAAGACTGAATCTCCTTCTTCATCAGCTATCATTTACTACTAACACTACTAACATTTCAGCCAGGGGTGGACTATGTGTTCACCTCCCTACTTCCATGCTTAGATCTTGTCAGGCTTCAGATTCCACAGGTCCTGTGCATACTGTCACAACTGAATTCATATGTGCAACTGCCCTGTTGTCTTCACAAGACACTGTTGCCTTTTAGTTATTTTCCACCTCTAGGTCTGAATCTTTGAGCACCCTCTTCCATGATGGCCTTCAAGCATGGGAAGAGGTGGGTTAAATAGACGATATTTTTATTGTTGAGTCTCTTATTCTCTACATATTGAACAATAGTGAATCTCCAGGTTGATTGCTGTTAGCTGAAAGAAGAATTTTGTCTGATGAGGGTTGAGAGATACATTAATTCATGAGTATGCAAATCATTCATTCTAGTTCCTTTATATATGTCCATTTAGCAGAGTGGTATTAAAGTCTCCCTTAGGGTCTGTGACCTCTGTGTCCACAGGATCTTGGACATGATAATGGTTTCAGTTTTGAGTTTCATCTCGGGGAGCTTTCCTTGAATCCAATCATAAAATGGTTGGCTACCTCCATAATATTCATGTCACTATTACATAAGGGGTATGTTTAATCAGGACAGTTTTGCTATAGCTCACATAATTTGGAGCTGGTTAAGACTGGTTATTTCTGTTTTCGTCTGGTGACATTCATAGCACCTTGAGAACTAGATTTTTAACTGTCACTGACCTCCATACAGAGAATGGATGCCCACAAATAGGCATCTACAAAGAATATAAGGCAGCAAAGCTATAGCAAAGGCAATCGCCTTTAATATATGTCACACTTTTATGCAGTTGTATGAAATTTGTCTTCTAAAAACTGCCAGTAACATACCACCAAAGAGTATTTGATCATTCTCTGCTGCCGTTCTTCCGAGATATTTAAAAATCTATTTTGCTTGCCAATTTTTACATGATGTTTTAAACTTTATTTGATCAGATGGTATAATAAGAACTCTTCAGACTGCATAGAGCTCTATGTCTCCAAAGTGGGATAGTGGTGAAGCTCTTAGAAATCATATTGACTGAATTATTATTCATACATTAGATATAATAATGGGTGTCATAAAATAAAAATTATTCAAATTTATTCAAAAATCAAAGTAAAAAGAAGGTAAGAGAATCTTTTAGGAATGTTAGCCAGATCCTAACACCTTAATTTAAATTTTTTCCATAATTATTTAAAGAAATGATCTGTGCAGTTACATTCCTACACAATCCTTTACACTTTACACATTTATCAAAATCATGAAACATTGTTTTCATTTGAACAATTTCATTATTATATTTATTTAGGAATGTTAGTAGTGGTTCTTTGATATTTAATACCAATTCATATTCTCATTTGAAATGCATCAAAAATATATGACTAGCCATAGATGTTCAGTTTACAAGTTGACTTTAATGTTACTTGAGTCTCTGTTACTTCATTATGAACCCATTTAGCCCCGTTTTCTTCAATTTCATTCCATTAAAACTGTGTAAACAATTCATTTTTCCAGTATTAGGAACCATACTCTTGGTGTATTCTCTTGATGGCATTAATTGACATAAAAATTTCTTTAAAGCTTCAAATGTTACTTTTTTTACCTTTGGACTCAATTTTGATAATACTATTCCTAATACTTGCAAATACTTGTTAAATAGATCTTTCACTTCCTTGGTCAGAGTTACCCCAAGATATTTTATGCTATTTGTGGCTATCGTGAAAGGTGATGTTTCTCTGATTTCCCTCTCTGCTTCCTTATCCTTAGTGTATAGGAAGGCAACTGACGTTTTGGAGTTGATCTTGTATCCTGCCACATTGCTAAAGGTGTTTATCAGCTGTAGGAGTTCTTTGGTAGAGTTTTTGGGGTCACTTATGTATACTATCGTATCATCTGCAAATAACGAAAGCTTAACTTCTTCCTTTCCAATACGAATCCCCTTGATCCCCTTATGTTGTCTTATTGCTATTGCTAGAACTTCAAGCACTATATTGAAGAGGTATGAAGAGAGTGGACAGCCTTGTCATGTTCCTGATTTTAGTGAGATGGCTTTGAGTTTTTCTCCGTTTAATTTAATGTTAGCTGTCGGCTTGTTGTAAATAGCTTTTATTATATTTAGGTATGATGCATGTATCCCTAATCTCTCCAAGACCTTTATCATAAAGGGGTGTTGAATTTTGTCGAATGCTTTTTCAGCATCTAATGAAATGATCATATGTTTTTTTTCTTTCAGTTTATTTATATGGTGGATTACATTGATAGATTTGTGTATGTTGAACCAGCCCTGCATCTCTGGGATGAAGCCTACTTGATCATAATGGATAATTTTTCTAATGTGTTCTTGGATTTGGTTTGCCAGTATTTTATTGAGAATTTTTGTGTTGATATTCATGAGTGAGATAGGCCTGTAGTTCTCTTTCTTGGTTGGGTCTTTGTGTGGTTTTGGTATCAGGGTAACTGTAGCTTCATAAAAGGAATTTGGCAATGACTCTTCTGTTTCTATTGTGAAATACCTTAAGGAGTATAGGTATTAGCTCTTCTTGGAAGTTCTGGTAGAATTCTGCATTGAAACCATCTGGTCCTGGGCTTTCTTTGGAAGGGAGATTTTTGATAACAGTTTCTAGTTCTTTGCGACTAACAGGTCTATTTAGATCGTTCACCTGGTCTTGGTTTAGCTTTGGTATATGGTACTTATCTAAAAAAAAATGTCCATTTCTTTTACATTTTCCAGTTTTGTGGCATACAGGCTTTTGTAGTAAGATCTAATGATTCTCTGAATTTCCTCTGTGTCTGTGGTTATGTGTGTTCTCTCTCTGTTGTTTAATTAGTTTGGATAGGGGTTTGTCAATCTTGTTGATTTTCTCCAAGAACCAACTTTTTGTTTCATTGATTCTTTGGACTGTTTTCTGTGTTTCTATTTTGTTGATTTCAGCCCTCAGTTTGAATATTTCCAGTCTTCTACTCCTCCTGGGCACGTCTGCTTCTTTTTTTCTAGAGCTTTCAGGTGTGCTGTTAAGTCTCCAATGTATGCTTTCTCCGTTTTCTGTAAGTGGGTACTTAGTGCTATGAACTTTCCTCTTAGCACTGCTTTCATCGTGTCCCATAGGTTTGAGTATGTTGTCTCTTTATTTTCATTAAATTCAAGGAAGACTTTAATTTCTTTCTTAATTTCTTCCTTGACCCAGGTGTGGTTCAGTAGTTGACTGTTCAGTTTCCATGAGTTTGTCGGCTTTCTGGTGGTAGCATTGTTGTTGCCTTCTAACTTTAGTCCATGGTGATCTGATAAGACACAGGTGGACACTGATTTTTTTTGTATCTGTGGAGGTTTCCTTTTTTTCCGAGTATGTGGTCAATTTTCAAGAAGGTTCCATGAGCTGCAGAGAAGAAGGTATAGTCTTTCCTATTTGGGTGGAATGTTGTATAGATGTTTGTTAAGTACATTTGCTTCATTACCTCCAATAATTTCCTTAATTCTCTATTTGGTTTCTGTCTGATTGACCTGTCCATTAGAGAGAGAGGTGTGTTGAAGTCTCCCACTACTAGTGTGTGTGGTTTGATGTCTGCCTTGAGTTCTAGTAATATTTCTTTTACATAAGTGGGTGCTTTTATATTAGGGGCATAGATATTCAGGATTGAGACTTCGTCCTGATGGATTGTTCTTGTTATGAGTATAAAGTGTTCATCTCGATCTCTTCTGATTGATTTTAGTTTGAAGTCAGTTTTGTTAGAAATTAGTATGGCCACACCTGCTTTTTTCTTAGGACCATTTGCTTGAAACATCTTTTCCCAACCCTTTACTCTGAGTAGATGCCTGTCTTTGTGGTTGAGGTGTGTTTCTTGCAAACAGCAGAATGTTGGATCCTGTTTTCATATCCAATCTCTTAGTCTGTGCCTTTTTATAGGTGAACTGAGACCATTAATATTAAGTGATATTAATGACCAGTGGTTGTTTACTCTGGTTATTCTTATTGTTTTTGGTAGAAGAGTTTGTGTGTCTCCCTTCTTTGAGTTGTGCTGTTGAAGGGTCGCTAGATGCCTGGGTTATTGTAGGCAGTGTTGGCAATGTTGGATTCCTTGGGTTGTGATTTTCCTTCTATTACTTTCTGTAGGGCTGGATTTGTGGCTAGGTATTGTTTAAATTTGTTCTTATCCTGGAATGTCTTGTTTTCTCCATTGATAGTGAATGATAGCTTGGCTACTTGGTATAGTAGTTTGGGTTTGCATCCATGGTCTCTTAGTTTCTGCAGTACCTCTATCCAGGACCTTCTGGCTTTCATGGTTTCCATAGAGAAGTCAGGTGTAAGTCTGATCGGTTTACCTTTATAAGTTACTTAGCCTTTTTCCTTTGCAGCTCTTAATATTCTTTCATTAACCTGTATATTTTGTGTTTTGATTATTATATGTTGAGGGAATGTTTTTCTTTGATCCAGTCTGTTTGGTGTTCTGCATGCTTCTTGAATATTCAAAGGAATATCTCTCTTTATGTTGGGAAAGTTTTCTTCCATAATTTTGTTAAAAATATTTTCTGGGCCTTTGAGCTGTGACTCTTCTTCTTCTATTCCTATTATTCTTAGGTTTGGTCTTTTTTTTTTCCTCATTTTTTTATTTTTTTATAATTAAAATTTCCAACTGCTCCCCGTTTCTCATTTCCCTCCCCCTCCTCTCACATATTGCCCCCTCCCCCCGCTCCCCTCCCCCTATCCCCACTCCACTTCTCCTCCCCCCAGTCCACTCCCCCTCCCTCTCGATACTGAAGAGCAGTCCAAATTCCCTGCTCTACAGGAAGACCAAGGTCCTCCCACTTCTATCTAGGTCCAGGAAGGTGAGCATCCAAACAGGCTATGCTCCCACAAAGCCAGTTCATGTATTAGGATCAAAACATAGTGCCATTGTCCTTGGCTTCTCATCAGCCTTTATTGTCCGCCTTGTTCAGAGAGTCCAGTTTCAACCCATGCTTATTCAGTCCCAGTCCAGCTGGCCTTGGAGAGCTCCCAATAGATCAGTTCCACTGTCACAGTGGGTGGGTGCACGCCTCGTGGTCCTGATTTCCTTGCTCATGTTCTCTCTCCTTCTGCTCCTCATTTGGACCTTAAGAGCTCAGACGGTTGCTCCAAATTGGGTCTGTGTCTCTCTCTCGATCCATCGCCAGATGAAAGTTCCTGTGCCATTCTCCTTGGCCTCTCGTCAGCTCTCATTGTCCGCCACATTCAGAGAGTCCGATTTTATCCCATGTTTTTTCAGTAGCAGTCCAGCTGGCCTTGGTGAGCACCAAATAGATCGGCCCCCCTGTCTCAGTGGTTGGGTGCACCCCTCATGGTCCTGACTTCCTTGTTCATGTTCTCTCTCCTTCTGCTCCTCATTATAACCTTGGGAGCTCAGTCCGGTGCTCCAGTGTGGGTCTCTGTCTCTATCTCCATCCATCGCTAGGTGAAGGTTCTATGGCGATATGCAAGATATTCATCAGTATGATTATAGGATAGGTTCATTTCAGGTTCCCTATCCTCAGGTGCCCCAATGAACTAACTGGGGACATTGCCCTGGGCATCTGGTAGCCATTCCAGGTTCAAGTCTCTTGCCAACCCTTAGGTGGCTCCCTTAACTAAGGTATGAGGTTCCCTGGTCCCCAATCCAACCTTCCTTTGACCCCAATCACCCCGATTCCCCCAGTTCCCCTCATCCTCTCCTTCACACTTTTCTCTCCCCATCACCCATCATCCCCATCCCACCCCACCCCCCAAGATTCCAATTTTTTGCCCATCAATCTTGTCTATTTCCCATAGCTGGGAGGATATCTATATGTTTTTCCTTGGGTTTACCCTTTTGTTTAGCTTCTTTAGGATCCCAAATTATAGACTCAGTGGCCCCTATCCATGGCTAGAAACCAATTATGAGTGAGTACATCCCATGATCTTCTTTTTGGGTCTGGGTTACCTCACTCAGGATCGTATTTTCTATTTCCATCCATTTGCATGCAAAATTCGAGAAGTCATTGTTTTTTACCGCAGAGTAGTACTCTAATGTATATATATTCCACACTTTCTTCATCCATTCTTCTATTGAAGGGCATCTAGGTTGCTTCCAGGTTCTGGCTATTACAAATAATGCTGCTATGAACATAGTTGGACAAATGCTTTTGTCATATGATAGGGCATCTCTTGGGTATATTCCCAAGAGTGCTATTGCTGGGTCCAGGGGTAGGTTGATCCCAATTTTTCTGAGAAACCGCCACACTGATTTCCAAAGTGGTTGCACAAGTTTGCAGTCCCACCAGCAATGGATGAGGGTATCCCTTTCTCCACAACCTCTCCAGCAATGGCTATCCTTAGTGTTTTTGATTTTAGCCATTCTGACAGGTGTAAGATGATATCTCAAAGTTGTTTTGATTTGCATTTCTCTGATTGCTAAGGAGGTTGAGCATGACCTTAAGTATCTTTTGGCCATTTTAACTTCTTCTGTTGAGAATTCTCTGTTCAGTTCAGTGCCCCATTTTTAATTGGGTTAATTATCCTTTTAAAGTCTAGTTTCTTGAGTTCTTTATATATTTTGGAGATCAGACCTTTGTCTGTTGCGGGGTTGGTGAAGATCTTCTCCCAGTCAGTAGGCTGCCTTTTTGTCTTAATGACAGTGTCCTTTGCTTTACAGAAGCTTCTCAGTTTCAGGAGGTCCCATTTATTCAATGTTGCCCTTAATGTCTGTGCTGCTGGGGTTATACATAGGAAGCGATCTCCTGTGCCCATATGTTGTAGGGTACTTCCCATTTTCTCTTCTATCAGGTTCAGTGTGTTCAGATTGATATTGAGGTCTTTGATCCATTTGGACTTGAGTTTTGTGCATGGTGATAGATATGGGTCTATTTTAATTCTTCTACAGGTTGACATCCAATTGTGCCAGCACCATTTGTTGAAGATGCTTTCTTTCTTCCATTGTATACTTTTAGCTCCTTTATCGAAAATTAGTTGTTCATATGTTTGTGGGTTAAAATCCGGGTCTTCTATACGATTCCATTGGTCGACTGCTCTGTTTTTATGCCAGTACCACGCTGTTTTTATTACTGTAGCTCTGTAATAGAGTTTGAAGTCAGGGATGGTAATGCCTCCAGAAGTTCCTTTATTGTATAAGATTGTTTTGGCTATCCTGGGTTTTTTGTTTCTCCATATAAAATTGATTATTGTCCTTTCAAGATCTGTGAAGAATTTTGATGGGATTTTAATGGGGATTGCATTGAATCTATAAATTGCCCTTGGGAGAATTGCCATTTTTACTATGTTGATCCTCCCAATCCAGGAGCAAGGGAGATCCTTCCATTTTCTGGTATCCTCTTCAATTTCTTTCTTCAATGCCTTAAAGTTCTTGTCAAATAGATCTTTCACTTTCTTGGTTAGAGTTACCCCAAGATATTTTATGCTTTTTGTGGCTATCGTGAAAGGTGATGATTCTCTTATTTCCCTCTCTGCTTCCATATCCTTTGTGTATAAGAGGGCGACTGATTTTTTGGAGTTGATCTTGTACCCTGCCACATTACTAAAGGCGTTTATCAGCTGTAGGAGTTCTTTGGTGGAGTTTTTGGGGTTGCTCATGTACACTATCATATCATCTGCAAATAATGCAAGTTTAACTTCTTCCTTTCCAATTTGAATCCCCTTTATCCCCTTATGTTGTCTTAGTGCTATTGCTAAAACTTTGAGAACTATATTGAAGAGGTATGGAGAGAGTGGACAGCCTTGGCGTGTTCCTGATTTTAGTAGGATGGCTTTAAGTTTCTCTCCATTTAATTTGATATTAGCTGTCGGCTTGCTGTATATAGCTTTAATTAAATTTAGGTATGACCCTTGTATCCCTAATCTCTCCAAGACTTTTATCATAAAGGGATGTTGAATTTTGTCAAATGCTTTTTCAGCGTCTAATGAAACGATCATATGGTTTTTTCTTTCAGTTTATTTATATGATGGATTACATTGATAGATTTGCGTATGTTAAACCAGCCCTGCATCTCTGGTATGAAGCCTACTTGATCATAATGGATAATTTTTCTAATGTGTTCTTGGATTCGGTTTGCCAGAATTTTGTTGAGGATTTTTGCGTCAATGTTCATGAGTGAGATTGGCCTGTAATTTTCTTTCTTGGTTGGGTCTTTGTGTGGTTTTGGTATCAGAGTTACTGTAGCTTCATAAAAGGAATTTGGCAATGACTCTTCTGTTTCTATATTGTGAAATACCTTAAGGAGTATAGGTATTAGGTCTTCTTGGAAGTTCTGGTAGAATTCCGCATTGAAACCATCTGGTCCTGGACTTTTTTTGGAAGGGAGGTTTTTGATAACCGCTTCTAATTCTTCACGACTAACAGGTCTATTTAGATTGTTCACCTGGTCCTGGTTTAACTTTGGTATATGGTACTTATCTAAAAAAGTGTCCATTTCTTTTACATTTTCCAGTTTTGTGGCATACAGGCTTTTGTAGTAAGATCTAATGATTTTCTGAATTTCCTCTGTGTCTGTGGTTATGTCTCCCTTTTCATTTCTGATCTTATTAATTTGCAAATTCTATCTCTGCCGTTTGATTAGTTTGGATAGGGGTTTATCAATCTTGTTGATTTTCTCCAGGAACCAGCTTTTTGATTTATTGATTCTTTCAATTGTTTTCTGTGTTTCTATTTTGTTGATTTCAGCCCTCAGTTTGATTTATTTCCAGTCTTCTACCCCTTCTAGGTGAGTCTGCTTCTTTTTTTTCTAGAGCTTTCAGGTGGGCTGTTAAGTCTCCAATGTGTGCTTTCTCTGTTTTCTTTAAGTGGGCAGTTAGTCCTATGAACTTTCCTCTCAGGACTGCTTTCATAGTATCCCATAGGTTTGAGTATGTTGTTTCTTTATTTTCATTGTCTTCAAGGAAGACTTTAATTTCTTTCTTTATTTCTTCCTTAATCCACGTATGGTTCAGTAGTTGACTATTCAGTTTCCATGAGTTTGTAGGCTTTCTGGGGGTAGCATTGCTGAATTCTAGCTTTAATCCATGGTGATCTGATAAGATACAGGTGGTTATTAATATTTTTTTGTAACTGTGAATGTTTGCTTTGTTACCTAGTATGTGGTCAATTTTTGAGAAGGTTCCATGAGCTGCAGAGAAGAAGGTATATTCTTTCCTATTTGGGTGGAATATTCTATAGATGTCTGTTAAGTCCATTTGATTCATTACCTCCATTAATTCTCTTATTTCTCTGTTAGGTTTCTGTCTAATTGACCTGTCCATTGGTGAGAGAGGAGTATTAAAGTCTCCTTCTATTAATGTGTGCGGTTTGATGGCTGCCTTGAGTTTTAACAATGTTTCTTTTACGTACGTGGGTGCTTTTATATTAGGGGCATAGATATTCAGGATTGAGACTTCATCCTGATGAATTGTTCCTGTTATGAGTAGAAAATGTCCCTCTCCATCTCTTCTGATTGATTTAAGTTTGAAGTCAACTTTGTTAGAAATTAGTATGGCCACACCTGCTTGTTTCCTAGGTCCATTTACTTGATAAGCCTTATCCCAGCCCTTTACTCTGAGTAGGTGCCTGTCTTTGTGGTTGAGGTGTGTTTCTTGTAAACAGCAGAATTTTGGATCCTGTTTTCATATCCAATCTCTTAGTCTGTGCCTTTTTATAGGTGAGTTGAGTCCATTGACATTAAGTGATATTAATGACCAGTGGTTGTTAACTCCGGTCATTTTTTTTAGTAGTAGATTTTGTGTGTTTCCCTTCTTTGAGATGTGCTGGTAAAGGGTCTCTAGATGTCTTAGTTACTGTGGTCATTGTTGGACTCCTTGATTAGTGATTTTCCTTCTATTACTTTCTGTAAGGCTGGATTTGTGGCTACGTATTTTTTAAATTTGTTTTTATCCTGGAAAATTTTGTTTTCTCCATTTATAGTGAATGAAAGCTTGGCTGGGTATAGTAGTCTGGGCTTGCATCCATGATCTCTTAGTTTCTGCAGTACATCTATCCAGGACCTTCTGGCTTTCATGGTTTCCATAGAGAAGTCAGGTGTAAGTCTGATAGGTTTACCTTTATAAGTAACTTGGCCTTTTTCCTTTGCTGCTCTTAGTATTCTTTCTTTATTCTATATGCTTTGTGTTTTGATTATTATATGGCGAGAGGATATTTTTTTTTGATCCAGCCTATTCGGTGTTCTGTATGCTTCTTGATCCTTGATAGGTATATCTTTCTTTAGGTTGGGAAAGTTTTCTTCTATAATTTTATTAAATATATTTTCTGGACCGTTGAGCTGCGCTTCTTCTCCTTCTTCTATTCCTATTATTCTTAGGTTTGGTCTTTTTATTGTGTCCCATATTTCCTGAATGTTTTGTGATGAGAATTTGTTGGCCTTGCTGCTTTCTTTGATCAGCGTGTTTATTTTCTCTATGGTATCTTCAGAATCTGAGATTCTTTCTTCTATCTCTTGTATTCTGTTGGTTATGCTTGCTTCTGTAGTCTCTATTCGTTTACCTAGATTTTCCCTGTCCAGCTGGCCTTCTGTTTGTGTTTTCTTCTTTGCCTCCATTTCAGTTTTTAAGTCTTGAACTGTTTCCATTATCTGTTTGATTGTTTTTCCTTGGTTTCCTAGGGTATCATTCACTGATTTACTCAATTCTTCAAACTTTCTGTTATACTTCTCATCCATTTCTATAAGGGCATTTTTTACATGCTGTTTAAGGGCGTCAATCACTTTCATAAAGCCAATTTTATCTACTTCTTCATGATTAAGGTGTTCATGTCCTCCTGTTGTGAGGTCGCTGGGTTCTGGTGGTTTCATATAGTTTTTCAGATTGTTGGGTGAATTCTTGCATTGGCGCCTGCCCATCTCTTTCTCCGAATGCTCCCCTATGGATCTTCTTTTACCGGATCAGGTCTCCTTGCCTACTGATGTACCTTCCCAGTGATGGCACTCTGCAGTGATAGCTCTCCTGGTGCTCCAGTGATGTCTCTCCTGGTACCAATATCAGATCTCCGTGCCCAAAGACGGCTCTCCTGGTACCCAGATTAGCTCTCCCACTGATGGCTCTCCTGGTGCCGAGGTCAGATCACCGTGCAGGTTGGGTAGTTCGTAAACAAAGCCCTTACCTTGCTTGGTGCAGGCAGGCCAGTGAAACAAAGGAAGTCTCGCCTGCCTACTTGCCCTGAGGATTTGCCCCCAGCACCAGACAGACTGAGCTGGATGGTGTTATGTGCCCAAAGAGGAAAGGGGGCAGAAGGAAGAAGGGTTCTTGATGCAAGCTGGGTGGGACAAGAAGAGAGAGGCAGTATGCAGGGTGTAGAGCCCCTGCAGGGAACCCAGGGAGTATAGGGTGGGGGGATGAGGAACTTCAGAGTTCCCTGTCCAGGGCTGCTTCTGCCGCCAGTCACAAACTCACCCCGCTGCTGTCTCTCCTGGTGCCTAGATCAGATCTCCGTGCAGGTTGGGTAGTTTGTAAACAAAGCCCTTACCTTGCTTGGTACAGGCAGGCCAGTGAAACAAAGGAAGTCTCGCCTGCCTACTTGCCCTGAGGATTTGCCCCCAGCGCCAGACAGACTGAGCTGGATGGTGTTATGTGCCCAAAGAGGAAAGGGGGCAGAAGGAAGAAGGGTTCTGGATGCAAGCTGGGTGGGACAAGAAGAGAGAGGCAGTATGCAGTGTGTAGAGCCACTGCAGGGAGCCCAGGGAGTATAGGGTGGGGGATTAGGAACTTCAGAGTTCCCTGTCCAGGGCTGCTTCTGCCGCCGCAGGTCTAGGTTTGGTCTTTTTATTGTGTCCTATATTTCCTGAATGTTTTGTGATGAGAATTTGTTGGCTTTGCTGTTTTCTTTGATCAGTGCATTTATTTTCTCTACGGTGTCCTCAGAATCTGAGAGTCTTTCTTCTATCTCTTGTATTCTATTGATTATGCTTGTTTCTGTAGACTCTGCTTATTGACCTAGACTTTCCATATCCAGCTGGTCCTCAGTTTGTGTTTTCTTTCTTGCTTCCATTTCAGTTTTCAATTCTTGAACTGTTTCCATTACCTGTTTGATCGTTTTTTCTTGGTTTCCCAGGGTATCATGTATGTATTTACTCATTTCTTCAAACTTTTTGTTATACTTGTCATCCATTTCTATAAGGGCATTTTTTACATGTTGTTTAAGGGTCTCTATTGCTTTCATAAAGTGAATTTTTTCCCACTTCTTCTGTGTTAGGGTGTTCAAGTCCTTCTGTTGTAAGATCATTGGGTTCTGGTGTTTTCATGTTGTTTTTCAGAGTGTTGGGTGAATTCTTGCCTTGGCACCTGCCCATCCCCTCCTATTGATGCTATCTAATGGGTCTTTTTAAACTGGGTCAGGTTTCCCTGCTGGCCAGGGGCTTACAAAATGCCCTCGCTCCGTTTCCTGGCTCCTGTTGTGGGCCAAGATCCCTCTCACCACTTAGAAGGGTCTTCAGGAACAGGACCCAGCTCCCCATTTGCAAGGGACCTCACCAACAAAAAGGCCTTCCTCTTTGATTTAATTGTAGTGGGACGATCTGCTCTTGGAGTTGCACGCTGGTCCCTGCCGCTTGGCTGTCTGCCCCATGATCTTGAAAATGAACATTTTCTTCCACCATTGTTGTATAACTATTCTTAGCATTCAAAGGATATACTTGTTGCTTTAGTAGAATGCTTTGGCTCCATAGCAAAAATCATGGAAATATCATAATTGGATTAAAATGTATAAGAAAAACCCAGAGTAGGTTTGCTCATTGAACTTCAGCAACAGTTGCAACCAAATCTTTAATGAGAAGAATTTATTGTTCTTAGTGACAGAGGGTGCTAGTGAAGAAGAATGGAAATGATATGCCCTAAGCAGCCTTAGGCTCTCTAGGGACCAGTAGAGGCTTATGAACATCAAAATGTCAGCTTCCTCTGAGATAAATGTTATGATCATTGGTCAGTGATAGCCTGGCAGAAAAGAGATCAAGTAACTAAAAGAGATAAATTTCAAGCGCCTCTGTAAAATTGCATTCATCTATCCTTCCTAATCTATTTTAAAATTATTTTGCCAATGAGATGAATCCCTTACATAGAAGATTCCGTGACTCTTGTGACATTAACATCTGTGTTACTTTCAAAGTTTGAAATTGAGATTATATCAAGGTGCACCCTACTTGAACTAATAAAATGTCATTGTCCTTTACTACAATGTCAAAGATGAATAAATATGGAAAGACACAGAAAGAGAAAATTTCTTAGGCATAGAAATTTGTACATATGTTACAATCTGTGTAAGCTAATATACTAACACATCTAAGAAATATCTTACAGTGTATTTTTGTGGTACAAAAAATGGGGTAAAGGAAGCAAAATGTTTACTTAAGGGGACCACTTTGGAGCTGACAGTGTCTTGTCAACCACAAGAAAAAAGCTTTAGCTAATAAATTTCAATTTGTTAGTGCTAAAAACCAGGTTAAATCCCTAGTGGGAATGAATCTGGAAAATATTAGGCAATAGATAGTGAAGGTTCTAGGACCCTTCATTTAATTATAGTATAACCTACTGCCATTAACATTTGAATTATGAAAGTCTTTTTGCTCTGAGTCAATGCCCTTTCTAGTAACCTTTGATTCTTCTCTCTGTATTAATTTAGATGGCAGAACAGATTTTGCTTCTGATACATTAAAAAAGAATATCTGCAAGTAAAGTTTTTCATCTTGAATAAAATGTTGCCTCTTATTATAGTTGTTGATCTAAACTTACACATCATCAAATGTCTTTTAAATATTATATCATAGACATAAGCTTTGCCAGACTTAATCAGAAAAACCCCTGTTTATACGAAATTAGGGGTGAATGCAGGAATTCATGGCCATCCAAGCTGCTGAGATTGACTGTTGAGGGCTGAGCCTAAACAAGATATTTATAGAATATCTTCTAAGGTTCAGAGACCACTGTTGAAAAACGGGTGGGAAATTCATACTAGCTGTTGTGATGAAAAGGCTGAAAACTGCCATTCTGTAGACTTGATACAACTATTAGAGTCATTACATCACAGAAAGGCTGAATACTATGCCGGACCCACAAAAGACAAGCCTTGTCAACAGTGAGTCAGGATGGGTAGGGAGTCATAGAGATACATTCTTTAATGTTTCAATAGTGGCTACTGTTGTATACCCACTGCTATAGTATATCCACCACTGAGTCCTCTAGTCACCAGCAGATAGGTCCAAATGTGTGGTCACACAGATAACCCTTGTTAAATTTAACTTGTTACACAGCAAATACACATGAGCATGAGAGAAAGATCTGTTGGAAGATGCGGTGTGAACAGGGCTGATAGGAAAATAACAGAGAGTAGGGATACAAATGCCATAGACAATGAAAGTAGTATTATATAATGTATAATAAATGAAATAAGATAATTTATAATAAACAAATAGTAAATGCATATAGTTTATATAATGTAAATAGTTTTATTCAGTATTGCCAATTTAACTAATAACTGACTAATGAAGAGTTTATTAACTCATGGACACGTCATAAGTGACCAGGTCAAGTCTTAGACTCATGAGTATCTGGCTGTATGGGATCAGTTCTTAAGCATTATCTATCAGGAAGAAGTGATAGGATTATAAATACCATGTAGAACATCACATATACATTGTGTCCATGTGTGAAATTATCTAAGGACAAATTCAATTAATTTAAAAAGTTTTCACAATATTTTTGGCTATTCAATATTTTACAATATAAAAAAATAGGTTTCTTATTCCAAAATAATATTTTGCATGCTATTAGGTCTTTATTTTTCCTGGTTTGAATGAGTGACTAGACATTTTGGTTTCTCAGTTTGAAGTTTAGGTATTGTCATAGCTTTATCTTTCAATACAGAGACCTTGAGTCATTTATAATGAGGGAACATCCACTGAGAAATTTTCCAGACTGTTTTGGCCTGTGACAATGTCTATATGCATTTTGCTCATTGTTAATTGTTACAGGAGAGCCCCCACAACTGTGGTGGAACCATCAGTCTACGTTTGGGCATGAGAAGTATAAAAATAGTTGACCAAGCCAGGGTAGCAAGCCAGTAAGCAACATTCCTCTGTATGTTTTGCTTCAGTTTCTTTATAAGTTCCTGTTTGACTCCTCTTCATGACAAATGGTAAATTGTACAGTTAAATTCTTTCCTCTCTGAATTCATTTCTGTCAGTGTTTTTTGTTTGTTTTTATCACATAACAGTAATCACTAGCCATTTTATCAGACCTGATTTACTGTGGGTTTTAAACAACATCATTCAAGAACAAGATGATGGTAAAACTTATAATAACAAGACTTCAAAGACTAGATAATAAAAATACTTCAAGGAAAAATAGAGTCAAGCTTTTCTTTTTTCGGAATTTCCTAAACTTTCTAAGGAATAGCAACTGTAAGTAGAACAGATGGAAAAGTAGCCAGAAAAGACAAACTTTAAATGAAACATTTATGTAAGTCTGTTTCATAATAGAAATCAATGTTCATTTTGAATTTACTTAATAATACGTTTATTTGATATGCTTTCTTATAAATAGAAGCCTTTATTTTATTAATGACTTATAAAGTGTCATATGTGATGAAAATAACTAATATATCATTTTCTTCAATAGTGTCAATGTAACTGACTAATACATGAAGAGTGTTTTAATTCATAGAACTTTCTAAGTGACCATGTCTGGACTCAAACTCATGTGTATCTGACGGTATGGGATGTGTTCTTAAGCATTATCCTTCAGGAAAACAAGCTAGGATTATAAATACCATTTACTGCTTCACTGTCCTGCAAATGGACACAAAACTGTGTTCATAAAAACTCAGTTAAATTCTTTTCTCTGATGTATCCA